>NC_059135.1:73561856-74174713 GCF_020740605.2 Lemur catta
TCTGATTTTATCATGTCTAGAAACGGCTATCTTTTACCAAAAGTAGAGAACGATATTTCAAATCCTACCAAGAGCAGCACAATATTATGCCAACCTACCAAATAAGAGTTTATACAGAGAAAATAACATTGACACAGAATAAAATCCTTATAAACAAAAAAGTATGTCTGGATTACACAAATTATGTGCAGGAGTAAACAAGGTGGGGTCATTACTGACTTGGTGTTAGATAATTCGAAATCAAAATACAAAATCGGAATATGAGCAAGCGCAACTATAAACAGCTTATGAGTCATTCTTGTTTATTAGAGATTTTTTAGGTTAGAGGATTGTCCTAACACTTTTTTTTGAGATAAATAAAAAATGAATGGAATATCATTTTAGATTTCATAGGTGACAATTCAAATGCTATACAAATAAAATGTGAAGTATCTCCAGAAACTCACTAATATTCTCTGTGTTTATGATGAACTGAAATGACTATGCAGAAAAATCACTATCTGGATGTTTAAACAAAAATATTATCAACCATTTTGCTCTATATGAGGGATTTAAACCTTAATATTACCTCTCACATAAACTTTTAAGGGCTACTTAAAATTAATCAAATATTAAATGTTCCTTATGTTGCTAGCATTTATTAAAACGCTGATTTTCTTGTGATTCCATAGCTCTGAGAATATAGCTGTAGACACTGTTATAGATATAGATATGGATACTATAATAAAATATATATAATATAGAATTTCAACTTAGTATAGAAAACTGCAAATCAACATATGGAATAAAACTTAGTATGGTGGGTTCATTTTCAGTAAAAAATTAATATACAATATATAAAAATATTTATTCATTGTCTGGTTGCAATAGAGAACACCTATCCATTAGGAAATGAAGCAAGAATAAAATGAAATATTCACTTCACACACAGAGAAAATAATAGAAACAAATGTCCTCAAAGAAGTCAATATTTTGGCAATACATGCCTCTATATTGGGTTGAACCAGGTGAAATTGTCCTTTTTATTGATAAAAAAGGTTGAATATTGGTAATTTCATATGGTTCAAACTAAAAGCTTTAGAGTTACATATTCAGTTCATTTAGTTTTATGAAATATTATAATACAAATGAAGAAAAAATATATTCATTGCCTAACATCTATAATTCATATGTTTTTTCTACCACATAAAAAAGATGAAAGAGGATATGATTCAGCAATTCCACTATTACGTATTTATCCAAAGGAAATCAATATATCAAAGGGATACACGTACGTTTATTACAGCACTATTCACAATAGCAAAGATAATGAATCAATCTAAGTGTCTATCAATGGATGAATAGATTAAAAATGTGATATATATACACAGTGAAATAGTATTCAACCATTAAAAGAATGAAATAATATTAATTGCAGCAACATGGATAGAACTGGAGGTCACCATGTTAAGGTGAAATAAGCTAGGCACAGAAAGACAAATATCATATGTTCTCACTCATGTGGGAGCTAAAAAAGTTGATCACATAGAAGCAGAGAGTAGAACGACAGACACCAGAGACTGGGAAGGGTGGATGGGTGAGGGGAGTAGGGATGAAGAGAGGCCGGTTAGTGGGTACAAATATATAGTTAGATAGAAGGAATCAGTTCTAATGTTTGACAGCAGAGAGGTGACTATAGTTAATGTATTGTCTACTTCAAAATAGCTAGAAGAGAGGACTTGAAACATACCCAACACATAGAAATGATAAATTCTCAGGTGATGGATACCCTTAATACCCTGGCTTGATCATTACACATTCTGTGCATGTAACAAAATTTCACATGTACACCATAAGTATGTACAATTATAATATATCAAAAAAAGATGAAAGAGGAATCAACACTATCAGTGATTCCTGTTGCTTCCAAATTATAAAATGAAGAGACTAGATCTTTCAGCAAATTTGGGCATGTAATATGTAGATTTTTAGGTAAAAATCATTTTTGCTTTATTCTTCTTGGATGTGGATAGAGACTACATAACAAGAGGAAAGTTACAAATAAGAACAAATTCACATTTGGAAAACAAGCAAATCAACACAGCTCTTTATAATATTTACAGAAGATTAAGAAATATATTGCCCAGAGTTCAGTAACTTGTGAGCTTCTTCCTTTCTAAATTATTACCAAGTTCATAATTTTTTTAAAAAACGACTAAATATAATAAAGGCAATCTGTGTTAACTGGTGGTATGGTTTAATCATGTCCCTCAAATTTCATGTATTGGAAACTTAATCCCCAAATTCATATGCTGATGGCATTTGGAGGTGGGGCCTTTGGTAATCAGGATTAGGTAAGGTTGTTGGGGTGGGGCCCCCATGACAGCACTGATGCCTTTATAAGAAGAGGAAAAGAGACCTGAGCTCTCTTCATGTAATGTCTCTGCCATGTTATGATGCAATAAGGTCCTCACCGGATGCTGTCCCCTTGATCTTGGACTTCCTAGCCTCCAGAAACTTAAGAAATAAAGTTCTTGTTTTAATAGATTACCCAGTCTCAGGCATTCTGTTACAGCAACAGAAAATGGACTAAAACAACTGGCCATTGATCAATCAATCAATGTTAGTGAAACAGGAACATATATTTATATAATAGTTTAGCAAGAATCACAAGGAAGGAATTCTAAGTTGTGTCTTATTCTAGAAATGTCTTTTACAAAAAAAATACAGTATTTAAAATTTTTATATACTTAGTTATAACCCTAAGTATACCAAAATTTTGATATGGCTAATGTTTGGTCAGAAGAAACAATGTGACTGTGCTAATTGTCAAAATACTAAATAGTAAGATTTCCATACTGGTTGGAAAAAGTCACTACTCCAAGCTCTCCACATGCTACCTTCTCTAGGGATCCCTTCCCCACCAAGACTCTTCCATGTTCCCTAAGAAGGTTAACACCTGGTACAGGAGGGGGCTTCTACTCTGGTTGGTTGGTGCCTGTGCCATACCAGTTGTTATGGATTTCAAACCTATCTCCTGTTAATAAGACAGGGATAGTAGCAGAAGCTTTCAGCTTGGAGTCGGACAGAGTATGCTATAGCAGCCCTACTATCTGGGTAAATCACTGGACCTTTCTGAAATTTCAACTTCTTCCTTTGAGATAGAGTTATTACTAGAGGAGTGTTTTTGGATTATATGAAATGATATAAGGTGTTCATTTGCACATAGTAGGCATACCGTTTGCTTTCCTTTCACCTTATTAGAAACACAGTAAACACTATATGGAAAAATAAGTAAAAATTATAGTCCTTTATTCACAAATGAGTTGTGTTTCAAATATTCATTTTAGAAGTCAGTAGTCTGGTAATTAGAATGTACTTTCCCCACAAAAATTATTATATAAATTTGGTTATATATCTCGACAATTTTATAAATTATAATTTTACCTATGATGTACTGTTCTCACACATGAAAAAAATCTAACATGTATTGAATATTCATATATGCCAGTCACTATTCTAAATATTGTACATTCAAGTCATTTAATTCTCAAAACAACCTTATGGGATAGTATGTCTGATCATCCCCAGATCAGGAAATCAAAGCTAAGAGGTGATGTGCTCTCGGTCACATAGCTAGTAAGGGACACGGCTAGGACTGGACCCAGCCAATCAGGCTCTAAGACCCATGATTCTATTCACTATTCTATTCTCTTTGGAGTTATTAGAAATCATAAAACATTAACATTTTAAAAAGTCAAAACATTTATAAAAATATGTGGTAGTTTCTCAACTTGTCATATAAACAAAACTGGTCAAAGTAAGCAAAAGAACAAAAACATATACAGAATTTATCTTACTGGTGGCTTGAGGAAAAGCTGAGACAGATAAGATTTGAGGAGATACAAAGTAGACTTGTCTACTGTCACAGGCTTTAAATGCTATCACTGGTTTGTCATCACAGCAAAAATGTTCCTGAGAGTTTACCTTTCCTTTTCTTATTTACATACCTATCCGTGACTTTTACAAATGTTACTTAAAGGGTGGAAAATGCAGCAGGAAGCCTGGGGTCCCTGACATGGGCTTGATCTTTCTCTCTTCTTTCAGAAATCCTTTTTAAAGACAGGTTGCAAACAGGACTTAGTCTAACAGGCCTTAGTCTGGTAGTGGCCTGAGAGCCCAAAACTATCAACAGCTGCTATCAATATCAACAGTATCACCCTCTTGACTGGCACCTTCTCTGCAGATCAAGAAAATGGGCCTATTTGTTCCAATGGGGTAAAGCTCAGCCACCTTCTGACTCCCATCTCTTTTAGACTAGACACAGGCCTTCCTTTCACTCTGAGACTTCTAGTGCTTTGTGACCACTTCTGGCTTTGAAATATTGCTCTTTAAATTTAGTTTTTGGTGTGCTAAAATAGTTTACATTCCAATGCTCTTAGCAAAAATTTTTAGGTTGCTCTTAATACTTTCATTTGAGGATTTTATTACATCTTCCTTTTAGTATCAAGGTGGCTGTTAAGTATTTTATTAGTTTATTTGGTACATTAAGTTCTCTGAATATTAGTTTTTAGTGTCTTAGGATCTTATTTCTCTATTATTTTTATTGTTTTCAATTCTTTATAATTTTTAGGTGCCCCTAAACATTTATATGCAAGCATTTTAGAGATATTAAGATTTGTTTTGGTTTAGACCATAGATCTCAGTAAACTTTTTGTTAGAATTATATTCATTTTTGGGGTTAAAATGCATTTTTTCCTTACTTCCAGTGTTAAGACTTTACCACTTATATTGATTTTAGTATTTTAAAATTATGTTCAGAATTTTAATGAAAGGGTGACCACATAAGACCCTTTTACTCAAACATCTTTGCTAATTTTTACTAGTATTTGATAGCTAGTAATTTTAACAGTTTTGAGTCAAAAAAAAATGGAAAGGGATCTATCATCCTAAATATTTTAAGTCCTAAATAAATTCAAGTAGATCGTCCTTATAGGTGCCATTTTTTTCTAAACAATTTATCATAACAGTATGAAATTAATATCACCAACCTAAATGTGAAGGATTCTAATCCTTAGGTTTGTTACATAGTTGTTTTAGTTGGGGTTCCCCCAGAAGCATTTGGGAGCTTCAGTGTAACTGGCCAGGGGAGTGGGAACGTGATAAGAGAAGGGCAGGCAGCTAATATAGCACACATTATTAAGCCAGCTATCACAGAGGCCAACTAAAGCTAAATACCATGGACAAACTCTGGCAAATGGTGTAAGACACATTCCTTAGAATTGCCTAAGCCAGGGTCAAGGAAACTGGTGTATTCATATGGAGGAACCTGCCAACCACTGCTTAATAAGGTCTTTCTCTAGTGGCTTCCAGCAGCTTAGAGGCAGCCTTGTAGCTCAGATGCAGGAGTTGGCCTGTGGAAGGCTGATGTGCACAAAATGGCAAGGGGCTTCAAGCCATACGAGCAGAGCACCCACATCAGACACCCACAATAACCACAGTGATAATTCTGCAAGTAAATTTAGCCTGAGTGTTGGCGAAATTTTGGCAAACCAGTTTTACCTGGAAGCTGAAAATATACTAACAATAGCTAACTAAGTATTATTATAATAAGGTAGAAAAGCTAACAAAATAGGAGACTGGTACAAGGACACTAGGAAACACAGAAAAGTTCAAAGAATACTATCAGCCTAATATCTAAGTCTTTCAAGAAATAATCCTGACCACCAGCCTCCCCCCCCCCACCAAAAAAAAATCCTTACAGTTCCTGCAATGGCCCAAAATATAGCAAGAGCAATTCTACCAAAACAAGAGTCAAGGATGTGAAGCATCATCCCAAATAATCAGTCTGGCTGTTCCCCTAGTAAATGGCTACATTTCTGCTGCAACTTGAAGGTAGATGCTAATAAAAAAACAAGTATGGATTAAAGTCATTTGGAGGATCCACAAATATTTTCTCTGAGTAGACAATACTTCCTCAACCTAAATAAAATTTCTATTATTCAGTTTTGAATTTTTCTTTAGCTTTACAGCTTTTCTTGTATTAGTAGTTTTCTCCTTTGAATTTTAGGGCCTTTCTTTTGGATGGTTCCATAGAATTTCTGATTCTTTGGGTCAGGCAATAGCTGCTGATGAGGAAGGCTCTGGTCCAGGTCTTAGCATCACCATAATGCCAGAGCTTCTTTGGTCAATGAGATGTCAAGTCCAATGGATTATTATTTCTGGCTCTTTACTTTGCTCTCTGCCTCACTCTGGATTAGAATTTACAGCTGAAAGGATGGTTAAAAGAGACTGGATGGCTAAGTCCTTGAGCCTTGTGGGACAGACAGCAGTGTCTCTGGTCACATATTGCCACTGATGAGAGTTTATCAAAGAGTAGTGATTTTTCAAAAGCTAAACATATCAGTGAAAAATCTAAGTGTATGTAAACCACATATCTGTACCAAGACTAATATTTGTAGCTGTGAAACTGATTTGTGGTTGTGATTACTTTTTGCAGAGAACATAGGGAAGAAAAGGTGGAAAGCAGGTGTGTGTGTGAAAACGAAGAAATGATATTTCCCCTTAAACTGTGCTATGCCATAAATCATACTATTTGGGTCAGTTATGCATGCATTTACTTCCTCTGACTTATACTTTCACAACATACTTGCCAAGCATTGGTCTATTGCTACTGCAGAGAGTAGTGTCCCAGAATCTGTCAGGGTGCCTTTGTTATTACTCTGTGTGTTTCTGTGATTGCCAAAGTCACTTTTAGAGTGTGGGAGTGGGTCTAGGGGTGGGTTTCTGAGGAGAGGTAGTGGGGTTGGTGGGGGAGAGGTAGCAGAAAATGAGAAGGATAGATTTACCGAAGAAAATATTTTCTTTCTCAAAATGAAGAGATATGGAAAAGAAATATAGTGTATTAAACAGTAAACAATTAAGAGAAAAGAATAAAATTGAATTTTTGTATATTCTAAAAGACCAGTTTGCAATATAAAATTATGTACTATTAATAACTCCTGAGTAAAACAATCATTTTATGTGGAGTATGACTAAGTTCTCATTATCTCAAATTTTAATAACAACAGAAATGTATAGCTGGAAGGAACCTTAGCAATCCCCTAGACTTTGCCTTCTTTTCAAGGGGAAAAGAACACAGAGTTAAAGACTGAATTGCTGAAGGTCATAGTCAGTGACAGAAAAAGGGCTAGTTTCCAGTCTCCTCATTTCCTCTCAAATGTCCTTTTCACAAATAATTTAAAAATATTAATATAGTTTTTTTTTATAATTTGCAGCTTTTCATTTGAGCTCCATAATACCTTCAACATAAATAATACGGCAGGAGGTATTATCAGTATTGCACCACCTCCCAACATGAACATATTTCAAATCTGTTTATCTCTACTTTTAATTCCTTTTCACTAACAGAATACCTGAGGAAAGATGTTTGGATATGGCTATACGTTAAGAACAAGGCCTTGAATGTATTCTTAACAATTCCATTAATATGTAAATACATCTGAATTACTGTAATTCTACTTAAATATATAGCAAGTCACCAGTCTTAAAGACAAAGCCATGTTCTAAAAGGCATACATTTCAAAATTAAGGAAATTGAGGAAAAGTGGGGAAGTGGACATGAACCATCTTTATAAAAGTTAGCCCAGGATGCTAACTCAAAGTTTTTCTTGCTAACTCAACTGTGGTTATTTTCTTTATAAAGTTTTTCACTCCTCTCCAAAACTACATACAAATATGAAAAAATGACTTCTATGGTTCTTCACTAATTCATAAAAGGTTTTTAAGCAACAGTATAATCCCACTTCATTAACAAATCGTCAAGGTATAGGGTTTGTTGGCTTGGATGTGAAAGAGATTGAAGGAAGTTCCAATCTCAAAATGCTGGCTCAGAATGAAGGCCATCATGGAGATAGATGACAGATCTCCATAAAGTAGTCTAGATCCAGCTGGGGGAAAGGTCCATTTGCAGTAAGAGAAGTAGAGAGTACAGTTATACTCTCACAAATGCACAGTTGTTTAATTATGTTCAGAGTAAAATAGCTTTTGGGGAAAAACCATGACAAAGTAATCCTATTTATAACACAGCTTCTATCAGAAAACATGTTTTATGTTCCTCCACAGGCACAGCGTGCAACTGTGGCATTCATCAGGCCTTCACCAATCAGATGCTCTGAATTCAGAGAGTCCTGATTCATATTCCTAATAAATGGGACAAACTATAACAATTTAGCCACAAGAATTACAGATTTTGAAGGAACAAAAAAGAAAACGCTTTTTCCCAACCTGTGAAAACCTGATCTAGATTCAACTAACATTTACTACTAAGTTTCTGGTTTATGTCATATTCTTTCTCAAATATAACGTTATTTAATCATCATTAAATCTTAGGTATAGGTGTTATCCTTATTTAGCAGATGAGTGAACTGAGACTAAGGGAGGCCAAGGATCTGGTGGAAAATGACAGTGTTGGAACTTGAACTCAAGTGTAGTGCTCTATGCCATCTTTCCAGATTGCTTTGTGCTTCCTCTGAAAATGGCTTACAGTTGTGTCAACATTAAAATTTATCACACAATATCACATGTTATTTGTCTCTGCTTTATTCCAACATGATCAAACTAGCTTATAAAATACCAGTACCACACATTAAATTGAAAATAAGTGAGGAAATTAAGACAAAGGAAAATTATAAATCGCAAAAGTTTAAGATTAAGAAAGAGCTGTAGGAAATATTCTTAATATAACGTTGTGACAATGGTACGATGGCATATCAATATATAAGACTGCCTTACCAAAATAGAGCTTTGTTAAAAATACCATTACCAAAACAGAAACTGCATGAGAGGGCCAGAGATGTTGTAAGGTGTGACTACACTCTGGAATTCTCTTCTCCAATGGGCTCCTCTCATTTCTAGTGGTGTAGTTCTAAACAATGATCCAAAATCAGTCAATGCCCCACTTTTCCCTGATGACTAGGATGGTGCGATCTTTGGCAACATTTCCCTAGGAATCTAGTTCCATTTAGTACACGGTTTTTGTAAGTAGAAATGTATTCCCAATTTCAAGAGACTAAATTACAAAAGAAAAAAATCTATATGTAAGTCGGGGTTTGGGGGTTTCAGTTATTTCCAATTTAATGGAATAATACAGAAAGTCTATGGGACAACTACTGTAATGACCAAGAGACTGACACAGATGTTTCCAGCTCCTAACATATTCATGTCCAGAGATATTTTAATTCAAATCAGAGCAAATTCAATTCAATAAATTATATTAATACCCAATTTTGGTCCTATTATATAAGGAAAATGGAAGGAAGAAATCATTAAAAAGTCAAACTTCTAAGTATTAGCTCTTTTCCAAAATAACACCTGAAAAATGCATTTTGAACATACCTTTTTAATTACTTATTAACTACAAATCAAACCACAGTTTCCCCCTGGGAAAAAGCAAAATGTATCCACTTAACATAGTACAAAAATAGTGTACAGTATAACAAGAATTACTACTAGCCTGGCTTTATCTTATAAATGTTCTTAGATCTTGTGACATAAATTCCTTGCTATTGTGAAGAAAGCTGACCCACCTCTCAATTGGGCTAAAGGATAAAATGTCCAGTGTGTCTGTCAATACTTAAATTCAAGTGCTTCTTATACGACTGACATGGTGGAAAAGTACAATTCTACATCTGCTCAGTACCATCTGCACGGCACATTCATGGGCAGCACATACTTTGGTTTTCTGAGTAGGTGTGATGTGTCGTGGTTTACTGAGAACCTGACATCCAGGTTGGTCACTGTAAGATCCTGTGAGGGGACAAATAATTTATTAGCTCTATTTTATATATTTCTGTATATAATTGGATTTACATTTGTTATTTAGACTTCTATATTATTAGCAACATAGCTCTTCTATGAAACTAACATTAAAGAAGAACTGGCTCTTCTCCCTGAATTCAATATAACAACATTTTGAGCCCCTACTATGTGCAATACATCTTTTAGGTACTCTCAGGTATTTTCAGGAGAACAAAGAGTTGGGGATATCAAATACATAGAAATCACCACAAAAGCAGAGTACAAATAAAATGCCATATAAGCTAAAAGGAGGGAGAGATCAATAATTCCTTTGAAATTCTTATAGAACTGATATATATTTCCAAATGAGGTCACATTGAACAAAAAGAAAAAAAAAAGAACTGATATAAAGCAAATTAAATTTTGGTGGACTAAGATTTAAAATCCAATACTAAGGAATTAGATGCAAGTCCATCCCTAAATATAATTTTCAATAAAAAACACATAAACCTCTTCTGCTTATCCTTCTCAAAGATACATCCTGTGCCTTGGAAGGATTCCACTCAATAACTTCCTGTTGTATCTCATATGACTTCTGAAAATGCCATCACCCCTAGGAAGCTTTCTTAACTGATTCCAAAAGCTGTGGTTATTCTCTACAGCACGTAATGGCCACCCTATCCATATTACTTACTGTAATATCAGTGTACGTTTTCACATTTACATAACCACCTTATGTACTACACCAAAATTATCTGTGGAGCATCTTAATACAGATTTTCACAGTTGGGTCTGGGTTCTATATAGACATATAGAAAACCCCACAGGTGTTTCTGATATGCAGCCAGGGTTGACAGCCAATGTATACCACACACTTTTAGAACACAGACAAATTTTAAATAGCAAACAGATTTCTTCTTGGGTGCCATTTTTGATTGCTCAGAAGTGGCTGCCTGAAACACCATGTTAAGAAGAATATTAAAGCATGTGCAAACTCAGACCTCCTGGATTCAAATCTTGGCTTTTGTACTAATTACCTATGTGACCTTGTACTTCAGCTTCCTTATACAAAAAATAGGGATAATGCCCATATTTACTAGCGTTGTTGAGACGATTAAAAGGGTTACTATGTAGAGAATTTAGAATGGTGCTTAGCACATGAAAAGCTTGAATAAATATTAGCAATTGTCATGGGAATGGCCTTATGAGTATTGAGTATATTGAGTATTTGCCAATTTAGACCTGAGAAACACTCTTAGGGGTTGAATCTTAATGAGTATAATGCCATACCTATAAGAAAAAGCATTACATATACATACTTCTAATTTAGAAATACAATTAGAACACAATTTATTTGAAAACCAAGACCTGTCTGTATTTGAGGCTTTGTGTTGGTGATGTCTAGTGTGGCACTGAGGAATAACAGTTACGTGGTATAGGAGAAAAAGCATGGATTTGGAAACAGGATGCTAGTGTTTGAGTCTCAATTACCTACTTGTGTAACCCAGAGTAAGTCACTGGCCCTTTTTGTTTCCCCATCAGTAAAGTGAGTATAAAGGGAGTTTTTACTTTACAATATTTCCGTGAGGATTACAGGAAATAATGGATGTTAAAGTATACAGTATATGGTCAGACACGTGGAAAATATTCAATAAACTTGATGCTCCAAGCTAGGCCCCCAAATCCAATTTAACCCATTTATGGCTAAATGACAGTATAAACTGCTAAGTTTAACCTCGCTTTTAAGGGCTTACATATTCATTTTGGTGAAACCATTCTTTTGTCTATGATAAAACACTATGCTCTTAAAAATTAATAAACAGAAATGAAAACTTTAAGGCATTATTATAGTAAAACAAAAATGAACATATATTTTGAATCAAATAATATTAACTTACAAAATTATTTAAATATTTAATGATGACCATATCACTCTATGTGACTGAAAGTAAAGGAATTCTAAAAATCATAAAAATAATAATGTACCAAGCATGATATGGACAAGTACTTATGGAGCACCTTTCTATGTGTCAGAAACTGTGCTATCTGTGGAGACAGATAAGCTAGATAAGCTTTCTGTCCTCAGAAAGTTTACAGTATAATAAGGCTGGTTGTCAATCAATAAATAACAAATGTGCGGAGCACTATCACAATCTTATGATTTAAATGGGTTATAAATTTATGTTCTTTCCTATAAATAATTCTCATTGGTTTTCTATCAGAATTAACCAAGTCTTCCTTTATATTAATGAAATTCACTATTTATTAAGTTCAGCTAAGTGACAGGCACTATCCTAGGGGCTAAGTATGCACAGACTAAAAACAAAAAGTATCCACAGACTCTCAAAGAGCTCACACTAATGGAGAAGTTAGACACAGAAGCAAACTTTATAGATGCAGTAACTGCAATGAAAAGATCACACAGAACTGGGTGGTAGCACAGAAGAGGAAATGATTAGCTGTATTTGAATTTTCAGAGAAAGATTCTTATAAAAGATAATATCTGAGATTGATTTTAAGGGACAAAAATGAATCCAGGAGGTTGGCAAAGGCCAAAGAGCATTCTTAGAATCTGCAATGGCATGGAGAGTTAAAATCTCACTTCCAGGGGGTAATTATAAGAAGTTCTGTGCCAGGCATGGTGGCTCATGCCTGTAATCCCAGCACTTTAGGAGGCCAGGTGGGAGGATCGCTTGAGGACAGGAGTTCAAGACCAGCACAGGCAACACAGTGAGACCCCATCTCTACAAAAATTGTTTAGAAATTAGCCAAGTGTGGCAGTGTGCACCTGAAGTCCTAGCTACTCAGGAGGCTGAGGAAAGAGGATTGCTTGAGCCCAGGAGTTTGAGGCTGCAGTGAGCTATGATGGCACCACTGCCCTCTAGTCTGGAAGACAGAGAGACAGATTTTTGTCTCAAAAAAATAAGTCTTGCACTGTTTGTGGACAGAGGTTAAGAGTAGGGCCTATAGGAGATGATGCTGAAGAAGCAAAAGCCAGATTAAAGCACCCATGTGCTATGTTACATTGAATTTAACACGAAGTCAATGTAACCAATAGCAGATTATTGGTGAGAGATAAATGATTATATTCACATTTTTAAATTATTATTTTGGGGCCGGATGTGGTGGCTCATGCCTGTAATCTTAGCACTTTGGGAGGGTAAGGCAGGAGGCTTGCTTGAGCCCAGGAGTTTGAGGTTGCAGTGAGCTATGATGATGCCATTGCACTCTAGCCTGGGTGACAGACATCCTGCCTTGAATAAATAAATAGATAGATAAAATTAAAAAAACACAAAATGATCATTTTGGTGACAAATGGATTAACTGAACACTTGTAATAGGACCTAAAGATATTGTGCATGATCTGAGTCCTTTGGACCTCTCCAGTCTGATTTTGAGCCACTCTCCTCTGTCCTCTATATGGTATCACTAACCTGCTTTCTGTTCCATTTCCTGGGCATTTGCACAAGTGGTCCCTTTGTTTGGGCACTCTTTCTTTTCTCTTTGAGGGTCTAACTCCTACTTATCTTTTAGATAGCAACAGGAGTATAATTTCTCCAGACAGCTTGCACTAACATTCATAAATTGGAGCTACCTACCCCTTATGTGCTACTAAGACTGTTCTCAAAGTACTTACTACCCTGCTATGTTACTAATTGCCTATATGATTTTTTTTACCAGTTACTATGAATTTTGTAAGGGCAATGATCATTTCTAGTTTGATGACCACTATATCTACAATGCCTAGCACAGGGCCTGGAACACAGAATAAATATCTCTTGAGTGAGTGCTAAATATGGCACATGAGTCTAGCAGCAATGATAAAAGCCTGAACTAAGGCAAAAGTATTAAGAATTATAAGGATAGGCAGGTGAGTAATACAGGAGTTGGAATCAATGAAATATGATGACTTACTAGATGTCAGAGAAGGAAAGGAAAGGAAGAGAACAATAGAGATTAAGCAGTGAAGGACAGTTCCCAGTTTTTAAGAAAATGGGTAGACAGGCCTAACACAATCATGTAATATTTCCTATTATCTGTCTGAGCTCTCTCCTACTGCTCTCCCCTTCACACAAGCCAGACACAATGGTCATCATTTCTCCAAAGTGCCAGGCACAGTCTTGCCTCATGCTGTGCAGTTGCTGTTTCCTCATCCTGGAACAGTCTTCCCTCAGATATCCACATGTCTTGCTCCATCACCTAATCAGATCTTTGCTCAAATGGTAGCTTTTCAGTGATGACATCCTCAAGCATCCTTAGAACTGCAACCCTTTTACTCATCTTGCCTCTCCTTAGTAATCGTCCTTGCTTCATTTTTCTCCAAAGAATTTATCAATAACAGACATACAACACGTTTTATTTACTTGCTTTGTCTCGTTCACTAGAGATATAACTTTCCTGAGAGGTAAAGATTTGTTTATTTGCTTGTTTACTTCACTACTGCATCCTGAGGCCTAGAACCTCCTGGGCACTCAATAATAAATATTTGTTTAATTTCTTAGGAGCAGTAGATCACACCTGTCATCCTAGCACTTTGGGAGGCTGAGGCAGGAGGATTGCTTGAGGCCAGGAGTTCAAGACCAGCCTGAGCAACATAGTGAGATCCTTGTCTACAAAAAATACAAAAATTAGCTGGGTGTGGTGGCACACGCCTGTAGTTCCAGCTACTTGGGAGGCTGAGGCAGGAGGATCGATTGAGCCCAGGAGTTTGAGGTTGCAGTGAGCTATGATGAAGCCACTGCACTGTAACCCCGGCAACAGAGCAAGACCTTGTCTCAAAAAAACAAAATGCTTAATTAATGACTGAATAAAGGAATGAACAGTGCCCATATGGTCATAGAGAGAGAAAAATAAATGTAGAAGATGATCGCAAGTTCACTTTAAGATATGCTCAATTAGGGGATGTCTCTGGGACATTCAACTGGTGCTCCGGGGAAAGGTTTCAGCTGGTGCCATCAAGCATGTCATATCAAGAAAAAATGGATAGAAAAAAAGAAAATTTATAAAACCCATAGAAATTTGGAAACACCAAATATTTAAGGAGTGGGAAAAGTGAGACAATGAAGCAAGGCAGCCTGAAAAGAAATAACCAAAGGGGTAGAAGAAACTCGAAAAGGAAAATAAAGAAATTCAAAGCGTTTAATAGTAGCAAATATAATAGAAATTAAAACAAAGCAAGAGAAGGACCCAGGGAGTTTCCTAATTAGGTCACTGTTGCCTTTAGGCAATGCAGTTTTAGAAGAGTGTAAAATAACAAACACAAGAATAACCACCACTTATTGAGCACCTACTTAAATCAAGCAAGGCGCTTCATGCTTAAAATGTACTATATCTCTAATCCTCTCAATCATATTGCCAGGTAGTTATTTTACAATCTAAATTTTAAGGAAGAAATTTAGTCTCAGAGAGGTTAAGTGATTAGTGGCTGTTTAGATGGCTAACAAGTGAGAAAGTTAAGGTCTGAGCCATAAATAAAACATACATTAAAATATTTTGTTAATTTGACACTCTTGATATAAATTGTGTATAAGTTAATTTTCCAGGTACAAAAAGCTTGTCACTTTAAGCACCTATATCAGTATACTTTAAACATCTATAAAAGAAAATTCTTAAAAATCTTGTACTTGAAAACTCAAGAATGTCACTATGAATTATTAATTGCTATATTTACACTTTTGGGAACTCCTGAGTTATTTAGAGCTTCTGCTTTTATAAAGGGCGCTAGGATAATTTTTTTTTTGAGTATTTATGTCTTCATTTTATAATTTTTCAGCCTATAGGGTAGAACCATGCTAAGTGCTACATATGCATTATCTCAGGTCATCTTCACTATATCCTTATGATTTCAGTTCTATTATTAAGGCAAAAAAGGCATAGTGAGATTAAAGAACATCCAATGTCACACACCCAGTCCCAGCAGAAGTTTTAGGTCTCTAGGCCAACTCCAAAGCTCACATTCTAAATTCTGACTAAGTGGCTTTCTGTGCCAACTTTCCAATGAAGTCCTTAGTCACTTTATACAGAGTCCAGATTTCCAGATAAGTAATTGCAGATAGAAAAAGTATTTCTTTCCCTAAATGAACTCTTGTCAGGCAGGGATCAAATCTGCAGGTGGCAGATACAGGCCAGGAGGGTGGTTTCCAGGGCTAGAGAAGCCCAGGACCAATCAGGGGAAGGGGCTGCAGGAAAACACAGAACACCTTACAATCATGTGTATTAATCATCTGGTAATATCCCACACCTCTCGTAAGCCCTCCTCCAGACCAGGCCAATAAAAGGAAACCACCTGGGAGTCCTTAACATCTTTCTCCACTTATGGAGACATACCATTCCTCTTTGGAATGTACTGTCACTTTGTATAGATCTTTTCTTTTCTGCAATAAAAGCCATTTGTGTGCAATTGCTTCCTGTCTGTGGTCACTCCATAGCACTGGCCCTGCTTGTGAATTTTATAAGCAAGAAGCCAAAGAACCAGAACAACAGTCCACCAAGAGGCTGGCCCTGACATTCTAAGATATTAAACTTTCAGAAAATGTAATGTTAATTGAAAAAAAAAGGTTAATCTTTTGACAAATCGTAACAATTTGAGGAAAAAATGGAAGTATATAGCATATATTAACTTTAATTGCATTATAGTAATATAACTTTAATTGTCTGTTAAATGTCTGCTAACACACCAGGGCTTCAATATTTTGAGTGTTCTGTCCTAATGATTTAATAACCATATTAATTTCCTATTTGCTGCCCAAACAAATTACCACAAACTTAATGGCTGAAAACAACACAATTTATTATCTTGTTGTATAGCTTAGAAGTCCAGTGTGGGTCTCACTGGACTAAAATCAAGATGTCAGCAGGGCTGCATTCCTTTCTAGGGGCTCTGAGGGACAGTGAGTTTCCTTGCCTTTTCCAGCTTCTAGAGGCCACCCACATTCCTTAGCTTGTGGTTCCCTTCCTCTGTTTTCAAAGTTGAGCTCTTGCATGGAATCATTCTGAACTCAGCTGTTTCCCTCTTCTACTTTTAAGGACTCTCGTGATTACACTGGGCTCAGCTAAAGAATCCAGGCTACCTCTGCATTTTAAGGCTAGCTAATTAGCAACTTTAATCCCATCTGCAATCTTAATTCCCCTTTGCCATCTAAGGATATATATTCATAGATGCTAAGATTAGGAGGTGGTCATCTTTGGGAAGCCATTATTCTGCCTATCACAATAAAGAAGAAAAATCTCTCAACTATAGCATAACGTAATCCTACTATTAAAAAATGGAATGGAAACATGTTTTTCCATTTCTTTTCCTTTGTCCTTCTATTATCTTGTTTTTTTTTTTTTTTTTTTTTTTTTACTGATAGAGAAGGAAAGAGATACTAGGTTAAATGGGAAACACTAAGTTTGATTACACTAACTTGCAGGAAAATTTAGACTGAATTTTAAAAATGTATTGCAGGTCATAAAAATTAATCCCCAGATATTCTTAATCTAGGCAATAATATTTAGCAGTATACTGCTATGGTCCTGAAAGGCACTTACTTTCAGTAAATGTATCTTTTTGTTAGTCTTTGCCCATTCCTGAACCTTCATCCTGTACATTCAGAATTTACAAGGACCTTTGCCCTGCCTGATCCTCTCCTTTGTCCTCTATATTTACACATACAATCAAAACTCATGCTGTTTAAATGAAAAGCATCAAAATATTAATAATTCATCTTAAGTAATCAGGCCCACATTTTCAGAAGTTTTATTGTATTTAAGAACTAATTATCCCAACTATTTTTCCAGTGGTAGAAATACACAAGGGAAACATTTTTAAGCCATGAATAGGGGAAAGCTTTGGTATTACCTGCTTACCATAGTTCACATTTCACTCTTTATCCCCGTTTCTTCCAATTTTCCAGAGGGTAACTTAATATTATCCCACCAGCATTACGATAGGTCAAACACAGAAGAACTGCTAACCATAAATACTTAAAGCATCAATTCACAAACTGCCAAATATAGAGAGGGGTGGGTCTCAGATATTAAATAATTATAAACTAACCTTTACTATTAATGCAATAGCAACAAAAAAGATAAACTACAGAAGAATAAACTTAAAAAATAAGTAGTATCACCATAAAGAAAACCTTGAAACTCTATTGAGAAAATAAGACATAAATGGAATAATGTACTTGGTTGTTAGAATTACATTAATATTGGGTGACATTTACTCCAAAATTTTTATGTACATATGTGTATGTATATATATGTGTGTATATATGTATGTATGTATATTTGTGCATATATGTGTATATGTGTATACGTGAGTGTATATATGTATATCTGTTTGTGTGTGTGTGTGTGTGTGTATTTTACCGTAATGGTTCATTCTCAAAGTATGGTGCCTCAGACCAGCAGCATCAACATTTCACCCTTGGAATTAATTAGAACTGTTAATTCTCAGGCTTCAACCCAGACTGACTAAATCAGAAACTCTGAGGTGGTAACAATGGCAAAAACTGTTAAAGGCCTACAGCAATCCAAAGAGTGTTGATTCAAGAAAAGTGGCTGAATCCTGGTAAGAAGAGTGAATGTTGTGACATTTTAATATGTACAAATCCCATGCCCCTTGTGCATGACCATGGAAAACCTGAGAAAGTTCTAGGCTCTCACCTCTGGAAAATCTTGAGGCTCTGTGCAAGCAAAAAGTGAAGGCTAAGACTAAGGCAGAGTTGTAAATTATCTGCTGGAGCACTGCAGTCACGTCCCAACACACACACACAGAGCCTACCAGCAAAAAGGCTGGGAGATCTATTGGTTTAATCTCACAGCAATCATTAGGTGACTATGAAGGCAAGACAGCAGAGACTTTAGTGGCCACACACAACAAAAATATAGACTTTAAGGAAAAAAACTCAAAAAACAAACAGCAACAACAAAAAAAACAAATGACTACACAAACAGATGAAAACAAACCCAGGGTAGGGGGCATCTTATTTCTACAGATGACAGTGACATTATTTATAACGTCCAGTTTCAACAAAAAATTAAGAGATAGACAGACAGGAAAGTATGGCCTAACCAGGAAAAATAGTAGTCAATAGAAATTGTCCCTGTGGAAACCCAAATGTTAGACTTATTAGACAAAGATCTTAAATCACCTGTAATAAATCACCTATAATAATACTCTGGTTTCTCTTCAGATCGTATAAATCTTTCGCCTTTTAAATCACCTATAATATACATGTTCAAAGGACTAAAAGAAACCATGTCTAAGAATGAAAGGAAAATATGCAAATACTGTCTCACCAAATAGAAAATAACAATAAAGAGACAGAAATGATTAAAAAAAAAATAACAGAAATTCTGGAGTTGAAAACTAATAACTGAAATGAAAAAAATCACTAGAAAATCAGAACAGTACATTTGAGTTGGCAGAAGAGAAAATCAGAGAACTTGAAGACAATGAACCAAAGACAGCTCAATTGAGATTGTCCTGTATAAAAAACAAAAGCAAAAAAAATTTTTAAAAAATTAACAGAGTCTCAGATACCTGTGAGACACCATCCAGCCTCCCAACAATGCTAATGAGAGTTCCAGAAGAAGAGGAGATAGAAAGAGGTAGAAATAATATTTTAAATAAATAATGGCTAAAAACTTCCCAAATATAACTGAAAAAAGAACATTAATCTGAATATCCAAGAAGCTCAACAAACTCAAGTAGTATAAACTCAAAGACATACATACCCAAATACATGAAATTAAAATGTCAAAAGGCAAAAACAAAAACATAATCTTGAATAGCAAGAAAAAAACAGACTCATCATATACAAATATCTATGATAAGATTAGGAGCTGACTATGAATAACTGCAGGTCAGTAAATTAGATAACCTAGATAAAAGAGGCATTCATTAAAGAGTTTCTTGTTTTTGTTGTTTTTAAATGTTTTGCAAAGTGTCATATCAATGCAAAATTAACTCTTACTTTCACAAAATGTTGGATATTAAAATTGATTTTTTTTATCAAGATAATACGGTGTATGTAGTTTATGGAGTAAAATAATATTAAAAGGCTTATAATGAAAATCAGCATGCTTTTGCTGCTTTCCTCTCTACTCTATGTCCCCAGAGGCAACTCCCCCTCAACTCTTCTGGATTTTTCCTCTGGGATTAGTCTCTATTATTTCTAAATGATATTCTTTACAGGAAGTCCTCAGTTAATGTTGCTAATAGATTCTTGGAAATTGTGTTATTTGAGGACCTGCTGTAGGTCATTGTTTCATTTAAAGTTGTACTTATTGTACTTTTATTTCATCATTTATCAATTTTAAACACTTGGTAGCCTCTCCATCATATATGATTACTTAGCACTTCTACATTCCTATCTCACATTTCTCCCCATTTCTGATGTCAACATAATGTTACAATTTTGCGCTAAATCAATGGCCAATGTCTACATTATTATGACTTGTAAATATCATAGGTCAAGAAGTAAACTAAAACCACAACTATTATTTCTCCTGGAGTTATTAATTGCACCATTTTTTTCACTCACCTAGTTTTCTATGTATTTAGTATAATTTTTATGTACTCTTTCAACATCACTACTACCTGCATATCAATATTTTTAATATATTTTCAAATATATCAATTTCTTCCCCCCCCCCCCCCCCCCCGGAGAGCTCTTTCCTAAAGACTTTGTTTTTAGGGTATAATCTGGACCTGGTTTCTTTCTTGGTTGGCTGAATAGATGCTGGTACTTTTCTTTGTCCCTCTTTTGCATGGGATCCTGTTTTCAGTTGTCTGTCTTTCTCCTTAATTTACTTGATCATCTAGATGAATCACATTCTCCAGTAGTTTCCTAAGAAACAGTCCATGGAAAGTTTTTGGGGGGTTGGGGGTGGTGCTTTCTGTCTTCTATTATCACACTTGATTTGGCTGGATATAAAATTGTACGTAATGAAATTGTTTCCCTTACAATTTTGAAGAAATTGTTCTACAGTTGGAACAATATGAGAAGTTCAGTGCCATTCTACTCTTCGAATGTGAACTATCCCCATTCCTTGCCCTTAAGAAACCTCCTTTAAATCTTCTCTTTATCCCTGTATGCTGAAATTTTGTGATGATTTTCCTCAGTGTGGTTATTTTTCATTTATTGTGGGCTTTTTCAACGTGGAGACTCATATCCTTCAGTTCTGAGAAGTTTAAAATATTATTTCTTTGATAATTTCTTAACCAGTTGCTTTTTAAAATTCTTTCTTTATGGGACTCCCATTTGCAATATGATGGGCCTTCTGAGTTAAGCCTTGAGTTTCATATTTTTTCTGCTTTTTTTCTCTCTTTGATTTTTGTTCTATTTTGTAGAAGCTCTCCATAATTTTGTTTTGCTTATTTAAGTTTCTAATTCAATTTTTATTCATGTTATTACATTTTTTATTTCACATCTCTGCCTTTTAAATAATTTAAAAAGTTGAAATAGCACTCTTTAAGGATATTAATTATAGTTTGTTTTTCTCTAATTTGTACGTGTTTCTTTTTATTATATATTTTAATTTTCTGGCCACATTCATTGTCGGTATTCTTTGATTCTCATTATACTGTTTGTTTTGGTTTATTTTTTCCCTGTTGAAGGCTTTCCTTAAATTATTACAAAAGTGTTGGAGTGAATTGTTGGACATTCATTATTATGGAGAATTAAGCACTAATAGAAAGTGATAGGACTTGAGCTTAGGACTTGCCAACTGGTCAACTTCATTGGGAGTTAATCAGGTTATTCAGAAAGGATGGATTCTCTGTAGGACCATCTCCAATTGTCAGGATCTGAAGATCTTGCTCAGATGTTCAAGAGGCCTCAACAGTAAAGTGATAGTACTCTGTTTTACTGTACAGGTTGAAACTCCACTTTGAGCAGGATTTCCAAAACCTACAGCCATCTCAAGGATAGTTCATACATACATTCACTTAATCTGATATTATAAAAATTATTTTATAATTAATTCTGATTATACTTTTAAATTTCTCAATTTAAAATGCCTTACTCAAAATAAAGTTCAAATTATTTAAGACATTTCCACAGATATTCACAATATGTTAGACATGTTTTATACATCCTACTTACCTCAGAATATTTTTGCAAAAAAGTACTTTGTATGACACAGCATTTTAAAATTCAGGTTTTATATAGCTCTGATTCAGATAAATATAGACCTAAAAAGAATTCTGAGCTATCATTCCACATCAACTATCTCATTTGGTAGAATAGGAAACAGAATTTGAGTAATTCCCTCAGGAGAATAACTAAATAGGAAAATTGTGACTAGTTAACTACCTTTACATGGGATGCCAAAATGCAAATAAACTTACCAAAAAAGTGGTAAAATATTTAAAGTTAATGTACAACACAACAATCTTTTATCTGCTTTTTGTCTAAAACAACCTACATACTTATAGTGTTTAATTGACACTAAAACTATTAGTAGTGTTATGGTGCTTTTGATTTAGTTATGTTAAAAATGTATTATTTTTCTAAAATTCAAAGTAGAAATCCACTGTCATTATACACTGACAAACAGAATGCCTTTAGAATGACACTTAAGTGACAGGTCCAATATGATGTGGTAAAAAGAGCACTGAAATGGGCCAAAACAAATATGGGGTCTAATCAATTACCAATATTTTGAACCTGGGCAAATCCTTTAACCTCTCTGGACCTTAACATTCTCTACTATTCAAAAAAAGTGTTAGACTAGATAACCTTTAAGGACCTTTGTAGCACTGAAAGTTTAATGACCTCAATGTAATTATTTTCACAGCAACAATAATATTTACTAATTGATAATTTGGGTAATGGACTTAGTTTTACAATTCAGGTACTTAGGTTTTGTCACAGTCATTCCTTCTGCCATTACTACTGAGGAGCAGCTTGATCTTTAAGGCTGGGAAGTGAACAGGGTATGTTGGGGCCCACCAAGTCAGGGAAGGACGGAAACCAAAGCCAGAGATATATACCGCTACACATATGCCTACTGAATATATTGAGAGGTGATGGGAGCAGAGGGTTAGTTAGAGTCAAATAGTAGAGAAACCATCCTGTGAGGAAAGGTAGAATGATGGGTTTTGTACTTACTGTTGTCTGGGGAGAACAGACACAAAAAAGACATGATCTGTGACTATTTTCTCTACATCTGCAGTCCCCAACCGCCAGGCTGCAGACCATACTGGTCCGTGGCCTGTTAGGAACTGGGCCACAAAGCAGGAGGTGAGCAGAGGGCAAGTGAGCCAGCAAAGCTTTATCTGTATTTACAGCCACTTCCCATGGCTCGCATCATCACATAAGCTCTGCTGTCAGATCAGCTGCAGCATTAGATTCTCAGAGGAGTGGGAACTCTACTGTAAACCACACATGGGAGGGATCTATTATAGGTTGCATGCTCCTTATGAAAATCTCACGCCTGATGATCTGAGGTGGTGGAGGCAGATGGAGCTGAGGTGGTGATGCTAGCACTGGGGAGCAGCTGCAAATACAGATTATCATTAGCAGAGAGGTTTGACTGCACAATAAATGTAATGCACTTGAATCATCCCTAAACCACCCCCTCCCCTTCCCGGTCTGTGGAAAAATTGTCTTCCATGACACCAGTCCCTGGTGCCAAAAAGGTTGGGGACTGCTGCTCTACATATACCAAGGCCTAGCTTTTCACACTGCTTTTTCTGTACTTACATCAGAGATTTAACAAATATCACATCTATATATTGCTTTAAAAAAAAGTTTAAAGAAATCATCTTGGTACAATATATTCAGGAGATTCACTATTTCTCCTGTACCAACACATCCCCTGAGCCCAAACTCTAATTTTATAAATTTTAGATAATCAGTAGAGTATAAAGCTAGTGTCAAAATTTGCCATACTAAAAAATGTAAAAATTCCTCTAAAACAACATATAAAAGTGTTTTTCAAATAATATTAATACATTCACAAAGTATGAACTTAGCTTTTAAAAAGAAACAAAACACAACACTAGAAACTGTATTCTCTGAGATTTCTATCCCCTGAGAAGCAAGTGATATATTTGAACTGTTGCCTCAACATGAAACTCAAATCAGTTGTTTAATAATCTTTCCAAGGTAAATACTTTTTGAAATTTCAAAATGCAATGTTTTAGCAGTTCTTCCTAAAAAAATTTATCTTGTGGAGTTCAGCACACAGAAAATATGTGGATTTGGGTTTGAGTATTCTCTTTCCATATCCACATCCATATCCATTCAAATGTCAGGTCATGTATGTTCAATTTCTTTATCTCAAGCATTCAAATTCTCCTTTGCATTCTCACTGTCTCCACTACTTTAAAATCTCACTACCTTTTGCTTAGGTTAGTGTAACAGCTTCCTAATCTCCCTACTTCATTTTGTGCTCCATAATGATCTCCCCTTAAATACAAATTTCCCCATTGTCTTTCCTTAGGCAACATTCTTCTTCTACACAGGTGTAAATCACATCATGTTACAGGTACATTCTAAAAAGCTATGTGTAAATACCATTTTAAGAACAAGATTTATTCCAAATGAATTAAAATTAATTGATAAGTACAATATTTTTCTATCTTTTGATAGAAATTTATGCCTGAAATCTATGGCTAGAATGCCTGGATTTGAATGTCTCTGTAAACAAGTTTCTTCACCTTTCAAGGGCCTCATTTTTTGCATCTATAGAATGAAGATAACAGTGGAAATATTTCCTAGGATTGTCCTAAGGATAAAAATATATGAAAATACATCCACCTTAGAACTCACATGACGCTGCATATGAGACCTTCACCCAGGACTTCACACGTAGTAGGCTATCAGTAAAGGTAGTTACTGCTACTGGCACTACCTTTTATTATTGTTATTTTTGTCCTTGTTGTTACCTGAGATTTAAGTTGCTTTTTTATCTGAGAAATACTTTAAAATTCACAACCTGAAATTTATACAGTCATATGTCCCTTAACAACAGGGATATTATGTTGGTGCAAAAGTAACTGCAGTTTTAGCATTGTTGAAATTTGCCATTTGATACTGGAGTACATTCTTAAATAAATGTGGTTATGTTATACATCATTTTAATGTGCATTTCTTGCTTTATGTTTTTTTGCTAATGACTTATTACTTGCTATTAATTTTATATTTATTTTATACTATGGAAATGATGTTAGACAAAAAGCAAATTCGAGCAATTTTCTTACTTGAGTTCAAAATGGGTTGTAAAGCATCGGAGACAACTTGCAACATCAACAATGCATTTCGCCCAGGAACTGCTAACAAATGTACAGTGCAGTGGTGGTTCAGAAAGTTTTGCAAAGGGGAGGAGAGCCCTGAAGATAAGGAGTGCAGTGGCCAGCCATCAGAAGTTGACAATGAACAATTGAGAGCAATCATTGAAGCTGATCCTCTTACAACTATACAAGAAGTCGCCGAAGAACTCAATGTT
Source organism: Lemur catta (assembly GCF_020740605.2). NCBI lineage: Eukaryota > Metazoa > Chordata > Mammalia > Primates > Lemuridae > Lemur > Lemur catta. The sequence continues at coordinate 73,587,078 of NC_059135.1, forward strand.
GATCATTCTATGGGTCGTTCAGCATTTGAAGCAAATTGGAAAGGTGAAAAAGCTCTATAAGTGGGTGCCTCATGAGCTGACCAAAAATCAAAAAAATTGTTGTTTTGAAGTGTTGTCTTCTCTTATCGTGCACAACAACAAACCGTTTCTCAATCGGACTGTGACGTGCGAGGAAAGGTGGATTTTATATGACAACCTGCAATGACAAGCTCAGTGGCTGGACAGAGAAGAAGCTCCAAAGCACTTCCCAAAGCCAAACTTGCACCGAAAAAAGGTCATGGTCACTGTTTGGTGGTCTGCTGCCAGTCTGATCTCCTGCAACTTTCTGAATCCCTGCAAAACCATTACATCTGAGAAGGATGCTCAGCAAATCAATGAGATGCACCAAAAACTTCAATGCTTGCAGCCAGCATTGGTCAACAGAAAGGGCCCAATTCTTCTCCAAGACAACCCCAGCTGCACATTGCACAACCAATGCTTCAAAGGTTGAACGAATTGGGCTACGAAGCTTTGCCTCATCCAGCATATTCACCTGACTTCTTTCCAACCAACTACCACTTCTTCAAGCATCTCAACAACTTTTTGCAGGGAAAACACTTTCACAACCAGCAAGATGCAGAAAATGCTTTCCAAGAGTTCCTTGAATCCCGAAGCACAGATTTTTATGCTATAGGAATAAACAAACTTATTTCTTGGCAAAAATGTGTTGATTGTAATGGTTACTATTTTGATTAATAAAGATGTGTTTGAGCCTAGTTATAATGATTTAAAATTCTCGGTCCGAAACTGCAATTACTTTTGCACCAACCTAATATTTTATGCACAAACCTCCTTAGGTGATTTTGTTGTGCAAACATCATAGAGTACCAATCTAGATGGTACAGTCTACTATATGCCTAGGCTATATGGTATAGCCTATTATTCCTGGGCTACAAACCCATGCAGCACATTACTGTACTGAATACTGTAGGCAATTGTAACACAATGGTAAGTATATGTATCTGAACATACCTAAACATAGAAAAGGTCCAATAAAATATGTTATTATAATTTTATGGGACCAGTGTTATATATGCATATCGTTATCTGGTATATGACTATATTTTCATCTGTCACATCCTATTAGGTGAAGTTTTAGAATGGATCTTAAAGGATGGGTAAGATTTTAACAGGCAAAGAGGGAAAAGGAGAAGGAAAGAAAACCACAAAAGGAACAAAGGAGGGGCAATGCAGGGATAGTGCTGAGAGCGGCAGAGCGGCTCAAATTGGATGGAGCACAGGATAAAACAGAAATAATGGTACAGATAATGACTGGTTCAAAATTAGTTGGAGGAATGGGTTTAGCAATCGAAAAACTTTGTAGCGAATAGCAATATTAAAAAGTTTCAGGAAGACTAAGCCTAGTGTGGCATGACATACAAATGCTGTGTGTTAAGTGAGAAAATCAGGAAGAACAGACCTGTTGGCTACAAATAGGAGGATTTAGGAAACTTAGGCAAAGGGTCTAAATGGAATTAAGAAGAGTCACAAATCTCTAATAATAGACTTAATTAAGGTGTTGGATTCAATGAACTGGACAGAAGACTCTTTTCTTAAGAATTTTCTAAGTAAGATTGCTGCTTAAAGCCAGCTACTGCCTAATTTAGCTACTGCTTTGACTGGCAACTGATGAAACCTCACATTTTTCAGTCAGGTAACTTTATTGACCTGTTTTACTGCCTTCTTTTTAGTAAGGGAAAAATTAAAGAAACTAAAAGAAACAACTACATGACCAAAAATTTTTCTGGAAAGAGACCACAAATCTTTGGTGGTGGCCATAAGAAATGTACTGAGAAAGAGATCACTATCTCATCGTATCCTGCTTAATTTGTTCATTTGTAAATTTTCTCTATATCCAATTTTCTGAAATTTCTTTTTTTAGTCAAAATTTCTACTTCTCCCTTTGTTACTTATAATTAATCTATAACTTCTGTATGACCATTCCTTCCTCCTAATCCCCAGATTATAAACTCAATCTGAATACATAAAAACACAGAAAATAGTTCCTTGTCCCAGGTCCTTATTTGTAAAACAAGGCATCACAATTAGAATGCATAAAATACCATGATTCTATAGTTCTCTGAAAAATCTGGACTTTGAAATTAAAAACATTCTCTCCACTTAACTCGTTGGGAAAATGGTCCCCTGAGAATGTGTCCCTGATGCCTTTATCTCCCAATTTTGGTACCCCTCCCTATGATCTATACCAGCTTGGTGACCAGATAGCTCAGAAAATGTGCAAGGCCATGGGACATGCTGGGATTCCAGAAGGAAGGATCAGGTACCCAATTCTGTTCCCTGCTCTGGCTGATCGAGGCTGAAGGAGCTGTGGCTAAGGAGCCAAAACTTGCAGTTCTGAGAGATGCTGGCCTTTGCTGAAAGTAAGTGCCTGCCCACGTGTGTGGTCCTAGGAGGTCTGGTTAGTATTTGTGGAAGACTTCCAAGCAGACATAAAGATGGTCAGAATTGCTCTATATCGCTAAGGAGAACTTTAACCAAAATAATCCTTCTGTTGCCTCCAGAAATTGTGAGTAAGCTTACCAATGGTACATTTACAGCTCACAGAGCAAAAGAATCTTGGACCTTTCACCACTCAACACATATTTTGGTAAAATTTCTATATTCTAATAATTGAGAGAAAATCTTACAAATTTTCAGAAAGAAAAAGTCACTAAAGAAAAATAATGCAGATTGGCATTTTTCTTCCTATCTCTAATACTTGAAGCTGGCAGATACTGAAATACCAAGGACAGACAGGAAAGGACTGCCAGCAACGAATTCTCTGCCCAACCAAATTATCATTCATTTTCCAGGTTAGAAGAAAGACGATTGCGGATATGAAAAGACTGAGCAATAATATCACCCTTACACCCCTTCTGAGAAAAATACTCAAGAAAGTACTTGAACAAAACAACATACGAATCAGAATAGAAATCACAAGATAGAGGAAGATAACTGGAAAACAATGCAATAAGCCTTGCAATGCACATGTTAAAACTAAATGGATAATGTTTGTCTGACTGGGTATTTGTAATATAACAGCTAACTAAGAATCCTTTCTTTTTGTAATATAACAGCTAACTAAGAATGCCTTCTTTTATTTTTATTTTGTAGAGACAAAAAAGAGTCTCACTATGTTGCCCAGGGTGGTCTTGAACTCCTGGGTTCAAGGGATCTTCCCACCTCAGCCTCCTGAGTAGCTGAGACTACAGGTATGAGCCATCACATCCAGCTTGAATTCCTAAAATAGAAGAAATATCTGACAAGGGAAAATGCTAATAAACCTAGAACCAAAAGCATTTAACTATGTCAGCAAAACAGGAGTTAGAAGGGGGTGGCAGAAAATAAAAGCATCCTAAAGGTCTCATTTGGGAGAGAGAATGAAATGGGAATTAAAACATTCTCAAGCTTTCATATAGAAGAGGGGAATAGAGTATATTGGTGTGGGGGGCTATTTGATTTATAGTTTTCATATAATCGAGAAAAAATGTGTTAGGTAACAAATATCAGAATAGCAACCATAGAATTTCCATATTACTAAGGTGCAAAGGGAAATATAATACACCTAAATATTGGGAACTTCAGATTGGGTTATAAAGCAAAACCCAGCTACATGACATTTTATAAAATCATACTTTAAGAGCTGGACACAGTGGCTCACACCTATAATCCCAGCAACTTGGGAGGCTGAGGTGGGAGGATTGCTTAAGCCCAGAAGTTTGAGGCTGCAGTGATTTATGATCTTGCCACTGCTCTCCAGCCTGGGTGACAGAACAAGACCCTGTCTCTAAGAACAAAAAACAAAAAACCACACACATACACTTAAAGTACTGAATATTTTCCTTGTTTTAGTGCCACAAATTTTAACATATATGTATTTATGTGTATGTATCTTTATTTCTTTATGTCTGTCTACCTATCTATCTAAAGTTAAGATAAAATAAGAGCTGGGCATGATTAACAGTAAGTAAAATCAAATTTAGTTCAAAGCCTGGCTGATACATGGCCATTAGCAGAGACTTTTTTTTTCATATTCTGGAATATTCTGGAGGAATATTTTCTCTTGGGAATGTCTATGAAATTCATGGCAATAGACTGGATACCTGCTCTCATAACCCCTGTTCTGCAAATAAATTTTCCTAATGCAATGTTAGTTTTTGGACAGTAATTTTTCTTCCTTTTCAAAGTAAGCTAAAACCAGTATATTTAACTTTTCTTTTCTGAAAACAATATGGTTTCATTTAAACATATTACTTTTTATATTTGACAACCAAAATGACAAGAAAAACAAAGAAGAAAACTAAGTTAAAGCAGAAATGTCAAACTAGGAAAGTTTATCCAAACGGAAGTCAAAAGCTGGAGATAAAAAAGGACAAATTCACACCTCAATATTCTACTGAGAATAACCTACTTGGAATGGTATATATGTAAATCTAAGGTTTATAAGGTAAACTGCAATACCAAATCTCTTGAAATACCCTAAATGGCATTTATTAACTCCAGGAAAAAATTATACAAAGATTGTTCTGAAAATACATGTATGCTCTTTTAAAGATTAAGAAACAGAAATTAGACTACTATTAAACCTAAGGAATAACTGAGGTAAACTTTTTGGTTTCCTTTATAAGTGATTGCATAATCCCTCTAAATTATGTGTTCAGAGACACAAACTGTGATTTTTTTTTTTAATAAACATTCTGGTATAGTATTGTCAACGTCCCCACTTTTGAATAAAAACCACATTCCTGTTAAACATGGGGCCATCCAATTATTTTTATGTAGTGAGGTAGTATACAAATATATAAAATATAAATTTCTAAGCCATTCTTCAGATAAGATTTTACTGTTTCCTGCATTTTAAGTAAATGAACAAATATTCCTATGAAAATATGTATGTGTCCCTATAAAGAAAAAAGTACCTACTAGCTATACCTTACAGAACCAGGTTCTGGTTTAAAAGAAATTAAATCCTATCAGAGTTTAATATGTCAGCAAAATCCAAAATATCTTGAAAAATGATATATGATTAATTGATGATTTAAAAAATTTACCAGCCTACCTTTACTGAACTAACCTAGATTAAGAGACTGATTACAGCTGAAATCTCAATCTCACTCCTGCCTAAATTTCTCAGATTTGTTTGGGAACTGTTTCATGCTTAGTCACCCTCTAAATATGATTTTTTATGAGCAAAGCAGTTAGCTATTTTTGTGTTATGCAAGATGGAAAAAGATGTATGAGGATTCCTTTTTAAGCAACATAATTTGATTTCTATGCTTATTCAATATTAAAAAGGCAGTTCACTTTTACATTTCAGAATTGCCATATGGTGTACTTCACTGAAGATTCATTTCTACTGAGAGCCTGGAGAATTTTTGTTTACAATAAGAGGTGAAAGCAACAAAAGATAATTTATGAATCATCTACGTATATTTTATTTCTCTTCCAGTTTTTGAATAGTAGACTTGAGGTCTCTAAAAAAATAAAAGCTTGAAGGAGCAGATCCCTAAAAATTCTCTATTTGCAATCCTCTAATAATAGTTTTGACTATTTATTGAGCACTTTCAATGTGCCAGACACTGTGTTCAGTAGATTTTCTCACTTATGCCTTGCAATAGATCTATGCAGTAAGCATAATTATCCCCATTTTACTAGTGAGGAAATAAACTTGGAGCGATTACATGGGCAGAATCATAGCTCAAGTCTGACTTCAGTGCTCTTTACTCTAAAATAATGAAAAGGTCACTTATCAAAAATGTTTAACTCTAAGCTGACTATGTGAAAAGTAGTCATTAATGAAGAGTCCCCCAAAAAGAACACACACACCCCTTATGTGAAGAGACCATCATGCTGAAAGGACAAGAACATCTCACTCATTTGTAACCATTAAGGAATTAGAAACTTTAAGTGAAGATTTTTCCAGATAATTAAAACATAGCACTCTGTTTATCATTTAAAATATTTAAGGGGATTTTTCTAAATGCACATAATTTTCCTATTTTCTTAACAGAATAAACACAATATAACTTTTCTTGATAACGCAAATTAGTTCTTCTGAAAATTGGGAACTCTTCTGGTTGTCAAATTCAGTCAATGTGCTATAATTGTAGTGGTAACTTTAGCTGTCAATGAGTGTATTACTGTTTGCTCTTATTATAATAGGATATGGATGACCATGCTTTTGATTTCTTGAATCTTTTCTAATAATTTTCCTATTTTCTCTTAATAGTTGGCTGCGATAAGCATGCCTACCTCTGCCTGGGTGGGAAAGCAGAAAAACAAGTTGATCTTTCAACCTTCCCTCTATGTTCCTTCTTCTCTTCTGTCTAGTCATTCAACAAATATTGTGTGGCTATTTCAGGTGCTGGGCACTGTGCTAGATGCTGGTTAGAATTAGATTTTATGTTTATAACTATGAAAATGACTAACAAACAATTTCTCTAAAATATTAACTCTTTTGTTACTATTGAGACACATAACTCAATAATATTGATGGTGTTCTATATACAGTGAGAGAGAAGCTACCAGACAGGATGAGCTTACCAAGTCTCCACTTAAGCCTTACACTTTGGGAGTGTAAATAAGATGGAATCTCTTTCCAGATAGAAAGAATGACATTGTGATGATGTAAAAGGACAAGAAACATACACAGCTTATACATAGAGGAGCCCCAAGTACAGTGTGAGAAAAGATGACAGGCCATTCTTTCATTCACTCATTAAAGATTTACAGAACACTCATTAAATGTCACACAGTGTATCTAGATGTGAGTAGTATAAAGATGACCAAGAGATATTCCTTGAACTCAAAAAACTCAGACTCTAATGTTTGTAAAGACAGTAAAAAGAACAGTCATTTAAACTAACAAACCATTAATTTCTATTTAAGAATATGGACAAGTGATCGTTGCAATTAGTTGATAATATAACTTGATCCACAAATCCTCTTTACAAAAAGAGCAACAAAATAAAGCCTTTTGAATAACCTCTATATTGGATTTTATGGCAAAGAACTTCTCATTCACCTCCTGTTATCAAGAAATGAGATGTTATGGATGAATGCAGTTTCAGGTAAGTGAAGCTTCACTTATTAAGTGCCCAAACTATTTTGATTCTAATCACCTTTGGTGAGCTTTGAAAAATATATTACATATTAGCTAGTCTCCCCAACCTTGCCCAGGAGAATCATTAACCATCACTAAGTGAGTAAATTCCTATTGCTGCTCACCCTGGAGCATGCTACATGAGAAAGAGCTAGATAGCAAATCAAAGCTTGTGATTTGGCAGGTCCATCCTTGGGACTTTTGACTGGAGATTTATATCTAACACTACTGTTTTTTCCTTCTACAGTGACTTAATATATAGGTATGTTTCTCCTGATCAGGAGTCATAGAAACCTTGTTGGTACGGTAATTTAACTGGTCTGTGAGACAGGTTCCTCTGGTCTCAGAGTGAATTTTGTTTATATCACATGGCTTATACTTTGTTAGACAATCTAAGACAAACATTTCAAATTTGGTGAAAAATTTCTACATGCTTGTTTCTAGATGTTTGTATACTAACAAGCAGAAATAGCCCTGCCATAGCAAACAACATATTAAAAATATTTTTGCATGGTTTCAGTGACATAGTTCATCATTTACTGTACCATTCTATAAAAAAAATGATACTCAAGTGGCATCTGAAGTGCACAGGATCACTGCTATCACATGTCAGCTACTAGAATTACAGTGATTCTAATCTACCATGTAGAAAAAACTGAGGTGTCAGGAGAAACCAGAAGATAAAGTTTATTTAAACAAGTAAAGTTTATATTAATATTTTTCAAAGTAACAATGATGGTTATAGTCTTCTCTTTTAGGACAAAATGCATGGGCTTGAAGCTATTATTTTCCTAAATGTTCAAAGACTGCTTCTAAATCCATGGTTCTAAAATAGAGTTATTTTAAGGCCTACAGAAGTCAGCCAAATATCTGCCATGTCATTAAATTACTTAAATTTCAAAACTGTATTTGAATCACAAATATTTCAACAATAGAAAAATTTTATTAATTCAAAAATTTTGGAAATGTCATTTAGGGAGGGAGTCCAAATTTCAGAATGCCATTAAAATTATGTTTAACAATTCTATAGATGGAAATTAGTACAGAAATTTTTTAAAAATTTAAAGCCTCATATTAACTAATGATAAATGAGTACCAAATTCTAGTTTTCCTTATTTACTTATTCAGTGAACTATATTTGTAATGTCTCAACTACCAATTATACTGTACAGCCACAAAAAAGCAGGTAGACACAGAACTAATGAGTTCTTCCCCCAAATACCAACATTTTCATCAACTGCCATATTCTTAAGACTTATTACCAACAAAATGTTCCTTGTTTTAATGCTCAGTGACATTTTCAATATAGTGACAACCTTCTTAGTACAATGTATCAGCTGTATTTTCACTGAGCCTATCTTTTTAGACATAAGACTATGATCTGAGTAACTGTTTTGGTTAGGAAGTTCCTTGAGTTTCCTTCAGCCATCCTTGTGTTTCATTTTCTTTATCAATACTGCTAACAGTTCCTTGCTGCTTTTAATTCTCTGGGAGTGTGAAGATCTTTAAAGCTGAGGTTGGATGGCATTTTGAAGATCTTTATAAAAATGACAAAAATCACTCTGAAATTGCTATCCTAAAATAAATAGACCTAAAGCTTCAACTGTTAGAGATCAAAACTTTGCATTGTCTTACAGATATGCTGATAGAAATATTCAATCAGATGACAGATTATTTTCTTAAAAAACAGGAATTATGGTGATATACTGAATAAAAATGAGTGTAAACATTTTATGCATATGAAATACACTAATTTTAATTAAATTTTTTCTAGGATAGAGGTAGAAGTATAAGTCTAAGATATTTGCTGACAGAGTATTTTTCAGATATTTAGAGTGGTTCACTGACAAAAATAAATGCATACATGTACATAGGTACACATGCGTATGCATGTGTGTATATGAGTGTGTGCATATATAAAATTTATGTATTACTTTTTTGTGCTGTCATTTTCAGTCCACAGTATGGAAATGTGGTATGAATGAAAAAGAACAGGCCCATGAAACAAGAAACTTGAGACTGATTTTCTGCTCTACTCCTTATTATTTATTGTGTGACCTTAGAAAATGGTTTGTCATTGGGTTCAGGACACTGGAACCTATTCTATTAAAGGTACAGGGCTATTGTAAGGATCAATAATACATATATTGTATGTATGCAAAGTAATATGTAGACAGACATACTTTTTAAAGTAGGGTTTCCCAACTAGGAAGTCATAGTATTAATAATTTGTTGTTATTAATTAAGCACCAGAGTTTGCCAAAAATTTTATTTAGTTTTAAGGAGAATTCAAGATTATCCTCATACTGTGACTATATTTTTCTCTCCCTATATTTCTCTCAAATAAAAGGGCATTCTGACATGCTTTCTTGAGTAAGAAGTGTGTTGTACATGTGACTACTATCTGTCAGATAGTCATGCTGGATAAGAGCTTGCCAGCTGCTATTTAAATATATTATAAAAAGCTAGGGAAAAAAGATGGTATTACTTTCATTGTTCCTATTACTAAAATAACCCAGGTTAGGGACCTTCTTTTAAACTCAAATTCGTATAAAGCCTCATCCTGCGAAATTGAAGTACAAAGGATTGGTCTGTTGTTTCCTTTCGGTGTATGTGGGGAATGTGGGAGGGAAACATCTGGGAGAAGGCACTCACTATTTATAGTAAGAGCTAACATGAACACTCTGGTTATCACGTATTGATGGTAATATTTAGCCATCTAATAACTAAAATTGTATTTCCTCATATCAAACTTTTAGTAACTTTTCCTTTGTAAAGTTACCTAATGACATACAGTTCTCGATGCCTTGGCTGGCTAGTTAACAGATCACCTGAACACATCTTTATTTCAGTTACTGCTTCCTTTTAGATGGCTTTTTGGAGAAGAAAGCATGTACTTCTCCTACCAATATAACTCTCATTTTCTTCGGAGCTTGTCATGTAGTTCTATAAATCTCTCTTTTAACTTTCCTTTTCAGCATAACAAACAACTTTTCATAGCCCATCTTTAAAAATATATTTGGAAACAAAACATTTTTCAGCATTATTCATTCTTTCAATATTTATTGAGCTATTAAGTGGCAGCCATAGATAGCCCTAGTGTTAGCTACAGTCCCAGCCCTCAAGGAAGTCTACTAGGAGAGACAGAAAAATAAATAAGGCATCTGCACTATAAACTGATAAAAATTAAAACGAGTTTAGCCTAGGGGGCCATCAGGCTATGCTTGAGGTTGAAGATAGTCTTCCAAGATAACACCAAAGCCAAGCCCTGAAGTCTGAGTGAGAAAATGAAAAATCAGGAACAGTATTTCCAGCAGAAGGAATATCATAAGAATTTATATACTACATTACATGTTTGTCATGATCACACTTAACTTGCAGAAAGATGACTATGGCTGCAATATGAAGAATGGATTTAAAAAGGAAAAAATATGACTTTAACCACTATTCCATTTTCATAATGTATATATATTAGCAAGTTAGCTTCTAAGCATTTATATAAAATGAAATAAAGACAACATTTGAGGTAGAAAAACAATGTTCACTATGCTATTGTTGGTGATAGTAAAAAGCTAAAAATAAAAATAAAACATAACCCCAAATAATAAATAACCAAAAAAACTCCCACCCCCTAAATAAGGATTGGTTAAAAAAATCATGAAAGACTCATATGGAATAATATGCAGCAGAGAGAAAGAATTAGTTATTATATTATGATCAAGTCTAAGATGCTAGAAATGGTCAAATATAACCTGGATTCAGAGATGTTAAAATACAAAAAGTGCATCTTAGAATTGATGAAGTATGATAATTTTACATATAACTAAATTTATTTCAAAAACATCTTATGTTTAAAAAGTATGTTCTAGAAGAGTATATATATATAATACTGATCCACTTGTATATAAAAGAGGGACCATATGTGTTTCAATGTATTTTGCTTACACATGTATATAATATACATAGCATATAGCTTATATTTACTATATTTTGTTTTGATATATTATAAATAGATGTACATATTTTTTTTCATTTATATGTGTATATTTTTCTACTCCTTGATTTTCAGATGGTATTAATCTGCTACCTGTCTTTCTGGAAAAAAATTCATTAAACATATAAATCAATTGTAAGATACCTCTTGATTTCAGAAATATTAAAATATGAAATATTTTGCATCATGAAATAGAATATAGAAATGCTTGTATATGTAAGAAAAATTATTGAAAAGATGCAGAAGAAATTTAAAATTAATACTCCAGGGAAGAACTTGGTGTTGAGAAGGACACTTCTTTTTCACTTTCTTTTTAAACTCTTTCAGTATTTTTTTTTAACACACATGCATTACTCTTGAAATTAAAGTTTCTTTTAAAAAAACCCACTACAGACATTTGTGTTAATTACCATCACCACTGAAGTAATCTGCCCCTTGTCTTGTATGATCCTTCACTTTTCTGAGTTCTATTTTCCTAAGTGTTTTATGGAATCCCTTTTAGTGGATCTTCTTCTGCCCATATTTACATATGTTCCTCCAAGTTTTAGTTCTCAGCAGCCTTCTTCCTAAAGAGATAACTTACTTGGGGACTTCACTTATTTAATAGTGTCCACTCATATTTATTCAGAATCTGTTACTTAGGCCTAACCTCTCACATATGAATAATGGAGGTCATCAATTTCCACTTGTCTGGTGAACATTTCTAGGTAGATATCACATAGTCAATGCACACAATGAACGTATTCAAAACACTACCTATATTATTCATCCCCAATCCTACATTTTTTTTTTTAAGACAGGGTCTCACTCTGTCACCCAGTCTAGAGTGCAATGGTGTCATCATAGCTCACTGCAACCTCAAACTCCTGGGCTGAAGTGCTCCTCCTGCATCAGCTATCAGAGAATCTAGATTACAAGAATGTACCACCATGCCTGGCTAATTTTTCTGCTTTTTGTAGAGATGGGGTCTCACTCTTGCTCAGGCTGGTCTTGAACTCCTGACTTCAAGTAATCCTCTCACCCTTGCCTCCCAGAGTACTAGGATTTTATGTGTGAGCCACCATGCCCGGCCCCCAATCCTACTTTGATATTTGTGCTACATCTTGGTTAATGAAATCATAAACTTTAATGCTAGGAACCTCAGAATCACCTCCAACAACTATCTTTTTAACAAAGCCATCAATCAAGTCAGTCACCGGTCACCAAATAGTGTTGAATTTACACCTATATTGTTTCTAACATTTCCCTTTGCTTTCAAGGTCCCATAACTTGCATATCTCTCTCACTTGGATTATAATAGCTTTCTGAGTTCTCTGTTTCTAATCTGCCCACGTCAATTCATACCACAGTCATTTTCTTAAAGCATACAGCTGTTCACCTGACACTCCTAACTTAAAAGTTTAAAAAGCTTCCTCCTATGACAAAATAAAGTTCAAACTCCTCAGTTTTTAATAATACCACAAATATTTAGTAGGTACTTATTATGTGATTGCATATATGATAAATAGGAGAAAGACTTCAAAAAACCATTAGGATTGGAGGTAAAAGATAAGAAGAAAAGCAGCACTTGGTGAGACCACAGAGTTGCATATTCTTAGCTCTCATTATATCCATGCAACTCTCCATTGTTCTCCCCAATCTGTCTATCCGTAGTTGTCTCTGCCTTTGGCCAAGGCATTTGGCCTCATATATGGCCTCTTATATTCACCTATCCCATGTCCTTTAACAAAGAAAGTAACAGTAAAAGTAAAATAAAATGTAGCTTTGAAGTTGATGCAACAGCCAAGAATGAACTCTATATAACACTTCACAGTTTACGAAGGTTGCTTTCACATCCATTGTATTTAACATAATTACTGACTGTTTACTTGACTTTTTGAGTCTAGCATATCATAGTTTACTAAATACAGGCAAAATAGTCAACCAAATGAATGGGCAAAAGTACTTGTTAGTTGCATCCTGAGGAAAAAGTTAAGAAAAGAAAATACTCTAAAAACTACATAAATGGGGTATTGACATAACTAATTTTCCAAGTAACTGTACCTCTTCAAATGTCAAAATTTTAAAAATTTAACCACTTTTGAAGAAAAGCATTCTAAAATATATTATACATATCCCTGCCTTCATAAGTAGAAAGGAGAATAATTTTTAGTTGATAATTCCAGTTCATCTATTATGATAAACTGTTATATGTCACTTTGTGTCTCTCATTTTCTAGATTCCTCTTTTAATGTAGGCCATCTCTTTTCTACCAAAATAGTTTCACAAACCTCTATAATCAGATTGCTCCTAAACTTTTGTGTGCTGGACAATTAGAAAATTATGTTAAAAGTCAATAAAGTTATAGCGCGGATTTAAAGAGAAAGGGAATTGCTTTAACAAAATAGCTTTGTGATAACTGTTTTCTGTCCTCTGGGTCTTTATGTGATTTTACCTCTGTATTAGCAGATGCACAAAAATGGTTGCTTGTGTAAAAATTTATTTCCTCCCCCAAACGGGCAGGGGGTCAGTTAAATCTAGAGTTTTAACAGAATGATATTAAAATGGTATTCAAGTTTTATCAGATGACAGTGTATCATATGCAATGGTTGTCCATAATGTAAAGAAATTAACATGTTTAAACTGATGCCCTCACAGTTGACTCCAAAAAATCCAAGAATTTCATTTTGAAACTTCTCAGATCTATATGTCTAACTCATAACAACAGACGATAAGAAAATATCTGTTTCCTTTCTCTCTTTCAATATATATCCAAAGGAATTCTCTGAACACAGAATGATTTTGTTTTATATAAAAAACCTAGAAACATAGTTCTTTAATTTTTAGGATATCTTTAATGAATCTAGCTACTCATGGAAAGTACATTGCTTTTCATAGCTATTCATTCAGGTTCTCTAAGGAAGTAGCCTGCCTAACTATATATCAAAACCAGGAAGATGCCTCTGAAGCTTTTTACAGACATGGCACATGGCTTTGTAACAAAAACATGATTTTAAGAATTGAAGTCATCTGTAGGAATGCGCAAGGCATAAACACAAACCAAACTAACTTAAAAACTTTCCAATAATTAAACAAAGTTTTATGAGTCTTACATTACTTGATTTTATAGGCGTTAGATAAGTAGCCATAGAGAAATTTGCTTGAAGATTCTACTAAGAGAAAAGTATGAGTATCACTGTTAAAAAAAAACAAAACCAAGAGACTGAAATAAAGCATTGAATAAAATGTTATTTTCTTAAAGAAGTACCTTTCTAAATAAGCTGTACATGTGAAAAAATATATTAGAACTTATCCATGCATAAATTATGCATATTCTTAACAAGTAAGATATATTAGTACTTATAAGAGCCCAGTGGTATTCCAATAGTTTACTTATAAATAAAATACCTTAATCTTTATAAAGCTCTATGAGGTAGGCACTAAAACCAAACCCAGTTTTGCAGATGAAGAAACTCAGATGCACAGAAGTTAAAGTTGCCTAAGTTTGCACAGGTAGAAAGTGGAAGTACCAGACTATGCTGTTAATAATTTGGTCACTGCAATCTCTATATGATGTGGACTCTAATATACAAAATGTTGAAAACAGTGCAAAAATGCAGTAATGAGTATTTTTAATTCAGTAACTTAAATATCACACTCAACAAACTAGGAATAGAAGGGAATTTCCTCAACCTAATAAAGGGCATCTATGAAAAAGCCACAGCTATCATCATATTTATTGAAGAGAGATCACATTTATTGAAGAGAGATTAGGAACAAAACTTTCACCACTTGTACTCAACACTGTAATGGAATTTCTACCCCAGGCAATTAGGCAAGAAAAAGAAATAAAAGACAGTCAGATTTAACAGGAAGAATTAAATCAATCTTTATTTGCAGAGGACATGATTTATATTTGGAAAATCTTAAGAAATTCACTAAGACACTATTATAACTAATAAATGAGCTCAGTTAAGTGGTGGGATACAAAACCAATATACAAAAATCCACTGTATGTTGGTACACCAGCAATAAACAGTCTGACAGTAATATTAATAAAATTCCATTTACAATATCATGAAAAAGAAAATAATTAGGAATAAAGTTAACCCCAAAACGTACAACTTATACTCTGAAAACTACAAAGCATTGTTGAATGACATTAAAGAAAACCTAAATAAATAGAAAGACATGTTACATTTCTGAATTAGAAGATTTAATATTAAGATGTCAATATTCCCAATATTTATCTATAGATTTAATGCAAGCCCTATCAAAATCCACGCTAGCAATTTTGCAGAAATTGACAAACTGATTAGAATTTCATATGGAAATGCAGGAATAACCAAAACAATCTTGAAAAAGAGGAACAAAGCTATAATAGAAAACTCACACTTCACAATTCAAAACTTTACTAAGCTATTGTAATCAAGACAAGATGGTACTTGGCATAAGGGTAGATATACAGATTAATGGAATAGAACAGAGCCAAGAAATAAATCCTTGCATTTATAGTTAACTGCCTTTTCATAAAGATATTAAGACAATTCAATGGGAAAAATGGTCTTTATAATAAATGTAGCTGGGTTGTCTGGAGTATCACATGAAAAAGAATGAAGTTCTTTACACCATACACAAAAACTAACTCAAAATGAATTGCAGACCTTAAGATAAGAGCTACAACTATAAAACATTAAAAGAAAACACAGGAATAAATCTTTGTGACCTTAGGTTAGACAAAGCCCTTTTAGATACGGTGCCAAAAGCAAAAAAAGAAAAAATAATGAATTAGACTTCATCAAAATTAGGAAATTTTGGACTATATAAGATACCATCAAGAAAGTGAAAAGATAGACAACAGAATGGGAGAAAATATTTGTAAATCATATATCTGATTTTGAAAAAAACTTACATTCAGAATATATAAATTACTCTTAAAACTCATTAATAAAAAGACAACCGAACTGAAAATGGGCAAAGGATTTAAATGGACATTTACCCAAAGAAGTTATAAAAGTGGCCAAATAAGCCCAGGAAGAGATGTTCAGTATCATTAGCCATTAGGGAAATGCAAATCAAAATCACAATGAGATACCACTTCATATTCAGTACGATGGCTACAATAAAAAAGACAGATGATAACAAATGCTGGTGAGGACATAGAGAAATTAGAACCCTTCTATTTTGCTACTGGAAATGTGAAATGGTGCAGCTGTTTTTGAAAATAGTTTGGAAGTTCCTCAAAACATTCAATATAAAGTTACACAACAATTCCACTAGTGGGTATTTACACCACCTTAGAGAAGTGAAAACATATTCAAAAAACCTTGTACATAATATTCATAGCAGTATTATTTGTAATATCAAAAAGAGGAAACAACTCAAATGTCTATCAACTGATGGATGAACAAAATGTGGTATATGCATATAATGGAATATTATTTGTCAATAAAAAGTAATGAAGTTAGGAGAGATACTGCAACATAGATGAACCTTGAAAACATTATGCTAAATGAAAAAAGCTAGTTACAAAAGACCACATATTGTATGATTCCATTTGTATGAAATGCCCAGGATAGGCAAATTTATAGGGGAAGACAGGACATTAGTGATTGATTAGAGCTGCGGATAGAGTCAGGGGAAAATGGGGAATGATCGATCACTAATGAGTACAGGTTTTTTGTGAGAGGTAATAAAACATTCTAGAATTGATTACGTTGATTGTTGCATAACTCTGTGAATATATTATTATGTTATTATAAAATAAAAATCACTGAATTGTACACTTTTAATGGGTGAATTACATGGTATGAGTTACATCTCACTAAAGCTGTTAAACATAACCTAAAAATCATCTTTTTACCTTCTGCAAACTACTTGTGAATGAAATCTACCTTTAGGTGACCTGGGGAAATGTTTCACTTGCGAAAGAGAATAAAAAGATTAATTTTTTTTTTTTAGTATTCTTCTGTCTGGTTTGAACACTATGCGAGAGCAGTTCTAGTACTGAACTATTATCAGAAATAATGGCTTACTATTAATCATTTTAAAGCTAAAATGATTAAGTCATTTTTAAAAACACAATTGACGTAGCAATAAGTTAATATGGCAAATTAGTTCATTTTTGCAATTTGGGGGTCACATTTTGAAACTAACTTACTTGGTAGAATGAGACTATGTCACCCATCCTTTTAGTCAGTCCACGGGAACACAATTATAGAGATTCACTCTTTTCTCTGTTAATATTTACTACTTCTCAACTACAGGCTTGGCACTGGGACATGTGCTAGGTATATGGTGGTGACCATTCTTTGGAGGCTATAGTGGAATACTGGTAATGCCTACTCTAGTACACAGAACAAGATTCCTTATGTTTTTTTTCTCCAAACATACAACATTTGGGAATTTATGGTATTTTATGGTGGAGATTTGCCAGGACTCAGTCAACATTTTTCTGTGTTCTAGAGCAGATCCAAAACTCTTTTTTACTGAGGATGCAATATGCCATAAGCGTGAATTTTTAATTCAGCAAATTTGTTTTTTTTTTTTTTTTTTAAGAGACAGGGTCTCATTCTGTTGCCCAGGCTGGAGTGCAGAAGCACTATCAGAGCACACTGTAGCCTCAAACTCCTGGGCTCAGGGGATCTTCCCACCCTAGGCTCCTAGGAGCTGGGACTACAGGCATATACCACCATGCCCAGCTAATTTTTTAATTATTTTTTTGTGAGACAGGGTCTTACTATGTTGCCCAGGCTGGTATCAAACTCCTGGAGTCAAGCAGTACCTTGCACCTTGGCCTCCCAAAGTGCTGGGATTAGAGAAATGAGCCACCATGCCTGGCCCAAGTTTGGCTTGTATTCTAGCTATCAACCATTGAGCAAGTTAGCTTAAATTATCTTTGTCTCAGTTTCCACATTTGCTAAATAAAGATTATAATATCTATCTTATTTGGTTCTTAAGAGAATTAAATGAGATAATCCATTGAAAGCACATAGATTATTGCCTGGCACATAGTTAAGTACTCAATAAACATAATAATGATAATGAGGATGATGGCAGTGGCAGCAGTGGTGTTCTTTTATATACTAAGGAAAATTAGATCTTCTTCCAGGTGTGTGTTCTGGTTAATCTAATTGTTTTAAAAGGATATTAACTTTACCTTTTATTCATCTGGCTTTTAAAAAAGTATGATTATGTCCAAGACTGGCAACTATGAACAATTGCTTTCTATCTAGCTTCCATGCAAAGTCGAGCTGAGAAAAATGAGAAGTGGGAAATTGCTTAAGGTGATGTAGTTTGTCCATTATTCCAAATATTATAAATTCTATTGTTAGATAACACATAATTTCCAAAAGGCTACAAACTTGCGCTACACATATCTTAGTCCTTTGCAGAAACTCCACTTTTTTTCATTAAAAAAGGAAGGAAGAAACAGCCATAAGAGCTTTATTACTGCACGTGTTATTGAAATTCTGTAGAAGCCATAGCTGTCTACCTTTTCATCATTATCTCTAAAGAGCTTTCACATTCTAGAAATGCCTTTTTTATTTTTCAGCTTCTCTTCTGGGTAATTGCTTTAAAAAAACACTGAGAGAAATGATATGTATGGAAAACTATTTGTGAGCTACATCTTTATTAACCTTTTAGATATTGTTCTTAACTAAACTTTTACCACCATAAGGCTATAAACTCAAACTACTGTATATTATCTTACCTATATCAAATGAAAAGGTATAAAATAAAAAGAAATGACTGATCCAAGTATTGTGCAGAAAAGGACTGAACTTTCATTCTACCAGTTTCTCATATTCAGTAGTTAAAACTCACTGTTTCCCAGCCACTCCTGCCAGGGAACCTCTGCAGTCAGACCTACCTATGTGCTGTGGAAACCAACAATACTATTAATGGAGATCTACATGAATAAGGATTACTGGATATAAAAGTAGAATCAGCAGCTCAAAAGAGAAAGACTAATGTGAGCAATCAGTACAAATGGTACCCAATGAAAAGAGATAATGCAATAAATGAGGGGTGATTGAAATTTTCTAATTTTGTTTTCAGTTTTATTTGAGAAGTATTGTGTTGATAAAACAGGACTACACTATTAAAGAAAAGGAGCAATCAACAATAAAACAACAAGAATAGTTGTACTAATCTATTCACTCATCCTGGTATGTAAAATTTAGAATTTCTCCACTTACTTAAGTATTATCATTTTTAAGCTCAGTCTGGGAAGCAATAGATAAATCCCATTGTTTACTTTTATTTGTAATTCTTACATGCTTAGTTTTCACATGTTTGTTGTTAGCAGAAAGTAATGGTAACAATGTGAGATCTGGCAGGACATTTCAAAGTCAAGTTGGACTTAGGAATTTTTTGTTGAGAGACAATCCTGTGCACTACAGGAGTCTGGCAGATATCCCTGGCTCCTGACCAACAAATACCAGTAGTGCCTTCTCAATCAGTGATAACCTAAAAAGGACCATGGAATTTCCAGTATAACCCTTGAGGGAGAGAAGAAGGAGCAGTATTAACCATATTAAAAGACATGTTGAGAAATATTTAAATGTAGAAAATAAAAATGATAAAATCTCTAGAGCAGAACATAGGGATGTATTTTATAATACTGCAGAATTTCCTTAGCATGACACAAAGGCCAAAAATCATAAAAGAAAAGACTGACACATTTTAGTATTATAAACAAAAACATAAAACTTAAATGCAGCAAAAGATATAAAAGAAAGCAAAGGACATGATAAATTGGGAAAAATCTTTATAACTTAAAAGAGAATAGTAAATATTCTTAATATAAAAAATTATCATACAAATCAATAAAAAAGACAAACCATCCAAAAGAAAAATGAACAAAAGAAATGAATAGGATATTCACTAATGAAGGAAATTCATAACAATAGTGAATATTTTAGCACTTGCTATGTGCCAGGTGCAAAAGGCATGTACTAAGTGCTTTACATGTACTTCCTTATTAGAAAAGAACACAGAATTCTATAAAGTGGCTTCCAGTATCATCATATCAATGTTATAGTGAGGCCAATCAGCTTACCAAAGTTATGGCATGTTGTGGTGAAGGCTGGGATTCAAGCTCTAATACCAGAGCTCAGAGTCTTATCATTGTTCACTAATAACAAACAATTCCACTACTGCAGGCACGTTTATTTTATGCAAATAATAATAAAGCACACAGATATCTGTATAAGATAACCTATGCACCTATTATTGTAATGGAGAAGAAAAATGATCTAAATGATAATCAATAGGGAATTCATTTACTAAAATACAGTACATCCATACTATAGAATATCATACAGGAAATAAAAAGAATATGGTAAATCTATATGTAGTAATGTGGGAAGATGGGAGCATCATACTGACAGAGTTTTTTAAAAAGCAACTGTACAACAGAATTAAAGTATGATCTCACTTGTGTAAATTTAAAAAGAATACATAATTGTATGTACATACACACAAACGGTAGGTATATCTGAAGAGAAGTACTAGTATAGAAATTTTTATAGAAATATAGAAATTTTTAATCTCTGCTGTTTTATGTTTGTGTACTATTCGACTGTTTTTTCAACATACATTATTTTTATTATTTAGAACTGTAATAAAGACATCTCCATTTTGAGGAAAAAAGAAAAGAAACTACATTCATCAAACTATTTCTTATAGAAATTCATAGCTTCTATATATTGGTAAAATGTCCTGTTATGTAAGTAGTACTTTTAATTTATACTGATAATTCCTAATATATAATTTCTAATTATAGCAGGCAGTAATTAACTTATTCTCACCTCCAGATTTTTAACCAACAATTTTTCAGCCTGTTAAGAGGTTATCTGAAGTTCTCAGATAGTATTTAAACCAGCCATGTTCCTTATTGGTTTTCTCTAAAAATTAAACTATTTCAATACAGAGTACTTAATAAAAAGCAGTTCAGTAATATGTATCAAAAATTTAAAAATTCGAGTCCTCTTTACCTAGCAATTGTATTTTTTATTCAAAAAAAATTATGCCCAAAGATTTATTTCATCAATGTCATCAAAGCAGTAGTGTATTAAAAAAATTTCAATCAAGAATGAGAATGTTTAAATAAGTCATGGAACAACTATACGATGTTACATAGCCACATAAAATGATAGTGCAGAAGAAAATTAAATAACCTAGAAGGATGTTTAGAATATATCGTTAATGAAAAAAATCAGGTAACAAAATGGCATATGTAATATAAACTCATTTAAAAAATAAAAATCCCTAAAAAGAAACATCTGGGAGGAGAGGGACTAAAATGATTATCTCCGGATGATACAATTACATGTGATTTTTATTTTCATCTTTTTCTTCTATATATTCTTTAAAATGGGACACAGTAGCTCACACCTGTAATCCTAGCACTTTGGGAGGTAGAGATGGGAGGACTGTTTGAGGCCAGAAGTTTGAGACCAGCTTGAGCAACAGCAAGACCCCATCTCTATAAAAAACAGAAAAATTAGCCAGGCTTGGTGGAGCATGCTTGTAGTCCCAGCTACTCGGGAGGCTGAGGCAGGAGGATTGGTTGAGCCCAGGAGTCTCAGATGGCAGTGAGCTATGATGATGCCACTGCACTCTAGCCTGGGTGACAGAGTGAGACACCGTCTCAAAAAAATAAACAAATAAGAAAAATAAAATAAAATACATTACTTCATAATAATGAAATTAGTTTAGAAAAATAGAAACAAATCAAACTTTTGTGTTGTGTTATGCTTACCATATGGCATACATAGTTATCTTCAGATTATTCAGAGAGGAAAAATGAGGTTCAAAAACAAAGTGATGGGCATATCATTTATTAATCCAGTTTTACCATCCTGTCCTACTGATTAACTTTTCCTAGCAGCTGCTTTCATGCTGAAAATTGGCTATTCATAACAGAATAAAGGGTATTGAGACTACTCCCATTCCTCTGGAACAGGTGAAGTAATGAAATGGTTACTCTCTACATGTTATTTTAAGCTCCTCTATCTTGTACTCCAACAAAACTGGGGATGTCAACATTTTAATTAGAGACATTAGAAATCATTAATAGTAATTGACAAAAATACCAATGGTATATGTTTGAGAGTATGTATTATAAAAATGAAAGTTTTCCACAAGGTAATATTCCCAGGAGATAAAATACAATGTATCTTCCACTATATAAAAGTTAAACTTTATGAGCAAAATGGAAACATCACTAGATCATTGAATAAACTACTAAAAAGGCTAAGAAGAAACTGCAGGTCATACCCATCCAATTCTCAACTCAAATCACACTGCAAGTGTCACAGTTTGTGTGATAAAAACAGCAAGCTTTAGCTACAAGTTTGGGAGTGAACAGCTGTAGAAGACACATAATAACAAGTGATATGGCCGACTAACCATATGCTAAAGTAGAAGTAACATTGGTGATTGTTATTTGAGTATGTCATCTAAGTGAATTTTAGATGACTAAAAAGATGCCTGAGTTTTACGCTAGTCAGTGACAGACCTGAGCTTCCTAGGATTTCTGAGTGCAGATTAAAAGATCTTTTTTTCAAGTTTGGCACCATACTAGACCAAATGAGATTGATAAACCATACACAGAATATGATGAGAATTAGATTTAAATAAAAATTGAGTATAAATGTGTGACAGAATAGCTACTAACTCAATAAGCATTTAAAAATTGTAAATCTGTCGAGAGAATAAATAGCACTTGTCTATTTTTATTAAGTATTAGAAACCATGAGTTGCAAAGAGGCTCATGTGATAATTTCTCATGCTTATTTTATTTTGCAAAATGTACAAAATTTAAAAAGACATTCATTTTGCACCAAGTAGAAAGTATTTGGTATAAAGGTTTGTTAGGCCATTTAGGAAAACATTTCAAGAAAAGCTAATAAATGGTTTTTTAAAGTAGGAAAGGACATTTTAGCTCAGGATATTTATGACAGAGCAGAATCACTAATAAAAAGTACACATGCCAAGGAGATTCCTTGGGGAATAGGATTTTAGTAGAGATCCCGAAGGTTCTCACAAATGCTTGTGTGTGTACAAGTACATACATATAATTTCTTACATGAGCTGAACAAGCCATGAACTAAAACAAATTGTTAGAGAAATTATTACCAAAGAGATACAGTTTAAAGATATGATAGGTAAATTTAAGTTTTATGACATTACATATCAGTCACAGAAATATATTTCAATTTTTCAACTTCTCTGAAAAATTTCAAACTTAAGAAAAGTTCCAATAACAGTATCCCCACAGAACATCTATTTACCTTTCACCCAGTTTAACCAATTTCTAGCCCCTTGTCACACATTTGCCCTCCCTTCTTTCTGAGTGTGTGTGTGAGTGTGTGTGTGTGTGTGTGTGTGTGTGTGTGTGTGTGTGTGTACAGCAGTCCCTCCTCATCAACAGTTTCACTTCCTGTGGTTTCAGTTACCCACAGTCAACAAGGTCCCAAAATAGGTGAGTACAGTATAATAAGAGATTTTAAGAGAGACCACATTCATATAACTTTTATTACAGTAAAATGTTGTAATTGTTATATTTTATTATTAGTTATTGTTGTCAATCTCTTACTGTACTTAATTTATAAATTAAACTTCATCATTAGAAAAAAACATGTATACAGGGTCCGTACTATCAGCAGTTTCAGGTATCTGATCGGCAGCTTGGAATGTATTCCCGTGAATAAGGGGGGACTACCTTCTATCTGCATATATACACATAATTTTTTTTTGCTGAATCATTTGATAGATAGTTGCACACATTGTGGAGATATATACTCCAGTATGTATCTTTCCTCATGATTACATTTTGGTTGAATGGGAAAATAACAAAAGTGGCATCTTTTCCTTCTGAAGTGTATCACATTAGAAGGCACATGATGTCAGACTGTCATTTATTGATGCTGTGAAGTTTAATCTTTTGGTTAAGAGGATATCCATCCATTTTAAAGGTACCTTTTCCTTTCTAATTAATAAGTAATCTGTGAGGTGATACTTTGAGACCATGTGAACATCCTGTTCCCCAAAATCTTTTATCACTAATTTTAGCATCAATTAGGGACCACTGCCTGAATCAATTGTTACAATTGTTTTAAATGAAGGTGCTTTACTATTTCTATTATTCACTGTACATTTATTGGCTGTCATTCTTCTGTAAAGAACTTTCCCTTCTTCCTTTCTTTTTAATTTCTTTTAAATATCAGTGTGGACTCATGGAATACTGCTTTTAATTTATTGTGTTATAAACCATTACTATCATTATTTATTTTGATACTCCAAAAACCATAAAAAACGCACCACTATAATCCTCATCTTAGAGATAAAGACAGTGATGCACAGAAAGGTTAAATAATTTGTTCAAGGTTAGTATTAATGCCAAAATGCAAAATGTAAATTCTGACAGCATGTGTCTAGACGGTATGCTGTTAAGCACTATGCCATGCTACTTACCCTTCCACCTACCCCCAGCTCTTTTTCCTATAGTATAGGAAATGCAAGGAAAATTGCCTGTCAGAACTGGGTGGATGGGAACAATAAATGCTCTCTGAGAGTTTGTAACCACAAGCTAGCCCTCACTGAAGTCTGCAGTCTGAATCCTAACTACTCACTTGATTCGTAAAACCTCAAGCCAAGAATTTGTGCTTGTGGCTCTGGCTTGAGGGAGGCAAATGCATTTCATGTAATCAAAATGTTTGTACCCCCATAATATCCTGAATTAAAAAAAAGAATTTAAAGTGGTTCTTTATTAATAGCATTAATAATACTAATAACTGCTCTTGGGCATCTGACAGAAACAAACATTCTCTTGAATAATCTATTAACATATTTCCTACTCACTTTTTTTTTTTTGCTTTGATTATCATACTTGACATTTTTAGAAACTGTTTTCTTCTTTTTTGGAGTTCATGCTCTTTCTTCAGGTTGTTAAGTCTTTTATTTCTTGAAACATATTAAACATTTATATTGTGTGTAGTGTATAGTAATTCTAATACCTACCTACTTCCTAAGAGTGATGCTGCCATATATTTTTGTTTGCATGTTATGTATCTTTTTATTAATAAAATGAATTTAAATTATTTTTTTCTATATTGAGCTACTTGTTTTTCTTTGAACTTCACATGTGAATATTTTTGATACTTGTGATGAAAGTATTTAATAGTTAAAAAGAGAATTAGAGAACTGAAGTGGAGAACTGAATAAATTATGCCAAATGTAGTCCTGAGAGGAAAAGAAGTACGGAAAACAACATAAAAAGATCTAACACATATCCGAATTAGAGTTCTAGCAAAGAGAGAAGGAGGTACAGGCTAGACTGAAAGAAAAAAATGGGTGCAAAATTCCCATACCTCATGAAAAACGTCAACTCAAACATTCAAGAATCCCAATGAATCCCAATGAGAACAAATAAAAATAATGTACATTGTACATCTCAAAGTGAAACTGCAGAAAGTCAAAGAAAAAGAAAATATCTCAAAGGCAAACATTCAAAGAACTGACGGATTTTATTCAGTGACAGATTAATAACTGAGTTCTGGAAAGAAATAGTAGAAGCCAGAAAACATTAAAATAAAATCTTCAATACACTAAAAGAAATTGACTCACAACCTAAAATTCTATAACCAGAAAAAATAACCTCTAAGAATGACAGTAAAATAAGGTCATTTGAAGATAAAGATTGAGAGGGTTTATCACTTTAACGTCCTCACTGAATACACTTTCAGGCAAAAAGAAAATAATAAGCGATGAATGATATGAAATGCCAAAGGAACGATGAGGAAAAAAGTGGAAAATACATAGGTAAATATAAGCAACATTAATATCATAAAACAATTATAATTATTTCTTCCATAATCAAATGATGGAATTAAGTGATTAAAACAGAAATATATAAATTTGAAAAAGGTGATCAAAATATCCTGTTCTAAATTCTTTGTTTTGTTTGGTTAGATAGCAAAGGTACACACATAAATTGAGATGTACACATGATAATATTTCTAGGGTAACTACTTAAAATAGAGGACATAAATTCCAAACTAGGAGAAGGAAAAAAATGAATGAGAAAAAGAATAATGAATAATACAAAAAGAAGGCAATAAAGAGGAAAAAAAAGAAAACAAATAGTGTGAAAATAAAAACACAAAATGGTAGGAAGAACTCCAAATATAACAGTAATTACAATAAGTATAAATGTACTATATAATCCAGTTAAAAGATAAAAATTGTCAGGTTGGATTTTTAAAGGTAGCTGTATGTTTTTCTCTTCAAGAGATACATATATAACATAAAAGTATGAGGTAGAAAAAGATATTCATGGCAAATATTATCAAAAATTATATCAGTATCAGTCAAAATATACTCTAAGGCAAAAAGTATTACTAGAAATACAGGAGAGCATTCAAAAATGATAAAATATTTAATTTTGCCAGGAAGATACACAATTTCCAACTTGTATGCAACTGATAACATAACCTCAAAATACATAAAGCAAAATTTGACAAGAACTAAACAAACACACCTAAATTAAAGATTTTTCATATAGCTCAGTAATTGACAGGTCAAGAAGACAATGCCATAAGAATATATGGAAAATTTGAACAATTACCCTTAACCAATGGACATATATACAAAAGTGCACCAACAGGTATGGAATACACATTATTTTCAAGCACATTTCTGAAGTGGAACATATTCAAAACTTGTTCATGTACTAGACCAAAAAAGTAAAAGCCAACAATTTTTAAATAACTGATAGTATACAAACCACATTTTCTAACAACAATGAGATTAAGTTAGAATTTAGTAATAAAAAGGTAATTAGAAATAATCCAACTGTTTCAAAAATAAGCAGCAGACTTCTAAATAACTCAAAATGGAAATCAGAACTAAATCATAATGAAAATCTAAATACGATTTTGTGGTAGATAACAAAAGCAACATCTGATGAGAATTTTATAACCACGCATGCTTATTATGGAAAAGATGGATGAAAATTAGTGATCTGAAAATCCAATAAAATAGGTTTGATAGGAGAAACAAAAAAATTTAAAGCAGAGAAAAAGAAATAATTAAAATAAGAAGAGAAATTAATGATATATAAAACAAAAATAAAATAGAACTGACAACAAAGCTAAAAGTAGACTCTAAAAAACCTAATAAAATTGACAAACTTCTGGAGATTTATAAAAAAGTAGTAAGAAAGAAGGAAGGAAAGAGGCAGCCACATAAACTGCTCACCTCTGAAACTATATAACTATAGATGCTGCAGACATTAAACTGATAAGAAGATATTATTAAAACGAATTCATACCAATATATTTGAAAATATAGGTGACAAATGGACAAATCCTAGAAAAATACAGCGTACTGAAACTGACTCAAGATGAAACAGAAATATCTAAGTAACACTAGGAAATTGAATCAATAGTAAATATTCTTCCATAAATAAAATTCCAGGACTAGCTGTACAATTTAGGATGTTACTTAACCTCTATGACTCTTAGTTAGTTCATTTATTCATAAAATCAGATAGCATAATTTCCTATTACATTACCTCACAAGCATTATACTATCTCATAAGCATGTAATTTGAGGATTATATAAAAATAATACATGAAGGCAATCTGTGAACTCGAAAGTATCATAAAAACTGTAACTATTATTCACCCAGTTTTAGATCTAAATCAGAAAGCCTATAACTAAACATAAACACATTCCAAGGAATCCACCAAAATGTCAAGTTTTAACCATAAGTAAGGCAACTCTCCTTTTTTTTGAGACACAGTTTTGCTCTGTTGGCCAGGTTAGAGTGCTGTGGCATTGGCCTAGCTTATAGCAACCTCAAACTCCTGGGCTTAAGCAAACCTGCCTCAGCCTCCCGAGTAGCTGGCTAATTTTTTTTTTTTCTATTTTTAGGTGCCTGGCTAATTTCTTTCCATTTTTAGTAGAGATGGGGTCTTCCTCTTGCTGAGGCTGGTCTTGAACTCCTGACCTCAAGTGATCCTCCCACCTCAGCCTCCCAGAGTGCTAGGATTACAGGTGTGAGCCACTACGCCCAGCCTTATTTGCTTGTGGCATCCACTAAATAACTAAGGCCACATTCTTTGGGAAGAAAATTACTAAAATATAATACAATTGCAAATCAAGAATGCTGAAAAAATTTTAATTTTATATTTTTAAACAGTTAATATTGTGTATTAAAACATTACTGACCAAATTATAAGATTTAATTTAAATAATTATTTTTTGTTTAGGGCAATTGGTTTAAGATCCAAATGAACAAAAATAGTATTGCAACAAGAGTTGAAGAAGCATAACAAAGACACTGGTTCGGTGTTTCATGTGTAATGAATTCCAAACATTGTCTATGAATGTATGTCTTATAAAATCTATTCATATGCACTTTTTCACATATGCATTCCTTCAACAAACATGTTAGTCTTTACCAAGTATCAGGCACATGAATAGCTGAGGATACAAGGGTGAAAACCAGAAAAGCTTACACCAATCTTACAGTCTAGTACTGGAGTGATAGATAAAGAAATAAAAGTACCAGGACAGAAGTATGCAAAGGGTGCTTCAGATGTTCACAGGGGAGATATACCTAACACAAAATGAAGGAATCAGAGAACATCTCTGGAAGAGATGAGTTGCAAACTGTATACTAAAGAAAAAATTAGAGTTAGTATGGGAAATGGAGGAGTAGGAAGACCATTTTGGGAGTAGGTAACTCAGGTTACTGCCGCCAAATCTCATACTCCTTACAACCTTATCATACACATATGCTATACAGGACTGGTCAAGCATGGTACCTGCTCTAAAAATTATTTCATAAGGAGCAGGATTTTAAATTTACTACTGAACAATGCTAAAAATGAGAGTTTTTTTTCAGGATATTATGGGGGTACAAACATTTTGGTTACATGAATTGTTTTTGTACAGTTTGAGTCAAAGTTGTAAGTGTGTCCATCTCCCAGATAGTGTGCATTGTACCTGCTGGGAGTGAATTTACCCATCCCCTTCTCTCCCCTCCCACCTGCTTGATTTCTTTTGAATTTTACTACTCATATGTGCACATGAGTGTTGATCAATTAGTTCCAATTTAATAGTAAGGACATGTGGTGTTTGTTTTTCCATTCTTGAGATACTTCACTTAGAAGGGATGGTCTCCAGTTCCGTCCAGGTTGTTACAAAAGGTATTAGTTCACCATTTTTTTTTTATGGCTGAGTGAGTAGTACTCCATGGTATACATATACCATATTTTATTAATCCACTCATGTATTGATGGGCATTGGGCAGTTTCTACATCTTTGTGAGTGTATTGAATTTTATTGATATGAATTATATAATGTTTTCAAATTATTCTCCTAACTCTGGCATAAATACCTTTATTTAGTTTGAAATCAAACTTCAGAGATTCATGTTTGACTAAAATACAATGAAATTTTAAAAAATCATGCCTATCTTGTTTCAGTTTCCAATTTACTGGCATAACTAGAAATTATAAGAAGCCAGGGGATCCATGATGGGATGGGAAAGTAGGCATATCTGTGGTCCAGAATAAAGAAAGTGCACTTTGCTGAATTCTGAGGCTGTTTCCAAAACTGTTTCTATGTACTAATTTGCCACCTTTGCACACATCTGTATCTGATTATCAGTAGTTTACGTAGCTTCCTGAAAAGGTTCCTTACACTAAGGCCACTGTCCTGCCTCTCCCTCTATCAGTGTTTGGCTTCTGGGAGAGTTTCTTATACCACTACTTCAATCTTAACTTTTCTATGGCCCTAGAAATACTTACTCATGAAACAAGACATTAAATATTAAAATATTTTCAAAGCTGCAACATTTTCAATTACTCTAATTTTGATCTCTGTAAGAAATGCAACCTCACTGTTAAAAGATACATGTTACCCTAAAGAGGAAAAAAGCCACTGATGGAAAGCAAAATAATAGAAAGACGAAGCAGTAAGCAGCAACACAGTTGGAATTGTGTTTGGCTTTGGTACAATAAAGAAAAACATAATACAAGTGGATAATGTACATTTAATTTTCTTTCTGTTGCTTACCTGGATATCTGAGGAATTTATTCTAAGGCAACAGTCTGATTTCTTACAGAATTAGTTATATTTTCTTGCAGACAACTTAATATATTCTGATTAAATTTTTCCATCTATCTTTTCTTGGTGAGTTGGAATGTTCTGATCTGTACAACATATAATCAATTATGCTTTTCATGGTTTCTTTTGTGTACTTCTTTGGTCATAACAAAGAGCTAAAAAAACTCACAAAACTCCACAAAACATTTGATCTGCCAATGAACAAACTGTGAGCCAATGTTCTGCTTTCTAAGTCTTCTACTGATCCTATAAATGCCCTATACAAACAATCCAGATTTTATATCTATCTATCTATCTATCTATCTATCTATCTATCTATCTATCTATACACACATATACATACATACATAGCTAAAACAAGAAATTTAATTTTGACAACTCATATAAAAGTTAAATCAAAATAACTGAGAAAATTACAGAAAATCTACAGATAGTGATACCAATGAAAGAACAAAGTATTTGGAATTAGGCAGATCTGGCCTAGAATTCTACTACTATGTCACTTCTGTGTAGCATACAAGCTACTTCATCTCTTCTAGCTTTAGTTTTCTCATCTTTGAAATAGAAAGAATAACACATACTCCAATGAACTATGAGGATTAAATGAGTTAACAAATGTAAAGCACCTGGCAAAAATAGTGGACACTACCCTATCATCTTCTAAACCCAGGTTTTGATAAAAGCACTAGAAGGCCTTTTTTAGGTCTGCAACTCTCAGATTTGGCTGAAGTAAATGAAAGGAATACCCTGTTTTAACTTTGACCCCAGTTCAACCTGTTCCTACAATATTTTTGAGGCAGGAAAAGAGGGGATAAAATATATTAGATCCAGAGTGGTGGCTCATGCTTATAATCCCAGCACTATGGGAGGCCAAGGCTGGAGGATCACTT
This sequence comes from Lemur catta, assembly GCF_020740605.2. Classification (NCBI taxonomy): domain Eukaryota; kingdom Metazoa; phylum Chordata; class Mammalia; order Primates; family Lemuridae; genus Lemur; species Lemur catta. Next base: position 73,618,231 of record NC_059135.1, read on the forward strand.
GAGGTCAGGAGTTTGAGACCAGCCTGGGCAATACAGTGAGACCCGTCTCACAAAAAATAGAAAAATCAGCCAGTTGTGCTGGCACATGCTTGTAGTCCCAACTTCTCAGGAGGCTGAGCTCACTGGAGCCCAGGAGTTTGAGGTTACAATGAGCTATGATTACACCACTGCACTCTAGCTCAGGCAGCAGAGTCAGACCATGTCTCCAAAAAAAAAAAAAAAAAAAATCAGACTAGTCAGTAGATGGGTTAAAATAGGCAAATGAAACAAAAAAGGGATCAATTTCAAATTTATGGCTTAGTTTATATATATATATGTACATAGAAACTGTTGAGCATATTTGTGTATATGTATATATATATATATGAATGCACATGGGCATACACACACACATACCAAATAAACATATATATAAAATAATTCTATACATAGAACATCAGGGCCAACCAAACTAAAAACACTAAAAGTGTAATATGTTGTGTTTTTAACTTTAGCAATTATTTTTACTGAGAGAACACAATAATTTTTCTAGTTTAATATTCTGTCTATATTATAGCTGAGGCTAGCAGACAGAATAGCGCAATAAAATGAAATTAGGAAAAAAAAAACTGTCCTATCTAGCTAGGAGGCTTGTAAAGATGATAAATTAGTACTGAATTTCCTTTATTTATCTGAAAATCATTACAGATTCTAAAAGAATGTTCATTTAAGTCTATTTAAAAATCTTTGTTGATTTCCAATGGAATCATATGTTTTTTTTATTATCACTTTTAGCCTTCTTTCTGCTTTTACACATATCAAGACAGGATGGGGCTACTAAAATTTGCAATATACTTCAAAAGTACCATCAAAGACATCATGGATAAATAACCAATAGGTAAACTAACACTGACAATAACAATTAGTGACTTATCCATGTAGTGGAATAGAGATTTGTTTTTATTTGTGAACATTCATAAGTGAGGAGTGTGTAAGATTGTGCCTTACAAATATGTCAATCAATCAATTGATCCTTTCCAAACCACTGTCTCTTCTTACAATGTAACTGACATTCTTCCCACTGAGAGGTAGGTTCTATGTTCTCTTCCCTTGAACATAGGCAAGAGCTTGTGACTGCTCCATCCCATAGAGCACGGCAAAGGTGATGGTGTGTGACTTCCAAGGCTAGGTCATAAAAGGGATAAAGCTTCCACCTAGTTTTCTTCCTTGAGACACTTGCTCTTGAGACTTGGTCACCATGCTGTGAGGAAGCCCAAAGTACCCCATGAGGAGAGATTGCATCAATTGACCCTTTAGAAGAATAACTGAGCTTTCCAGCCAACAGCCAGAATCAACTGCTAGACATATGAATGAACAATGCTACAGATTATTTCAGCCCTCACAGCCTTCTAGTCCTCAAGTTGATAACCCAAACATCATGGAACTGAGACAAGCCATCCCCACTGTGCCCTGTCTGAATTGCTGACCCAGAATCTGTGAGCATATTTAAATGGCTGTTATATTCCACTAATTCTGGGTAGTTTGCTATGCAGCATTAGATAACTGAAATAAAGCATTTCTACACAAGCAAGTTTGAGAACTTAATATTTGTGGTATTGGCATAAAATTATTTTTACCTGACATAATCTTTTAATCTCCTTCCTGGTCTAGCTAACTACTTCTTATTTTTCAAGTCTCAATTTAAATGCTATAGCTTCTGGTGGAACCTTTTCTGAATTGTTCAATCTGTGGTAAATACCAGTGGCAGAGTTGGTATTCACCACATAGTCAAATGTAGCTCCTTTACATTTCCCTGCCTGCCTTTCCAGTTAGATTGGGGGAATGAAGCTCATTTCTTGTCAATAAGATGTGGGAGAAAGAGATTTGTGAACCACTTACAGAGCTAGTCCTTAAACACATCTCATGGGATTCTCTTAACTCTCCCTTCCCCTAACCTGGCAACTTAAGAAGCCACGTGCTTCCCCAAGATGGAGGAGGGCTGCCTAACATAAACTGGACATTACTTGAGCGAAAAACAAACTCCTTCTGGATGAACTGTGACTATTTCCAGGCTAACTAGTTAGCACATCTTAGCATAGCCTACCTTACTAATGACGATATAAGGCTTCAGCTTTCCACCCCCACAGGACTCCCTTATTTCTTAACACAATTTGTTGTTGCTTATCTGTCTGTCTTCCCCGAAAAGACTATAAGCATCTTAAGGAAAAGTTTATGCCTCTCTTGCTAACTGCCTTGTTTCCAGAATCTAGAAAAGTGCTTGAAACATAGAAGGCATTGAGGAGCTATTTGTTACATAAATGAAGGGATCAATATAATCTACCATGTTTAGTACAATGCAGCTGCATAAATTTATATCCTATTTTATTTTTTTCACTTAATATAAACTTGTTCCTTTGGTATTAAAAATTCATCATAAATATCATTTATAATGAGTACATAATATTCCTTTTTAATATAAATGTTGTCATGTGCTCAAATATTCCCTTTTCTCAGACATTTAGGTAGTTTCCAGCAATCAATTTTAGATGCCAGATTGTTTCTATCCCTGTTCAACTTACATTTTTAATAATTTTCCGCCTATTTTAAAGGTTTCATTTTCTTTTTATACTATAGTTTCCTTGAAAGCTTGAATTCTGTCTTAATATTCTTATATTCCCAGGGTATGCCTCACCAGATGCCGCAAACTGAATAAACATGGATAATATATATTGATTACATTTTTAATGAAGCCATCAATTCCAAAACAAAGGGTATTTCTAGATATTTATTAACAAGACATCTGAACAAACAAAACATAAGCCCAATTACAGTACAATTAAAAGAAACATAACAAAAATTGGGACATAGCACCGACTTTGAGGATTCTCTCTCCTTTTTGGTTTCTGTCATGATACTCCCAAAGATAACAGAGATTTGAATTCTATGAACAATGAGAACTAAGGAAAGCACAATGGCTTGGTGTCAAGAGATCCAGGTTCAAATTTTGCCCACTTCACTCGGTATTTGTATGGCCTTAATTAATCTCTCTGTATTTCAATTATTTATGAAATGAGAGATGTGCACCACTACACGTTGACATTCTGGACTGGATGATTTTTTTGTTGTTGGGAGCTGTCCTGTGCTCTGTAGGATGTTTAGCAGCATTCCTGATCTCTTCCTAATAGATACCAGTAGCAATACCCCAATCCCCTCAAGGCTGGGGAGTGAAAAATATCTCTAAACATTGCCAATGGGCAAAATCCGTGTCCTTCCTTAAGGTAAGGGAGAACAATACTGTTAGCAACTTACCCCTGACTTTTTTCCAGAATGTCTAACAAATTACCAGGTTAAACGTTTATAAGTCTGTCTGTGTCATTTCCTTTTCCTTCTCTGCTCTCTTATAATTTCCTTTTAATGGTCAAAAGTATATCAAAGAAAGAAAGAAAATGGAAAAGTGTAAATGTTAAACTAATTATACAAGGACAAATGATTTGTCCTTGGGTAATTAAAAATTAATAATATTGCTCTTTTAACTCCTAATAGTATTTCCATTACTTTTTCTATATTTTCTTTTAAGAAGAAAAGGGTATCTCAATTTCCCTTTCTTTTCCCACACATAAGATAGTTTAAGGTAGTTTTATAGCTCAGAGATCTCAGTTAACATTTAACATTCCAAACACTGAACAAAATCTGAAACTGCTTATTCATACAGAGTATATTTTTTCCAAGTCTGATAAATGAAACAAGTTGAGAAAGAAACTAACTCATAGTAACTAAATTAATTTAAAAATGGGTATTTTATGAATGGAGACATGTATTGCTCATAAGTAATTTATATATATATATATATATATATATATAATACCACACTCTCACTACTTTATAAATGTTAACTCTAAAATGTTCCCACTTTTTATAAAAGAAATGAATTATAAGCATCTGAAAATGAAGTTTTCAAAATATACTCTATACTACTATACTTTTTAATACTAAATAAATCAAGTGTAGTTTTTACTTAAATATAGATTGTATGTATATTAAGGGGATTAAATAATGCAAACAATAATATAAAATATGAGCTAGTCATTTATAAATCATTTCCTGAACAATCAGATTTGTATTTTGTATTTCCTTCAAGATCTATTATAGAAATAACACAAAAAAAGTAGTTTTTAATTTCCAAAGCAATATGATAAGGGAAAAATTGTTCACTTTCAAATACTTTTTAAAAAAATGTTATCTTATTATTCACTGTTTTCTTTTAGGAATTTGAAAATGAACATTTCTATGACAAATAACATTTTTCCACCTGTCAAATAGGGTTACTGAATCCAGATTTATTAAATGTGATCCAACATTTTCGAGTGATTAGGCATATGCTGGGAAAAATGTCAACCTCTTAACTATATTTAGTGATCAAATAGCAATCACTTGTCACAATTTAATTTATTATTTATATCCTGCTAGCTTCCAATAATTTAAGATGATACACCTGCTCTTTTATACACCGGAGTTATGAAGTATTAATGGCACTGAGCGAAGAAAAACACACTAGTTTTGGAATCAGACATACCCATGTTTGAATCCTGTTTCTGCAGCAAAGTATCTACAGAATATTGGTCAAATCATTTAACTTACTCCTTGAGTAGTAGATTCTATACCTATTATCTCTAATACCTATATGTACCTGGCTTATGGCTAGCATTCCAGAAGTTATCTCTGCTTTTCTCAAATGTTTAGACTTCCAGAAAATTAATCGTATTATTTATTTACTGTATTCTCATCTAGATCAAAAAAGATAAGGCTTTTAGAACTGTGCCTGATAGGAAAGATATCAATATTTCAAAATATCAATGCAGATGCCATCTTGGGCTCATTCTTTTTTTGAACTATTTTATGAAGTCATACCACTAAATGTATTTAAATAGTACTTAAAGGATACCTATGAAAATGATTTCTCTGAAATCTTCTATGAAGACTTCTCTGGGGAATTGACATTTAAGCTGATAGCTGAATAACAGGAGCCAGCCATTGAAGGACTGAAAGGAAGAACATTCTAGGGAGAGGGAACAACTTGTGTAGGTGTTCTAAAACAGAAACAAGCTTGGTGTGTCAAAAATTGACAAGTCAATTTGGATTATAAATGAGGGTGGTCAAATCAACCATGTGTTTTGAGCCAGGGTAAACAGTTCATAGGAGAAAAGCTCCAATATCCCATATTTCAAAATATTGCCATTAGAGTATAAATAAAGGTCTCACTATACAAATAATAGAATACACTTCCAGTTGGTCAAAGTATGGTGCCAGTAACAGTGGAAATGGTCTAAGAAATTTAGCACAGTTAAAAAAAGTCTAAAGCTTGGATGGTTCTGCCACTTATAATTATGTGATTGAGGGCATGTCTTTTCAGCTTTCTGGACCTTAGTTTCCTGATCTGTAAAAGAGAAAAGGGCAAGTATCTCCAAGAATTGTTATGAAGTTTAAATATGATAATTAATATATAACATCCAGAAATTACCTGTTATTTAAAATAGTACTTATAATAACTATGTTATTCTACTTCACTTTCCTCTGTTCTTCAGATACATTCATCAGCTCAGAACAACCAAAGAAGGATTGGAAATGCTAGGTTTAAGAAAACTCTTTTGTATCTGAATTGCCATAGCTTCGACGTCTCAGTGAGCCCACATTATAAGTGTGTCAACATCTGAATGTTTAAATATACGTCTACAATAATATATCTAAGAATAATGTATATTTATTTTAAATCAGTATACAAAAACCTATATGTCAAATAGATGTTGCTCCACTTAAAGTATATGATCACAGGGCTACAATTGTTCAAAATAGCTCTGAACTTCCTCTTCTAAACCTAGTATAAGATTCAATTTTAAAGCTCCACAAAATTCTACTGCTTTTTAATTTTTACTTGTTTTTGACCACGAACCTAACAAAATAGAAAATCAAAAAGCTGGCTTATCAAAAACTAACAATGAATGCAGATAACATTCAAAATTATAGCAGACTCTGAAGACAACCTAAAGACTTCTCAAGGTATTTAAGCAAAGCAACATCAATGAAGTAAGTGCATAGCCTCCTACGGGGTTACTTCCTATGAAAAGACACCTGTTTATAGTTTTTAGGATATTTGTTTAAAAGCAATCTCCCAATATATATGTTATATATATACGTACAGGATGGAATGAGACGGAGAGATCATTTGTAGGGAATGTATTGGAATGTATTCCAAGAGGAGTATTCCTTAGGGAACTGTCATATAAACTAACCTGTAAGAATATAAAAGGTCATGATAGATAAGTTAGCCTAACTTCTTGGCAATAGCCTCAGTTTTTAAATATTTTTAATCACCTGTGATGTATTTTTGATTGCTCCTTTTCATCATTACTGGCAAAAACCACTAGTGTTCCTTACGAAAGGAAGATTGGGAGACACAGAGAAGGGTTAAATGGGTGATTCAAAGTTAAAGGTAAGGTAGTAAAGAAAGATGGAACCTAGTCCCATTTATTTCCAAATAAATACCAGAATTATAGGTGACATAAGTGGGAAAGGATTTAGGCAGGACAGTTCCTAGGATCTAAAGAACAAAAAGAATGAAAATAATAGTGAAGCTAGGAGAGGAAAAAACAAAACAAAACAAAACAAAACATCCCCACCCTGTATTTTGCTAGGTAAAGGACACTCTAGCAGTGGTCCAGACCTGTTGGAATTCCTATTCTCATTGCATAAGTGGGATAAGTGAGCCTCAGAAGTTATGCAAAGGCTGCAGTAGGGATATTTTTACGTCTGGGGATGGGTCAAGATAGGTACACTCTAAAAACATTTTCCATGTAAATACTGATATAAGTTAATAGATCTGTTAATATAGACCTGTTAATATGATGCTTTGTATACACTGTGGATTGATTAAACCTACTTAATACCACCATGCATAACTACCGTGTAAAACAATATTTCTATGAGAAAACAGATTCTTAATGACAAAACTGATATACAAATTAAAGAATGCTTGTATTAGTCTCTTCAGGGTAATGGGGCCTACCACGGTAAACAGTCACTAAATATGTGATTCACAGGACTATACTAATAATGGTCCACAATAAATCTCACTTGAAATCCTTGGGGCCAGTTGAGTATCAGAAGTGATATATCTATATCGAGATATCATATATATTTTTCATATAAATATATATCATATATTTTTAATTTTAGAAATATAATATAGTACATATCATATTATGAACATACCCAGAAGTGACTGGGGCAGCACTTGAGAATCAGACACATTAATATTTCCATAATGAAATATAGGAATATTCACAAATTCGAAATACAAAGCCTACAAACAGCTTGCAAATATTAGTTCTGTATTTGCCACCAAATGAGTTTATTATAATAGTTCAAGTCTGGTTTTACTAGCTGAACTAAATATGAATTTACTTAATTTTTCTTGTTAATAAAAGCATGGATTTTTCCCTCTAGACTTTTTGGAGTTCAGAATTAAAAATAAAGGACTATGAACACTTACATCAGTATTTGTAAGTGTTAACCTCTTCTTTCAACATCTTCACATGGATGATTCATAGTTACCTTTAAAAAAGAAATCTGGGGACTTCCTAATTAGGTAGAGAATAAGCTTGAATAGCTGCAAAGCTTTTAATGCCCTGGATATCATCAATTGCTCTGGTGCCCAGGGGTTCCTATAAAGGTTTGAAGAACCTGAGTCACGGGAGAAAAATAAAGTTTCTCTTAAACTAGATGTTAAAAAATGGCATTATTCAAAATATGAGATTAGATTAGTCTCTGATCCTTAGATTAGCCAAAATCAACAATAATTACCAGTAATAATGATAATGGTGATATGGGGAAACTTGCTTTACACTGACTGCCAATAAAACCCCACCATTCCTCATTTCCTCACATTCAGGCAAAATGCCCTGAACCTGGGCAATGTTGCTTACTCCGCCCTTGTTCCAGTGTTCATGACCTGCTGTGTTGCTTACACAAACAGAATTCACTTAGGTGGCCCAGTGGAGGCTATTCCTGGGTCAATCTGGATTAAGTGCTTCCGTCTCCCTCCTTCCTAGTAACCCATTTGGTGCCAACTTCTACCTCAGTAGTTAGAATAAACTCACTTCTGTTTTCATAGAATTCTCTGACTTCAAATTAGACTGTACCTTCTACTTTTTAAGAATTAAGAAACAGGCTGGGCACAGTGGCTTATGCCTATAATCTCAGCACTCTGGGAGGCTGAGGCAGGAGGATTGCTTGAGGTCAGGAGTTTGAGACCAGCCTGAGCAAGAGCAAGATCCCCTTTCTACAGAAAATAGAAAACTTAGCCAGGCATGGTGGTGTGCACCTGTAGTCCCACCTATCCAGGGGGCTAAGGCAGGAGGATTGCTTAAGCCCAGGAGTTAGAGGTTGCAATGAGCAATGATGACACCACTGCACTCTAGCCAGGGTGACAGAGCAAGACTCTGTCTCAGGGGAAAAAAAAAAGATAGAAAAGAAACAATAATGACAACAAGGAAATATTATTAGCCAGAGACACAGAGTAGGGTAGTAGATTGCTTAAGAATGTGGAAAAAGGCCTCAGAATAAAATCATCCATCACTAAAAGAAAATGGCAAAAATATTTTATAAGTAGTAACAAGATATCTTGTATTTACATAATGGCTTTTTCCAAAAAATTTCACGGTGATGTACTTTTTAAAGTCAAGACAAGTTACAAAAAAAAAAAAAAAAAAAAAAGCAAGAGGAGTAAAAATAAACTAACTCTGAATTATAAAAGCATATGGTATGTACATCCTGAAGATTAATTACTTAGCTCTAAAAAAAAAGCAGAACCTATTAAAGATATTGCTTTGTTTCTGAGACAAAGATTTTAGTAGGCCCAGTTTCCACTGAAAGATCAATGTAACAATGCTGAAAAATCTATATTGAAATAATGACTTAGAAATCAATAAACATTATACTGAAGTATTTTTAAAACTATATTAAGAAGCGGATAATTAGGACATATATTACATTACATCTGTCAAAATTGTTTTATTTCTTCAGTGACTATAATAATACAAAATACTGTCCTTGGTTTTAGAATATTTCAAATTCTAGTTGGGCAGAATTTAATAATCCCAATTTAAAGATGAATCATTTAGTTAGTTACGCATGTCACTAGGAGTTGCTAGCATCCCCATATGAAAACAAAAGTATGGAAGTTAAGTAATCTGCCCAATATTAATGGTGACATAGGATCTCGGTTTTGACTTGAAGTACAATGCTTTTAAGTACTACATAAATCTGTGTTCTACAACATTAAATTGTCTAACATTGCAAACAGCAAAACAAGAGAGACTCTATACAGTATTTCTACACCAAGTTTTCAGTCTTTCTGTACAACTTTTATTTAGAAGGAAAAAGTCTTCTGGTACTGAAAATGTGAAGGATACAAAAGTATTTTTTTAAGTAAACTACGTAAACAATGAATAAAAAGGGAACTAATTGAATAAGGGCAATGGAAATACATGACCTTAATTGTGATGATTTATTTCTTATTCTTGGGTGAAATATGTTAAGTAAATAGTATAATGTTAAAAATATAGATAATATATTTTGGTGGGAACCATTTATGCATCTTTTTATCTCTTCACTTTATAAAAATTTCATTTTTAACAAGAAACTATGTTTGCCGACTCTACTCAAGCAAAGACTATAATTTAAAGTAAAAAAATAATAGTAATACAATCAATACTTTCACGAAAATATTTTTCACTTGCTAGTAAATATTTCCCAGTGTTTAAGTCATAATCTCTTTCATAAACCAAACCAATTAACCACCAATAAAGTGGCTTTGTGAATGTGGTTATATCAATATCTTGATTTTTGAAACTAAGATTCCTTAATATTTTATAGGGCAGAAATATTGGATAGTTAATCAGAGCAAAGGGGGAACACAAATTTCAGACATTCAGCTTTTGACTAATTTTACTAGCTATAAAAACCAGCAAAAATGACAATAGAGCTCAGGTTCTGGGACAGAATAGACTTGGATTTAAATGCCCACTCTCTCACTTAGTATCCAAATGACTTTGAGTACGTGACAACCTCTTTGAGTTTCAGTCTCCTTACAAGTTTGTTGTAAGGAGATCATGCTTATAAAGGGCAAGAAGCACAATACCTGATAAATGTTGGTTATAATTATTAATAAGACTTTTATAAAGGACAACCTACTCACTTTGTTGGAAACACACCAAATAGTCTTGAAATTGTGCCAAGGCCACCAGCAAAAATGTAAGACTATTTTACTGCTTTTTAGGTTGCAAATACACAAGAATGTTCTATAATAAAAACATCCTTCCCCTGAAATCACATGCAGTCTAAGTAATAGAAGTATAATTGATTTATAGATGTGTGAGGTTAATGTTTTTTTCCTTTTTTAAAGAGACGGGGTCTTGCTCTGCTGCCCAGGCTGGAGTTCTATTGTGCAATCGTATCTAACTGCAGCCTCAAACTCCTGGGCTCAAGCAATCCTCCTGCCTCAGCCTCCAGAGTAGCAGGGACTATAAGCACACCACCATGCCTGGCTAATTTAAAAAAAATTTCTTGTAGAGACAGGGTCTCGCTATTTTGCCCAAGCTAGTTTTGAACTCTTTGCCTCAAGTGATTGTCCCACCTTAGCCTCCTGAGTTACTGGGATAACAGACATGAGCCACCGACCCTGGTGACAGTAAACTCCACAAGGGTTAGGACTATAGTTGTTTACACCTGTCCTAACATTTAGCATAGTGCTGATGGCATGGTAGTGACTCAATAAATATCTGTTGAATGAATGAAAAGTGAATGAATAAGCTAATATCAATCAGAGAAGAAACAGAAGTCAAAGATGAATAATGGGAAATATGACCATGAAGATGAGGAATAACTCAAAATGAGATTCTGGTGGTCCTGGGCAAATGGCAAAGGCCTGGGGGCTTCAGAGAACCTGTCAAAGCCCAAAGGAGTGAAGATACTTAAAGGAAGCTTGGCAGGGAGATTGGTAAGTGGTCTAGGAAAGGGAGGGCACCACAGAAGACAGTGGGTGACTGACAAGAATTGGAAAATTCAGGGTTCAGAGTGAGAGACCCATTACGTGAGTATTCAGGTGGTTCTGGAGAGAGCATTTTCAGCCTAAAACTACAAAGAAGTCAGTCCAGGCCTGGAGAAAGGAAATTCTGCTTTGTCATAATTTAAAGGTTTCATGAGAAATGCCTCTGGTTGTGCACATGAAGTATGAAATATTTCCTCAAAGAGGAATGAAGTATGGAGGGACACAGCAACCAAAAAGAATGAACCTACAGAATAAATGAAAGTAGAATATTTAAAAGAGTCTAAAAATGATTTACATAGAATTACACTGAAGTGAATAAAAGGAAATCATAAGTAAATTGGCTGCAAGCAAGATTACATTATTTACCTATCAAATTAATGCAATCACTTTCAAGATGAGCAGTGACTGCTCTTCTGTATGGTTTATATTCTAAGATACTTGGAATTTCCCCACAGAAACATGAGATACAATGCAGTATGTATTATGTAGAAGAAACAGATTAAAGCTGTGATGCTGGGAGAGGCTCAAAGCATCAGGTCATCTAAGCATGCACAGAACCAACCATCTGGAAAGTGTTCTGAGCAGGTGCCACTTTGGGTTGTGCTACAATACAGGGTCCATTTGTAGAAAGCAGATCAGGACTTAGGGGATGCTCCTATCACCTCTCTTCCTTACTTACTGTAGTCTCATTTATCCTTAGAGCCAGGGTGCTACGAATAATGGGATGGAACTCCTTACCAAAGCTGGTATAGCTTGTGCTCCAAGTTGGTATATATTCTCTACTAGATAGTTCAAGGCATCTTTAATTCTTGTAACAAGTTTCATATTCCTCTGGTTTTATGGCCTAAGCCAGAAGAGATGATGAGGAAACATAAGTAATCTACATTGGAAATAGCTGTGCATATATAACTAGGAGTTAATTGCTTATCTCCCTCATTTGTTACTTATTCTCTCATTCAACAAATACTATTAAGCTCCTACTTTGTCTCAGAAATTATTCTAAATGCTAGTGATACAACAATTTAAAAAGACAGACAAGAACCTCACCTTTGTAGCGCTTCTATTCAAGGTGTTTATTTGAGGGAATGAGGAGATATAGAGGAGGCAATAAACAAGTTAACATTTATTTATCCCCATTTACATTAATATTTATTTGATATAATATTAATTTTGAAAATTGCCTAGCACCCTGATAATCTGAGCCGTGAGCTCCTTCTTAAGCTGAAATATATTCTAAACAAAATATGGTCTTTGGGGTATATGAAATATCCTTATATTTAATGTAAGTGGCTTTGAAACATTTTCCATAATTAGAATCAGCAAATGCTTTTCTATATTTAATCTTAGCTTCCTATATTGCATTTTGTAAAAATATATTTATTCTTCTCATCATAAAAGTACAACCCTATTACAGAAAAATCGGAACCTAAAAGAAAAAACGGCTCTAATCTTAGCACCTTAATACAACCACTCAGAATTGCCTACATTTTCTTCTAATATTTTTTAGTGCTTAAAAAGTTATATACTGACATAGAAGAGTATTTATCCAAGCTAAACTTCTGCTTCTCTTACAACTCAATATTCTTAGATCATTTTTTGAAGTTAGTGGAAACTTGCTATCTGTAGGAGACGTGTTTAAAACTAAATACAAAATACACTGATTTTCCACACATACTGATTTTATTGAAGGATTACGATTTTAATATATCCCTGACATTACCAGACAGGAATGCTTTTGTTGGACCACAGCTTACTCATAAATTTAGTATATGGATACCTACCCGCAATAATTGAGGGAAAGACTAACCAGCTGCCCCTATTTCTATGCCTCCTGAAACCACCTTTACCTTGATCCTAAACTTCCTATACACAACAAGACAAGGGTTTTTTTTGTTGTCGTTATTTATTTTGCTTTTGTTTTGTTTGAATAATTCCAAAAGATTCACTGTTTTATTCAATGTCTTTACCTGATAAAGCAGAAGGTATTAACAAGACAACATAGTTTATTAAATGAACTAGCCTCAGGGATCTGGACCCTATGAAAAATGGGCAAAAGCAAGTTTTAATAGGGAAGCCAGTAATCACAAGTAGAACTGAGATAGGGATGCAGAAGACTGGCAGGGACTGTCTCTCCAGCTTGAGAATTTCAGGCACATAGAAGATGGTGCATTTTCTGTATATGCCCACTAGCCAAGAAGATTCTATGAAGCTTCACCTTCTCTAGTTTGTATTATCAAAACTGACTGTGCTCCTCTAGCTACAACAATATCCTCAGGGACTGAGGTTGCTGCCAACACTACCATTATCCTCTAAGACATTTGAATATCATTGACATGAGAAAGGATGGATGAGGCTAGGCCAAACCCAGTACTCAGGAGATTGCCAACCCAAAGGCAGTGGTTTTAAGATTAGAAGATAGAGGCAAACTATTCACAATTCTGCTGAGATCCCAGGTCGGCATATTATGAATTACAGCTGAGTTAGGTGGCAATGAGTAACTTCAGACACTGATCATTTCAATTTGTTTTAAAAACTTTAATGATGTTGACCTGGAATTATATTTCAGTGGAGAGTCAAACTGAAGACAGAGAAGCTATAAAGTTACATCAAGAGATCACCACCATAAGAGAAATGAATGAACAATCCTAAACATTTTCCTAGAAATGTGTCTTAGAACACGGGTGTGGCCTTTTAGGTTCCTGGGTGTGGCTTTTTGACTGAATCCGAATTTTATACAACAAATCCTTTTATTTGTATTAATACGTTTTTGTCCATCTTTTATATTTTTGTTTTATTTTAAAAATGAATGTATTTAAAAATACCAAAGAATAAAATAAGTTTCAACGAAATAATCTGCTCAGATCGACTGGCACAATTAGAAGATTAGCAAACCATAAGGGCTAAATTGACGGCTGCTACGCTCATGATTTAGTTCTAACTTCCCCTCCTGACTGCAGGTGCCACTACCACATGAGTCTGGTTGGTGAGACATTATGGGGACCGAGTACGCCAGTCTGTTATCAGCTTTTGACAACAGTTCACTGTGTTTCTGTTTGAAGTGGAATTTGGAATAGTTGCCCAGATCGACAGTATTTTTAAATTCTGTCTTAACAGGCAGAGAAGAAGAAGACCAAGAGAACACTGAAGGAAGAAAAAATATTTTTAAATGAGGATTGGAAATTGCAATATTATCTTGTTTCTGCTAAAGATAAGATGATTTGCTTGCTTTGTGATACTGCAATATCAACATTAAAAAAATTCAACACTCATCAGCATTATAACACTCATAAGGACCACAAATATTTTGAATTAGAGAAAGAGGCACGAAAGGTTGTATTGCAGAAATTAAAAGATGAAAAGCAAAAGCAAAGACAATTCTTTTAAGCAGCAATAAAACCTGGAAATAACACCAAAAAGCAACTTATAAAGTAGCTTATATACTCATGAAAAAGGGGAAGCCATTTGGTGATGTAGAAATTGTGAAAGAATGCATTGTCAAAGTTGTAGGATGCTTAGACCCTCGATAACATTTCAAAGTACAAACAACTGCCTCTTTCAAGGAGAACCATAACTGATAGGTAGCATGAATTAGCCTTCAGCTTAACCGAATAACTTCATGCAATACTTCAAAACGAAAATATGCATTATTCAATCACTTTTGGTGAATCAAGTGATACCACTGACTCACTGCAAGTTTTATACTTCACTGAGGTCATAACAGAAGATTTTCTTTGCTATGAAGAGTTACTCTTGTGAACAGAACACGGGGGATACATATCTTCAACAAGTTTCAAGATAAATGTTGTGAAGTTGCACTGAATTTGGTAAATTTAGTGAGTGTATGTACAGAGGGTGCACCTTCCATGACAGGAAAATATGAAGGGTTTATTGCACAAATAAAAAAACTATTAACCAATCTCGATGCTCTTATTTCTTTTCATTGTGTCTTGCATCAGCAAATCTCTGTGCTAAAGCTATTAAGTGACACTTTGCAACAAAGTATAAGTATTGTTAACTATATTCCTGCAAATGTAACATGGCATTCTTAGTTTCATAACATGCTAAAGTTTAAGGATGAGGTATTCTGTGTGGATTTGCCATATCATTCTAAAGTGCATTGGCTATCTCAGGGACAGGTGTGAGCAAAAATTTTATCTCTGTGAGGACGGATAGTTAAATTTTATGAAGAACAGAATCAGCAATGTGAATGACTGAAAGAAGATTTCTATAGAAATGCAGGATTTCATGTCAAATCAAAATGATTTGAATATTTCTTTGCAAGGTAGAACTAAGTCTATATATGATATATGGCAAAAAAAAATGCAAGCATTTCAAAAAAAGCTACCTTTTTTCAAAACACTTCTTCAAAAGAATATTTTGGATGAATATTTTCCCTTATTAGCAAAGGTCATTAATGAGCACAATGATATTGGGTTATTAAGTATGTAATGTCCAATGTCCTTAAGTACTAACTTTGATAGTTGATATCTCTGATATTTCACTTTGACACTTATTATTTTTTTTTATTTTGAAGTTACATCCTCATTCTTTCAAATGCATGTTTTGGCTTGTTACTACCTTTCAAAAAAATTTTTAGAGCAATTTTGTGAAACCATGGATAAAAAACTCATGTTATTTTTGAATACGAGTTCCATCAAGGAAACAATGCAGTGCAGACAGCTCATAATATCAGTGAAGTTTTTGGGACAGATGTGGCTAGTGAACACACAGTATGTCAATAGTTTGAGAAGTTCCATTCTGGTGATTTTAATTTTGAAAATGAGCCATGTGGGCAACCGAAGACCAAGGCGGATAATGTTGAGCTGAAAGCTATCATGGAAGCGAATCCACCTGAACCTGCATGTGAATTAGCAGCAAGGTTTGATGTTACCATTCCAACAATGTTGAACTGTTTGAAACACATGAACAAGATAAAGAAGCTGGATAGATGGCTACTGCATGAATTAAAGGAGCATCAGAAGAGAAATCATCTCAAAGCTTGTCTTTCTTTGCTGTCGCTACATAAAGGTGAACCATTTCTATACCATATTGTTAGGTGTGATGAAAAATGGATTCTTTTTGACAACTGCAAGCGTTTTGCACAATGGTTCAATAAAGATGAAGTACCGAAACAGTTCAAGACTGAATGTTCATCAAAAAAAGCTAATGGTGTCTGTTTAGTGGTCCAGCGCTGGTATTATTCACTACAGCTTCATGAAACCTGGCCAATCCATTACAGTGGATGTCTACTGCAACTAATTGGATGAAATGATGAAGATGCTTGCAATTTAGCAGCCGAGATTGGTCAACAGAGACAGGCTAGTCATCTTGTAAAACCACATGACGCAAAAAACAATGCTGCTCAAAATACGGAAGCTGGACCTGGAAACTATCTGTCATCCACCGTGTTCACCAGACCTTGCATGAACTGACTACTAATTCTTCCAGGCTTTGGACTACTTCTTGCAAGGAGAAATATTCAATCCTTAACAAGCTGTGGAAAACGCCTTTCATTATTTCATCACAACTTGCTCTTTAGGCTTCTTTGCTGCTGGCATAAGTAAGCTACCATTAAGATGGCAAAACTGTGTAGACAGTTTAGGCATATGCTTTGATTAACTGTACTACTTCTTGTTTGAGATATAATAAACTACACTTTTGATTCAAAATCAGACATTTCATATTTAATGACCTAATACATGTGAATCATTTGAAGAATATGCAGCTGTTTTAGACCTATTAATTGGAGAATACAATGAAAAGTTCACTGCCTTTGAGAATCATGACATCACACTCAAATTAGCATTTTGGCCTCACCTAGTTGACATCACCAAGGCACCTAAAGAACTACCGATGGAATTGATTGAGTTCTCAGCAGATGACATTTTAAAGTCATTGTTTGATGCCAAGAACGATCCAATCAAAATACGGAAAAATGATCTGCAAAAAATGATGTTTATTTTAATAGGGATTGCATTGAATCTGTAGATCTCTTTGAGTAGTACAGACATTTTAATAATGTTGATCCTGCCAATCTACGAGCATGGTATGGTTTTCCATGTTTACGTCCTCTGCTATTTCCTTCCTCAGTGTTTCATAGTTCTCCCTGTAGAGGTCTTTCACCTCCTTAGTTAAATGTATTTCTAGGTATTTTATTTTCTTTGTTGCTGTTGTGAAAGGTATTGAGTCTTTGATTGGAACCAGAAAAGACCCTATACAGCTAAAACAGCCTTAAGCAAAAAGAACAAATTGGGAGGCATCAATTTACCAGACTTCAAGCTATACTACCAGGCTGTAGTAACTAAATAGCATGTACTGGCACAAGAACAGAGATATAGAGCAATTGAACAAGACAAGAACTAAGATATAAAACCATCCTCATATAGGCATCTGATCTTTGACAAAGCAGACAAAGATATACATTGGAGAAAAGAATTCCTAATCAATAAACAGTGCTGGGAAAATTGGATAGTCATATGTAGAAGACTGAAACAGGATCCGCACCTCTCACCTCTCACAAAAATCAACTCATGATGGATAACAGACTTAAACCTAAGGCATGAAACCATAAGAATTCTAGAAGAAAATTTGGAAAAACTTCATTTATAGACATTGGCCTGGGCAATGAATTTATGAAGAAGACCCCAAAAACAATCACAGCAACAACAACAACAAAAATAAATGGCACCTGATCAAATTAAAAAGCTTCTGCACAGCCATAAAACTCTCACTAGAACGAACAGACCACCTACAGAATGGGAGAAAACATTTGCAGGCTATACCTCTGATAAAGGGTTGATAACTAGAATCTATATAGAACTCAGGCAAATCAGCAAGAAAAAAGTCAGATAACCCAATTAAAAAGCGGGCAAAGGACATGAACAGAAACGTTTCAAAAGAAGATAGACTAATGACCAAGAAACACACGAAAAAATGCTCAACATCTCTGATCATCAGAGAAATGCAAATCAAAACCACAATGAGATATCACTTAACTCCAGTCAGAACAGCTTTTATCAAAAAGTCCCAATACAAAAAATGTTGGCATGGATGTGGAGAGATAGGAACACTCATACACTGCTGGTGGGACTGCAAACTAGTACAACCTCTATGGAAAGTAATATGGAGATACCTCAAAGAACTAAAACTAGAACTACCATTTGATCCAGCAATCCCATTACTGGGTATCTACCCAAAAGAAAAAAGACATTATATAAAAAAGACATCTGCACTTGAATGTTTACAGCAGCACAATTCACGATTGCAAAGATGTGGAAACAACCCAAGTGTCCATCAATATATTAATAGATTAATAAAATGTGGTATATGTATACCATGGAGTAATACTCAGCCACAAAAAACAATGGTGATCTAGCACCTCTTGTATTATCCTGGATGGAGGATAACTGTCCTTCTAACTGAAGTATCACAAGAATGGAAAAACAAACACCACATGTACTCACCATTAAACTGGTACTAACTGATCATCACTAATGTGTACATATAGAAAGTAATATTCTCAGGGTATTGGGCAGGTGGGCTGGGAGGAGGGGTTGGGTAAATCCATACCTCACACATGTGATGCGCACTGTCTGGGGGATGGGTAAACTTGAAGGGGAGTGCAAAGGCAATTTATGTAACCAAAGCATTTGTACCCCTGTAATACACTGAAATAAAAAAAATAAAATTAAATTTAAAAGAAAGGAAAATAAGTGCAATAAAAACAGGAACATGGTATGTCCTGTGTACTACTGTAGCTACAGTGCCAGGTAGAATACCTAGCATTCAACAAATGGGAGACGGAAAATGTGAATGATATCAGAATTTATACTGAGCTTTTACATATTCTAAATCAGTAAAATGAAAAAAAGGAAGTGGAAAATATATGAAAAAATGCAGTAGAATACCTACGTCTTCAGCAACATGCCCCAAAAAATGCTTTCTTGCCTTTTAACCACTTATTGCTGTGAATCTACATTCTTTTACCTAACCCAAATCAAGACACCCTTAAGGTCACAAATGACCGATATCCATCTAAAGGATCAACTGCAATGGAGGACCTCCATGCTGCAATCGAATATTCATATGCTTTCCAGCAAAAAGCAGTCCCAAGAAAGTCATTAAAAGGTCAGTTAACTTTAAAATTAACAAATAATTTTCATTTTTTGAAATTATTAAGTACATAGTAGTTAGATTTTTATAAAATAATTTACATTTTTAAGTATATCTAATTAAAGCCACTTTTTTTTTTTTTTTTTTGAGACAGATTCTCACTTTGTAACCCTGGGTAGAGCACAGTGACATCGTATCTCACTGTAACCTCAAACTCCTGGGCTCAAGTGATCCTCCTGCCTCAGGCTCCCAGGCTCCCGGATTACAGGCACGTGCCACCATGCCCGGCTAATTTCTACTATATTTTTTTAGAGACAGGGTCTTGCTCTTATTCAGGCTGGTCTTGATATCCTGACCTCAAGCAATCCTCCTACCTCAGCCTCCCACAGTGCTAGTATTATAGGCATGAGCCACCATGCCTAGCCTAACTGAAATTTCTTGAATGTGGCTTTATTTGATTACAGCTAAATTAATGCAGACTTCCAACATGAAAATGTTCCCCACCTGGTCTTAGAAGGTTAGCTATGGGGTCATTTGTTCCAGTCTGTGTAGCACTCATCTCTAAGAACAATTAGACAATTAATAAAATATTTTGATGACAAAATAATTAACACACTTGTGCTTTTATGATATTACATTTGCCAACATAAGAACAGTATTATTGGCTAGTGCAAATTACTTTATGGCTGTGATACATAGGTATGTCAAGTTACCTCGCAATTAATATTAACCAAAAGAAGTTCACAATTATCAACAAAAAGACTACGTTTGTAATGCAGAAATCAGGCTCTGAAAGGGTCAAAGAATGTGTGTTAAAAGAAGTATCAATGGATAATATATGCCTAACACTGTTTTAGCTACTATAGAAAGAGTAGTCATATGACCTTATTATATAATGGCACATTAGAAGTGCCTATGCTGTAGGGCAGTTCACTTAATGGAAGTTAACAATGACTACACAAGAACAAGGAGATTTTAAATGATAATCTCAGAATTATATATAGCAGCAGTCAATAGCCATGAGAAGTGGATGTCCATAATCCATAGTAAATACTGGCTCATTTGCTGTATAGAAAGCAATCTGTTAGTCTCCAAATAAATAGAAGGCTGGTAAAAATACCACATCAACTTGACATACAAGTAAACACGCACCCACAGGATACACAGGATATTCAGCATATACTCTCAGAATCTGGTTACAGTTATTGGAATCACAGACCAGAGCCAGGGCTTCCATCCAGTCATAATCACTAAAAAAACTAGAAAGAACCTTAGAAATCACTTGGAAAAATATGCTTGTAAGAGTTCAGAGTGACAGTTAAGGGTTCAAGTTCTGAAGCTACAGATCAGAAAGACAATTTTTCGCAAATCTATAAAAATCTGGTTCCTGTTAAGAAACTTAACAGGACAGAAGATGACCTTTACCAAGACTAGAATTCTATGGATTTCTGTTAAACAGGTGTTTCTGGCATTGGCATTCTACATTCCACATATCAGAACACCTTAAGTAGATCCTAAAGCTGGTGTGGAATCCAGCAGAGTTCTATAATCTAACAAGCCCATCCAAAAGTGGGGATATAACTGAATTGCGCTCTGATGGTCAGTAGAAGACTATATTATGTTTAAGGCATCTTTTCTCTCCTATTGCTCACCCTACCTTTATGATATAAAAGTTACATATGCTGCAGGCTTTTCCTCCAAAATTGGTTTAGATTAGATAGATTTATTTTATACAATCCTACTCCTCTCCATCTGAATCAAAATACCCTCTAACTTTATTTTGAACTTGAGTACCATGAGTGATTCTTGCACGTCCTTGTATATCAATGAGTGCCTCATACATAGCAGGACTCTATATATTGTCTTTGAACTCTATATACTTTGAACCACAGCCTCTTATTCAGTTTATTTTTTAACTTTTTTTAATTTTTAAATTTAAAACTTGTTTTTAGAGTCATGGTCTTTGTCTATCATTCAGGCTGCAGTACAGTGGTCTGATCATAGCTCACTGCAGTGTGGAACTCCTGGGTTCAAGTGATCTTCCTGCCTCAGCCTCCCCCAAGTAGCCGGGACTACAGGTGTGCACCCCCATGCCTCATTAATTTTCTTGTTTTTTGTAGAGAGAGGATCTCCCTATGTTGTCCAGGCTGATTTCAAACTCCTGGCCCCAAGCAATCCTCCTGCCTTAGCCTTCTAAAGTGCTAGGATTACAGGTGTGAACCACCACACCCAGCGTCAGTTTAAAATTATAATATTCAATAGAGTAATCTAGTTCATAGCACAAAAAATATTTACTTTTATGTGTATTTCCATTCCCTGACTTTGATTTCTAAAGACCACAGATTGTAGGTCTTATTTCTAAACCTTAGGAAGCAGATTATCTTCATGGTTTCTATACTTTCAAAACAAATCGTTACTTAATATCTGCATATAGACATCTTATAGGTCTGACCATCTAATGGCTACCTAACTATGCATCAAATTGAATAGGCACTCCATATCTTCCCAGTAACAAGATGACCCAAGATGCCAAGAAAATCACCATTCCAACAACACAGGAAAAGATTTATATTTCCATAGAAATGTAGTATCAGATTAACCAAAAGGCATACTATTAAGAGATATCTAGAGCTTACAAGACAATTGTGTGCCTTTTATCTGACAATGGGGCTAGACAGCAATTAGTTTGAGGAGCTCCAAATTTCAGTACACATACAGCAATGGTCCTCAACCTTTTTGGCACCAGAGACTGGTTTCATGGAAGATAATTTTTCTATAATTGGGTAGGGGGGTAGTGGGGAAAGCCGGAGTTCAGCCAGTGATGTGAGTCATGGAGAGGGGAGTGGCTGTAAATACAGATGGAGCTCACGCTCACCTCCTGCTGTGTGATGCCAACCCCCCTCAGTTTCATGGAACACCATTTTTCCACAGAGGGGGGCCAGGTGTCTGGGAGCTTTGTGGACCAGTACCTGTCCGTGGCCTGGGGGGTTGGGAACTGTAGCTTTAGAAAATAGTTAAAATGAAGACAAGCTTTGATGCTTTTATAAGCTTAAATATTAAGAACCCCACTGGTTCTTTTATTTTGGTGGTCTTATTACTAGGATGTTTATAGCCATCCTAAATAGTCAAAATGCAAAAAAGGTTTTGATGCTTTTATAAGGTTAACTGTTTAGAACCTCAGTGGTTCTTTCCTTTGCTTCTTTGGTTTTATGCTGTAGTTCTTTCTTTTGGGAATGGCAAAAGTTTTTGAAAACTTGTTTTGAAAGCTGAATTTATTTTGTTTGTGAAGAAATAGACTGATTACAAGCAAATAACTTAGTTCCCTGGGTTATTTCTTAGAAAACAAAATTTCAGACTATTATTTTTTGTTTTCTAGAGAGAATTTTTAAGACTGTTCTTTCTTAACCACATTGTGTAAGAACACATTATTTGCTCAAATGAAAATTCCTGTTGTAATATCTTAAAAACAAACCTTTAAATAATTGTGCAATACCATTGTGATAAGTATGAACTTAAATGGACCCAAGCTGTTTTGGATAAAACTCTTTTATCTCTTGAAGATGGCACTATGGGAAGGAGTAAATGAGTTCAATTATCAGTACTTTGCAGAGGGAAAGGTTTTAGGATGTTTTCTTCATAATGCAAGCCCTTTTGTGACCTGTTTATCTTCTCACCACAAATTAAATTTTACTTATTATGATGTAGGTGAATGGCTGAACTATGTTTGAATGGTTCAAACTATTTGAACCCACAGAGTTTTAAGTATTTGCAGAACTTAAGTATAGCCTCAAGTTAAATACTGGCAGGAAAAAATCTTTAGCTCTTCTATATGGTTCCATTTCAAACATCCTAGGTTGATTTTTTTTAATTAATAAAATCCAGATTTGTGAAATAGATTTCCATTTCATAAACCTATTGTGATGCTCTGGCCTTATATATTTTCCAAAATAACTCTGCCTTTGTTTTTGGTAATTGCTTGGGCTGCATTATCTTTTGATTACATCTTTGCAGAATCAAACTTTGCACTTCTGTGAATTCTTCTGAATGTCCTCTGACCTCCCATAGTACTTTCTTCCTCATCATCTTCTTCATTATATTAATAGTAAATACTGAGTTCAGGTAAAAAATGAGGCAATGTATTAATATTTTACACATATTACCTTATTTGATCCTCCTAATAACCCTTCGATGTGTTTCATGTTGTACCTATTTTATAAATTAAACTGATATTAAGACAAATTTACAAGCTTGTCCAAATTCACAGAGTAGTTACTTGTGAAGCTTGGGTTTAAAGCCAATTCTGTTTTCTCCCCACTAAATTAAAACATTGTCTTTCCCTCTAATTTTATTAAAATACCCATTTCATTCTATTCTAATTGATTTCTTGTGCTTATTTGGCTTCTTTACCAGACTGTGACCCTCTTGAGGACAAGGACCTCATCTTATTCATATTTATATCCTCAGTCCCCATTACTTTTAAGAGACCCCAGTACTTTTTAAATGAGTGTTGAATGAACACCACTGGCATCACTGATATGGTAGCAGTGAGGCATGTGCTATAAAGTTGTTTTCCTAGTTTAGGCAGTTCGTAGGTTTATGCTCCATATACCTCTTACTCATGTGATGTATTAGCATTCATAGTTACACCCACCCACATACACACAAATATACATGTGCACACACACTACAGGGTGTCCCCAAAGTGGCCATACATAGGGAAAATGGAAAACTTTAGATAAAGGTACCCTTATTCACAAAGCATTCATTACAAACTTTTTCCTTTGTAAATAAAGGTACATTTAGCTACAATTTCTCATTTCCCCTTTGTGTGGTGACTTTTGGGACACCCTGTATTTCATCCACATATCCTTTGAAAGTGGCAATTATTGTCCTCATTTTGTAGATGCATAAAATTAAGGCCTAGAGAAAATGAGGCTTGCTCAAGATCACGTAACTAGTTAGAGGCAAATGCGGTATGCAAATCCAGATTTTCAGACTTTAAATCTTATAATCATCTACTTGAGGCTATCTATGCTAATGGAAACCTATACTTTATTTCTCCATATGTTTGTTTGCTCATTGAGAAATGAAACAACAAAACAAAGGTGTGTACAAATGGATGTATTTAAAAAAGGAGAATCTCTGTTACAGCAATGAATGTATGCTTTTTGTTCAGTCTTTCACTTATTTTCCTTTATGAAGCATAAATTTTGGAAATAGTTATTATAGTTAGGAGTTTAGTCAAGGAATAAAATAGTACCAACTAAGAAACTATAGGAAGATTTAACCTATGGGCATTATCATATTCTAATCAGCTAAATTAAATCTAACATGATTTCTGGTACATGCCAGGGTTCTGTTCCACTCAGTTAATATTTGGTGAATGAATAGGTGAACAAAGTTATAAAAACACCTTAAAAAGCGATTTCTTGAGTTTTCTTTCTTAATACTATAGTCCCCTAACTCATAAATCTGACTTTGAATTCTGAACTATCACTAAATCAGCTCATAAAATAGAAAAATTTGAGCAACTTGGTGCTTGGGGCTACTATTAAATATAGAGAAAATGAAAGAGATTTGTAGAATAGTATACCATTCTTTTGCTAGCAACATAATTGGAGGTTTTGATAGTTTCTGCTGAGAACTTTTTTCATAAGCAGCTTTATTCAAACATAATTCACATGCCATATAACTCACTCATTTAAACTGTACAGTCTGGTGATTGTTAGTATATTCACACCTATGCAACCATCACAATTTTAAAATATTTTCATCACCCCCAAAAGAAACTCACAACTCATGTGCAGCCACTCCCCAATTCTCTTCAATTAATGTACTAATTTACTTTCTGTCATTATGGATATGCCTATTCTGGACATTTCATAAATGGGAATCATAATATGGTCTTTTGTGAATGACTTCTTTCACTAAGCATATTTTCAAATTTAATCGAAGCTGTAGCATGTGTCAGTCCTTCATTTCTTTTTATGGCTGTGTAATATTTCATTGTTTGGATATACCACATTTCTATATTCATCATAACTTGATAGTCATTTGGGGTGTATCCACCTTTGGTTATTAAAAACAATGCTACTATGAACATTCATGAATTGTTGAAGGTTGCATCCACCTTTTGACTATTAACAACAATGCTATTAAATTCTATGAACATTCACGAACTGCTGAGTCATTTGGTAACTACGTTTTACCTTTTGAGGAATTGACAGATTGTTTTCCAAAGCATCAGAACCATTTTGCATTTCCAACAGCAGTGTATAATAGTTTAGATTTTTCCACACCCTTGCCAATATTTGTTATTATCTATCTGTTTTATTATAGCTATCCTAATAGGTATGAGATGTATCTCACTATGGTTTAATTTGCATTTCCTTAATGGCTAAAGAAGTTGAACATCTTTTCATGTGCTTATTAGCCATTTATATATCTTTGGAGAAACATCTATGCAGATCCTCTGTTCATTTTTAAATTGGATTATTTGCTTTTTATTATTGAGTTGTAAGAGTTTGTTCTAAATTCTAGATAGAAGCTTCTCTTGAAATACATAATTTGCAAATATTTTCTCCCATTCTGTGGTTTGTTTTTTCATTTTCTTGATGATGTCCTTTGAAGCACCAAAGTTTTAATTTTGTTTGAAGTGATGTGCTTTTTGAATAGTAAGATTTGCTTTATTAACACCTGAAGAGGGATGGCTCAGGCCTGTAATCCTACCACTCTGGGAGGCTACTGCTCACCTCCTGCTGTCCCTCCACCCCACACACTGCTTCCTAAGTGTCATGGAAGACAATTTTTCAATGGCTGGGGGCGGGGGTCCCTAACAGGCTGGTACCAGGGGTTGGGGACTGCAGAGATACAGAACAGATGTACAGATGTCAGTAAACTTTTTCCTGCAAAGGGTTAGATGGTAAATATTTTAGGCTGTGCAGGCCACTTACAGTCTCTGTTGCATATTCTTCTTTGTTCATTTGTTTTCTTGACCCTTTAAAAATGTAAAAGACATTTTTATCTTAAGGGCCAGACAAAAACAGGCCATAGGCCAGATTTGGCCTACAGGCAATAGTTGGCTGGTCTCTACCATAGAATTTCTTGCCTTGTGCCCCTTCTAGACTGTGAGAACCTAGAGAGGAAGGATGGAATGTGTTTTATTCACTTTAGTGTTTCTACTGTCTAGTACAGTAACTTGCACATAGCAGTTATTCAATAAATATGATAAATGAATGAAGTAAATGAATGAATTTGTTAGCAGAATTATTATTTAACATATTATTTCAATCATAACCAATGTTAATTATTTGTATGCTAACCAACAGTGGACCCTTCTTTCCTAGGCACCTAAAAGACTAACTTTCCCAGTCTCCTTGTGATTGGATGTTTGACTTCTGGGTTGGAACATTTAATTGCAGGTATAAGATCTTCCAGGGCTTGTTTTTTTCCTTTCTTTCCAATATGGTAGTAAGCAATGATTGAAATGGTGGCTGCTCCATAACGTCCCTAAGTGACTATTATGAGCAGAGATGCTGCTGACCATGATGGACATGCAAGGAGAACAAGAAGTAAAACCTCTGTTGTTTTAAACCACTGAGGTTTTGTGGCTATTCCTCACCACCTCATAATATAGACTATCCTGACTGATATACTACCAATCATTATTGCATCTTCAGGCTATGTGCACCCTATTTTAAAACTCATACCTGGCTATAGTACAAAGTAGAGAGACAAACATCATTATTACTACGCTGAAAAAAAAATGCCTTGCGTTTTCAAACTAGTTCTTAATGGTGATGTAGGGTAAATCACCAATCATTTAATTTTTGTTACCTGTTTTCTTAACCAGGATAGGATAATCAGGCTATAATCAAGATAATATTTACTTTCAAAGGCCACATTTGTAGGGCAAATTAAGAAAACAACTATATAGATGTCATTTACAATTGAATAAGTTGGCTAATTACTAGTGGCTCCAGATTTCTTGCAAACTAGTTATTTTGATCATTAATACATTTATGTGGGCACTGAATAAAAAACCAGATAAGATTCTAATGTGTGGAATTTTAAATATATTTAAATTCATACTGAGAATAGTACTTTCTGATAAATTTAAGTCTTGCAATGTAGACTATCCTATTCTAAAATCACCAGTTACAGAAACTGTACATATAAAAGTCTAATAAATTATTAATCTTGAGAGAGAAAACCTATAGATTCAGAAACACCTAAGAATACACCAGCCAACTGCAACATATGGATCTCATTTAGAACCTGATTCAAACAAAAAACTAAAAAACAAACAAGAAAACCCACAAAAAACCAACTTATAATTGCAAAAATCTGAAAACTGACTGAGGTATGCTAATAAATTACTATTTAATATTTCTAACTTTTTGAAGTGTGATAATGGTATTTTTAAAGTGTAATTATTATTTTTAAAGTGAGTCCTTATCTTTCAGATATATATACAGAAATACTTATGGATGAAAAAAATTTCTAATAGCTTGATGCTATAACCCTTTCAGGAAAACTATTTCCTGAAAATAGCCTAGTCTAGTGCTTTAGGTAAGATGGGCCACAGGATGGAGATGAGGCAAGGAAAAGAGGTACAATGGGCAGGGTTCTACAACCTCATTCCGGATTCAAACACCAAATCCATTTTTACCTCTGCTTCTGATTACCAAAAAACAAAGAACTAAACCTGACCTTTAAGTCCCAGTTTATCCTAGCATGCCTTCCAGCCCTTTAGCCATACTCTGACCCATAAGCCCCTCTTCTATAGTCTTCTTCAGTTGCCTTATTTTACTATGGGTTGCTTTTTTCCCGAGTCACCCTTTCAATCTCTTCCCACAAAGCTTTTCTACTCATCTCTATTACTGCTACTATAATTATTAACAACTGACAATCCTTTACGCCTCATCATCTTCACAAAATGTTCCCTCTAGAAATTTCTTTGTTTTAATAGAAACCCAGAGGACACCTTTCTCTGGTGGCCCTCTCTAGAAGAGGTCTTTATTCAGTAAGACCCTTCTATAACACTGTAACAGCGTCTGGCGGAAGGAGGGGATCAGCATTCCTCTAGCCACTCATGATCGTTTCCAAATCATTACTGCCATATCCTTCAGTAAAAATTCTATTTTTTTGAGGTTTACTATTTTCCAGTTATATCCACTACTCCTGAAAGGAAATTATATAACCTATAAAATTGTTTAACCAGAATGCTCACATTAGAGTTTGTTTCTTCCCCATCATCAATATTTGTTGGAAGTGCAATAAACACCAAGCTATTAATAAATACTGTAGAGGTTCACAAAGGAAAGAGAAAGGATACAAAAGAATTAGAAACAAGATACATACAAATTACAGATGTAAAAGATCCTTTTAACACTGAGAGTTGCTGAAAGTAAGCAGACTAAGCAGTGCTATTGCTGTTTTGTAGAAGATAAAGCACCAAGATTGAGGGGGAAGTGAAGAAACACTTAACAGAGAGAAGTGGAGGAGAGAATAGTTTTGGTAGTGATTTATTTATTGCTGGCAAAATACAAAAGTCTTACTGACTTATTCTCATTAGAAAACTCCTAAATATCCACTGTAAAAAATTCATAGATGGAAAAGAAGATTACCTGATAATCCTGTAAGCCAAAAATAACCAGGGGCAACAATTTTATGCAAATAGATTCAAGCTATACATGATATGCTGTTTTATAAATAATATACATTTCCATACCAGTCACAGAGCTCTATATAGCATAGTAGTTAGTAACAGTGGCTCTGGAATCAGACTGCCTGGGTCCATAACCTAGCTTTTCTTCTTGATAGCTGTGTGACCTAGGACAAATAATCTTTCTTTGTCTCAGGGAAATTACCTTTAAAACTGAGATAAGAATAGTACCTATCTCATGGGGATATTGTGACCATACAATGAGATATTCCATGCTAATTCCTTAGAATAGTACCTAGCACATTAAGTGTAAATGCTCAATAAATATTAATAATGTTTATTTCTATGTCTGTAGATGCCATTTTAATGGCTACACAGTGCCATTATAAGAATGCACCATATATTAATATATTTAAATAATCCCCTATTGGTAAACATTTAAATTGTTTCCACTGAGGCAATGCTTTTAAATGTAAGAGCAAGGAAGGGTGATACAAAAATCTTTTACATAGTTTTGACTTGTGAAAAATAATGACACTGAATTTTAACAACTTCAAAACCACCACTTTTAGTAATGTGCCCACCCCTTAACTCCAAGAATTTAATTTGTACATAAAGAGACAATGTTTAATGGGCAGTCTGACTTGCCTATACCTTCCCCAAAATGTCAAATCTAAAATTAAGACAACAGTCACCATTTTCTCTTCTACACTGACTTCATCACCACTGTAGGGGTCTTGATCTGATCTATCTTCTTGGCACATAGTAGTAGACAGACAATCATCACAGTGAGACTCTCATACTTCTAAGAAGTGCAGGTTATTTAGATTAAATCAGGTACAGACTGAAATACTTCTATGTGAGGATTCTTGGCCAGGTCCGTGGGAAGCAATTAAGGCATTGGGTTTGCAAAGAAGCCTAGATGGGGTATTCACTTCTGCTGTCTATCACTTCATCTCCTACGTCACTTTTT
Organism: Lemur catta; assembly: GCF_020740605.2. Lineage (NCBI taxonomy): Eukaryota > Metazoa > Chordata > Mammalia > Primates > Lemuridae > Lemur > Lemur catta. The sequence goes on from NC_059135.1 coordinate 73,648,066, forward strand.
GTTAAAAATGTAAACTTTAGAGCTGAATACGTGTACTCCACAACATTAATTAAAACCAATCAGAAATTTGTACTTCTCAATCAAATCATTGTTGTTTGAAAGCTTATAGGAATGATTCACAAACATTTACCACTGTTGAAAGGAAATACTGCCCTAGTAAGATCCAACTGATCTGGCTTTATAGGACATGAAAATTTGTAATGATAAAACTTTTGAGTTAATAAATATATCTGATGCATTAATAATATAAGAGCCAGTTATGAAAAGTAATGACCTTATTATCAGGGGCAATCAAGCGCCAGCCACTTCATTTAGTTTTCATACAATAGCTAACTCACATGCTCCTAAAGAACTAAAGTGGTATGTAACATTAAATTTAAAATCATTCAACTTACCACTAAATCAAAACTTTGGTTGGTATACAGGTTATGTTTCCAGAAAAAAAAAAAATCCTAAGCCTACATATTTCATAATAAAAGGATCTACTATTTTTCTTTATGCTTTCTAGCCTATTATATATACTTTGAGAAATATATTTTTTAGATACAAAGCAAACCATGTTGATGATTTCCAAAACAGAAGTTTTACCTGCATACACTAAAGTCTGTATTTCAGCCCATGCATTTCTAAAATGTTTGATTCCTGGTAAAACACAGGAATCTGTTTTGCATCTAAAAGTATGTTATCCTAATAGATGACATTGTGTGAAATGGCATAATTTAGTAAACTTATTTTAAACTAAATGATGACTCATTTTCACTATGCAGATTTCATGTAACTATATATGTTTATGTCATTTTGTCATTCCATTACTGAAAGGTGTTTTATTACTTGAATTTTAGGTCTCAGGACATTACACATATTACGACAGAAGTTATTTCTACATTGTATAGTATAAGCAGGGTAGACCCATCTTCAAATTCACATACTGAATTCTCTAGGTGAATGAAAACTAGTATACAAAGGCTAAAACAAGAAGTATACATATGCATATTTAACTATGATTTCCACTAGAAGATGAAAATGCCTGTTCACGTAAGACTTTTTTTTTTTAAAAAGTACTACCCAATGAGCTTTTTAAATTTTCTTTATATGACCTTTCAAATTTAGTATTAAAACTCACCATGAATATTTTTACAAAACTTAATGATTACAAATCACAGAATATGTTAAATTTTTATTCCATTTTCAACTAAAAAGAGAACTAGCCAACATAACATCCTCTATAAAACATTTGTAGGCCAAAAACAATGGGCTTTGTTCTTCAAAAGTTTTAAAAACAGAATGCATCTTAAAGACAGAGCAGTCTGAGAGAACTCAAGAAAAGAAATGGGTAATACTGAATTATCAGAGATAATAATATATCTCATTTTAATGATCTAAAATGTACCAGGTAGTATCATAGGAATGGCATGAAATTTAACAAAGCAATGAACAAAAGATTTCCAACGTAAAACATCTCAAGAAAATGATGAAATGTGAACTGGAGATAAAGCCCTCAGATTTTCATGCCTTGCATCCTACCAATTTCTTCATCAAGAAACCTTGGTTCCACCATGATAAAAATAAAATGGTCTTTCTGTCTGAGAATTTTTTATTTATTTTTATAGGGGCTCTCTTAATGATTTATGTTTTAATGACTATTGTAATATTTTTGGATAAAGCAGCTGGGATTACTGCTCTGTCCTACTAGTAGCAAACATACTACTAATATCAAATCAATGAAATGTATACTATATATATATTATAATTACATGGAAGTACCAATGATGGAACACTACTTGGCCTTAAAAAAGAATGAAATCCTGTCATTTGCAGCAACATGGATGGAATTGGAGGTAATTACACTAAGTGAAATAAGCCAGGCACAAAAAGACAAATATCACATATCTCACTTATATGTGGGAGCTAAAAAAGTTGATCTCATGGAGGTACAGAGTAGAATGGCAATTACCAGAGGCTGGGAAGGGTGTTTGTGGTGGTGGTGGGGTGCATGAAGAGAGGTTGGTTAATGCGTACAAACATACACAGAAGGAATAAGTTCTAACATGCGATAGCAGACTAGGGTGATTAGATTAATATTTAATAATAATGTGTTGTATATTTCAAAATAGCTAGGAGAGGACTTGAAATGTTCCCAACACAAGATAATTACTTGAAGTTATGGTTATCCTAAATATACTGACTTGATCATTACACATTTTATGCATGTAATAAAATACCACATATATCCACAAAAATGTACAAATATTATATATCAATAAGAAATATTTTAAAAGCAGCACAAATGGCTTAACACTCTTACTCATCAAAACAAGTGCTATGTCAAGATAGAGAGAGGTTTTCAGGGAGTGTCACATGCCTTTGTTCTTTGATCTTGCTCAATATTTTTATTATTTAATAATGAAGACATTGAAAAGATGAGGGAAAACTGGTTTAGAAGTATAAACAGAAACTGTTTATAAACCAGAAATTCTTTATTATCCAGCATTGTGACACAAATGCTAAACACAGTAACATACTATAGGATGTCATCTATATAAATATTAAATCCAGAACAAAATACTGGCTAGATAATCATTTACTGGGAGCTATTAAGAGAGATTCCTATAATTAAGGGAAAAAAGTAAGTGTTAACAATAGTGGATTAGTCAAATAAATTATGGTATTTCCATTTAGTAGCACTCTTTCTGTATTTTAAAATTATGTTGATGAATATGTATTGACATGAAAATATATTCATGATGTATCAAGTAAAAAAGGTTCATAACAGTATGCACATTTTGATTTCATTTGAAAAAATAGAAACAAATACATCTCTCGTCTCTGTTTCACTTCCTCTCTCCTCCCCCCCTTCTTTCTATTTATACACACAGAGTAACAAAAGGTCTGGAATGTAAAACATGCCTGCTAACAGTGGGTATCTTGGAATAATGGAATTATACATTTTCAAATTTTTCTCTCATTATAATTTTTCAAATGAGAATATACATTATTTCTGTAACACACATACCAAAAAAACATTTAAATGAATGAATCTTGTATTAGTTGAAAAAAATGGGGTTTAGTTTGTATGTTTTTCAATCATTAAACTGTGATGTTTTCTCTTACCTACTGGTTACAACACATCACTTAAAATAATAACAATGGACTGAAAAGGTAAAATCTTAAGTATGAGAATCAAATAACTCTATTTGTAAAATCAGATGAAAAATCAATCAACATGATGCAGAGAACAATATAGTGGAAAGTGAAATATGGTACCCACAAAGGCTAATTAGTTACAATTATCACCAGTCACTACCACACTTCTTAAGATGGTCTCTAAAATATAAAAACAACAAAAACAGAATCTATCAATACATGATTGGGGAAATATTTGATAAATGAACAAACACTGCAATGTACAGCCACATCAGACTTTCTCCAAAAGAAGTTATTTGCTGGAAGTATTCATTTTACAACCTAGTGTGGAAAGAGCTCTTAGAGTCAGAAGACATGGGTACTAGGATCACAAAGAGATAGCTTCACTGTGATATAACCAATCAAATCCTTTTTTCTATTCTTTCAATCATGCTCACTCTCAGTATAATCCAGGAAACAAAGGGTAGTCAGATCCGCAATGCCCACTAGTCTTTCTAGGTTCAACTGAATATGCAAATTCACTGGACAACCATCTGTCACTCTGAGCACAAGTCCACCCAGAATGTTAGACAAGAACCCATGCTTGTCATCAGGGCAATGTCAGGGATACCTCCTCTGCAGGAGTCCCTGCAGCAGCCTATGTAGTGATTCATACAGCTATTTGGGAGCTTTCTTTCCTGGTCTCCTAAATTATGGCTCAGGCACAACATAAGATTCACATGCAGCACGTGGGGGAGCTGCACTGACGTACAGAGGCTTCATTCGCCACCAGAGCCAATATCTCTTGTAACAACTCCATTACCACAGCTTCTAGAATGCCTTCAAGCGACATGTCCATTATTAAGAGTCACCACATGTAAACAGGCCCAAAGATATGGCTTCCTGCCAGGTGTTTATAGTGTTACCAGTTCAGGTGAAGTTTACCAACTAGGAGTCATTTCTACCATAGGCAATGTTGCCTAGTAACATAGCTGACACACTACCCTTATCAGATTAACAAGGAAACAGAACTAGAGAGTTAAAAGAAGGTCAAATTCTCATGCTGAAGGAAAAAGGTTTTGTTAAACTTTTGCCCACACAGTGCAACAGATTTTCTTATAGCACTGATGAGAGATGAGAGTAAAAATGACCATTCAGTTACCATCAGATGTTAGAAGTCAGCTTGGGGGCTGGGAGGAAAATTGGAGGTCAAGGGTAGTATAAGATAAGGGAAAGGCACTGAACAAACTTTTCTTGTAACCCAGAACAACATACTATTTCTATTTTTTGTTTTAATGTTAAAGAAAAATAGAATCGAAATTCATTGTTTTTATTTTGTAGCAAGTAGATAGAGATCTTAGACTATATTTATTAGAGTAACAATTTATCTAGAATGACTCTATAAAATACAGATTTCTCTTGTAAGCCTTGGCAGTATCAGAAATTAAGAAAACTTTATGTTTTGGCAAATGAAATGCAATATTTATTAAAATCTTAAAGATTTTTATCTTGCTCTACGTCTAATGATAATTTGTAAAGAAAATCAAATATAACAATACTGGCTCAGTTATTTTTACTAACAATTACTGAGTAGCCCTCTGTTTTTCTTGTTTGTTTGTTTGTTTTTAATAGAGACAGAATCTAGCTCACTGTAGCCTTAAACTCTTGGGCTCAAGCGAGCCTCCTGCCTCAGCCTCCCAAGTAGCTTGTACTATGTGTGCCAGCACATCTGGCTAATTAAAAAAAAATTTTCTTTTTAGAGACAGAGGTCTCACTATTTTACCCAGGCTAGTCTCTAACTGGCCTCAAGCAATCCTCCTGCCTTGGCCTCCCAAAGTGATAGGATTACAGGAGTGAGTCACCACTCCTGGCCTGAGTGGCTCTTACCTGGAGTTCAAAATACTCCTTTGATGTAGATACATTCAAATCTTATAGAAATTTCAATGTCTAGAACAGTGTGTGGTTCAGAGTAGGTGCTCAATAAATGTACTGAATCAATGAATATTCAGAGAGTGTACCTTTTGCACTCTATTTTGCACAGTTATTGTGAATAGAGTCAGAACTTATCAACATCAATTAGTGTTTCTTAGTATTAATTAGAATAGATACAGCTACTCTTAAATTTATATTCAGTTCAACAAATACTTATTAAACACCTTTATGTGCCATGCTCTATGTTAGGTACTGGGAACACCACTTTTGCTTTATAAGTGTTCCCTTCAAAATTCTAATACAATGAGGGAGAGTACAAAACTGGATGGGTGCCATAAGTGCAGTGAAGGCAAAAGAAGGATTTCTGACAGGGTGTCTAAGCCAAATCTTAAATAAGTAAGAATGAGATACACACAGTTAAGAGAAGTGTATCCTGCATTGAAACAATAGCTTCAGAAAAGGCCCGGAGATGAGAAAATACATGTTATATATACTAGATCCGAAACCACATCAGTGTTGCTGAAGACGACACTAAATATTAATACTAGAGAGAGGAAATAGTAAGAGATGGGGCTCCTTCATGAGATAAACATAAAATCATCACCTTTTAATATACAATGGCATTTAAAATTAATGTCTGTAAATCTACCCAGTGAAAATAATGCTGGAAATGTCCCATCTCCTCCTCACTCCCCAAACAGATATATCTTATTCACTGCACATCAATTAACTGCTAAGTTCATCTTTTTAGCTTTGTTTTGTATATATTCCAGACAATGAGCATAAATAGACAATCATCCTACCTTTAAGAAAGTTCACACATGGCTCACAGTTTGGTGTTTTCTAATGAAAAGTCTAAAATCCACAGAATATCTAAATTTAGCATTTTATTTTGTGATGTTCCTATTCCTGACTTTCCAGGTCATCTGTGGTTTACTTCATAGACAGTCATTAACTTTAACACATTCAACTTTGAAGCAACTCACATTATCTTTCATTATTTTGTAATATTCTTATATTTCCTTTTCTGAGTTTCATTTTTCCTACATTTTTTGTAGAATGAAGATTTCAAATGTTCATAACACTGCCTCTGAGCTATTACTGTTAAAGGAAATAGTCCGATTTCCACCACAGGACAGAGAATGCTCACAAGCTAGGAGAACACAGAGCATTTCATAAACTTAGGGGTTTGCTTAACTGATGGCTAGAACCTCTGCTTCACACAGGCCTCCTGGTCTAGCCTCCTCCAATCTTAAAACTATTCTCATACAACCTTCCTCCCTCTCCTGCCTTAACAACCACTGGGAAATACTAGGCTATTTGAAGATAGGTGAGCCTCACGATGAAGGCTGGAAAGAGTTCTCCCAGGTCCTTCTTGGTGTATGCTCCAGAAGAGAGCAAAGATGTTTTACCTTCTCCCACTACTACTCCGAGCAGGTGGGGCTTGTATATGAAAAGACTGAAGATGAAGTTGGCAGCTATCAAACTCCTAATCTTCCTTTTAGAAAGTGGTGATGCCTAAATTTATTATCTCCAGGTGCTGGCTATGCAACTCCATCGCTGTCAGACTCCAAAGCAGGGAAGAATTTCACCTGCCTACTGGGTTGTAGGGCCTGAAAGAGGCAAGACAAGCAGGAACTACAATTTTAGGACATGACTAATATATAATTTCAGCTCTCAGATATATTATCAGAAATACATTAATGTAAAAGTAGTGACCTAGGTATAAGAATTGTCAATATTTTAAGTATTGTTTTTCATACATCAAATACCAAAGGAATACAGGATGGAAAGAAGAAAGGAAAGGAAAAAGAAAGCAAGCAGGGAAGTAGAAAAACAAGAAAGGGAAGAAAAACGAGCCAATATAAAGCCTCCAATTGTTTTTCACGTGTTCATCTCACAGTTATTGCTCCTTAATTTGTTTGTCACTGAGTAAGAGGAGAGTGAGTTCAGCTGTAAGGTTTGATAGGCCTTCAGCAAAACAGCAGGGAATGGGCAGGGTTGGGGCTAGGAGAATTGACTTGCCTCAGAGAAAGGTAACTAGCAACCAGATCAAGAGTATTCAAGGGGTTATGAAGAATGTAGATTTGATCCAGGCTAGCACCAATTTCTAAATGATTTTATCTGGTAGGAGAAGTATGGAAGGAATCTTTGTGTAGTGGTGGTACGTGAAGACAGGTGATGGGAGTAAGTAAGTTTCTTTGACATATACTCTGTACAAGAAAGAGCCAGAGCATAAGGATTCTCTGCCTGAGCATAAGGGACTACAGTCCTACCAGACCGCAGGAAAAAGAAGTCTGCTAATACTAGACAGGTTATCAAGTCTTTAGTCTGAGCAAACCAGGTGGCAATGGTAAAAGAAGGCTATAACTTGTTGGCATTAAAGGACTATGGACCCAACACAGGCAGATGGATAGTGGGCTAACAATAGAAAGATTAATTCCTAGGCAAGAATAAGCTTATTAATAACTTGGCTCAGGAAGGGGTTGGGTAGGGTCTGTAGGTCAAAGATCTTAGATACTGGTAAATAAGAAAGCAGCAATATTAGAACTGGTTATTCATAGGCTTTTCAGGATGTGTAAATTGCACAGTGGAGGGAAAAGCTTCGATTAACTCTATGAAGATCATCACTTTAAAAAAAAATAAGTGAGCCTTTGGATGACACACAGGGAGTATCATCCAAAATATGCTTTAGCACAGGAGTCAACACACTAAGTCTTGTTGCCTGTTTTTGTAAAAAAAAGTTTTATTGGAACACAGGCATGCCCATTCATTTAGTAATTGTCAATGGCTGTTTCTGCGCTACAAAAGCAAGAGTCGAGTCTGGCTCATAAAGTCTAAATATTTACTATCTGGCCCTTTACAGAAAAAGTGTGCTGACTCTTGCATTAGAGTAATATAATATAGAAAGAATCTTAAGGATCCCAATTTCCATCTCTGCCATATATTTTATTTCTATTTCTCAGGCAAATTAAAATCTGGATTTTTTCAAAGGCAAAATTTATTCTAAAACAAAGACAAGAAATGAATAAAGATCCTACAATTTCAGGAAAAACAAAAATTCAAAACTGTTGATGAATAACTTAAATTCTGAAGAAGTACCCTTGGTACTCAACTCATCTATAATCCCTAAAAAAAAAATTCTAAAAATAACATGTATCTCAACTTTCTTTAAAAACAATGATAGATTTTTTCTTTATCAGTAGCCAAGAGCAGGTGTTATTGTGAACACTTTCATTAGAATACTAAAACATAAAGAGGCTGACTGAACTGCTTCACACACTGGGTCATACACTGCAAGGACTCTGCAAATACACACTGAGAAATTTTGCATTCTCTAAGAGAATTTGTAATTTTTTCTTTTTGCTTGTACTTTATTTAGTTAATGGGGGTGGTGGTTATAGCTATGTAAGAAATAGAAGCTGCATTCAATATATATTTAAGAAACCTTCTAGGAAAAGAGTCTGCAATTTTACTTCCTTTTAGAGTTGTAAATAAAGTAGTAAAATTTGAGAAATCTTAATCAGGCTGTATCAGTGGAAGAGAAAAAATAATATCCAAAGAATCATACCAACATAGTTAAAACTTAGGAGTGATTTTATGATTGAAATACTATTAATTATTAAAACTTACTAAATTAAAGTTCAAACTAGAAATTTAATCACCTATAACGGTAATCACATATATGCCAATTTAAAAAAAACATTGTTTATTTGAAGTTAAAACAAAAGGACTTTAGGAAATGTTTTTACATTACACTGAGCTTATAGAATATAAATAGTTAAGTGCTATCATGTCTGAATTATCAAATATAATATATAAAATTATAAACATTTTGAACACATGTCAAGGGACTTGCACTTTCTATGATTACTATAAACTTTAAAGTTTAGAAAGTCTGCAAATTTTGAATAAAGACTATAACTTCTTTGGGAGTAGAAACTATGTAGTTATTAACTTTTTACAAATTAATATTCAGGAGATTACTGACAAATTTTAACATCTTGAAACTTTCCTGACCAAAAAAACTAAAATGATAAATGATTATTTATGTGTGTATATACATATTATTATGCCCATTCATCTCAAGGTTAAGATGGCAAACAGAAGGAGAACTAGGTGAATAATTTTATAATACTTCTGATTTCAATGCAATACACAAACAAAATTGGAAAATATTTTCAGCGACCATGACACAATGTTAATATGCATACTATATAACACACTCTTACATATTTATGAATAAAAAATTAAGCCCTCGATAGATGTAAAAAACAAAGTGTGTGAATAGATGTTTTATTAAAACAAAAGAAAATACAAAATGGCAAAAAATACCTGGGAAATATTTCAAATCCTGAGGAGACAAAAATATTGGATTTTAAAGAGGAGACAAAGCTTTCAACGGTACAGTCCAGACATTCTGATATATTGCCAGCTGGGATGTATAAATCAGTTTCACTTTTCTTAAGAATTAAATTGAAAAGAAATAATAATTAAACTGGTGAAATAAATCAATAGCTTTAAAACTTTTCATAGACTTTGATTCAGGAATTTCATTTTCAAGAATTCTAGTCTTTTGAAATAGAGATGTTGATAAACTCTTATGCAAAAAAAGTTCACTGCTATAATAATGAAATATTAGAAACAACCTAAAGTCCATCAATAAGGGAATGCTAAGCAAATTATGATGTACACATACAAAGGAAATTTATATTTGATAATTTTTAATAACATGAAAATATATTTAGGATAGGGTAGAGTTCCCCTTTCTTGGAGTAAAAACTAGATATCCAATATGATCTCAATTACCTAAGGAGGAAAGGGTAGAGGAAAGACAAAGAAACATGCTTAAGTCTTAATAGTGGCTCTTTATAACTTTATGTACTTCCTAGATTTGCCACAGTGAACATGAAGTGGACTTAAAAAAAGAAAAGAGAAGCATAAATAGAAAAAAATAAATGGCCACTGTGCCACTGATCATGTGAATACTATTACCAGCTACTTATATTGCAATAATCTTATAATTATAGATCAGTGAGACTTGCATCTGTAACACGAAAGCAGGGTTCTCATAAAGGGAAAGAATATTTTGTAAAGGAGTAACATTCTAAATAAAATTCTCTGGAACTATTATAAGTTAAAAAAATGAAAACTGAGTAAAAATTATGTGTATGTGACTTTTAAACACTTTATCAAAATTAAACTAAAAAAACTATTTCAAAAATTGAGTCATTCTAGGATTAAGAAATTTTTTGCCTAGACCAATGTCTGTAAGAGTCTTCACAGCAACAACAAAAATAAACGAATGGGACCTGATTAAATTAAAAAGCTTCTGCACAGCCAAAGAAACAGTCACGAAAATAAACAGCCTACAGAATGGGAAAAAATTTTCGCATACTACACATCAGATAAAGGTCTGATAACAAGAATCTATTTAGAACTCAGGAAAATCAGCAAGAAAAAAATCAAACAACCCTATCAAAAAATGGGCAAAGGACATGAATAGAAATTTTTCGAAAGAAGATATAAGAATGGCTAACAAACATATGAAAAAATGCTCAACATTCCTAATCATCAGAGAAATGCAAATCAAAACCACAATGAGATACCACTTAACTCCAGTGAGAATGGCCTTTATCAAAAAGTCCCAAAACAACACATGTTGGCGTGGATGCAGAGAGACAGGAACACTCATACACTGCTGGTGGGACTGCAAACTAGTGCAACCCCTGTGGAAAGCAATATGGAGATACCTTAAACAGATTCAGGTAGACCTACCATTCGATCCAGCAATCCCATTATTGGGCATCTACCCAGAAGAACAAAAGTCATTCTATAACAAAGACACGTGTACCAGAATGTTTATAGCAGCACAGTTCACAATTGCAAAGATGTGGAAACAACCCAAGTGCCCATCAATCCACGAATGGATTAGTAAACTGTGGTATATGTATACCATGGAGTATTACTCAGCTATAAGAAATAACGGTGATACGACATCTCTTTGGTTCTCCTGGAGAGAATTGGAACCCATTATATTAAGTGATGTATCCAAAGAATGGAAAAACAAGCATCACATGTACTCACCAGAAAATTGGTTTCCCTGATCATCACCTAAATGCACATCGGGGAAGGGTACCAATTGGCTATCAGACTGAGACGGGGGGTAGGGGTAGGGGATGGGAGTATGCCTACATGATGAGTGCATTGCGCACCGTCTGGGGAATGGTCATGCTTGAAGGTGCTGACTCGGGAAGGTGGGGGGTGGGGGGAGGGGATGGAGGTATGACTACATAGTGAGTGCCAGGCACACTGTCTGGAGAATGGACACGCTTGAGGCTCTGACTCAGGGGGATGGGCGGGACATGGACAATGTATATAACCTGAACTTATGTATCCCCATGATGAGCTGAAATAAAAAAAAAAAAAACACACAACAAAAATAAGAATTAAAAAAAAAAAAGAAATTTTTTGCATAGAAAAGAAAATGTATAAAATACAAAGAATAAAAGGAAGCATAAATAGTCTCAGCATAAGAATTAGTCCTATGTAATTTTTTACAATCTTAATGGAAACATAAAGTTCTTCAGTTAGCTAATGAACAGATACTCAAATGGCAAGGCAGTGAGATAAACAGCAGAATTATCTCTAAGTCTTTGAAGAGTGGGTAAAAATGGTACATATGATTTGACTAAAGTAAGGCATTTAGGGAAAAAATGACAAAAATATATTTATAGAATGAAATAATCACTTCCTATCAGTCATTATAAAAAAAATAAACTTGGATGTAATTTTTTTGCCGATTTCCTCTGTGAAGTCTTCTGTTTAACACTATAACAAAATTCTGAGAATTATTAAGAATATAAAATCAAAATAAAGAAATATCTTGTTACTTTAAAAAATGTCAATGTATTTTAGAATACTTGAGAACAGTCCATACCTCAGTTAGGTCCCAAAATAATCAGTTTACAAGTATATACAACATGAAAGCAGACTAATACAATTAACCCTCAGTACTGTGGCAAGAAAACATAAGGTAGAAATTTATCAAGTGCCAAATAATGAATGACAAAATTTAGTTTGTAAAAACCATACAATTAAAAGATTAATAAAATGTGCCTCTCTAGTGAGACATTTTTAAGGCTCCATGCACTTTAGGCTTCCAAACACCCACAAGCCTCCCATCAGTCACCAAGAACCAAGATCTTCCCTGGACCTGTGTTAGAGAAATCCTTTAAGGAATTTAGAAGAATTTCCTTTGGTATTTCTTAATTGAGAAGTAATTTTAAATGTATTTAAATAGACTATTGAATAACATTTTAATTATGCTAATATATTTACATAGCTCACTTAACATTACTTAAATTTCTAAGAATCTAAGGCATTAAGGTAAAATTGCCTTACTGCACACATATTTAACAAAGGCAATGCCAATAGGACAAAAAAGTTTTTGATTAGGTACTTGATTACTAAATGTGTACATTTATTGTATATATAGACACCAATTAGGAAACTGTATTTTTCTTCAATTGTCAGAACCAGCTTTCACACATATGAAAATATTTTCATAATAAAAAATGCTGACACTCTTCAGTTAAATATATAATTGTAAATGATGCTAAGATGAACATGTTATGCAAATATATTATGCAAAAAACAATACCTAACTTTTTATATAAGTAAATAATACCACAGTGAACAATTTATGTGAAGTTCAAGCCAGGGTTCTTCATCCAGAAGTCTTCCTTCTGCTTTGCCTTTATAATGTCAGAGACATCAAAAAGGTGCACACACAGGAAACTAGATATTGTAAAAAACTATATACAAACTTTTCATCTATTTACTCACCCACCCATCCATCCATCCAGCCAGCCAACCAGCCAGCCAATATACTTCATAAACACTTCCATTTTGTTTCAATGACTTAATTTACAGACTGAAATAGCCAAAAAAAAAAGTTCTGACCAAGCTCATATAAGGCCACTATGTTCTGGAATGCTATGTTTAATACACAAAAAAAATGCATTCTGGCAGGAAGTGTATAAACTAATAACTCAAGCATACTTTTTGCTTAACAGACATTCTTTGACCAAACCTTTTAAAGTGAGGCAGAAATAAATAATGAAATCTATTTGAGGAAAACTTCAAGCTCTGTGTCTGTCCTATATAGCAGTTAGAGATATGGAAAAATATATAGGGAGATAGAGTCAAACTTTATAACACTTTGCTCAATTATTTTTAATGAAGCAATGAAACTTAAGAAAAATGACAGTAGAGAATATTAAGCAGTAAACAAGAAAGAGCCTTTTTTAAAAAAAGCATTTGCAATGAATAAATAAAAGCAATATGGAAAGCCAAAATAAATATTCACCTATTAGGGCATGTTAAGCCACCTATGTTCTCAACTTGTTTCTTAATGAGATCACACATACTACAAAAAATCTACAGGAAAACACCTTACACAAACATAAAGTTGGCAGCACTTGGGTGAGATGGGTTTGAATTCTGCCTCTTCTCACTTACTAAAGAACACTGAACAATTAAATTTAGCTTTTCAGTCCCAGCTTCATTATCTGGAAGATACTGACACTACCTAATCTGTAGAGTTTCTATGAGTATCCAAGAAATAACGCCAAGGAAAACCATTCATCAAGAGTTTAAATGATACATAAATGTAATACATATTGTAAGGAGAAAGTAGGGGTGCGGAGGAAAACCAAGGAAAAAATGCTGACCCAAATTCTGAGGTAAAAGGTAGGGAGGTGAGAGTTAAAAAAAAAAATAGCACTGTAAGAGTAACATTCATTGCAGAGTTTAAAGTATTCAGAAGTACAGGGTGAAGAGCATCATCCTTGATATAATGTCATCTGGAATGAACTGTGAATCACATTGAAGATTTTAATGTCTCTTCTTTAAAAATCAATAAACCTGAACCAGATTTACACTGGTGCATATTGCAGGGCCCAGAAAACAAAAACCAAACAAATTAGAAAGCAGCAATAAAACAACAACTCAATAAGAGTTTTTAGAATATAACTTTATTTTTTTTAACTATAAAAATAATGTGGATATTCTCTTCATGCAGCTGCTAATCTCTAGGATATAAGATTCAAGGGGAGAAACCTAAGTTGATAGTACTGCAAATGCATTTGGCTAAATTATAAGTCCTAAAGCATACTGAAATTTTTTGTGTTTTTTTTTTTTGGCACACTGAATTTAAAGTTGGAAAAATTAATCCCCACCCCCCACATTGCAATATGCATTTCTAAAAATTATGATCCTTCTACTAATTAAGTAACAAAGTCTTTATACACCCTACATTTCATGACCACAATGCCCTTATGTGTACATAGAAATCAGTAACAAAAAAGATATCCTCACAGGCTTGAGGCAAAAACAAAACAAAACAAAACAAAAACAAAAAACCACTTAGAAAGAAGTGAGGAGTCACTGAGGAACTCGCAAGAGAAATTAGAAAACACTTACAAGAAAACAATAACCCTATATAACAAAGTTTGTCAAATATACCTAAAGCAATATTTAGAGGATAATTAATGGCTTTAAATGCTTAAAATTTAAAAGGTAAAAGGCTAAAAATTAATGAGAAAGAATCTAAATAAAAAGTTCAAAAAGTCAGCACAATACATAATGAATAAAGCAAAATAAAAAAGTAGAAAAAAGAAAATAATACAGACAGTTATAAAAATAAACGCAACGCCCGAATGTTTATAGCAGCACAATTCACAATTGCAAAGATGTGGAAACAACCCAAATGCCCATCAATTCATGAATGGATTAGCAAAATGTGGTATATGTATACCATGGAATATTACTCAGCTATAAGAAATAACGGTAATATGGCATCTCTTTGGTTCTCCTGGAGAGAGTTGGAACCCATTCTATTAAGTGAAGTATCCCAAAAATGGAAAAATAAGCACCACGTGTACTCACCAGCAAACTGGTTTCCCTGATCATCACCTAAGTGTACATTTGGGAATAACACCAATTGGGTATCAGACAGACGTGGGGGGGGGGAAGGGATGGGTGTATACCTACTTAATGAGTGCGATGCGCACTGTCTGGGGAATGGACACGCTTGAAATTCTGACTGGGGGTGATGGGGGGAGGGGATGGGTGCATACCTACATGATGAGTGCCATGAGCACTGTCTAGGGAATGGACACACTTGAAGTTCAGACTAGGGGGGATGGGGGGACATGGGCAATATATATAACCTGAACTTTTGTACCCCCATAATGAGTTGAAATAAAAAAAAATAAATAAATAAACACAACAGGTAACTGGCATACAATATAAAGTATCAGTAGTATCAAAAGCTGGTTCTTCAAAAAGATGAATAAAATCACTAATCTTATTTCAGGGTTAATCAAAGATAAGAAAAGTATAAATAAAAAATGTTAGATATGAAAAATGAAAGTTAAAACATACTACACATACTAAAAAGATAAGAGAATATTAGGAAGAACTTTATGCCAAATAAATGTGGAAACACAGACGACACAGATGAATTCCCAGAAAAATACGATATATTATCTAAAGAATAAACTAAGACCCTAAATAGTCCTTGAACAACTAAAGGAATTAAATAAAAAGTTTATTTTTTCTCAAAAAACAGACCTGACAGATTATAGGTGAATTTCACTATGCATTCAAGAAAAATAATTCTAATCTTACACAAACACTTTCAGAGAACAGAAAAACAGGGTAAATGCCCCAGATCATTTTATAAAAAAGGATAGTTACAGGCCAATAACACTTCCTAAACAGATGCAAACTGAACATTTTTACACCTAATCTAGCAATGTATAAAAAAGATACAACACGACTGAGTTGGTTTTGGTTTAATTTAGAAAATTGCATAAATATAATTCACTGCATTAACAGATTAAAAGAGAAAAAACAAGTTGGAAGTGATTGTGGCCTCCCATGGCTACTGGGTGCAGCTGCCCCCACAAAAATAAAAGTTAAAAAGATTTTAAAAAAAGAAAAGAAATATAATCATCTCAATAAATGAATTTAATATAATCCAATATTTTTGCATGATATAAACTTTTATACTAGGAACAGAAAAGAACTTTTAAAATCTAATAAAAGACATCCATAAGAAAAGAAGTCATCCTTAAAGGTAACACTTGGAAAGCATTCTTTTTATGATAACAGTGTGAGAGAATGTCCATTATCAGCATTGGAGTTTTTAGCCCACAAAGAAAGCAAAAAAGAAGAAATAAAAGGTATAAGGTTTGAAAAAGAATCAACAAAAGGATTATTATTCACTGAGAATGATAATCTATTTAAAAATACCCCTAGAATCCACAAATAAGTTATTGGAATTAAAAAGAGTGTTTAGTAAGCTTTATAAACTAATCTATAAAAGACAAATGTACAAAAGACAACTACATTTCTGTACACAAATGAGGTAGAAAATGCATTTTAAAGTACCAAGACTGTATGTAGGAAAGACACATGGAAAATTTCAAAACTTTGAGAGACATTAAAGAAGAACAAAATATAAGGAAAGGTACTCCATAGTCTTCAGCATAAAACTAATTATAAACACCTAAATGTGAAAGGTAAAACTTTAAAACTTAACCTCCCCCCAAAAAAAATTACAGGCAAATTTCTTAAACATGACACAAAAAGAAGAAACCATAAGATAATTTCTACTAAGCTAAAATTAAGAACTTCTATTTATCAAAGATATCAAAAACACAAATAATAAATTGGGAGAAGATATTTACAATACACATAAGCAACAGAGTATCAGTATCCAGATACACAAAGAATTCCTAAGAATCCAAAGTAGAATCAAAATGTATAAACATATATTTAACCTCATTAGTGACTTGGGAAATGCATACTAAAGCTATAAAATGCTATTTTGCACCTACCACATGGCAAAATTTAAATTAAAAAAAGTGGGGAGAGGTGCAATAGCAAGAGACAGAGAAACAGCAGAACAATGGAAACTCTCAAATTCAGGCGGTGAGAATATAAATTGATACAAAAATTGATACAATCATTTGGAAAACAGACTGAATTTATCTCATAAAGTTAAACATACAGACTGTGATCCTGCAATTCTACCTAAACATACCATTTCTCAAACCATCTACTGTCAACAACTTGTCATATTTTTTTATTTCCAAGCATTTACTGATCAATATTTATATAAAATATAATAAAAATGAATCAATAAATTGTAAAATTACTAAATTCCAAAAATGATCATGTGCTTGGATATTGCACCAATGTTAAATTGCTATAAAAATTTATAAACAGTCTCGGTTATAGTACTTGTTTTGTTATAGACCAGTGAAAGTTTGCAGATTAGCACTGGTCTGTGGAGGATGTTTTTAAAAGCACTGTGCTGGAGCAGTCAGCAAAGAACTTACTGCGACAATAGAAATGTTCTATATTTGTGCTACCCACTATGTCCACTATCATACGTGGGCTATTAAGCACAAAAAAGAAGAAAAAGAACTAACTTTTAAAATTTCATTTAAATCAAATAAAATTTAAATGTAATTAGCGATGCATGGCTAGTGGCTACTGTATTGGATAGTGCAGCCTCAGAGAAATTCTTGCACATGTGCACCAAGAGACATTTATACATGATGAAACAAGATCATTAGAACAGTATTCCTAACAGGAAAAAAAAAACAAAAAGAAAAAGCTTGAAATAACTCAAATGCCTATTGCTAGTGGAATGAATAAATGAATCATAATATCGTAAAAGCGTAGAATGCTTCATATCAATGAACATGAACGAACTATAGCTATATACATTAACATATATATGAATCTCAAAAAACATACTACTGGATAAATAAACCAGACAATACATAAAGTGTGAATCTCTTTATAAAATATGACAGCCAGGCAAAACTGGATATATTGTTATAGAAAATAGGCTATACAACTATTTTTTAAAAATCAAAAGATCATTAAACACAAAATTCACATGAGTAGTTACCTCTTAGAGGAGTTGAGCAGATGGGATACAAGAGTAACACGGGATAATATTAAGTGGTATTGTAAGTTCATAGGTATCATTTTATTATTAAGCTTCAAAATTTACCATGTTATAGTTTTTATTTTACATTAAATATTATACAATAAAAATGTTTAATGTAAACGCTAAAGTAGCTTTTAAAAACAGTGGTAGTAAGACAATTGTTATGAGAGAAAGGGACATCATATAATAAAAATTGCATAATTTCCTCAAAAACATATGACAATTATAAACATATATTCACCTAACAATAGAGCCCCAAAATACAAGAACCAAAAACTGACAGAATTGAAGAAGAAATAGATAGTTCATCAGTAACAGTTGGAGACTTCAATGCCCCACTTTCAATAATGCACAGAAACAATTAGACAGAAAATGAGCAAGGAAATAGAAGACCTGAACAACACTGTAAACTGACTAGACCTAAAAGACATCTATTGAAGACTCCAACCCAAATAGCAGAATATACCTTCTTATAAAGTGAATATGGAACATTTTCCAGGCCAGACCATAGGTGTGGCCACAAAACAAGTCTCAATAAATTTTAAAAAGACTTAAAGTTGGTTATCTGACCATAGTGAAATAAAATTATAATTTAATAGAAGAAGAAAAATTGGAAAATTCATAAATAGGTAGAATTTTAAATAACACACTCCTCATAATCAATGAGTCAGAGAAGAAATCACAAGAAAAATTAGAAGTACCTTGAGATGAATGCAAATGAAAACACAAAATATAAAAACTCATGGTATGTGGCAAAAACAGTGCTAAGAGAGAAATTTATAGCTGTAAATGCCTACACTGAAAAAGATGACCTCAAATCAATAATAATCTTCTACCTTAAGAAAAGGAAGGTACAAACTAAACCCAAAGTAAGAAGAAAAAAGTAAATATTAGAGATGACAAAATTGAGATTAGAACAAAAGAGAAAAATCAACAAAACCAAAAGTTTGTTCTTTGAAATAATCAACATTGACAAACCTTTAGCTAGACTGACAAAAAAAAAAAAAAAAAAAAGAGAGAGAGAGAGAAGGGACTAAAATTTCTAAAATCAGGAACAAAAGTAGACAAGTTACCATTGACCTTATAGAAACAAAAAGCCCAGCACTAGATGGCTCACTGATGAATTCTACCAATCAAGAAAAAACTCATACCAATCCTTCTCACACTCTTCAGAAAAAGAGAGGAGGAAAGAACATTCCCTCACTCATTCTATTATATGAGACCAGTATATCCTTATGCCAAAGCAGACAAATCACAAGAAAACTACAAATTAATATCTCTTATAAATATAAATTCAATAATCTTCAATAAAGTACTAGAAAATTGAGTTAATAAATATATTAAAGAATTCTACATGATAGCCAAGTGGGATTTATCCAAGGAATACAAAGTTAGTTCAATGTATGAAAATCAATAAATACAGTAGTATACCATATTATACAATAATACAGTAATAGAACAATGGGAAAAGAAAAACCATATGATCATCTCAATAAATGCAGAAAAAGCATATGACAAAATACAACACCCTTTTGTGACAAAAAGAAATAATAAAACACTCAAAAACTAAGAATATAAGAAAATTTCCTCAACCTGAAGGAACATCTATGAAAAACCCACATCATGTTTAATGGTGAGACAGTGAAAGCTTTCCACCTAAGATGAGGAAAAAGAGAAGGACTTTGTATCTCTTCTATTTATCATGGTACTAGACATTTTAGTCAGGGCAGCTAAGTAAAATTTAAAAAAACAAAAGAAAAGAAATGAAAGGCATCTAGATTAGAAAAGAAGTAAAACTATTTCTATTTGCTAATGACAAGATCTTATCTATAAAAAATCCTGAAGAATCCACCAAAATAGGTAGGGAAAAAAAAAAAGAATCCACTAAAATATTTTAGAGCTATTAAGCTCAGCAAAGTGGCAGAATACAAGATCAAAACAAACAAAACAAAACAAACAGAAATCAAAGTTGGAGGATTCACTTACTAATTTCAAAACTTGCTACAAATAGCTACAGTAATCAAGACAGTGTGGTACTGACATGAAGAAAGACACACAGACCAATGGAATAGAATTGACATACTGAAATATACCCCTATATCTTTGATTCATAGTTTTTTTGACAAGAACACCAAGGTCATTCAATGGGGGAAAGAACAGTTTCTTCAACAAATAACACTGAATAAACTCAATATGAAAAAGAATGAATTTGGATCCCTATCTTGCACTATATACAAACATTAACTTAAAATGGATCAAAGACATAAATACAAAAGCTAAAATATAACTCCTAGAAGCAAAGAGAATTAGGCTATGCCTTAACACCAAAAGTTAAAATAACAAAAAAAATCAGACAAAAATTAGATAAACAAAATTAAATTAGATAAAAATTTTTGTGTATCAAAGAACATTATCAAGAAAAGACAACATACAATGAGATAAAATATTGCAATCTTATCTGATAAAGGTCTAGTAACCAAAAATATATAAAAATTTTTACAATTCGACAATAAAAAAATAAAAAGACAACCCAATTAAAACATGAGAAAGGATTTGAATAAACGTTTCTCTAAAGATGGTATGCAAGTGGCTAATAAGCATATGAAAATATTTGGAACATCAATAGCCACTAGGGAAAGCAAATCAAAACCAAATAAGATACTGTTTCACACTACGATGGCTATGATAAAAAACAAAACAACAAATATTGACAACAAACGATGTGGACAAATTGGAACCCTCATATACTACTTGTGGGAATGCAAAATAGTACAGACAATTTGAAAAACAGTCCGGCAATTTTCAAATAAATGTTAAACATAGAGTTACCATGTGACCTAGCAATTCCAATCCTAGGATATACACCCAAGTGTAATGAAAATATGTTAATGCAAAAACCTGTGCATGAATGTTTACAGCAGCAGTATCCACAATAACTAAAAAGTAATAGCAACCCAAATTTCCACAGAATACTGATGAATTGATAAACAAACAAAATGTGGCATATTCTTATTTTTATTTATTTTTGGCATATTCTTATATAAAAAATTATTCAGCCATAAAAGGGATTGAAGTAACTGATGCACACTACCACATCAATGAAACACTATGCTAAGTGAAAGAAGCCAGATACGAAAGGCCACATACTATATGATTCCACTTATATGAAATGTCCAGAATAAGCAAATCTGTAGAGTCAGAAAGTACATTACAAGTTGCCACGGGGTGGGAGGAGTAGGGGAGAACTTGGAAGTTACTGCTGATAGGTACGAGGTTTCTTCTAAGGGTGATGAAAATATTCTAGAATTAAATGAGGTCATGGTTCCACAACATGGTGAATATATGGGAAAACACTGAATTGTTTACTCTAACCTGGTGTAAATTGTGAATTACATTATTATGTTAATTTTATCTCAATTAAAAAAATAAAATAGCAATCCCCTAAAAAAAAGTACTACAGTACTAGGTATATAGTAATTACTCAACAAATTTCATTTCTTTTTCCTCCTTGCTTTCTCATTCAAAAGATATCACATAGTCCTCACTAGGCTAGAAATACAGCTGGAGTGTAAAACCATAGCACCATGATTATTCTACGGGTAGCTCCCACTCACAGATTTCCATGAATTTCTAGTGCTATCAAATTCCTCCCTTGGTTTAAAGGCAAAGTGAAGAATGGATGACTCACAAAGTTCACTTGTCACAAGTCTAACTTCTAAAGCACTAAGGTGCTGTTAAATTTCTGGGTACAAATCCCTGGAGCTGCTGAGAACCAGTTAACACCAGTCTAGTCAAGCTACACTTCAGTCCATCTATTACATATGATGTTACCAGAAACTTTTCACAACCACAGTAAAATGCTTCTTTCTTACCATTTCCCACAATATGGTCAATTTCACTGCTGCTGCTAGCACTACCTCTCAGACACTAACATCATCATTGACATCTTGTTCCTTTGCTCCTCCTGCCTCACCCTTTGAGCATTGGCAGTGATTTCTTAGAGGCAAGACCTTATGTCAGATAAGTAACTTCAGCATCCCAGACTGGGACAGGGTAATTTTTTCAGAGAGGTTTTTCACAGACCCACCCCAGGGGTTCCCTTTTCTCAAGGGAGTGAAGTTGTAACTTCAGGCTCTCTGCGGGACTTTTCAACCACAGAGATTTCCCCCTGAGTAGATTTAGTCCCCCGTTTTTCACTCCTATTCCCTTCTCTTTTAGGGGTTTTCTTATCATTTGTCTTTTTCTGAACAAGTCATGTCACTTTGACACTCCTTTTGAGTATGTTTACTGTTCTCTAGAAAGCCTTACCCCTCTCTGCCCTCCAACCCAAAACAAGCAAACTACTCTTCATTCTTCAAATTAGAATCTTCCTTGAAGAAGACTTTCCTAATGTCCCAAATTAGGTTTTGGGCTCCTCCTTTCAGTTCTTATATTCTTTAAAACTCTCCACTAATGCATTTGCTAGGTTGTATTATAATTTTTGGTTTTCAACTTTGGCATATGCATATCCTCACTAAATTATAAATTCTTCAAGGGCAGAGGTTGTATCTTACTCATCTTTGTAATTCCAGCATCTAATAAATAGTAAGTATTCAATAAATCATTACTTAAAATAAACTAGTGAAAGAAAAAAATAAGGCCTATTAGGAGCCTTAATATATGTTAATATTTCTTGAATCCTACTGAGACCTTATAAACTAGGAATTGTGTCAACAGCTTTGGATGCACTAGCTCTCTGAATCTGCCTAAAAACTGTAAGAAGTTGGTAGTTAATAACCCCTTATTTTGAATGGGTTAAATGATACTTTATAGAGACTAAATATGACAGGATTTGAACTCAAATTCTAATCTCCAATGCTCAGGCTGATCCCCACATCAGATTTGTAAGGAGTGGAATAAAATTGATATTAAGAAGATTTTTTCAAGAGAGTACATTTAAAAATTTAGGCTGGGAATTATCTATAGTCTCCTACTAGAAGCTTCTTTGGGAGGCTTTCTAAAATAAACCCTATGCATGACATCTCACAAACAATGGTTTCTCTAGTCTTGCTGCTTTTATACCTTATAGCTCTTTATAGGTGGTTCCTTTAGTCTGGGAAGCCCTTATCATCTTATCCTTCTGCACCTTAATGTGTTGCTAAGGCATTACTTTGGACTTGAGGCCATTCTGCCAGAGATACTCTCATCATAAGAGGCTGCTTGCTGTTCCTTATAATTACTTCCCTAATGCACATTTCAAGACATTATACTTATTTATGTACATGTCTGTCCCTCCTATTTACTCTACATTTCTTCAAAGTTTCTTTGAAAGTCCTTTTTCACTCATCTTTGTACCCATAGTGTCTGTGTAGCACAAAGCCATACATATATCAAGAAATTTGGCAAAAAAATTGGCTAACAACTTCTATGTCTCCCAGTTTGGCCTTCTGGTTTGGCCTTTTGGTTGCAGAGTCCTTACCTTAATTCAGTTCTCTATGACTTTTTGCAAAGTCTAAGGTCTTAATGACTACAATAGATCTTGGACAGGAACCTATGATGGCTTGGGCTAGACTTGAAGGTACAAATAAAAATAAAGTATGGGGCTGGCCATGGTGGCTCACACCTGTAATTCCAGCACTCTGGGAGGCTGCAGTGGGAGAATCGCTTGAAGTCAGGAGTTCAAGACCAACCTGAGAAAGAGCAAGACCCCATCTTTACAAAAAACAGAAAACTTAGCTGGGTGTGGTGGCATGCACCTGTAGTTCCAGCTACTCAGGAGGCTGAGGCAGGAGAATAGCTTAAGCCCAGGAGTTTGAAGGTGCAGTGAGCTATGATGACACCATTGCACTATAGCTAGGGTGACAAAGTGAAACTGTCTCAAAAAAATCCCCTCAAAATGAAAAAACAAAACAAAACAAAACAAAACCAAGTACGGACTTCATAATCCTGGGAGTAAACAGGCACTAAACGTAAAAAGGTAACCATCTTATACGGTCATAAATGTTAAATGAATGCACCATTAACTAAGAAAGGGAAAATTAATTCTGCCTGAAGAGGGCCAGGATGATTTGATAAGAAGTGATATCTGATTTGGAACTTGTGCTAAAATTATGTTGGGGGAGGGGAGTGACTAAGGCAAGAGGCATTGTACAGAAGACAGCACCTATGTACATGCAAGGAGACCTGAAGGAGCACAACACAAACTTGAAGAGGAGGCAGTTTGGTGAGTTGCAACAAAAGATACAAGGGAAAAAGTAATGAGAGATGAAGTTGGAGGTCTAAGCTGAAGAAAGATACGAAGGGCTGGAATGCCAGACTGAAACTAGGATTTTATACAAACCAAGATAAAGGGACAACTCTGAAGATTTTTAATCAGGTTAATGACATACCTAGATTTATTAATATATTTGGTAACAACTAACTCAGGAAAAGATAGAATATTAACTAGAGTAGAGAATGTCAGAGGCAGATTCATTAGCTAAGTAGATTCCTTACAACCATTCTCTAGCCAAGGAATGAACTAAGGCAGCAGCAATATGCATAACACGAAGATAGAACCGAACAGACTCAGGGGTTAGGAACAAGAAAAATATTATAGGATCTGGTGATGGGCTGACTATGGAGAAAAAGGAGTGGCAGAGAACTTGTGACATTTCTAACTTGGGGAATTGGGGTGAACAGGGATGACAACATCCAAGAAAGTAGATATAAGTGAGAGGTTGTGGAAGATGATAGTGAGTTTATTTATGTAACTACTGAGTTTGAAGGAACTTTGGAACTTACTGCTAACTACTCACTCTATAACTTAATCACATACTACTGAATTATTTTGGTGTGTTTATGTGGATTTCTCAACCAATGATGAAATCTTTGAAGATTTTTAAAGCATACAGAAAGCCTTCATTTAAATAATAACAACACTCTAAATGAGCTGATTTATGTTCACTATGATTGTACACGTAAATTAAGACCCAATTTTATTATCCATTCTAGGATTAAGTGCAGAAGTCTTCAGAATTTCTAGACTACTATAAACAATAAATTCTAACATGCTTAATAGCATAAAAGCAACAGACAAAGAATAGAAATGACATTTCCTCCTTACACTTACTAGTAGCTAAATATTTGTCCTATCTGCATTTTATCCTGGAACAAATAGTCTCCAGTCTACTTGACAAAGTGACCCAATCCAAGTTCAGTTTTTTATTTACCATTCATAAGCACTATGGTGTCAGACATTGGCTCTGCCACATTCTGTATAACCTAAAGCAAGTTACTAAACTGGATCCTTAATTCAAATCTGTACGAAAGGATAACAAGGCCTATCTCATAGATAAAGATTAAATGTCATATATACAAGTGTTTATAACTACGTGTGGCATACAATAAGCAGCCAAATTAATATCTTTCCTTCATTTGTTCTTCATAAGAGGGAAGAAGAAACTATACATATTTTTTTAAATATTGTTTTAATATGAACACTTTGGACATTTTAAAGTAATTTTCAGTTAATAAAGCATAGTGGTTAAGAAGTCAAGTATTGAAATTAAACCTAATTTAAAATTTACTAGTCATGTAACCTTGGTTGAGTTAGTTCACTTAAATATGTTTTCTTCTCTATAAAATGGGAATAAAAATTGTAATGAATTTGAAGGTGACCGTGTGGACTGAATGACATAATGCCTATAAAGTATGTATATACTATATGACAGTTAGTGTGCTAATCAAAAAGTTAGCAGGTATTATAACCATTATATTCTATTTTGTAAAATATTAAAGTATAATGCACCTCTTATTGAACAGATAAAATAGTATATTTGTATGTGTGTTTGTATCTGGGTGTGGACACAGAGGAACACATGAGAAAAGCAAAGGGAACCAAGAAGTTGAATTCAACAGTCACCAAAACAATACCATAAAAGTAGCATCATCTTGTAGGAAAACATAAATGAATTTCTAGTCAGAAATAAGAGACAGTGGGAAAATCACCAACTAAATTTTAGTCTTTGTAGAATAACTATCTAAGCTGTTATTTTTACATAAATTTGCATGATTATAGGAGACCTGAAGATTTTTTAAAAGGCATTTTCTTGCATTTTCCAAAAATAAAGACCTTAGGAATAACAGATTTTACATAACAATATTCACTGAACTAATTTTAATTTGTTGTTAGGAAATACACAAATGAACATTAATAGGTGTTTTTATTGTGCCAATGAATATAACAATAGCAAGTATTTTTCCCACACAGAAATGGTATTTCTGACTTACCCACTGATCACTTTGTAATTATTCATTTCCTCTTAGCAATAAATATCATTCACTGAGCCATCGACATTACTTTGCCTGGTTTCCCTTGAACCAACAACATGCTTAATCAGAAAACTGACTAAATTATAAGCATAATTCTTAACTAGGAAATTGTTCCTTCTGTGTTCAAAAAAAAAAAAGTCATAAGAGTACTGGACTGTTAACCTGCCTCTCAGTGTCATGGTGCAACAACGTTCATTCTTAACATTAAATAGTTCAGCCCCATGGACATACTAGCTCATTAATCCAGATCCAATAATTTCAAATGAGATAACGGCATATCCCCATTAGTCTAAAGTTCAACCCTGAATTTATCTATGAAGTAAACCAGCAAAAATAAATTAAGACCATAATAAGATTTGGAAGGAAATGTTTGATCAAATTTTACATACTATTTTCAAGTAGTTTTTAAACTCTTTTAGCATCATTAATTTACATTCCATCACTTAATATATACACTACAACTAAACTTTATTCGTTCAGATATATAGTTGATTCTTCTTAGAGACAGTTCATATTACTATGTACATTTGAGGTAAAGCTGCATATATTTTAAAATAATTCTGTAAGTCATGCTTTTCCAAAATCCACATAGGGCCAGGCACAGTGGCTCCGTAATCCTAGCACTTTGGGAGGCTGAGGCGAGAGGATAACTTGAGCCCAGGAGTTCGAGATCAGCCACTGCACTCTACCATGGGTGACAGAGCAAGATCCTGTCTTCAAAAACAAAAACAAAAAATCCACACAGGATCAAATCTCAATTATTCTTAGCAGTATTTTCAAGTAGCTATCATTGGAAATCTCAGTCTGATGTCTATTAAACACTTGAATAAACTGCAAATATATTTTTAGAACAAATAAATATATTTTACAAAAAACTGGAAATAAGTTAAATTTACTTATTTTGCACATCATATGTATCAACACATCTAGGACCCAAAATATTTCTCATGACTTATTTCTTTTAATTAAAATAATGATCAACCCAGCACAAATAGCTGTGTTTCTTTACGATCCTGGTGCTCAGTAACATCTACGGCACCTAGCTGATATTGTGTAGATAGTCAAGAAATTGTTAGGTAACCATTCTTATGGTAAGTCAAGTATCACTGAACTGGGAATTAGAAAACCTATTCCTAGGCCAAAGCAGAACTGGTATAATCCATAAAACTTTAGAGAAGTTATTCTCAAACTTTGGTAGTGAATGGAGAATCATGAGGGAATGCTTGTTTAAATCTAGATTACTGAGTCCAGATAACTAAAAATTCTAATAAAGTGGATTTGGGGTATAGGCCAGTAGGCTGCATTTTAATGGGCAACTCAGATGATTCTGATGCAGGTAGCCTAGGCAGTTATTTTTTTTCGGAGGGTTCGCAAATTCCCTGAAATATATAAACAAGCCTGTAAATAATTTTTCACACAGACACCATACCTTCAAAATACAATGATTTCATCAGATTTTCAAAGGGAACCAAGACCCAAAAAAGGGCACAAGCCAGATTGCTTAGGAGGTCCTAAATCCTAGGTTAAAATAACTCCAACCAGAAACCAGATTCCTTTTATTTGTAAAATTTCTTTTAGCACTACTACTTTGGTCTCATTTCCTTTCTTCAGCTGTATAGGCAGTCACCTTGAAGTGCTTATAAAATTAAATGATAGCAAGGAAACTTTATTAATACCACAGTTTTCTAAGATTTGAGAACTGTAATTTTTCTTATTTGCTCTACTTGAAGCTACTTTTTTTTTTTTGCCCCTGCTTAATCTTTCCAAAATTGTTATAAAAATATTTCACTTTACTTTTTTTTTGAGACAGAGTCTTGCTCTGTCACCCAGGCTAGAATGCTGTAGCGTCTGCCTAGCTCACAGCAACCTCCAACTCCTTGGCTCAAGTGATCCTCCTGTCTCAGCCTCCTGAGTAGCTGGGACTACAGTCACTTACCACCATGCCCAGCTCATTTTTTCCATTTTGTTTTCTTTTTTAAATGTTTTTTATTTCAAAATATTAAGGGGGTACAAATGTTTTTTTTTATTTTTTAATTTTTTTATTGATACATAATAATTGTACATATTCATGGAGTACATGTTATATTTTGATACACGCATGTAACATATAATGATCAAATCAGGGTAACTGGGACATGATTTACCTCAAACATTTATCATTGCTTTATGCTGGGAACATTTGAAAACTTCTAGCTATTTTGAAATATAATAAATTATTAACTATAGTTGCCCTATTGAATACTAGAACTTTTTCCTTCTATTTAACAGTATTACCCATAACCAACACCTCTTCATTACCCCTTCCCACCATCCTTACCAACCTCTAGTAGCCACCTTTCTATTCACTACTCCCATGAGATCAATTTTTTTTGGTCCCACATATGAGTGTAAAAATGCAATATTTGTCTTTCTGTGCTTGGTTTATTTCACTTAAAATAATGTCCTCCAGTTCCATCCATGTTTCTGCAAATGACAGCATTTCCTTCTTTTTCATGGCTAACTAATATTCCATTATGTATATATACATTTTCTTTATCCACTCATTCCTTGACAAACACTTAAGCTGATTCCATACTTTAGCTATTGTGAATAATTCTGCAATAAACACAGAAGTGCAAATATCTTTTGGTTACATTTTATGTCTTTGCGTCACCCAAACGAAGTTTAGAGGCATGCCCTTCCCCTCTACAATGCTCACCCTATCCCTTATTTGTGAATTTACCCCCCCAAACCCCCTAAGCCCTGGAAAATATTACTACTGTGTGAGTACCATAGTGTTGATCAGTTAGTGCCAATTTGACGGCGAGTACATGTGGAGGCTATTCCTCCGATCTTGTGATACCTCACCGTGGAAAATGGGCTCAAGCTCAATCCAAGAAAATATAAGAGGTGCTAGATCACTGTCGTTTCTTATAATTGAGTAATATTCCATTGTATCATTTTTTTCCATTTTTAATAGAGATGGGGACTCGCTCTTGCTAAGGCTGTTCTCGGACTCCCGACCTCAAGCGATCCTCCTCCTCTCGGCCTCCCAGAGTGTTAGGATTACAGTCGTGAGACACCATGCCTAGCCCCATTTTACTTTTCATTTAATGTAGACAACAGAGGAACTAAACAGCTGGGTTTTTTTAAACGCAATGAAATTTGATAATTTAATTTAAAAAGTATCCTTGTTTTTGAAAGGCTGGTCTAAATATCCAAGGGCATTATTAAAACAGACAAAAAAGGCTCTTTGGCTTTTTGGTTGAAGTTCCCTATAGCTTACTGATAGCTGTGAAAAATGTTTTATCTATAAGTCATATTCCCCTTTTCCTCCTCATAGAGGCATATGATTCTCATCTGTCATATAAAGAAGGATGCAACTTTAAAATATTATCAGGTACTAAAAATAAATGGTAGGAAAAACTCCCAAGAAAGGATAGAGATGTACAATCACTGAACTTTAAGTGTAACCTTATTTGCTTTAGAATAACTGGGTGGTAATGTGTGATGTGCATGAATATGCATAAGTGTGTAATGTGTGTGAAAGTACAAGGGGAAACACTGTTAAACTCAATGGCCTGTTAAAACCTGGTTCTCATTTTTCTCCTTAGAAAAGACCATCCCTGATGGTCTGGTGGTGGTTTTTGTGGAAGTCCATTTCAAGGCACATCTGGACTTGAATGGTTATACAATCTGCTATTTTTAAGTATTACTGTCCTGAAACTTCTAAACCCACTTCAATTTCACCTAACCAGTTATAAGGCCCCTCTCCTAATTTTTCCTGGGCCAAACCAGGATGGAGTACTTTCATCTATCTCTCCCTAGTTTCAGTAACTAGAGCTGAGGATCCAGAAGCCATCATCACAGGGATTCCTCATCACACCCTAGGGTCACTCCCCAAACAAGTTAGAGAGTCCAGATTCTACAGTGCTGTCAGCCCTGCAACACCCTTGGAACTGGTATTTAAGGATCCCTCAAGGGCAAAGTAAGAAAAATTAACACAGGGAATCTTAGCCCTAACACAGTAATTCTCAATACTGGCTGTACTTTCAATCACTGCAGGGGGGCTTTTAAAAATAAAAAATACCACGGCTCCTACCCTAGAAGATTCTGATTTAAAAATCAGGGGCTGGTCCTATGTAATTTTATAATACATTCAAGGTCAAGAACCACTATCCTAGAACTAGGAGAAAGATATATGCAAAAACAAACAAATCACTATTGCTTTAATATGTCTAATTGTAAAGTATGGGGTAAACAATAAATTAATGGTGTATACATATGATAAAGACTAAATTATGTGTGTTATCAAAACTGGGAGTTTGGACAAATAAAACAAAAAAGTTGGCATCTGTCATTTATAGCAATTATTTATAATATTTGCTTAATTATGAATTAACAATGATTATGAATACCATCAAATATACATCAGAGTAATTGTTAGTTTTATTCAATTAGATCACAGAAATATAAAATCAGAGAATCAAAGGGCTGGATACTCCACTCTGTCCATATACTATATACATAACTCAGATTAAATGAAAATGACCTTATTTATAATTTTAAAGAATGTAAAAAGACACTATCTACCAGTAGGGTACTTTAAATATAAAACATCAAATTACAACATAATAGCCTGGTATCACATTTACTTGCACTAAATGAGAAGCAGGAATATGTGCCCAATGTTCCCAAAGTCACTTTTTCTCTAAGTAACAGATATTTTGAAACATAACTAACAGGCCAGTACTCTTGTGTTTAACTGATACTAACTAATGTCATATTAACATATAACTACTTAAAACATGATATAACTCCTTTCTCCATACACTATTTTCATGTAGACTCTATAAACTAATCTGAAAGATAATGAAATTAAGCCATATACAGTAGTAACTTGCTTAATAAAATGAATATATCAGAAATTAGATGCAAATAGAGATTCTATGTGCATAATAATTTTTCATTAGTTAATAATTTTCAGGAGTGATTTACTGTTTTGTTTTCTTTTTTCTTTTTGAGACAGGGTCTTGCTCTGTTGCATGGACTAGAATGCAGTGGTGTCATCATAGTTCACTGAAGCCTTGAACTCCTAGACTCAAGAGATTCTCCTGCCTCAGCCTCCTGAGTAGCTGGGACTATTTGAGCATGCCACCATGCCCATGTAATTATTGGGTTTGTTTTTTGTTTTTTTTTTTTTTTTAGAGAAGGGGTCTTGCTATGTTGCCCAGGGCTGGTGTTGAACTCCCAGCCTCAAGCAGATGATCCTCCTGCCTGGGGCCTCCCAAAGTGCTGAGATTATGTGCATGAGCCACCGTGCCTGCCCTGATTTACTCTCATCTCTGATTACTATTCAAGCAATAATGACTTCTGACATCTTGAGTTTTCTTGTGTCTCTTTTAACCCAGGGTAGGAAGTAACTTTACAAACACTTAAGTACATCAGAAGAGCTATTTATTAATAGAGGAATTCTTCAGTGAAACCTTTTCACTATCTACTTTATAAACTTTGCATGATCAGTTTTTCATGTTACAAATTTCTTCAAATTTGGCATAACAATAAAGAAAAATAGTACATGTCCCTAGGAGACAAAGCCACAAATAGATACCAGAAAAATAATGGAAATTTAAAATATACAAGAGACATTATACCCCAACCATAAATAATATGAAAATATACAGTGGGATTCTTAAAGGTTTTTCTTATAAATTAAAATATTAATATCACCATATTATATCTTGAAGAAAGATTATCTTTATTTCTGAGATGACAGATCTAAGGTTGTAAAGCAGAGTGCTTGTTTTTAACTCCCAGCTATTATTTTTGTCTGCAGTCGGCTGCACTATCTTTCTCCTTTGCCATATGCATTGTAGGTGGGATGTTTCCTGTTGTTACTATGTCTAGCTTTGCAGACTCAACTTTCGAACAGTTTATTTACTTCTCAAAGTGTGATCCTATAATTGTGCTTTGCTGTTGCCAAGTCAAAGTAAGCTAGTAGGGTGTGTACCCAGTTTTCTATTTAATATCCCCTTTTTGAAACAAAAATCAAACACTGTTAATCTGGAATGATTTAAACAGTAACAAAAAAAACAAATAAAAATTATAATAGAAACAAAGACAAAATCACCTAACTTTCTTACAAATTTTTATCCATCAGTTCAGTCAAAATCTTAAATGTCATTGGTATACCCTTTCTAATTTATTATGAAGTCTTTTCTTATTAGGTACAGCCAGGATTGGTCCACAGTAACAGGATTTCAAACCAGTGTTAGATCAAAACCATTTCAGGAAAAAAATGTGTCCTTAATTTTCCAGCATTCTCAGGTTTTCTTTTTTCCAGCAACAAGCAGACTGTAACTTAGTAAATTCAAGATAATTAAAGGAAACAACTTTCTTTACTGAGGGGAAAAAAAACATATAACCCTGAGAAGTTTTTGTAGAGATGAGATTCAGGAACCACAGTACCAACATGCCTGGCTTCCAGGGATACTGTGCTCCTTTTTAAGAATTTTGTACAAATAGGACTACCAAAACCCTGAAAGATTCAGTAAATGCTAAATAACAACCAAAAGAAATTTAAAGAAAATTTAAAAAGCATGAAAAAAAGTTTAAAAAGTATGATTCTCATAATATATTAACTACATTCAAATCCAAAGTTGTTGGTCCAACTTTCTAGGCACCTTGCCTGACTTTCCTCTTGCAGATTCCTGCTTTATTTCATATGGTAGATATAAATAAACTAGGAGACAGGGGACCTAGGTCCCAGATATAGCACTTGCTATATGACCTTGGTTAAGAAGACCTTTCCTGAGTCTCTATTTCCTTACCAATAAAATTGAAAGAAGGAAAAATTATATGCCTTTATTACTTAGAAATGTCTGTCTTACAACTCAACTTATATCTCCATTCTCTAAATAGCTGAAAGAGCTGTTTGGTATATCACTTTTATAAATATTTCTTTAGTATTGGTCTTCACTGGCAAGACTATAAGCTCCATGGTCCTAGCCTGTCTTATTTATAGCTAAATACCTGGCATATAGCAAGTACTTTATATTTCTAAGATATTCACTTAATTCATTTAGTAACTAAATGAATGAATATTTACGCTTTTCTGTATCACTATGAAAAATCTGAGATTGCTTCTCAAGTGTTAGGACTACCTTTTGCTAACTACATTTATAATCTGAATATATACGCAATATATGTTTTTTCTCTTTGACAAAAATTTCTGCTTATGAAAATAATACTATTCCCTTGACTCAGGATTTGATGCCTCTTAGCAGCTGATGTCAGCCTTAATAATTGTCTAAAATGTCCATAACTGCCTCATTTAAAGAGAATAATCTTTTTCATAAGTCATAACTTTACAAAAGCACATCTAAATATAACTTGATTTTTTTTTTTTGCAGAAATTTAAAGTGGTTTAATCACATCAGGATTTACAAAATAATATGAGTTTTCAAACTGGGTTATTGGGTGATTAGGTTTCATGAGTCTATGCAAAATGAACATATGAAAATACCAAAAAAGATTTTTAAAAACTTTGTATTTAGAACATATAAACATTATTTCATATGAAAAATAGCAGGGACATTGTATATCTGAATCTATTCAATAACTTGTTATTAATATTTAAAACAAATATTGGATTATCTTTATATAGTTTTCTAGAATAAAAGTGGCCTTTATGTGAAAATTTCAATAAATGTTTACAATTATTAGAGTGGTATACTAAATTTTAAGTTTTCTTTGTTACTTTCAAAGAGAAAACTCATTCTGACTTTATATAAACTCTACCTCCTAAGCACCTATGAACATAAATCATAAATTTAAAAAATCAGACACTCTTCTACTATTACTTCTTTCTCTGAATAGCCATTTATAATTCTATCTTCAAGAGATGGTTTTGAGTCTTTTGATTGTCATTGCTTATTACTTTCTGAATGCCCCAACCAAACTGTTTATCACTTTCTTTTCTTTTTTGAGACTGGGTCTCACTCTGTTGTGTGGGCTAGAGTACAAGTGGCATCATCATAGCTCACTGCAACCTCAACCTCCTGGGCTCAAGCGATCATCCCGCCTCAGCCTTCCAAGCAGCTGAAACTACAGGCATGCACCATGTCTGGATAATTTTTTAATTTTTTGTAGAGATAGGGCCTGGAAATACTGCTGAGACTGGTCTCAAACTTCTGGGCTCATGAGATTCTCCTGCCTCAGATTCCAGCCACTGTGCCCAGGCGATTATCAGTTTCTCAAACTGATGAATTATAGACACTATGCACTATTCTAGACAAACAAAAAACTAAAAAAACAAAAAAACCCCACATATTTTAAATGTTCTCTAAAATGTCAAAAAAAACATAAAGACTGTTCACCTTATAAATCCAGTGCTTTTCAAAACTTCACTGCACAATTTATTCTTTGAAACTTGACATCACTGTTCACAAAAAATATTAAAAATGGTGGTTAAGTTTATAGGATAACTCACAATACCACAGTGAACTCATAATGAATAGTACTAGAGTACTGATAATATGAGAAATAAGGGAGTTTTTGACCTAGTTCATCAAAAAGAGAGAAAACACTATTGATAGCTATAAAAGATATTTAACCCTGAAATGTTCTAAGAGTTAGCTAGCCTAACATTTGACATTAATTACTCTACTCCCATTTAAAGCGAATTTTTCATGTAAACTTTGAGTGAATCAACCTTAAGTGAGTACACAAATCCAAAGGAAACATGAGCCAATAAAATTTTTGAAGAACAGAATACTACATCTTTAACCTTTACTTTGCCAACTAATAGGTTTGTTGTTTGAATTCTCAATAAGGATTAGATATAGCTTGGCACAACACACTGTCTGTCACATGGGGTATTTGGATTCTAATTTTAGTCTTTCTACTGACTTTTCTACTGCCATACTTTAAAAGGTCCTAAACTTTCTGTATGTCTCAGTTTCTTTGAGAAACAATGGAGATGTTTTTCCCACTATCTCCTTCAACAATAAGATTAAAAAAAAAAAATAAATCATTTGGCAAATGTAAAATAATACAGAAAAGTCTGACATAATCTTCAAAGAACTGCAAATTAAACTGAATTTGTTTTATTCTACTACATGAAAAATTACAAAGCTAGATATTTAACAAAACGTACTAGTCACTATTTTCTTTCTACAACTAATATACAGATAACACACATAATCACCGTAACAGTTAACACTTTATTGTCATTGAGCATATGCCAGGCATTTTTGAAGGCATTCTATATATCTAAACTCTTTAAATAACCCTGGAGTAGGCACAATTATTAGGCCCATTTTACTAATGAGGAGACTGAGGCACAGAATGTCACACAGCTAGTAAGTGGTGGAGTAGGGATTTGAATCCAGTCTGGCACCAGAGTCCATGCTATTAAAATTTTTGCAATACTGCCTTGCAATATGCCTACTTAATGTGAGGAAACTAAAACAAGGAAAGAAAACATATTTACATATTTGTTCACTTAATGACAACAATCACCGAAAGCAATGCTGTAAGCTATGAGTAGAATATTTACATTAATCAAGTGTGAGCATTTATTCAAATTTCTCTACCATTTGATTTCCTCAACATTTATAGTTGCCCATTTTACTGGCAAAGTGAAGAACAACACAAAAATGAAGTTGATCAGGTCCTCAGCTACAGGAGTTCAGGAAAGCTTTAAAATAGCTTTTAGGACTAATAATTTTATTTTTTAAAAAGGGGGAAATGTATAATGTACTTTTAGAAAGATACTAAAACATGGTTATTATTAATAGTAGAAACAGAAAAGGAAAAAGAAAAGAAACCAATGTTTAGTGACTGTCTACAGCATGCTAGGACTTCATATACACTCTACCATTTAACAGTCACAACTTTGAGATGTGCATCACTATACTAATTTTACTGATAAAGAAACTACAGTGTAGAACCTTAACAGCTCACCAAAGGTTATATACTATAGTACTCAGGATATGGAGCCAGTGTTCAAACCCAGGAATTTTCTCTGAAAGCTCTAAAGTTTGCCGCCTATTAATAAAAAGGGTATAATGGTTATCACTGATCATTTGTGAATACTGTAGTAAGCAGAAGAATATAGAAACATATTGATGAGTTTAGCATTTAAGTTTAAGGATAAATTTCATGATCTTTCTTTCCCCAAAAGCTGTTAAGGATGCAACAAAATAGAATTGTATCTGTCTCACTTTTATATTCTTTACATACATTCTTTGAACAGGTATTTATAAGCAGTGATATAATATGAAGAGACATTTCCTGAAGTGCATTGCTCAGAATGTTTTCTCTGGTTAAGAGGATTAAATAAGATAATGTCTATAAAATACTTAGTGAATGACATAAACTAAGTATTCAATAAATGTTAGTGACTATTATTAGAAATTCAGATGAGTTATATATTAATACCACTTGAAAACTATTGCAGTAAAATATCTTGTCCAGTATTCTTTAATCATAATATGGTTTCTAAATCTTATTAGATAAAGGAATCTTTTGTTTTTTTTTTTCAGGGTAGGGGGTAATCATACCTGTTAACTTATCACAGAACTAGAGTTCCTTGGAATATACTTTGCTCGAAAGACAGTAGAAAGTTGTAAAACAGAAGGAGCACATCAATTCCTGAATAACGTACAAATGAATCTTCATTTCTGTTTAGGAGGCACATTGATCCCTTAGAGTTACTAGATAAATTCAGTAAACCATCTTTTCAAACATTCTAATAAGGTTTCCAAACATTGATGGTCTATGAATCATCAGTAGCCTGCTAGATACTACATGAAAAATTAATCAGTGCTAGTAATATTGTTTCATTTACAATGTTTTATAAATAAGTAAATAAACAAATAAGCACTAATCTCAATTCCATAGTTCTTATTTTTAGATGTTAATCTGCTTTAAAAGCATGGTCTGCCACACCTGAGAATGCCAGAAAGTTAAACTCAAAATCACCTGACGAAGGATGTTCAATCTTCAACTTGATGCATTTGCAGAATTTATCAACCAACAGTAAGGTGACACACCCTGTTTATTCAATGAATGCTTGTACATATTTTCCCTCTTTCTTACAATTTAATACATCTTTGTGATTTTTATTCTTAATAAAAGTCACTTAATCCATTCATTATTATTTACAATGCTCTTCATATTTTGAGTATTTCATGAACCTTCACTTATTAGATTGTTAATTACTTAATACAGACAGAAACTGGTGTCCAAAGTGGCTTAAAACTTAAGATCAATATGAAATAAAGATAATTTATTGATAATGTTATAAGTTAAATAGAAAATAATTAAAAATTAAATTTCTTCAACTTTGTCTTTAAAGTCCTACTTTAAGTGAGATATACCAATATATTCAAGGCTAAAAGCATGGGCTAACATAAAATAGTTAATGTAACATAGTAATTTATAATCACTCTAACTATATGAATTAACCCGAAACATAACCAAAATAAAGTTGGCATTTTTACTACTGTCATTTTGGAATTCTACATTTCTTTATAGTACAGAAATAATATTTTAAATGTTATATTCTAATAACTGACAAAAATATGCACTAGATTCAGAACAGCAAATTTGTGAATGTGAGGTCTTCTATCCTCCACCTTGGTTTGCTCCAGATATCACATTATCCTATATCCAGGTACAAGTTCAGGGTTTTCTCAAGTTGTTCAACTGGATATGCCTTTTACCACCATTTGTTATGATCTCCTACACCAGCCTAGTGCACTTGAGGTACCCTTTTTCTTTCTTCATTATTTGCATCTTAGTCAATCATACCTAGGACATTCTCTTTTGAATACATATAGACATCATTTTTAATCCTTATTCTTTCTTTTCTACGTTCCACCTGGTTATGTTTAGGATACTATGTTCACTGGTTTCCAATGCTATCATCTGTGTTAAAAGGGTTTTTTTATGAGACCTGACACTGTAACCATGATTCTACAGGAAAAAGAATTATGATTTTTAAATTGAAATAAAAAGGAATTCTTTTAATACAAGCCTTTTGTAACGAATTGTAAGTTTCTCCCATTGAACATAAAGAATAATTAGTCTAAGTTTAAATATTAACCTTAAGGATAAAGAAATGCTTAGCCTACAATGTCCTGCACTTTGGCTCCTACCTAACTCCCTAGTGGCACCTTTTGCCATACACTCTCTTACTCTAGACTTCTGCCCACCTGACCTTTGTTTAACATTAGGTACTATGCTCTTTCTCCTCTCAGGACCTTTGTACATGCTATTCCTTCTTCCAGAAAACTCTCTTCTCCATCTTGATCATGTTAACTCTTACTTGAGATTTCAACCTAATGGACACTTCCTCAAACAAGTTTCCCTTGATCCCACTGAACTGCTAAATACTACTACAGGCCTTCACATTAAATATCATGTACCTCTCCATAACATAACTTTGCATTTATTTGTATGATTATTTGATTAATATTGTTCTCTATTTTTAGGATGTAAGTTCTGGAAGATCAAGATCCATGTCTATTTTTGCTCACTATCCTGATGAGCACATAATAGGTACTTGTTGAAAAAAGACACTGGCAAACCACTGGTAAAAAAGAGATAAACATTGAGTCAATGACAACCACATAGAAAAAAAAAATCAGTATAACTTTTCAGCTAAAAAAAAAAAAAAAAAAGATACAGAGCCATATTTGGTAGAGCTCTCTAAACTTGCCAGTTTTCAAAAGAGAGAAAAGAAATTCAATTCCTGATGGTAGGGATAAATGGGATGGGCTACATAGCTACATCCTTTTGTTACTTTTAGCATTTATTTATATATCAGATTCATTGTTTTAACTGTGGACTATTTTTTGATCCTAGGGACCAACCTGGGTATAAATTAATTATGAAAGAAAAAAGGAACCTTAGTATTTGTGCATAATATTTTTCTGCTTTAACTACAGTGTTTCCTCTCCAACTCATATTCATAATATACTTACTTCAGACTCCAAAGGACTTTCTAGTCATAATTGCAAAAAGCTACTCATTTCCTTATTTTTTTGTGCAAGTTATCATTCCCCCTTTCTCTGTCTATTTTTTTTCTGATCTACATTCTGGGAAATAAAATTTTAAAAACATAAAGGTACTATATATTATTTCTACTCACTTCTCTAATTTACCAATTTACTCTGAATCTTAATCCTAGCTTTCAAACTAGTAAAAATAAGCTTCCCAATCCCCTCATCCCATTGAAAGCTTTGTCTTTACCTGAATTACCCTCTTCTGTGACAACCTAGAATCTATCCTCTACCTAAACCCTGATTAACTCATGTCCTCTTTAATAGCACACTGTGATTAACTCTACAGAATTCTAATTGCTTCTTTACTAGGCATATTTACACACTCAGTCTGATGTTATTTTACAAAGGTTCTTAAAGTGTTTTTCAAGTACATGTTTCAGTCACTTAAAAAAAAAAGCACTTAGTCTCCAAATCTTCTATTTTTGTCCTCTATTTAAACCATTACACCTGAATATAGAAAACACCACAGAAATGTAAAGTGACTATGCCATCTGTATTTTGAGTGAACACAGAAAAATTTGGATCACT
This sequence comes from Lemur catta, assembly GCF_020740605.2. Taxonomy (NCBI): domain Eukaryota; kingdom Metazoa; phylum Chordata; class Mammalia; order Primates; family Lemuridae; genus Lemur; species Lemur catta. Next base: position 73,688,029 of record NC_059135.1, read on the forward strand.
GATTAAAGTAATAAAAGTTTATCTTGGGCCCACATATTGTATCTTATCTCAGACTGAAACCATCTACCACTTTAAAACTGACATCCTTTACCACCCACCAGCAGCCCAGTCTATACTTTCCCAGGACAGTGAGAAGTACATTTTTCAGTAAGAAGCAAAATATTTAAAAATCAGGATAGATTATATCCATTGTTCTTTCCTCAATTGTCTAGGTAGTTCATCGTGTTAGATAAGGTTAGATCAGTACGACAGGCTTTATTCCGTAGCAAGCTATGATTGGTAGCCAATACTAAATTCTCTTCAAGATATTCTAGGGATATATTCATGTAACTACAAGGCTACACTACAATTTTCTTGGATCAATTTTTTTCTCATTTCTGTAATACATAAGAATATTTTTTCACTAAAAAATTACGTGAATACAAGCTTACTGTTAAAAGTAAATCCAAGTAATGCTACAGTATACATACCAATAAGAGTTCTTCAACCAGCCAGTATCCCATATACATACTTTGTGTACACCAAGGATATAACCTGATACATATCTTCCAGATCTTTTCTTAATGTATTTACATATATATGGCTTATACTTTGTGTATATATGGTGTATATAGCATAAAATATGTATTATACATATGCAAACATTTCTATTCTTAAACATTACATACTTACTATTGTGTACACGTATGTTTTATATAAATGGGATCATACAGTGCTATACATGTATGTTTTACATAAATGGGATCATACAGTGAACATCATTTTGTGACTTGCTGTTCAACCTAGCTTATCTTGGAAATCTTTCCACGTATTAACCTACAAATGTAAATTTTGCGTCAGCTTTTTAGTTCCTATCTTCAGATACAATTGGTAGTATTTCCTAACTTTTTATCATACATTATTCCAAAATAAATGAATTGTATTTCTCGGTGCTCAAAAAAATGAGTCATGCAGATCTTTCCATTATAATATTCCTTAATTAAAAGATTTTACCAGAAATTCATTTGATTTAACATGATTTTTCATCTTTCCTAAATATGTTGTTTATACCTGCTATACATTTAGACTTTAATAAAAAATATGCGTATATGAAGAATGTACACATTTAGCCAATCAAGGTCTAAAATTAATAAAAACTAAAATTTAGTTTTATGAAAAAGTTAGCAATATAGCAAATCTGCCTATTAATTAGAAAAATTAAACACACATACAACTCAAGTCATTTTCTGACTGGCCAAGGTAAACTGTGTGAAAACAGAGAAGCTGTTGAAGAAATGTTTGTAAAGAATTCTTAATAACTTTAGGAAGAAAAAAAGCTTTCAGACAGTTTACCAACATACTTAAAACAAACTGAAGCCCAGAACAGTAATGCAAGATTGTATTAAAATCTGTGTTATGGGGGCCTAGACTCCTTTCATACCATAAGAAACTGTAGTAATGTGACTGTTAGTTTTATTTTCTAATAGACGACATATTGCTATGTTCTTCAAGCTGGAAAGAGGATTCAAATAAATCAAACAGCAAAGTAACATCTACTATACTTTTATCAATTTTAAAACAACTAAGCTAGACTAATTAAGATATACAATAATATAAGCTGTTGGGTTTTATTATTATCAAAAGAAATTGTTAAAGAAAAATACTATATTATTTCTAGTAAAAACTAAGTTTCATTTTATACTTCTATGAAAGAATTAAAGGTTAATAGACTTAAATGAAAAAAAGTATTTTTAGGAGCAGTATAAAAAAGCCTACGGCTACATAAAATCATTGCCATCATTATTTGTGATATTTGTAGTTGGTATGGGCTTTCTGATATATAGTAAACTGAACACTGTAGCTTTAATTGAAGTTTGAATGTTATAAACAGTTAGATGTCTGGCTCTGGCCTGCATTCTAATACCATCAGCAGAATAGAGAAGGGAAGCATAAACAAACCTTTTAACTAGATTACAGTCTCTAAAATGGCCAAGAAATCCTTCAGCACAAACTCCAGTGTGACAAATGTGGAAGAAGGAAAATGATTTTGGAAAAATGCTAAAAAAAGCCTCTAAATCTCTGTTATTACAGGGACATGTATATGATGTTCTAAATATTTTGATGTCATTTAATATTCATTGATGATCAACTTTATATTTAATTTTCCAAATAAACAAAAATTCATTTTATCTTACATAGCAGCCATTTTTAAGATCAGTATATCCCAAGTAACAAAGCTATTTAAAAATCAGTATTTTCTTTTGTTGAATGTGGAATATTTCTCTCCCTCAATAACAGTGAGTGTACTTATACACTATGAGTTACTATTTTTAGATATATTTAGATATAATATCAAGAGCATATGGATTAAGTTAATTCATGGCCAACAGATTAGTAGATACTTCTGGACTCACGGTATATAAAAAACTATAACTGTGAATAAAAGGATAAATGTAAATATAATTTAGCTTTCAAACATTTTGGGTTTACTTCTAACTTCTGAGATATAGACATTAAATTTTTCAAAAAAGCTACACAAGAATATAAGTTTTAACACTAGTATCATATATAAAATTTTCCTCTTATCGCTTGAGTCTTGGTTGTTTGGCAAAAGAACTCAGTGAAGCATGGATATACAAAAATTTCTTACCACTCCGAGGTTGGGGACTGATTTACATAACTCATTTTAGTCTTTTAAAACAATGTATTCTAATAATCTACCCAATGACACAGAATTTAATTACAAGTTCTCTAGGAAAAGGTTATATAGGTCAACTGAAATAAGGACTCACATCAAAAGTTGTCAAAACTTTGAATGAAGTATAAGCTTCACAAAAGGTTCACTATCATTGGTGATTTTCTTTTCCATTATATCCAGCTACCTCAGAAGATATATCTTAATATTTGTTAAGCCTGGATCTAACCTTGTCTCTTTGAAGAGTTATACTGAGTCATTCCAACCTCTGAGATATTACATGATATAGAAATATCTCAGACAGCAATGCTGAAGACTTAGACTCTTTAATTTTAACTGAATTACCTTTGGGTGATTTAAGAAAATTATTTGCAACCATAAACTTATACTATCCCACTGATTATTCAGATTATTCTTAAAAGCAACAAACCCTCTGCAACAAACTTTTCTTTATAATATATAATAGATAATACAGAATATTTCTTTAGCATTTAAAAATAATTCCAAACCATACGGGTCATAATGCCATGGCATAATGCTTATAGGATGACAGAGTCGATACAGGTTGAATATCCCTTATCCTAAATGTTTGGGAACAGAAGTGTTTCAGATTTCAGACTTTTTTGGATTTTGGGATATTTGCATTATGTATCAGTTGAGCATCCCTAATGCAAAAATCCAAAATCCAAAATGCTAAGATGAACACTTCCTTTAAGCATTATGTTGGTGCTGAAAATTTTTCAAATTTTGGAGCAATTTGGACTTTTGGATTAGGGATGTTCAACCTGTGTAAGCTCATACTATGAATGCATATTTACTTAGGATGGACATAAAAGTTACTTGATTAATAGAAAAAAATTTTAATTGCTCTTTTCCCTTAAAAGTGAAGGGTATAAAAATCAACTCTGGTTAGCTATGTCAAAAATTATTTTAATTCAGTAGCTATTTTTAAGAACAACTATAAAATAATTTAGGCATCTAGAGAATTCAACAAGTTGATCATTCTTATACAAAAATATTTCTGACTTTAAGTAGCACTAAAAAGAGTCCATTAAAATTAATCCTATATATGTAATGTAGTAATTATGAAAATGTTGTATGATAACAGTCCAGAAGGTAATGTATACATATGCCAAAGCACTAGACAACAAAAACTCCCCTTTGGTTAGAGGTTTTCCACTATTAACATATCTATATAAAAATTTTATAGTACATATTCATTGGGTTAAAAATTGTTAGAACCTCCAAACTTCATGTAACTGCTGCTAAATGTAACTCCATGCAAGTTAATGAAGTTCAATACATAGAAGACCCAAATGTCATTTTCGGCCACACAAAGAAGACTGACCTTATGTATATTTTAAGTTGTACAGTGGTCTGCATCTATGTTCCTAGTAAAGGATTGGGGTTTTTTTGTTTGCTTTTTTGTCCTTGCAAATTTTCAGAAATTTTCCATCAGTCTACCAATAAGCTACTGGGGCCATGATTTTACTAATGCTTACAAGAGTACAGATTGATAAAAACTCTTTCCTGTGATTGTTTTGAATTAGAAAGTGTCATGAACTTAACGTGATGGAGTACATTGCTAATTTGTAATGATAAAATGCATTTGGTTAATAATTGGTTTCCTCATTTGTAATCTGGGGACAATGATGCAAAGTTCGCAGGACCACTGTAAGGACTGGGATTGATATATTTATCACAGTGTGGGGCACTTATAATCAATGACGATTATTACTAAAATGGAAATTTAAGAATGAAGAGATCAGAATATTCCACTCAGGGGTCTATTTATCCTCACAAGATACTGCACCAGCAAAAGCATACCCTCTTTCTTTTAAATTGGGAATCAATACTATTGTAAAAATGTATACTTTACAGAGGGCAAGGTGAATCCAGTACTTTTTCTAATATATTTTTAAAATACATATGAAAGCCACAACAGGAACTGAGATAGAATTCTTTGGTCTTATAACATCTATCTACTAAAAAACTTTCAACTTATTTTACTACAGCTATAGAAATAATATCACAATAAAGATTAAAAATTACAAATTATTTTGAACTAAAATTTGGAAGTTTCTTATGAGGACCTTGGAACAATATATCTATCATATACTATAGATTTCAAAACTCCTAAATAGAGTATACTAATTATTGTATAATAATTAAATCATGCTGTTTGATATGATTAAAATATGGTAGAAAATAGGTGAAAATTCAAAATGAAAATGTACAATATCTTCAATGAACCATGAAAGATAACCTGTTATATGAGATGTAAAAAAGAAAAAATTAATTTTGAGGAAAAAAAACAAATTTAAGTTTGGAGAGGTTGGTTTTTCTTTTTCTTTTGGAAAAACTTAATGAGATAATGAATAGTGTTGGTCATCTTAAAATAAAATAGTTAGCAATAAAAATTCAGCAATGGTAGCCACACAGACTATTTTCTTGGTCTAAAATGAGTAAACTATATACAGAATAGAAATCCCTAGAATATAGTATTAAGTGGAAAATTTTTCTTTTTATTTTTATAATAAATGAATTTAATAAAATACAGCAATATCCTTCTTAAACATGCATTTGTCTACCTAACAGCATCCATTTAGTTGATATAAAATTTATTTAGGTAGAAATACCAAAACAAAGACATGACCAATGCACTTGTGGAATACAGTTAAGATACCTCTTCACATTAAACTGCAGGGACCATCTTTGTTTTTCAGATGCCTAGCACAGTGCCTGACAGACAGTAGATGATCAATAGATGTTTAATGAATAGCTAAGTACAATCTGCTTTGCACATACATTCAAAAATCCAGACAAGTTTGCAAAGATACATTAAGTTGGACATAGGCTTTCTGGCTGACTTCATGGGGTCCCACTGATGACTAGGAGTAAATCTTCATATCCATAGAAAACTGGAAAGCTGATAATTGTCTGGGTAAGGACCAAAAAAACAAAGTCAGGGAAACATGTCACCTAAGTAACAGTTGCTTTATAGAGCTGGTAAAAGCAGCCTAATCATTCCAACAACCTATTGCACCAATCACTCAATGAAATGAAATTTAAGTACATCTTGAACATTTACTAGTATATTTTTAAGTGGAATTTTTTTGACCACCACTTAATTCAAAACAATTCACTTTTGTCTAATCTTATCCTGTATGAGGATTAGAAGGGAATATGTTTTACTTCTTGAGAACTATATTGTTATAGTATTTAACATGGCTGTTAATCAGAAAAAGTGAGAGCCACAGTAGAAATAAAAATTCTTGAGAAAAAAATTTTCAAGGTGGTGAAAATTGTAGCAAGGAGGAAAGGAAAAGGGAGTAGAAAAAGTAATCTCACATATCAGAGTAAAAAAATTTCAAAGATGTCTAACTCTAAAACTAATATGGATTATGACAAACAACCAGTAGGGCATACTGTACACCAGGCATTGTGCTGACAGTGAGGTATGTAAGTATTAACAAGACAAAAATCTTTGTTCTTAAGTAGTTCATAGGGCAAAAATCCCAAAATTTATAGTACAACATGCATTCTCTTTCTTCTTATAAATATGGGACCTTAATACAAGAGTAAGAAGTATATTTCCTGATTAATTGGAAGTAAAGGGGAAGTAATAAGCATTAGAGAAAGTTGAAATAATTCTCAAAACAGTAATAGTCTACAATAAGTAAAATTAGTATTCTTAAAAAATCAACATATTATTGAATTATACGTGGACAAAGTTATGGCTTTAAAGCTATTTACCTTAATATTCTTAGAAGAACATGCCTCCATATGAAACCCTTAAATGCTGTACACAGAATTGTCCATGACATTTTAATTTGACAAAGGAAAATAAGGCAGTGTAGCATATGAGTGTCAAAAGACCTGAGTTCTCAGGTTCCTGCTCTGCACTTACAGGCCTTAGAACATTGAGCTCTAAACTTCACCAAGACCTCTAAACTTCACCAATAAGTAGAGTTGAATAAAGTGACCTCCAAGACACTTCCTAGCTGAAAAATTACAATCCTAAAATATCAATAGACCTTAATACTTAAAAAATAAGCCATAAGCCATAATAAAAATACAATAAATGATTTGCTAAACATAAATCATTATCCAACTTAGAGAAAGTCTGGAAGCAACCATAAAGGATTAACCCGGGGGTGGTGGGAAAACGAATGTTTTCAAAGGAAAGTAGAAACAAAGTAAGTAAAGATTTTAAACTAAAGACTGTACATTTTTATTCAGCTGCCTGCTGGGCAACCACCACCCCAATTACCTACATAATTCACTTAACTTAAAATTTATTCTTTCACTAAATTCTACAGTCTATCTCTTACATTAAGGTTGCTGAGATTTTAAGGTGAAGACAAGAATTAAGTGAACCTGGAATAGTAATATTGACATTGGGAGGAAAAACTTGAACTTGGCACAGATTCCTGCTTAAGTGCACCAATTACACCTCAGATAAAGGTAAGAAATTGTTCAAATTTATAACAAAAACAAGGAAAATAAGACCATATTGCTTACTGCTACATAGCTTTTTTATCCCCTGTATGTAAATGCCTACTTTTACACACAGTCGGTAATTAAAATTTTACAGAACAAGTTTCTACATATGCAATGCTTTTCTGTCACTAAAACTTAAGTATGTTATGTCTTGGCCTTACCATCAAGAAAATTAAAAATTACAAGTATTATCATGTCTTTAAAATATTTATGTGAAATATCCTTCTAGATTTATATTTCTTCAATCCTTTCTAGTTGATCAAATTGATGTTTTCATATTGCCAGTCTGATCACAAAATTGCTGCTTTAGAGAAGAATATTTTTTGCTGACATAAATTATGGGATCAGAGACACCAATGCAGTTACAAAAAAAAGGGTGTGAGAGAGCAAGAGAGAGGGAGGGAGAGTGTGTGTATGCATGTGTGCATCCATCTTCAAGGAAAGGATAAAGAAATGTATAAATGAAACAAAATACCACTTTCCAATATAGGCCCTAGTAAAAGGCCTACATCAGAAACAGACTTTCTAGTGTTTATGAAATAAAATACAGCACTGAATTTAAAAGCTATTCACTAAGAACGTACCATGTAAAAATGGAGAATAGTGATTTCTATCAATATCGTTATTCTATAAACCTAAATCTGGATTTACCTTTCAATCTATAGCTAACTACCATTAATATACCAACTACAATTTCATGATTTCTTTGAGTCATGAAAATATATTTTAGAAATTTGTATTCTTTCACATATAGTGAGTAATTTGGTTCAGTACCCCAAGAGATGAAAAACTCATCTCAATTTACAACAGTAAATAAATAATTCAGTTAAAACTGAAAGTGGTACCAATCCAACAAACTATTGATGGAGAGGTTTGGCCTTCCATGCAGCCAGAACAACATAAAGTTTTCAATGGGGATTACTTGTTCAGACAAGTTACAGAGATTACAAAAATACCTAGCTTAATTTTAAAACAACTAATATACCTATCCTATGGAAAATAAGTATCAGGAACACATGTGGGAATAGACAATACCAGGGGCATTTAAACTTTAAGCATTTTGGAGCTTTGAACTTTATATACTGATACATGAAACAAACATGTAACAAAAAAAGCAACAATACAAGTCAAAACCTAACCAAAGGCCTCTATCAACTAAAAATTTGAAATTTTCTATGCAAGTCTGACAACACAAATAAATGGAATATTAAACCCCTAAAGCAAAAACCAATCAAGTCTTCCAACACTGAAGTCAGTCAATATCCAAATCACATACAGAACCAAAAAGGGGAAAACACTCAGGTCTACAAATAGATAAGCAGTTCCAATACAATCCAGATCCCGACATTTTCCCACTCAGAAACAAATGCAGTGGAGCTTTTCCTGAGGAAAGAGAAAAAAGCTCCCCAAATGAATTTTTTTAAGTGACATCTAGAAAGTGTGCCTCTTTCTGTCTCTTTCCCTGGCGCCTCATTGGAGGAAGGAGGGGGTTGTTTTTGTATTCTCCCCCACTGAAGCAAGACACAATCAGATGTTAGCTGGAGGAGAGAAACCACTTTTGACAACAGCAAATAAAAATAAAAGTGCCCTTCCTTCTCTGACAGGATGGGCACCCCACCTCACACACCCCTCCCCACTCCAACCCCTCCTTCACTCCCCCCCCAGCACCACCCCCTCCTCACCCCGGAGCTCCACTGCGTATGTGGTTTGGTGCTACTGTTGCCCCGGAGTGAAAGTCAGAGCCAGAGGAAGGCAATGAAGCCCCCACAGACACACTTACCTTTCCTGCCCCCCACTTTTGAGTGCCTTCCCTGGAGCTGTGGAAGATGACACAAAGGGTAATAAAGGGGGGGAGTGGAGGAGGAGGAGGAGGCGAAGGAGGAGGAGGAGAGCCGGGGAAGTGGCTGCTCCTGGGTGTAGTGAGATGTCTCCAGCCAGGGCCAAGCAGCAGCAGTAGCAGTGGCAGCAGCAGCAGCAGCAACAGCAGTAGCAGCAGCAGCAGCAGCAAAGGGTCTGTGTTGCTAAGAGGCTTTTGGTCTCTTTCTCTCCTCCTCTCACGGCCAAAGAGGAGGAGGGTGGAGGGGGCTCGGGAGGGAGGCGAGTTGGAGGGGTGAGGGGGTAGGAGTCGTGGATGGGGGTTTTCGAAGAAGAAGAAACTCCTTCTCCTTCTCTCAGGCTCAATCTCCCTCTCAGGGCTCAGGGCTGGAGGGTGGGGGAAGGAACTCAGCCGCCTTCCCCCCACCCCCCTCAATTCAAGGTTGAAGTGGGGTAGAATTAGTGTCCTGTCCCTTTAAAAATAGAAATAAAAGGTGCCCCCCCTCTGCCACTGCCTCTCTCTTCATCATCAGCTGCTGCTGCTGCTGGGGTCTCTCTGCTTGGCGGGGGGAGGGGGGGCTCGGGTAGAAGAGACGGGAGGCACTCACTGCGCATGTCCCTTTCTGACGGGAGGCTGGTTGGTTGAAGGCAGGAGGAGGGGGAGGGGAGGAAATGAGATGTTTTCCCAGAAGGCTCCGAGGCGCCCGCGACCCGGAAGACATTGTAGCAGGGGGTAGAGGGGCGGGGGCGGGAAGGAGGAGGAAGTTGCTACTCTTTAACACCCTCAGCTCCCTCCTCCCTCCTAAGAGAAAGTGGAGGAACGGAAGTGGGCGTGGATGGAAGCGAAAGGTAGTCACGTGTTGGGGCGGGAGTGGGGCGGGGTGAGAGAGGCGGTGCGTGCGCGGAGCATGCCGGGAGTGGCTGTGTACCGTTGGCATCAGCAGGTGAAGCCGAGCGGAGGACGGGGTGAAGCAGTCCTGTGAAACGGTTACTGCAGTCGCTGGTTCCCCGCTTTGACCTAGAAAAGTCAGGCTTTTCTGCGAGAGGTAACGTGGGGTAGGCTAACCTCAAACGAAGGCCAGTGGTAAAAGGCGAACCGAAAGGAGAAGGATGGAAGGCTTTGGAGACTGGGAATGTGGGAAGGGGGCAGGCTTGTCTAGGCCGGGCAGGCCCGGACCGGGCGGGCTCTGATTCGTGGCCTCCCCGGGAGCCTGCCGACGAATCCCTGCCAGCTGCAGGGAATCCTGAGGATGGTAGCTTTGCAACGGGGTGAGGAATGTGATGGTCCAGGTGCAAGAGATAAATGAATCTGTGGAGCCTCAGCCGTTAACTCTGATGACTGCAGAGAGCAGGGGGATATATCACATCCAGGGACAGAGACAAGCCCGCTGTGTGAATTTTAACCAGGTCCCTCAGATACATTGCTTATATCGGGTATGGCGCCCTTCATTCCTTACCTCGCAACCCTCCCTGCAGTGGCTTTGGGGAAGGAGCAGACAGGGAAGTCTTGAGTGGAATTTCGCTCCATGTCTTGCGTTGTTGCTGCAACACAGAGCCTCTGCCGGTTCTCAGACAGGGATGTGGGATTGTGTAATCCTTGATGTTGGGTTTGACAGTTGATGAAAAGAGAAGGGATAGCATCAAAGTTTTCTCTTTCTGTATTATAGATGAAAGTTTTAAAGTGGGTGTTTCGTCTTAAGTTTCTTGGGGTACTATCCTTAGCTTTTGAATGTTTGGTGTCTACTACCCATTTTTGCTGAAAATGTTTCTATCATAAAATCGGAATTAATTCCAATTATTTAAGAAAGGATTTGTAAATTTATATTAGTAGATCTTTTATGGTAAAATAATACTTTTTCACATTCATTTTTAATTGAAAACATTCCAATCTTTCAGTTATCTTCTTTCGTGAAGGTACTTTGAAGGATCAACACCTATGTACGTGTGTACTTTTTTTTAACTAAGAATCAAAAATTCTTCATATTTATTGTGTTGGTATTATTTAATTCTGTAGTGTCAGTTCTTTAGAATGCACTATCAATTAAAGTTACTGATTTTCTGCATTTGCCTACAAGTTTTGGCATTGGACCCTATTCATGCTTCATTGCCTAGTGCTTACTGCTTTCTGTGTATACAGTAATCATGTCAGATGGAATCAGAGATAGACACTTGTGCCTTAAAATTTTCTTTATATAAAAACCAAATGTCTACCATTATATAATGAAAAAAATACAGCAAGGCAATGAATGTGCCTTAGATACAATTTTGAAATCTTTTTATGGTTAAATACTATATAAACAAAATGGCACAAAACGTAGATGTGTAGGATAATGAGTAAATATAAAGTGAGCTCTGTCACCACTGCCACAGTCAAGAATTAGAACTTTGGTGGCACCTGAAAAACACCCTTACCCCATCCATTCCTGATCATTTCCCCTTTTCACTTTTCCCAGAGGTTAACACTCTTCTGATTTTTATGGTAATTTAGCACCTTCTTTCTAGTATTTTTTAGCCACCTATGTCAGCATTCCTAAATAATTTACATTAGTTTTACCTGTTATGGATTATGTATTATGTACATTGTGTTTTTTTCTCCCATGCTGCTGAAATTTAACTCTGTTAGTACATTTAACTGTAGTTCATACATTTTTATTGCAATATAGTAATGTCTATAGTAGACTAAGTCTTATTAGGAATAAGCCATGATTAATCTTACTAGTTTAATATTAATAGACATTTGGATTGTGTTTAGTTTTTAGCAATTATGAACAGTGCTGCCATGAATGTTCTTATACATGTATTCTTGTGTACCTAAGCGTGTATTTTTATAGAGTACATATGTTTATCTTCAGCCTCGTTAGATTGTGCCAAAGTTTTTCATAGTGGATATGCCAATTTATATTCTCACAGCAGTATATTGATTTTGATCTATCTATATGATAGATCCGTTTATTTCTATAGTCTCACCAACAGTTAATTTTCATTTTTGCCAACTTGATGAATGTAGCTTTATCTTATTGATGTTTTAATTTACTCTGACCTGGATACTAATGAGTTTGTGTACTTTTTCTAAAACTTACTGGCTATTTGGATTTCCTCTTTCTAGGAATTGTCTTTTTAGGTCTTTTGTGCAGTTTTTCTATTGGGTTGTCTGTTTTACTCAAAAATTGTAGCAGTGTGGCAGATATCTTCTCTGTGCTTAGAAAATTGCTTTATTCCTAGATAAAATTTATCTTCATTTAGGTCTTTACTAGCTTATATGCTGTTATTGTTGTTATTTCAATTCTGTATGTAATTTTAACTCCAGGAAACAAGTTCTACTCATGTGGTATCCAATACAGTAGGCACTAGCTGCATATGGCTTTTGAGCATTTGAAATGTGGCCATTGTGACCAAAGAACTGAATTTTTAGTATTATCTAGTGTTGATTTAAATTTGAAAACTGATACTTAATTCAGTTACTGTAAAACTTTTTGTATGTTTGGAACAACCTGGATGCAAAAATCTACTTTCTCAACTGTAAATTTTATAAAAATATAGATCATGTATTTTCTGATGACAATTTAGCAGCTGAATTGTGATGTTCTGTAAATGTAAAACCAACACTGGATTTCAAAGTCTTAGTATGAAAACAGAATGTAAAATACCTCAGCTTTTCATTATGATTTCATGTTGAAATTATAATTAATTTCATCTTGTTTTGCTTTTAATTTGGGTACTAGAAAATTTAAAATTACTTATGTGGGTGGTATTGTATTTCTGTTGGATAACACTGTTCTCTACCACTAATTTTGAGTTAGATTTCTCTAAATGTTTACCACTTTTCTTTGTTCTTAACTTCTTCCTGCATCTCTCACTTTTCTTTTGGGATCTTTTTGCATTTATTTTAATGTACTCTTTAGAAGTTCTATAATGCAGAAATTCTGATCAATTCTGTTAATTTTTTGTTTTGCCTTCAGTCTTGAAGAATGTTTTGGGGATATTGTAGATTTGTAGCTATTTATTTCATCTACACCTTGAAGGTAACATTCCACTATTTTTGGCTTCCATAATTGATTTTGAGGCATAAATTGTAGATCCAATTCTTGATGTGAAAGAAAGCTGTCTTTTAAAATAATTTCTTTGTCATAGTTTTTCTGCTATTTTGCTCTGATGTTTTTCTGTGGAATTTTTTGTCCTGTATATTTACTGAGATTCTTGAATCAGTTCATCAGTATCTTTTTTAAAAATATCGGCTATGTCCATCCTTAACCGTTTCTAGTTACCTGTTGAAAATTGCAATCTCAGTTTTTATTGGGATAGTACAGTCATCCCTCATTATCTGTGGGGGATTGGTTTCAGGACCCCTCTTGGATACCAAAATCTGTAGATACTCAAGTCTCGTATAAACTAGCATAGTGTTTACGTATAACCTACATACACTCTCCCATGTATTTTAAATCATCTCTAGATTACTTAAATCCTAATATGATGTACGTGCTATGCAAATAGTTGTTATACTGTATTTTTATGTGTATTTTTAATTGTATTTTTATTTTTTAAATATTTTTAATCCACAGTTGGTTGAATCTGTGGAAACGGAAGACCCACAGTATTCATAGTTCATTTGTTGTTTGTAACAAACGATTCCAGTTTTTAAATTTTTTGTGTCTGTTTCTGCTGGCTAATGACTTTTTATTCTTGGATGCCAATTGTATTTGAAAGTTGTAGGGATATGTAAGTCCTAGGATAATCATATCTTTGTAAGGTGCATTTTTCTAGGAAAGATGCCTAAGGGTGCTATCTGTCCCATGTCACTTTCTTCATCTTTAATGCTTGGGTTTTCTTCTGTTATACACTTGACGTTAAACAGGGCTTCAAGTTCATATGAGTTCTACTTACCTTCAATTTTCCTTTATCCTAATGATGTTGTGCTTAAAGTGATGATGATTTGTCTGAGTCCCCAGCTTTGGTGGACCTTGTGCTTTGACTTTTTACCATAGTCCGGGAAAGCCTCCAGTGGCCCAACCTTCTTTCTCAGCCTTTTCTTCTAGATAGGCAAATGTCCTTAAAACAAAAGTGACTAGGTGTGTGGTTTATTTTTGGTTCACCTTTTCATAGATTTAGGAATGTAATTTAGGGTAATGACTAATCACCTTATTATGCCTTATTTCTTTCATTTTTATTATGAAGTTTTTTTGTTGGTCTCAGCAGGAGAGTTGGCCATTGCCATAAATAGAACCCTCATCCTTTCTTTTCTTATTTCTTTTTGAGATTTGCTTTTAAGATCTTTATGCTTCTAGTCAAAATTGTATATTTTAATTTAACTCATACATTAGTATTAAATGTTTTAAATCACATTTGCCTCTACAATATAAGAAACCACATTAATGAAATTAGAAAATCTTTTTAAGCAGTTTGTTTTCTCTCTCTCTCTTATCTTTTTCAAAGGTAAAAGAAACAAGAACACATGTTTAAAGTTTGAACTACTTCTCTATGGTCTATCATTAAAAACAGCTCATACCTCTTTGTTACAGGTTGGGTTCTCCAGAATATTTCCCATCAGACTGGCACCAAAATGGTTGGGCCTTTTCCCCCTCACTTTGCTTAGTCCTAGGAAGGGTGCAGTGTAAGGCAAAGTGACTGTCTCAGCCCCTGTTTCTCCCATCTAGAGGCAAACACCTTTAAAGTTATTTTGGATAACTTTAAAACCCTGATGTCAGTATCTTTACGTATTTGGTATTTACCCTCATATCTCTAAATAACATATTTCTATCTCCAGTTTTTTAAAAAATTTTAGGCATTACCTTTTGAAATACTACTATGGATTATGTAGATTTAGCTTTTTTTCACAAATGCCACAAACATACCCCCACCTCCCCCCTGATTTTTTCGGTTTTGCTGTGTAACCATTCAATGTTTATATAGTTTCTAAATATTTATCATTAGTTCAGTCCCAAAATGCTAATTGTCAGCATATTCTGTCCATATGTTCAGAACTATCAAGTACTTTTATTAATTTAGCCATCATCAAGAAATTTCTCTTAGAGCATTCTGATCTGTGTCAATTTAGGCCCATTGCTTGGCATGGTTGCCACTTGTATATCCTCTGTCCCATAGTGGATTCCCTGTTTCCTGTGTCCTATGTAATCCTTTGACTTGTGTACTCCCTCATTTTGGTTTATCATATTCTCCAGTATCTTGCTGAATTTGTGCTACTGTTTTGAGGCATTATATTTGTGTAAGTGTCTTTATTGTATCCCAACTGTTTGTTTGGCTGAAAGTAGAGTTATAAGTTGGAAACTGTTTTTCTTCAAAATTTCGAAAGAATTTTTAGCATCTGCTGTAAAATTTGCAGCTATTCTAATTTCCAACACTTTTACTCCATCACTTTTACTCCCCTATTTTTGTAGCTAGAGTTCTGAAATGTCACAGTGATTTGACTTATTATGAGTCTACAGTCATCCCTTTTGCCATGCATTTTATGAGTCCTTTCAGTATGACAGTTTGTATCCATCAGCTCTAGGGAGGTTCCTGATTTTTTTTCTTTAATTTTCTTGCCTCTTTGTTTTTGGATTTGGAACTCTAACTAGACATTCTACTTCCTGGACCTATTCCTTTTCTTCCATTTTTCATCTTTTTTCTTTTTTTGCTTCACACTTTGTAGAAAATTTACTTTTGTAAGCCTTTGAGACTTTCATTTCTGCTATCATATTTTTAATTTCCAAAAGCCCCTTTTTGGTCTTTGTATTTAATACATTCTGTTATTTTTTTCTTATCTATGAATTAAAATTTTTGTGTTTTTCTTTTGAAGTTTTTTTCTCCCTGCTTTCTCTGTTTTCTCCAAGTTATTCCTTTTGTTAGTATGTTTTGGTCTATTTCATCACGTAGGGTTTCCTTGGCTATATTTTGATCCTTGATTGTTCAAATTTATGTTAGGAGCATTAGAAATCCATTTCTGGGCTCTGTGAATATGGCTGGGGCATGGGGGGGCGTGCAAAATATCCTGATGTCAATATCTTTAGGTATTTGGAAGCCTTTTTTCTAGGGCTAACAAGAGTCCATGAGAAGAATTTTCCAGTCTCCTGGCTGTAGGTCAGTGATTCTCAACTGGGACATTTTAGTTCCCCAAGAGAAATGGCAATATCTGGAGACTTATTTAATTGCTATGGTTGGGTTGGTATTGAAAACTGGTGAATAGAAGCTGGGAATGCTGTTGAACTTCCTACAATGCAGAGACTAGCCCCCATAACAAACAGTAATCGAGTTTAAAATATCAATAGTGCCTTTCCTGAGAAACCCTACTTCAGCATATAAGCCTAATTGCCAGTGCTCTGAGAACAAAGTAAAAGAAGAGAAGTGGAAAGTCTCAACATTCAATATATAAGTATTTTCTTAATTCTCCTCCCCCTCATTTATTTATTGATTTGTTTGGCTACAGTACCTTCACCTTCTGCTGGTGTCCCCCAGTATAGAGTCCTTCTGTTTTAACCTCTGTAGAAAATAAGCCTCTTCTGATGGAGTGGAATAGAGCCTTCTGTTTAATTTAAACTGTAGATATTAGCACTGTAACATCTTTTTGGAAATGGCTTTGTCATTGAATTCTAGTCCAAATTAAGACTGGTTATTAAGTGAACTTGATATTATATGTTTATACTAATTGGACAGGATTGGCTGATGAGATTTGCATGGCTTTGTACATTTTACTAAATGTATAAATAGGAAAGTCATATGTGAGTTGAAGATTATAAAGTAGAAGGTAGAGGAAATCTGGAATTGACAGTTGTTTCCTATCCTTTTATGTCTATTTTATTCCCCCTTTCTATTCCAACTCCTACCCAAAGTGCTGATGATCTTCAATCATGTACATATTGGGATTGCTGCCTTTTCCTAATCTTTCTTTACTCTTTATCCCGTATTCTACCATCTTCCTTTTTATCTCCAATAAAAACGTAGCAAAATCTTAGTCCTATATGGCTTTCTTGATAAATAGGGGAATTGAGAATAGTATGAAATTTTGATCTATCTTATTCTGTTTTGTATTGTTATAAAAGAATACCTGAGACTGGGTAATGTGTAAAGATATGAGGTTTATTTAGTTCATGGTTCTATAGACTGAGAAGTTCAAGCACAAGGTTTGGGCTTCTAGCAAGGGCATTAGGACTGCGTCACAACATGGTGTATAAGGTTAAAGAGGAAGCAGACACATGAAAAGAGAGGGAAACCACAGGGGCATCCTGGCTTTATAACAACCCATTCCCACAAGACTAATCCAGTCTTGGGAGAACCAGAACTCACTAACTCCACAACAGGACTAAGCCATTTTTGAGGATCCACCCCCATAACCCAAATACTTCCCACTGGGCCCCACCTCCCAACACCACCACACTGGGAATCAAATTTCAACGTGAGCTTTGGTGGGGACAAGCCAACCATATCCAAACCATAGCATGACCAAAGAGTTGAGGTCATACTTTTCAAAATTAAAATTCTGAATCTGTTAGCTATTCTTTTGGCATACACATGTACATTTTCACTTTCTCTTTCATGCCTTCATCTTTCTATCATTTATGAAAGTAAACATTTTTTAAATATAGATAACCCAGAAATGTCAACTTAATATTGCCCTCTTAAAATAGCTACTGGTAGGGTTTATATGTGTCTCAATCATCTCACTTCATGATTAGTAATACCAAAAATATTTCCTGTAAAAAGCTGAGTTTTAGCTACTAGCCATTAGACTTCAGTTGTTTGTATTATGTTCATCATGTTATAGCACCATTCTGCTGCAATGTTTGGTGAGTATCATATTTTTAAAAATTTATGTTAAAATACATGTTACGTTTATGACATATTATGTTTAAAAGTTAAAGTATAATTTTATCATCACAGTTTGCACTTAGAAATTGATATAGTCAAATTGTAAACTATAGGATTTAATTGAAATGTGCAAGATATTTTTAAAAGTTACAAAAAGGATACACATTCAAGGCGCTAAGAAAAAATGAAAATCACCTATAATCCCTGAACCCAGAAATAATTTTGAGATGCTGATATGTGTAATTTTGGTCATTTTATACTATATTTTTATGCATTTGTTAACAATGTGGGGTCATAGAGCTTTGAAAAGACATAATAGGCTAACATCTTTCCATTATATTAAATACTCATGAAATAATGTTTATTTGCTTTATATTGCAAGAATATCCTCCCAACTTCTAGGAGTTATATTCCTGAATAGTGCCATGATTGGTGTTGACAAGGGAAAATAAAACAAAAAATTTTCTTACTTTGGTACATAAATGTTTTTAAAACATCTGATTTCTTTAAATACAACAACAGATGAATGAGTTTTAATATATTATTTTGGTAGCTAAAATTCACTTGAATTACCTTCCATTGCTCTGCAAACATTGATGTAAGGTCACAATCTGCTAACGCAGATTTTTCCCATGCATTTTATTCTGCAGAGATTTTTAGTTCACTTTATAAGTTTTCTGCCTTACTGGTTTGAAACTACCTTTTGTTCTACATTTCATTTGCACACATCTTATAAGATTGTGTTCTCACCTGATTTTTTCACAAATAATAAAAAAGAGTGAAGAATTTTGGGGTGTAGATTTCTGTGCATATTTTTGGATTGAAATAGTTGACTGCAGTGGAAAGTAAAACTTGTGCCTTCCTTCCTTCCTTTCTTCCTTCCTTCCTTTTTCTTTTGCTTACCTCCTTCCAATATTTAATGTTTATTTTAAATTTTTTAATTGATCTTTAAGAGCATTTTTTATGTTTAAAAATACTGTAAGTCTTATAAATAAAATGTTTATTTTTTAAACCTATTTTAGGTTTAAAGAAAAATTGGGTGGAAAGCACTGCAAGTTCCCATATATACCTGTTTCTCCCCCACACTATTAACCCAATTTCCCTGTTAATATCTTGCTTTAGTGTGGGACATTTGTTACATTTATTGAGCCAGTGTTAAACATTATTAATAAAAGTCCATAGTTGACATTAAGGGTTTAGTCTTTGTGTTTACATTCTATGGGTTTTGACAAATGCATGACATGTATTATGGTATCTTCAGAATGGTTTCATTGTCCTAAAAATCCCTGCTCCGCTCTTTCTCCAACAACCCTTGAGAGATCTTTTCATTGCTGCTATAGTTTTACCTGTTCCAGTATCTCATATAGTTGGATACATATATTAACAGCCCTTTCAGATTGGCTTCTTTCACATGTCTTCATGTCTTTTCATAGATTGATAGCTTATTTCAGTTTAGCACTGAATAATATTTCATTTTATGGATGAACTATGATTTGTTTATGCATTCACCTGTTGAAGGACATCTTGTTTGCTTCCAAGTTTTGCAATTATAAAGCAAGCTGTTATAAACAGTCAGGTTCAGGTGTTTGGGCCTAATTTTGCAGTGGCCTAATTCTGCAACTCATTTTGGTACCAACCTGTGTGATTGCTGGATTATATAAAATGAGAATATGTTTAGTTTTATAAGAAGCTGCCAAACTGTCTTACAGAGTGGCTGTGCATTCCCATCAGCAATGAATGAGAGTTCCCAGTGCTCCACATTCTCACCAGCCTTTGGTGTTGTCATTGTTTTGATTTTTAGCCATTTGTAGTAGATGTGGATTGGTAGCTCATTGTTTGAATATGCAATTCCCTAATGACATATGTTGTTGATCATCTTTTCATATGTTTATTTCCCACCTAGATATCTCATTTGGTAAGGCGTTTGTATGAATCTTTTGCATTTTTAAAACTAAGGTTTTTTTTTTTATCACAAAGTTGTTAAGAGTTCTTTGTGTATTGTGGGTACTATTTTGTTAGTTGTTTTTCAAATATTTTTTCTCAGTCTATAGCCTGTCTTTTCATTTTCTTAACAATGCCATTTGCAGAACAAAAGTTTTAATTTTAATGAAATCCCCCTGATCAATGTTTTCTTTCATGGATCATGCTTATGCTGTTATACCTAAAAACTCATTGGCAAACTGAAGGTCACTTAGATTTTCTCCAGTAGTACATATTAGGGGTTTTATAGTTTTGCCTTTTATATTTAGACCTATAATCCACTTTTAGGTAATTTGTGAAGGGTATTAAGGTATGTCAACTCATTTTTTGGCATGTGTACATCTGTTTGTTCCAGCACCATTTGTTGGAAAGTCTGTTCTTTCTCCATTGATACTCTTTCATCATTACCACAGTCTGTTGCTTACTGTAGCTTTATAACAAGTCTGGAAGTGAGGTACTTTCTGTCCTCTGATTTAGTTCTCTTTCAGTGTTGTATTGGCTGTTCTAGGTCTTTTGCTTTTCCATATAAACCTTAAAATCAGTTTATCATATCCGTACAGTAACTTCCTGGGATTTTAATTGAGATTGCATTGAATCTATAGATCAAGGTTGGGAAAACTGACGTTTAACAATATGGACTGTTTCTAGTCGTGAAATGTATTTTCATTTATTTAGATTTTCCATCATTTCCTGAATCACAGTTTTGTAGTTTTCCTCTATACGTATTTTGTTAGATTTATACCTATGCTTTTTCGTGAGCTTTTTTTTTTTTTTGGCACTAATATAAATGATATTGTTTTAATTTCAAATTTCAATTGTTCATTATTAGTATATAGAAAAACAATTGGTATTTGTACATTAACCTTGTATCCTACAACCTTACTACAATTGTTTATTAGTTCCAGTGATTTTGTTGTTGATATTTTGCAATTTTTTACATACACAATCATGCTGTCTATGAACAAAGACACTGTTATTTCTTCCTCTCTATCTGTATGCCTTTTGTTTCTTTTTCTTGTCTTGTTGCTTCAGGGCTTTCAGTACCATGTTGAGTAGGATTGGTGAGAGAGGACATGCTTGTATTGTTTCTGGTATTACTGGGAAAGCATCTAGTTTCTCACCATTAAATAATTACGATGCTCATTTTAGATTATTTTTATAGATGTTCTTTACAAAGTTGAGGAAGTTCTATTTCTAGTTTCCTAAGAGGGTTTTTTAGATAGATATATATATATATATATATATATATATATATATATATTTTTTTTTTTTTTTTTTTTAAGTCATGAACAAGTGTTGCATTTTATCGAATGCTTTTTCTGCATCTGTTGAAAAGATTGTATGATTTATCTTCTTTTTCTTGTTGGTATGGATTACATTAATTGCTTTAGGAATGTTGAGCCAGCCTTGCATAGCTGATATAAATACCACTTGGTTTTGTTGTCTAATTCTTTTTATATATTGTTAGATTCAATTTGTAAGTTGAGAATTTTTACATCTGTGCTTGTGAGAGGTATAAGTTTGTTGCTCTCCTTTCTTGTAATATCTTTGTCTGGTTTTGGTATGAGATTAATGCTAGGCTCGTATTAACAAGTTAGAACCTAATTTCTGTTTTCTGTAAAAGATTGTAAAGGGTCAGTATCCTTTGCTTCTTAAATGTTCAGTAGAGTTCACCAGTGAACCCATCCTGACCTGGTGCAGTATCCTTTGCTTCCTAAATGTTTGGTAGAGTTCACCAGTGAACCCATCCTGACCTGGTGCTTTCTGTTTTGGAGATTACTAATTACTAATTCAATTTCTTTAATAGTCATAGATTATTTAGGTTATCTATTTCTCCTAGTGTAAGTTTTGGTAGATTGTATCTTTTAAAGAATGTTCCATTTTAACTAGTTTATCAAATTTGTGGGCTAGAGATGTTCATAATATTTGTTACCATTTTAATGTCTATTGGATCAGTAGTGGTGCTCCTCTTTTAATTTCCGATATTAGTAGTGTCTTAGCTTTTTTTGGTCTTAGTTAGCTTGACTAGAGGTTTATCACTTTTACTGACCTTTTCAAAGAGCCAGTTTTTCATATTCTCCATTCTCTTGATTTTCGTGTTTTCAATTTTATTGCTTTCTGTTCCAATTTTTATTTCCATTTTTCTGCATATTTTGGTTTTAATTTGCTCTTTTTTTCCTAATGTCCTAAGGTAGAAGAAGCTTAGAGTATTGGTTTTAGGTGTTTCTTCTGTTTACAATATATGCATTCAGTGCTGTAAATCTCTCTCTATAGACTGCTTTTACTGCATCCTACAAATTTGGTAAGTTCTGTTCTCCTTTTCATTTTGTTCACATTGATTGTTTCTCTTGAGATTTCTCTTTAACCAGTATGTTAGTGGTAATTGTTTTTTAATCTTTACATATTTTAGGAATTCCAGCTATCTTTTTGTTACTCATTTCTAGTTTAATTCCATTGTGGTCTGAGACCATACTTTATCTGATTTGTATTAAAATTTGTCAAGGTCTGTTTTAAGCCTCATAATGTGATCTCTTTTGGTGAATGTGCCATGTGAGCTTGAAAAAATGTGTTCTCTGTTCCTTTTGGGTGCAGTATTCTATAAATGTCAATTAGATCAGTTGGTTGATGGTACTGGCCAGTTCAAGTACATCCTTGTTAATGTTCTATCTCCTGGATTTATCAATTATTCATAGAGGAATATTGAAATTTCCAACTATACTAATGTATTCATCAATTTTTTTCTTGACTTTCTATCATGTTTTTTGATGCTTTGTTGTTGGGCACATAAGCGTTAAGAATTGTTATGTCTCTTTGGAGAATTGACCCCTTTATTGTCATGTAATGCTCTCTTTATTCCTGATGTTTTTCCTCACTCTGAAGTTTGCTCTGTCTGAAATTAATATAGCAACTCTACCTCTCTTTTGATTGTTAGCATGATATAATTTCTCTTTTTATTTTTAATCTGTGTCTTTGTACTTAAAGTGAATTTTTTAAACATATGGTTGTGTCTTTTCCATATACTCTGGCAATCTCTGTTTTTAAATTGGTGTGATTTAAAGTCATTACTGATACATTACAGTTGGATCAATATCTACTGTATTTGTTGCTGTTTTTCTTCATTGTCCTTGTTCTTTGTTCGTGTTATCCACTCTTTTTCTGCCTTCTATGATTTTAATTGAGCTTTTTATGTTTCAGGTTTTTTTCTTTGCTTAGCCTATCAATTACAATTACTTTTTTTAAAAATTTTTTTTGTATGTGATTGCCATAGAGATGGCAGTACACATTTACAACCAATCCAAGTCCACTTTCAGATTACACTGTACCACTTAATGGGTGGTGCAAGTACCATGTAACAGAGAATTCCCAATTCCTTCCTCCTATTCCGTTATTAGATTTCTGTTATACATTTCTCTTCATCCATAAGCTATAATTACTGAATACAGTTTTTGCTCTATTTTGAACAAACTGTTACTTGTTAGATCAATTATGAATAAGAAAAATATTTTCCCTTAGCTTATTCTTTCTCTGACACTTCTCCTTTCTTTAAGTAGATCTAAATTTCTACCCTTCATAATTTTCCTTCTCTCTGAGGAACTTTTACAAACATTTCTTGCCAGGCAAATTTACTGGCAACAAATTCTTGAAATTTTTGTCTTGGAAAGTCTATTTTTCCTTCACTTTTGAAGGATAATTTCACTTGCTAGAGAATTCTAGGTACATTTTTTATTTCAGCACCCTAAATATCTTACTCCACTTTCTTCTTGCTTTCATGATTTATGAATAAAAGTCTGATGTTATCATCATTGTAAGTAAGATTTTGTTTTTCTTCTGGCTTCTTTCAAGATTTTCTTTTTTTTTCCTCCCTTTCCCCGTCCCTCTCCCTATATGTACATACTGCTGATAAAGTTTAATTTATAAATTAGGCACGATGAGAGATTAATAACAATAATAATGATAGAACAGTTTTAACAATATACTACAATAAAAGCTACGGGAGTGTGTTTGAGGTTACATTATGACCATGCCACTCCAGCCTGAGCGACAGAGTGAGAGGGACACAGAACAAAAAAAGAGGGTGTGGTAGTGTGGGGAGAGGGGCAGTTAGGATGTTTTCTGTAGCTGTAGTTCTGGAGGCTAAAATTTGTTCTGTGTCCTTGTTTTGTCTCCCGTGTTTACTTTGGATTTTCCTAGGGATTTCTTAAATAATATCTGGAAAATGCTGTTCTTTCATTTGTAATCCCCTCTCATTGTACAGGAGTCCTATTAATGTGGTGGTGTGGGGAGAGGAGAATCATTCTATAGTCCTATGATTAGGTGTCAGTTTTTTAGTGTGAGCCTGTGCCTCTCTCTGGGTTATTTTCATAGATTCTTTAGTCCCCCCACTCCTTAGGTGTGTCAGTAAGGCTAGAGAGACTGGAATTGGGTATTTCCTTTCCCTGGGGTTTTTAAGCTCTGATAAAATAGTATCCCTTGAGGGCAAACTTTGTTAAGAATAGAATGTTCTGGGTGTATTTCACTATGGCTGCTTTTCTACTCTTCCTGCTGAAGGAGGAGGGTAATTTTCTCTGATTGTCTCTGTGATAAACTGGGTAGGGTTCTTGGAGGTAAAACTCAGAAAAATTGTTGAGTTTTCTTGAGCCTCCCTAAGATTGGGTTCCCTTGGAGTTTTTAACTCTTGAGGTTGTCTATATTGAGCCTCCAGCAATACCCTTAAACCAGCTCCAGTGGTCTCTGCTCCTCCTCTGATTAGCTGTGATTCTCTGTATCTGCTTGTTTCTGTCCACTTTGGGGGGTGACTAACAGTTTGTCTTTGCCCTCACTTCAGTGTTCTGATGAATTCTGAGAGGTTTTTTTTTCAGTTTGTTAGCTTTTTTCTTGTGACAAGAGTGTCAGCTTCCAAGCACCTATATGCCAGACCAGAATGGCTTGAACCTTTTTGAACTAAAAATTACACATTGATCATTTAATCTTTTTATTTTAACAGAAAGCACATTTTTCTTATTTTTAACAAGAATTGCATTTTAGAGATGGGATTTATTTTGTTTTCCTAGGTTATTCTGTATTAACATCAGGGTATCACGTAATATTTTGCCACTTATCAGTGATAGTTAAAAAGGCAATGGAACATATGAAGCAATGGAACTTTTCAGTTTACTACGTTAATATAATAATTACTGAAATAAGAATCGTTGGTAATTTTTTGATGAAACAAGCTCAGATGACAATATTTACATAATTTCATCAATAAGTATGTATACCTTAACAGAGTTATTATAAACATATCGTTCCAGTGGTTGACAGTTTGGGAACTAAAATGGAGTATTTCTGTTTGAAGGAATCTTGCAGCCTAACCTTTACTGGGAAGAATGGTTGTCTTTAAACTCATTTTGTATATATTAGCCACATGAATTTGGGTTAGTGGAATTCTTTTCTTTGATTTCTCTAAAATAGTATTAAATATTAGCAGTGATAGTGCACATCTTGTTCATGATTTTATTGGGAACATCCAATATTTCACTGTATATAGTAGGTTATTGATATCTACTGTATTTAAAATTAAAGAACCAAGTTTCTCGCTAAGAGATTTTTTTCTTATTTACCTGTGGTTTTTGCTAATAAATATTTGATCTTTTAGTCTTTATGAATTCTGTGTGAACATTTTTTAAACCCTAATTTTGCACAATTTTATTAATAAGGATTATCTTATGTGCACAGAATAAAGTCAGAAGATCTACATCTTTTTTCTAGACATTGGAATCGTTTAAATGTCTTAATTATTTCATCCCCTTTGTGCTTTGATCTTTACTCTTAATTTAGTTTCTTATCTAGCTTTGTAAGTTAGAGATTGCAAATTGTATGTTTTCCTTATAATTTTATTTAATACCAGAAGTTTTTCTCTAAATTCTACCTTGATCATATCTTATAGATTTTGTGGTATTTAGTATTTTTCTCTAGAGAATATTTACTGTATTTATATCTGGGTCTGTTTTGGATTATCAATACTTGTGGGGTTTTTTTGTTGTTGTCTTTTATAAATTCTGAAGAAGGATGTACTAGTTATCTATTGTGGCATAGCAAGCGACTCCAAAAAGTAGTGGCTTAAAACAGACATTTATTTTCTCACAGTCTCTGTGGGATGGGAATTCCACTTATGTAGATGGTTTTGGTTCTTGATCTCATGAGGTTATAGTCAAGATGTCAACTGGGATAGCAGTCATCCAGATGCTTAAAAGAGGCTAGATGATCTGTATCTAAGCTGGTGTACTCATTATTGGTTGTCAGGTCACTAAAGACTTTTTGCAAGAGGCCTTAGTTTCTTACCACATGGACCTCCTCATAGGGTTGCTTAATTTCTTCAGGCCATAGCAGGTAGCCTTCCCCAGAGTAGATGTTCTTAGAGAAGTTAACAGCTAACATCAGAAGGCATACTTCATCATTTCCACAATATCCTATAATATTGGTTACACTGATCAGCCTCTACATTGTGGTAGAGGATTATTCAAAGATGTAAATGCTGGAAGGTAAGAACCATTGGGGACCATTTCAGAAGCTGATTGACATAAAGTAGAAATAATACCAGATTTTCTTTTAGGATGTAAGGAAACCTTGCATTTTCGGTGTCAGACCTCCTCTTTCAAAGGCCAAAAAGTTAGATACCACTTCCTCTTGTCAGGCCTCAGTTATCTTTTGAAGCAGCTCTTACTTTATGTAGAGAAGTATAGTTGTGACCTTTAGTTGGGGACAGATGGAGCTGCTGAGTACTCAGAATTAAGAGATTGGTAAACTCCTTTAATTCATTTACAACATATTCTTCATGATCTTTATCCTACTACTTTATATTTTTTGGTAATTCTGGAGTTTTTCTGGGAAAATTTATTTTTTTATAGAAGTCTTTTACATATATGGGCTTGTAACCCCTTTGATTCTAATGGATTTTTGAGCCCATGTGCTTGATATATTTCAGAAATTCTTCAGCACTCTGGTTATCTCAGCTTTTTAGCTTTCCTCATGGCATAGATTTTTCCTTTTTCTTGTTGTTTATTCTGTAATATCAGTGATATTTCTGAAGGAAGTCAGGGTAAATTGGAGTGCTTCCTAAGCCTTAGATAGGAAGCCTTTTTGTTTACAGTCCTGCTCCTCAGGTTAGTCTCATTGTTTAGCAGTCTGTTCTGACTACAGAAGGAGAAAAGATTATTCCCCTATGTACTTTCTTCTGTGCTCAGTTTGAAAAGATGATTTTTTTATTAACAAGTAGAGAGTACTGCAGATCCAGTATTGGAGATTCCATGTTTGTTTATTTGCTGTCTTCTCAAGGGAGTAAGATGAATATCATGAACTACCTCTATCTTATTTAAGAATTAGGAAATTGAGTGGTTAGAGTGTATTTAAATTGTTTTCATCCAGAAGACTCAATTCTTCCTGTACCCAATTAATAAGACTGGTGTTTTTTGTTATTGTTACTGGGTTTTGTTTGGTTGAGGGTGGTTGTTACTATTGGGGTTTTGTTTGTTTTTTAACCTCAAACATTAAGGAATAGCATTTTATTGGGCCAGAGAATGGTGTTTCCGTGAGAAAAGATGTGTAAAGAATGACAGGAATATAGAAAACAATATATTTGAACCTGTGTGTTCATAATTGGTCATCAGTTGTCTCTTTGACAGCCCTTTAACCTTGGGCAGGATGGAAAGGTTTGAAGAAAAGGATGGAGATAGAGCACCCCAGATTCTTAATCTAAATCTGCCTGCAGCTGGATCTGTGAGTAAATATGTGTCTCAGTTTTTTCACATGTGAAAATGAGGGAGTTATGTATGGTGATCCTGCTAAAATGTAAGGGAGCCTATAACTTTCTATGAAATACGTTGGAAAAACTAACTGAATAGTGGATAGTAGCTTATTGCAAGAAAGTACAATTTATGGGTAGGTAGTTCAGGGCTCTTCAAGGGAAATTTGCCCTACATGTGCCTTCTCCTTACCCACTGACTGTAGTTTAGTGCCCTGATATTAAATGTTGTGTCCCATATATATATCACCCTCCTCCTTCCAAAAAACGATGTTCTTGTTGATTCAGGTCTTTGTTGCCTTTATTCTATTTATCCATCCAAGTAAATACATTAGCTTTGATTCATCTTAATTCCTCTTCCTATTCAACATGTTTCTAGTAGTCAGATTGCATGTGTTCAGAGAATGTAGACTACTGTTGACCAGTATGATATTTCAGGTGTGCAGTAGTTATAAGTCAGTGCCAATAAAATTATATTACATTTGAAAAATTTAAAGAATTTCCAGATTGGTTACAAATTTGTGGTGTTTCTTTCGTTAGCATATATAATTCATAAGTGAATACATTCTTTATTTTTAGATATATATTTCAAAGAAGTCTTCCCAGTATTATTTCTTATTTACTCGTCAACACTAATGCAGAATTGATACTTATTATCATTTATAAGATATGATAATAATGATTAATAATCAGAAAATAATTATAGTAATTTATAATGCCTTTTTTCCCCTGAAGATTTCATATTAACTCTATTATTGTCCCACTGGGGGTTATTTTATGTCTATTGACCCACCATATTCTTGAAAACAACTTTATTGGTTTATTCATTAATATCAGGGTTCTAATAGCCACTTTATAAAGTAAATACAGTTACTAAAAGATATGTAAGTATATATATGTCTTTATATTCACATATGTACATATATGTGGGTGTATGTGTATATATGATTCCACACACACTGCCATGCAGTAGTGAAGACTAGTGAAAACTCAGAGGTGAGAGAGAGAATGGCTTTTCTGGAGGATTACAAGCCTTTCATTATGAATTATTTTATCAATTTTGAGTATTGGGACATTGTCAAAACAGTTTTCTTAATATCAGTGAGAAAAATATCATGTCATTATATGACTTAAGTAGATTATTGAACCTTGAGTTCATTTGATCTGAATGTGTTAAGTAAATTGTGTCTCAGTATATTCACTGGGAACAAATGAGGAGAAAAAAAGATTTTACAAAATTGTCAGTGATTTCCACAGTTTATTCCACTATAGGCAAAAATGTTATTTTGTTTGCAATTACTCTTCAGCTCTGGAGAACTCAAGAAAGCATCTCACCTTATTTGTTAACTTGGAATTTATACCAATATTGTCCCTTATTCCACCCCACCCCACAACCTTTCTTTTGACTCTATTTTAATCCTTATCTCTGTACAAACACTCCAGCTGGAAAGAGTGTGTGAAAACTAATTCTGGCTGGCTGAAAAAACAGCTTAAATATGTTCTTTCCTCAGTTTCATCTCAAAGAACAATAATAAAACATGGAAACCACCTACAGACATCTCCTAAAATACCTTTTGTCTCATATTATTAACATTTATCTAATCAAGAACATTTATCTAACTGAAGAGAGGCAAAGTTCTAACCTTTTGTCCATACTTACCCTTCTTTGAAAAATGTCAACCATACAGAGTTAGACGCTATGTAAACAGTACTAGAATTTGTATTTTAACTTTCGCCTAATAAAGGGAAGGTGATGATGATATTGTTTTTGGTATATTCTTCAGTTACCATCTAGAAAGAGCAGCACTAAGCCTCTTTTTAATTTACTAAGAGTTCTCCTCATAAAGTAATGCCCCCATCTGCTGGAACATCAGGGTTTTGCCTCAAGAAAAGGCTGTTAAAAAATAATATATAATCACTTGTGCATTTTAAAATTATGTTTTTTCATTTTTCATTCTCATCCATCAGTTTTACTAATGTTTTTATAAAAATTGTTAGTAAATTTCATCTTCTCTGATATGAGTTAATTGTTCTTGCAGACTGATTGGAAAGTGGTGTGTTTTTATATTTTTTAACAAATATATAAACTCATACTCTTTGTAAGAGTATTTGTTAATAGAATAGAAAGTCCTGTTTCTATAACTATTTCAGTGTACAGATGTGAGAATTTTTATAGGTAATATATAGTGTTTAGCTATAAAATCAGCGATGGAAACATTTTCAAAATGCTCTATACCTCAAGTTTTCTTTCCTATTTTTATTTTAAAATTCTAGGTAAAGTAAATCTTTTGTTCGTTTGTTTTTTATTTGCTAGGCAACATGCTGTTGACAGGCAGCAACTTTTCATTCCAGGAAGGAGCTGTAGTTGGATTATTTTGTTTTCATTTCAAAAATAGTGACACCTTTAAGTTAAGCAGGTGTACTGGATTCAGTAATTTCTCCCAACTGGATCCATATACCAACATTGTCTATTAATGAGCTGGAAGTAAATATGTGATGGTGTCACTCATAACCCCTCCCTGTTATTGAGGGCTTTCCTTAGGACTCCCGGGTTGCTATTAGGGACATGATACGACCTGCTGATATAGGGACCAAGTGGAGATATGTCAATTTATATATTAGTTAAGCTGAATTCATTTCTTATTTCTTAGATAAGTAT
This sequence comes from Lemur catta, assembly GCF_020740605.2. Classification (NCBI taxonomy): domain Eukaryota; kingdom Metazoa; phylum Chordata; class Mammalia; order Primates; family Lemuridae; genus Lemur; species Lemur catta. Next base: position 73,718,239 of record NC_059135.1, read on the forward strand.
TTATAAGTAAAAGATTTGAAATACTTGATTGTCCCAGAGGTTTATTTTGTACTGATTACCTCAGGGACCATTGATTTGCAGGGTAGGAAAAATTGTTTATTGGATGCCTCTTTGACCTACTTGGACAACTTTGAAACTAAATAAATAGAACATGTTCATACCTGTTTTCTCTTGTAAATGCTTTCTTTGGTATACAGTTTTACAGCTCCTGATCATCTTCATAATGTAGACTTCATCTAATTTTCCTTTATACTGTCACTTTACTTGAAATAGTACGAAAACTGTATTCCTGTGGGGCTTGCCTAAGGTGCCTGACTACATCCAGTTTCTGTTAATAGTCAGTCAGTCTTATCCTTTTTGTAGTTCTTCATTCAAAAGGCAGATTATTTCATTGTACTTGAAAAGATTTCTTAAAAATTTTATTCCGCTTGATCCTAGAGTATTTTTGATTATCTAGTTGAGGTACATGGTTATTTTTCTCAAGCAGTTTGATCCACTACTTCAATTTTTGGTTTTTTTACCTTAACATAGCTATAGGAAAAATAATAAGAAATATGTATAAATATGCTGTGTGTGTCCATGTGTGTGTGTGTATATATATATATATATAAATGTGGAAAGATATTCATATTCTTTTAAGTGAGAAATATTTTGAAGCAGTATGTAGAGGATCCATTTTGGTAAAAAAATGTGTATGTTGTATGCATGCTGCCTGTGGAAATTTTGCTTGCATTCAGTTTTCCTGAATTTAACCAAATAAAAATTATAGGAATTGCCGAACTTTGGATATTTATTTAACCTAAGAAGTTATGTTTTAAAAGATCCCAATCTAAGGTTAAAAAAAATAAATTTTGTTTTATCCTGCACATTTCAATTTTGGACATGATTGTATTTCTACTCTGAAAAATGAAGAAATTAGTACTCTTATGCATCCACCCCATTTTTTCCATTTTTTTGTTGCATAATTATTTTCACACTATCAAGATTCATGTTTACCACCTATTTTGCACATAAAATTTGTTTATGTTTAGTTTTAGTTTTTATTTCAGTGGATTCATAGCTCATCACCGTGTGTATGTGTGTGTGTGTGTGTGTGTGTGTGTGTGTGTGTACATGAGAGAGAGAGAGAGGGAGAGGCGGAAAGAAATTGTTTCGAATTGTGGTGTTTTTTTCTTTTTTTTCTGAGACAGTCTCACTTTGTTGCCCAAGCTAGAGTGCCATGGCGTCAGCCTAGCTCACAGCAACCTCAAACTCCTGGGGCTCAAGCAATCCTCCTGCCTCAGCCTCCCGAGTAGCTGGGACTACAGGCATGTGACACCATGCCTGCCTAATTTTTTCTCTATATATTTTTAGCTGTCCATATAATTTCTTTCTATTTTTAGTAGAAACAGAGTCTCGCTCTTGCTCAGGCTGGTCTCGAACTTCTGAGCTCAAAGATCCACTCGCCTCGGCCTCCCAGAGTGCTAGGATTACAGGCGTGAGCCACCACACCCGGCCTCAAATCGTGTTTTAATAGGCTGGATTTCATTGTTGAGTTCCCCATAGACTCCCCCCACCACACACACACCCCCAACAGGCTTTATTTGCTCTGTTTACTGAATAAGTTCATTCTTATTTGATAAGACTATAACTGTTAACCTTTATATGTGAATGACATCGTTGCTAGGTGCGAGTCTTCTTTGCCTCAGAAGTTTGTATATTACGTTATCATTCAGCATTTATTTTTCCCTTTGTAGACATTTTTCACCCCAGTGGCCTAACAAATTCATTCTTTAGGATTGAAAATTAATAATTGAGTTAGGACTTTTATCAATTTGCTTTTATCCATAATTTGCACATTGGTGAGAATTTTGGGGATTTTGTTGATTCTAGTACAACTTTTGAGAGTGAAATTGAAGTTGAGAACTGTGCAGAACTATTGTAGAATTTTTTAGGCTTTTGTTTGTTTTTGGTAATAACTTCTGTATCCTCATTTGTTTAGTTACTGCAAGGGCAATTCTGTTTAACAGTTTTTCTTGTTTGATTGCTTTATTGGATATTGAGAAGAGAAAGACTGTCTGATTCCATTGTGCTCCAGTTTATCCACATGATTCCTTTTTGGAATTCCAGAGTTTCTATACTAAACATGTATTACTTTCTAGGGAGAAAAAAATAAGTTTATGATCAAATATAGATGTTACAGAATACACAGATTATACACATAGACATTCAAAGAGAAGTGGTTTGTCAGTCTTGAACATCTGGGATACTAACCATGTTCTTTCAGAGTGCATTTGTTGTTTTGTGTCTCCTAAAGAAAAGCCCAGTGACGATCTTGTTGACCTCTGATGTTGGCAGGATTTTATTTACGCCCATTAAGACTAACTGACCTCTAATTGGCAGTCACTATACCTAACAGCTACTGCTTGCTCCTATAAGTAAGCTTTGCGGTCTTTGGCAAGTCATTTAAATCTCTATGCCCAGTTTCCATACCTATAAAAAGTAGACGGACTATATGTTCTTTAAGGTTCCTTTCTTTACTAAATCCATGAGTTTATCCCTTATTTTGAACTGATAACTGCTGTATCTGTTGGAGGTACATATGTACACACAGACACACACACACACACACACACACACACACACACACAATTATTCCAGCAAGATTGTAACCTTTTTGAGGATAGAGACCAAATTTTATATTTCTTCGTCTTCCCTGTAGTGCTTGTCACAGGGCCTTGTAATAAATAAACACTCACTAAATAGGTGTTAGGTTAAATTGATTGAGAAGCTCTGGCATTAACTTGGAGCAACTTGGTTGTTTTACTGTCTGTAATACAGGGAGGCATTTATATAAACATCTTATTTAATCTTGTTTCCAAATGCACCTATTTTTCATATCATTTAAAATGTCTGGTAAAAATTTGTCTTTGACTTTAGTGAAAGTGTGTCTTTAAGGAGTGCCTGCAACTGAAGCCATGAATTCAATTATATATGTATATGTTACCTATACCCATATGTATACAGAAACATACACATGGAAATTGAACAGATATGCCAAACAACAGATATGTGTTGCTTGGTCATGCTAATTTCTTGGGACAAAGAACCTTGATCATGAAATCTTATAACCCCCTGACCTAATATCATCAGAAAATTTATATCCTGTTTTGCACACCTTATAATAACAAATCAGGTGCCTAAAATCTGTGGTATGAAAGGACTTCTTAGTGACTTATGACAACAGTATTATTTAGATGAAGCAATGATCTGTTTTCGACTTGGAATCATACATTATATACATTCAACAGTAATTTACTGGGCAGCTTATTCTCAGATCAGAGTTGTTGGTATTCCAAAATAAATCTCATGATGTGTGCCCTTGTAATATTTGGTAATTCTAAGTTCTTTTAAGACAGTAATATTCTAAATTAGGTAAAATCTTGTTATAGATGTTGTATGCTGTTACTAGTGGGCAAGCAGAAAGGTATTTGGTAAATAGACCAGACTTCAAAACAAAAAAATCTGACTTGAAGAACTATCCCTGGGATAGTTGCCTCTCCTTCAATGCTCAGGATTCTGTTAGTCTGAAAGACAGTGAATCCAACTAGGCTAAGATGAGGCACTTAAGTTGGTTGTATATACCTAATGGAGAACCTTTAAGTAGAAAAACATTTGATATCTGACTGATACTGAACTACATTATGAGAGAGTAAGTTATTAGTATCTATTTATTCCGTGAATTCTTTGTCTAGAAGTGGAGAGAGTTCCACAAATAGTTCCTTAAATATTGTTGGCCAAACAGAGTTAGTCTACAATATAGCATGTAGAGTCAGTGAAGTAGATGTAGAGGCTCCTAGTGAGGGTTTGGAGCTGAGGGGGAGGAATCAGGAGAAAGAAGAGCTATAATAAATATACATGCAATTTTAAGAGCAGTAAAGGACATGCTTCATAATTCTTGGAATTTGCCGATATGTAGCCCTTGTAAAGCATAGGAATGGGAATTACCACGATAAATAAGCCACTCCAGCTGAAAAGTGGAAAGTGTGAATATACACGTGATTGAGTCTTAAAAATTTACTCCTTTAGTCATCCTGCTTTGCCTAACATGTTTTTAAAAGTATAAAAGTCTAAATATAGTAAGTAGTGATCAATGAATATATTTCAGAATTTTACCTTTTATCATCCCTTCATTTATTAAGGTGTATGTTGTAGGGATATTACTGTTATGGGGAAATGAACACAGGCTATTCAGAGAGAAGGCAGCTTTAGGTGACATATTTGTACAATTCCTGTAATTTTTGTCCTTTGTCAATGCAGGGATAAATCTAAAGTGTTCAGTAGCTTTCTGATATATAACAGTGCTCTGGAATTGGAATAATGAGAATTTTCTCCATATATAGTTGACCACTAAACAACTCAGGGATTAGAGGTAGCAACCCCCTCCTCAGTTGAAAATCCACATAAAACTTTTGACTCCTCCAAAACTTAATCACTAATAGCCTACTATTGACTTGAAGCCTTACCAATGACACACAGCTGATACATATTTTAATGAGGAGGAGGAGGAAAAGGAAGGGTTGGTCTTGTTGTCTTAGGGGTGGAAGAGATCGAGGAGGTAGAAGAAGAGGCAAGTGAGGCAGGCACCCTTAGTGTAACTGTACAGAAATACACTGTAATTTCTGTCTGATGTTTTTGCTTTTTCATTTCTCTAAAATTATTTCTATATGGTATTGATCCTTCTTCAACCATTTGCTTTAGTTTCAGTGCCAGAATAAATGAAGGGTCCATGTCATAAAAGAAGTCAAAAGCAATCTTGAATATTCAGAACCCTTCTGCTGGATTGTCTGATGTAAGTTTGTTCTCTGGCACTGCCTCTCCTATGTCTTCTTCCTCATCATCTGACACTGGTTCAGAAGCACTCATCTCCATCAAGTTGTCTTTTATTAATTCCTCTGGTGTGGTTCCTCTTAAATTCCTCTAAGACGTGTAGTTTGAAACCCTTTTTGACATGTGCACAACCTCTTTCATGATTTCCTTGATTGGCTCTCTTGTACATCCTGTGACATCATGCACAACATCTGAACACAGTTTTCCTCCAGCAAGAATTTATTGTTTCGGGTTTGATGACTTTCATGGCTTTCTCTATAACAGCAATGGTATCATTAGTAATGTAATCCTTCCAGACTTCCATGATATTCTCTCTATTGGGGTTCTCTTCTATAATGTTGACAAATCGTTTCCATAGAATACCATGTGTAATGAGCCTTAAAGTTCCTTCTGACTCCCTGATCTAGGGGTTGAATTTGAGATGTTGTATTTGAGGGCAAATAGGCCACTTTGCCCCTTTCAGTGGCTAACTCGTGCAATTCTGAGTGGCAGGGGAACTGTCAATTATCAAAAGAACTTTAAAAGTCAGTCTCTTACTGGCAAGGTACTTCTGACTTTAGGGACAAAACGTCAGTGGAATCAATTCAGAAAAAGGGTTCTCATTGTGCAGGCCGCCTTTTTATACAACCAGAAGGCTGGCAGCTGGTGTTTATCTTTTCCCTTCAAAGCTCAGGGGTTAGCAGCTTTATATTATATATAAAGGCAGTCTTGATCATAAAGCCAACTGCATTTGCTGAAAACATTAGAGTTTGTCTGTTCCTTCCTTCCTTAAATCCTGGTGCTCACTTTTCTTCCTCACTAATAAATAACCTTTGTGGCATTTTTTTCCCCGAGAATAGGGTACTTTTGTCTACATTAAAATTAAAAACCTGTTCTCCTCAGTGATTTTCTTAATGGCGTTTGGGAACTTGTCTGCTGCCTCTTGTTTGGCAGAAGCTGCTTCTCCTGTTATCTTGACTTTTTTAAAGCCAAACCTCATTCTAAAACTATTAAACCATCCTTTGCTGGCATTAAATTTTCCAGTTTAGATCCTTCGCCTTCCTTTTGCTTTAAGTTGTCATGTAATGACTTTACTTTTCTTTGAATCATATTAGAGCCTATAGGTGTGCCTTTCTTATACCAATCCTCCACCCACATAAAAGCTGCATTTTTAGTACGACTTGGAAAGATATTTTGCAAAATATGTAAGGTTTTTGTGCTTGCTGGTGTAGCTGCAGCACCAGGAGCTTCACAGATTTCCTTTTTTTTTTATAATGTTCCTTATGCTGGATTCATTTATTTTAAAATGGTGAGCAACCACAGCTGCAGACCTCGATCTATAGTATATATCAAGCAATTCAGCTTTTTCTTGTAATGCCATGACTTATTTCTGTTTCTTGGGAGTACATTTGGCATCAATAGTTGCACTTTCTGTGGGTCTTGTGGTATTCAAGGTTTACGGTATTGCACTCAACACAATGAAAAATATGTGAGAACCATAAGAGATCACTTTTAACTGCTATATGAAATTTGCTAGAGAGACAAATTGCTCACATAGAGATGATTTATAACATGTCATCTTAAGTGGATACTCACAACACTGGAGCTCCCACAATAGCAGCAGGAGGTGGCTATGAAATCATTATGGTAGGATAGTATGTACTAAAGTTAATTTTATGCAGTTATGATTTAATACTCCATCTTTGCTTACATTTCTCTCAACTGTGAATGGTACTATGTACAGTCGGTTAGCATGCATAAGTTTCGATAAATTTTAACTTTTTATAATTTGTATATATTTTATGGTAGTAAATGATAAAATAGATTGGTATCCACATACATTTTATACATTTATGGCATACATAACTTTTAATTTCTTTGATATTGCTGGGCTATACAGTTACTCTGTTTTTTCATATCGTCACAAATGTCCAAAGAATTTTCCAACATATTTCTTGAAAAATATCTCTGTATAAGTGGACCTATAAAGTTCAAACTTGTGTTTTTCAGAGGTCAACTGTATGTGTCCTATATATCAGGACTGAATAGAATGATGTAAGTCATTAGAAAAGTCAGAACTACATGGTCACTCAGTATTTGAGCCAGTAGTATAGAGCAGTGGTTTGTAGACCTGGTGATATGGCAAAGTCATTCTGGGAACATTCTGTATTTTCCCAGATAAGACTGAGACCCAGAAATTGTATTTTAAAATAGTTCCTCTCGGGTGATTATGATGACATTTGGGAAACTGATGTAAAGCAAAAACTAAATTGATTATTTGTGTATGTTTCTAATTATAATTTGATGCTATCTTTGTGTCCAAAATTTCATTAATACTTACTGATTTTCTTTGGCCTTTTAAAAATAAAAAATTTAATAATTTCTGAATGTGTAATCTGCTTTTATGAAGGAGAATGCTTCGTTGCGCATACTACATTAAAGGTACTTTGCTATAATTATAAATAGCACGGTCCCATCATAGATGAATTGACTATAACCACACTACCATATGACTCTACTACATGGTCACTAGGAATGTTACAGTCTAATTAGGGAGGTGAGAAGAATGATGATTAGCATTCAGCAAAATCTTAAGGGTACTTGTTAATATTCTCTATTGATAACTTTCTTGTTCTCTATTGATAACTTTTAAATTAAAACAAACTGTTTATTTGGGTAGAATAGCCAGGAAGTTTAGTGCCTTAGATCTGAACATTTAAGAATATCTAGGCTGGGCATGGTGGCCCATTCCTGTAATCCCACCAGTTTGGGAGGCCAAGGTGGGAGGATCACTTGAGAACAGGAGTTCAATACTAGGCTGGGTAACATGCCCCAACCCCATCTCTACAAAAAAATTTAAAAACTGGACGTGATGGCAGGCATCTATGGTCTCAGATACTCAGGAGGCTGAAGCGGGAGGATTGCTTGAGCCCAGGGGTTCAAGGTTGCAGTGAGTTATGATCATAGTGCTGTATTTCAACCTGGGCAACAGAATGAGACCTTGTCTCGGGGGGAAAAAAAGTAGGAGAAAAACCATACTGAAAAACAGATTCTATCTTTTTTTTGGTATATGTGTGTGAATATTCAGTGAGTGTTGTGTTTTACTTGGCTGTTGTGTGAATCAATATATTGGCTTGGATAGTTTTATGTGTGTGCATATTTATACGTGAGTAAAATACCATTGTTGGTTACCTGGTTAATATACGTGAGTAAAATACCATTGTTAGTTACCTGGTTAAGTGTTTACTTAATGTTTTCGAATTCAAGGTTTGTTTTTTTTTTTTTTCTTTTTTCTTTTTAGAATAACTGCTGACATCCATATTTATGACCTGGACCTTTTTAGTCTGGTGGTAAATATATAGAGAAAATGTTATTATATAGCTCAGAGTCAACTTTAGTACTCACAGAAATACGTATAATAAAAGCAAGTAATTTAGTTGGTTTTAGATACATATTAACTAAGACCAAAGCATTGAAACAGTAAAGAAAAGAGAAAAAAATGTTGTGGGGTTTAAAAAATTTTTTTTGCTGCATTATTTCTCTTAACAGACAATATCTCTGCTGTTCTACATAGATTTTCAGTGCAGTCATCTCATTCTGAGTGGTGTTTGAAGCACCTAGCTTTCGGGAAAGAAAAGTATTTCCCTTCTGTGGTTCTTAGCAGTAATTTTCTCTACTGTGTCCTCACTGCAGCTGTAAGAGTCTCATGTGACATCTGCTGCTCAGGAGTTCTATGTCCAGAGAAACTGGAAAGACTGTGGCAGACTTGAGTTGCTAAAGTTTTATAAAAATAATTCCACTGGCATTTTCCAGGAACTCTGTAGACATGCTCTGTGACATGAATCCTTTTCTTCTTCTTTTTTTTAATCCAACTCTCCATATCAGAATAATAATTTATGGAGCTAAAAAGAAGAGAAAAAAGGAGGAAGGATTTCTGTCTACAGAGGTTCAAGTGTCTTGCCTTGGGATTGATATTTTTTATGAACATTCATCTATATTGCTAATATCTTCCTGAATACTACTTGCTCTTTGCCATTGACCACCTACTTGGCTTAACTGACACAATCTTTCCAAAAGTGCTAGAGCAGCAGTCTGCAATCTTTTTGGCACCAGGGACTGGTTTCATGGAAGACAATTTTTCTGGGAAGTGTTGGGGGGTGGTTTGGGGATGATTCAAGCACATTACATTTATTGTGCAGTCAAACCTCTCTGCTAATAATCATCAATATTTGCAGCTGCTCCCTAGCACTGGCATCAACGCCTCAGCTCTGCCTCAGATCATCAGGCATTAGATTCTCATAAGTAGTGTGCTATCTAGATCCTTCGCATGCACGATTTACAGTAGAGTTCTTGCTGCTGTGAGAATGTAATGCCCCTGCTGGTCTTACAGGAGGCAGAGCTTATGTGGTGTTGGGAGCCAATGGGGAGCAGCTGTAAATACAGATGAAGTTTCATTTGCCTGCCTGACGCTCACCTGCTGTTTGGCCTGGTTCTTAACAGGCCACGGACTGGTACCATGGTTGGGGACTGCAGTGCTAGAGCACTAGTGCTTAACCATTCATTCCTCATTAGTCCCATAATTGGCACTGTAAGACTGTAATCTTTAGGGAGCTTTATTATTTAGCTGGCTTTATCAGAGCAAATCTCTGTCCTCCTCTACTGAGTCAAGAATATCTTTCTTGGCCTTTTTATATTAGATCCCTTTCATGTTGTTTGATACCAGCATTAGACTGATACTAAGTTGATATAACTTTTTTAAACATTATTTTATAGGTATTGATTTTTACTTTTGTTTAATTTTTTTTTTACTGTAGACATTTTAATTTCTTCCAGGAAATATTGATGAGCCAAAAACTATTACGAAAATATTTCTAATATACTGTTGAAACATACATATCAAAAAATCTGGAAAAAACTCTTTTTAGGAAATGTAGGTCCCCTTTTCCCCCTGGAGGTAACATAAATATAAATTATCCAGGCAAATGATTCATTTTATATTTTTCACTCTTTTGTTTAAACAGTTTATATGAATGTCCAAGTAACCAAAAGAATTGAAGTAGATCACAGAACTGTATAATTTTTGGAATATCCTTGGAAATTTCTGGATTATTAGATGATAGGACAAAAACCTTTTGTTACTTTTCAGTAATAGGAGAAAAGAAGCTCTTCCAGCATTTTGTTTCCTCTATGATCTGTGATCTCTTTTTCTGTCTAATAGGAAGACTTTCTAGGGCATCAAAGCTTGTTTGTTTATTTGCCATGATGAAAGTCCTTTGGCCTCTTGATGCCTTTCCTATTCCAATTCTCCTATTCCCCACTCTACTCCCACCATGATCCTCAGATACTTTTCACCTTTGGCTTAGCTTGGAGATGTTGTTTGTACCCATGTATTTCTATATCTTCTATTGTTTCTTATTAGTTTTATCAGGTTTGGTGTGGAATGTACAATAATCAGGTCAATTTTCTCAGCTTACAAAGTGTGGTTCCTGAACTGGCAGCAGGAATATCATCTGTGAACTTACTAGAAATGCAAATTGTCAATCTCTACTCCAGACCTATTAAATCAGAAACTCAGGATAGGGCCCAGCAATCAGAATCACTTCCAGGTTTTAAATGGCTTATTGGCATTAACAGTTTTGGGTGTTTTTATTGGCAGTATTTAAAACTTTATTATTTTAAATTGAGGAAACCCAGTGAATGCATACTATTGAAGTCTGTCCTGATACTTCTAGGGTACCTTAGTTGAAGTTTCCTTTGGAAGCACTTGATCTTTTACTGTATTGACAAAGAAATACAGTGAAAGAAACTGAATAAAACACAAGTCTCATTCTGTGTTTCAGTTTTGTTTGCCATCTCTAATTGTTCTTAGCCTTGGTTCTTCTAATATAATTATTTGTAAAAGGTACTGTGTACCATCATGCTTGGCATTTGATAGCATTGTACATCAGGTCAGCTATTTAATTTAATCCCCACAATAACCCTAATCTCAAATTTTACAAAGGAGAAAACAGCCTTAGGAAAGTTAATTTGCAAAGGTCATACTGCAGAACCAAGGACTCGAATTTAGGCCCAGATGGTGACAAAGCTCTTAAGGACACTGATACTACCAGCAAATTCAGTTTTCTACTTTTGCTTCTTTCCATGTCTTTGTCTAAATTTGCATCTATCTTAAATTTGTTGTATAGGTGGTCTTATTCTGGACAACTACTTGCTTACAGTTCTGATTTAAATACTATTCTCACATAGTTCATTTATTTTGTCCTTTGTGACCTCCTAAGAAAAATTTAAAATTTTTTGAAAACTTCTGGCATTTTTATCTTAACTTCCTTTACTTTTGATTTTTCTGGTTTAATTTCATAGATGAAAGCCTTTAAAGCCTGTCTTTTTATGTGCTCAGTAATAGATTTTAAATCTGTGTTGCCAAATTTTTCAGACAGGCCAAAAATGGAATCCAGTAAATGCAAGTGTGATATGAGTGGGGAGATTACTGCAAATTAGGGCAGTTTTAAGTCAAGATGTGGAGGATGATGGAGTATTTGTGTATATTAATAAAACAAGTACAAATGTAGATTTTGACTAGTAATTTTAATCTGGATTTGAAATGATCCTTTTAGTCCTCTAAATCATAATTGAAGGCAGTATAAATAAAATGCATGCTAGCCTAAACTAGAAAGAATATATTACTAACATTTTTTAAAAATGTGTTATTAGTGAGCTGTCAATCCAAGGTTATAAATATATAGAAGTAATTAATATGCTTTTTCTAAAGATAATTAAATTTGCATTCTTGGGAATCGCCACACTTGCAGCTTTTTATAAGGTTTGAAACTTGTTTTAAAAATTATTTGTTAATTAAAAATTATTTGTTAAAAAATCATGTACTTTATTTTTTGTTACTCTTGTCACTTCTCTTTTAAAAGAAATAAATTTCTTAACTGTATTTTAACCATTTTGAAATTTCTTTGCTATGACAACCATGATTAATAATATACTACATACATTGTGCTTATAACTCTATTTCTGTAACTTATTCTTTTTATACTGGGCAGTTTTTTGAGGGTCATGGCATATAATTATTCAAAATTATTAAATTTGTCTAAGCAGTTAATTTAACCTAATCAGACTACTTTTTTAAAAAAGATTTTGACCTGTGGTTTTTTTTTTATCTCAGCTTACCTGTGGACCACCTCTGCTAGCTAGCATTTATTCATTCAAAAAATAATCTTTTTTTATTTTTTTGGCGGCAGAGTCTCACTCTGTTGCCCAGGCTGGGGTACAGTGACCTCATTATAGCTTACTGCAACCTCAAACTACTGGGCTCAAGTGATCCTCTTGCCTCAGCGTCCTGGTGTGCACCACCATTCCCAGATATTTTTTTATTTTTTGTAGAGACAGGATCTCAAACTGCTGGCCTCAAACAGTCCTCCTGCCTTGGCACTCTCAGAGTGCTAGGATTACAAGAATGAGCCACTGCGCCCAGCCCAGAAAATATTCTTTTTAAAAACCAACTGTGTGATAATATTTTACATGCTGATTTGGATACAATAATAGTATAATCCCTGATCCCTTCCATTTAAGGAGCCTGTGATCCAGTGGAGAAATTAGACAAGTAAACACAGAGTTACATCACTGTGTGTTAATTTCTGTGACAGAAAGAGATAGCATGTATCTTAAAAGTACATGAGGGACACATAACCGTCAGACTTTTCCCAGAGTAGGAGTATACAGAAAGATGTCACAGAAAGTATCCCACAGAGAACAGTACCTCAGCTAATACCTGGGTTCAGAATGAACCAGAGTACATAGGATTGCTGATAGTTTAAGGCAGAATATTAAGAGAAGGAGCTAGTGATTTCAACTGGGAACTAGTCATCCAGAAGCTTCCTTTTAAATTATGTTAGGGAATTTTGAATTTTGGATGTCAGGGATGGAATGAAAGGGTTTTACTTGAAAACACTATCACTGAATGAAAACAAGACTTGGAGAGTAGTAAAGAAGCTGGTTCCAGTCAAGAAATAATGATAATCTAAACCAGGGTAGAGAGAGCTAGTGACAGAAGTGGATTGGGTTAAAATTTTCTAGGCGGTAGAATAGACTGTTATTTGGAACTCTGAGAAGGAAAATTAGGATTATTAGCTTTAGCAATCATAATTTGAGAGCAAGATCTAATGGAAATTGACGATGCTGCAAATATAGAAGCTAAAGTATTATCAGGGTAAGACATTCCTTGGAATTACCCATTTTACTATTTACTGCATTCACTGCTCCTTGCAGTCGTATAAATAAGTAATAGTGGGTTTCACCAGAATTTCTACAGGTAAATAATTATAATCACCTAGTTTTGCATTTGATACCAACATGACTAATAACTTATTTATGCAGACTTGCAGTTTCTCTGAAACTTTTTTGGTCCTACTATTTTAGAGCAATAAATACAATCAGAATAGAAAGCTCAGTAGGAAGTGGAAGGAGGCCTGGTTTCCACTGGTGTGATTTCAGGAGAAATGCAACCTATTTACTTTAGTAATAATCTGTTTGCAGATTTAATAAAGATTTAGTTGTACTACTGCTAGACACTTTTTTTGTCATCGAGCATTTGAAAAGATTATACAATTAGAATTTTTTTAAGCTTTTTATTTTGAAATTATTATAGATTCACAGAAGTTGCAAAAACAATATATAGAGCCCTGTGAATCTTCACCCAGTTTCTCCTAAGAGTAACATCTTAAGTAACTGTAGTGCAATATCAAAGCCAGGAAATTCAGCTTGGTCTTACACTGATAACTAAACTACGGACCTTATCAGTTTTCAGCAGTTTTTATTTGTACTCGTTTGTGTGTATGTATGTAATTATCTGTGATTTGATCTCATGTATAGATTTAGTAACTGCCATCACAATCAAAACACAAATGTTCCGTCACTACAAAGAAAATCTTCATGCGATGTCTTCATAGTCATACCTACCTTTTTCAGTCCTGTCTCAGTTCCTGGTTTCCATGACTCTGTTCATTATCTGTAGTTTTGTCATTTCAGGAATGCTGTGTGTGCTTAAGATTTATCCAGACTGTTGTTTGTATTATTAATTACTGATTTTTTTTTCATCAGTTATATACTGCTTTATTTGTGGATACTCTAGAGTTTCTTTAATCCCATTGTCTTTGAAGGACATGTGTGTTGTTTCCAGGGTTCTGGCTCTTAAAATTGTACTTGTTACGAACATACATGTTACAGCTTTTTGTGTCAACATAAGTTTTTATTTCTCAGCAACCTAAGAGTGCAGTTATTGTATTGATTGGTAAGTATACGTTTAGTTCTTAAGAAACTGCCAGAAAGCAGCTTTTTGGAGTACCAGTACTTATACATTGTCACCAGTGGTTGTATGAGAAACCCATTTTCTCTAAATCCTCACCATCATTTTGGGTTATCTCTCATTTTTATTTTAGCTATCCTCATAGATGTATAGTGATATCTCATTGTGGTTTTAATTTCCATTTTCCTAATGGGCAACGCTATTAAACATCTTTTTTATGTGCTTATTTGCCACCCATGTATCTTTTTGGTGAAATGTCTATTTATGTCTTTTGCCCATTTTCTTATTGCATTCTTTTTTTATCATTGGGTTTTGAAGGCTCTTTAGATATAAATCCTTTGTCAGATAATGTGGCTTGCAAATATTTTCTTTTAATCTGAAGCTTGTCTCTTTTTAACTGTAATATTATGATTGTCTTTTGAAATATTCTTTATTATGGAGTGGAGATTTGACCATGATGTGAAGGAGCAAGATGTGATGTGTTAAAATTTTATTTAGGTCAAAACTTACCTTAGGTCAAAACTTAGGTTCTAAGTTAGACACCATAGTGGTATGTTTGTGGTTTTTTTCATGATGATGGCTCCAAATGAAGAAAATGAATGCTATTGATAGTTTACTGAATTATGTTTGATACAGTGGGACAGAGTAGATACCCTAGAATCTCAGATATTTTATTTAGCTTTTCTGAGCAATGCTTTCTTAATCCATAAAATGGGCAAAAATATCTTTTAATTCCAGCAATACTGTCAAATAGCTAATGTAACTCTGAAAAATAAGACATTGCAAAAGCCATTTTAAATTTGGTTTCTTGCAGTTTTAGATGTAGTCTGGTAGACAGTCAAAAGCATCTTAAATCAGAGTTGAGGATATCATTTTATGTTGTGACAAAGCTCCATCCAAAACACTCATAAGAAAAAACTTATGTGGAATAAAATAAAACTTTAAAAAATAATTAAAGTAAAGATTCTCAGGCAAGTTGCCTTCTATAGACATAAAATGCTTCTAGAAGGTGTCTTAGGCAGCTGAAAAGACTACTGTTCTCCCAAGAAAGAAGATTGTTAGAGACATCAATTGAGTACACTCTTCTTTGGTTTCCAATTTTGGATTCAAGAGCCAGAAGCCTTTTTGGTGGTTTAGGCCATGGCTACCTGGCTTACAAAGTAAGCAAGGGGACACAGATTTGCTTGCTGTCAAGACCTGGCTCTGCTAAAGACCTGTTAACATTTCCAAAGGAGAAGACAGCATTACCAGGGTTGGCTTTCTAATTGTCACTATATAAAATTAATAAACATGAGTATGAAATATAATATTGCCACAGTGGCTGATATTCCTTCAAGTTATTGAAATGTGTACTTCTCTTTTTTAAACAGTTGGCTAAGTAAGTAATAGTTGGTTAAGAGTGTAACAAGTCTGGGTTCAGATCCTGGCACTGCCACTTACATACTTTTCAATGTATTTTTTAAATTGAATAAAAATTGTATATATTTATGGTATACAGCATGATTTGATATATGTATACATTGTGGAATGACTAAATCAAGCTAATATATGTTACTTCACCTACTTATTTTTTTTTTTTGTGGTTAGAACATTTAAAGTCTACTCTCATGGATTTTCAAGTATAGCATACATTGTTATTAACTATAATCATGTTGTACAATAGGTATACTGAATTTATTTTTCCTATCTAACTAAAATTTTATGTCCTTTAACCAGCATCACCAACACCCACCCACCCCACTCCTGCCCCAGTAACCTCCATTCTACTCTGTGCTTCTGTGAGTTGAACGTTTTTAGATTCCACATACAGTAGTCCCCCATTGTTTCACTTTCTGTGGTTTCAGTCACCTGTGATTCAGAAATATTAAGTGGAAAATTTCAGAAATAAACAATTCTTACGTTTTAAATTACATGCCATTCTGAGTGGTGTGATGAAATCTAGCAGCATCCCTCTCTGTCTCACCTGGGACATGCATAATTTCTTTGTCCAGCATATCCATGCAATGTATGCTACCTGCCCCTTAGTCACTTGGTAGCTGTCTTGGTTATCAGATCAAAAGAAAAACGTAGGATTCAGTCCTATATTGGCAGTGTCAGACATCTTCTGGGGGGTTGGTATTTGTCCTGTCTGTGTCTGCCTTATTTCACATAACATAATGTCCCCTGATGCGTCCAAGTTGTTGAAAATGATAGGATTTCCTTCTTGTTTATAGCTGGATAGTGTTCCATTGTGTGTATGTATGTGTGTGTGTGTGTGTGTGTGTGTGTGTGTGTGTGTGTGTGTGTGTATATATATATCACATTTTCTTTGTCCATTCATCTAACAGTGGACACTTAGGTTGATTCCACATCTTGGCTATAGTGAATAAATAATGCTACAATGAACATGGGAGTGAAGATATCTCTTCAACATACTGATTTCATTTCCTTTGGATATATATACACACACTCAAGAGTGGGAATGCTAGATCATATGGTAATTCTAGTTTTAATTTTTTCATGAACCTCTATACTGTTCTCCGTAATGATTGTATGATGCTAATTTACATTCCCACCAGCGGTGTACAAGGGTTCCCTTTTTTCCAAAACCTTGCCCACACTTGTCATATTTTGTCTTTTTTGATAATAGCCATCCTAAGGTGTAAGATGGTACTTCATTGTGGTTTTGATTTGCACTTTCCTGTTGATTAGTGATATTGATCATTTTCTTGTATACTTGTTGGCCATTTGTATGTCTGCTTGTGAAAATATCATTTTAGGTTGTTTAACCATTTTTAAATTGGGTTATTTGTTTCTTTGCTGTTGTTGTTTGAGTTCCTTACACAGTCTTCTCTTGGTATCCCTTGGTAATTGGTTCTAGGACCCTGCTCTGATACCAAAATCCACAGATGCTCAAGTCCCTTATGTAAACTGGTATAGAATTTGCATGTAATTTACACATCCTCTCATATACTAGATTACTTATAATACTTAAATACAATGTAAATGCTATATAAACAGCTGTTATATTGTGTTTTTTTATTTGTATTATCTTTTACTGTTGCACTCTTCCCCTGCCCCCAAGAATATTCTCTATCCATGGTTCCTTGGATCTTCAGATAAATGCTGAATGTATATTTTGGATATTGACCACTTATCAGATATATGATTTACAGATATTTTCTCCTATTTAGTAGGTTAACTCTCTTGATTATTTTTGGTTTGCAGAAGTTTTTTAGTTTGATGTAATTCCATTTGTCTGTTTTCATTACTGTTGCCTGTGCTTTGGGGTCATACCCAGAAATCTTTTCTAAGGCCAATCTCAAATAGTTCTTCCGCTGTGTTTTCTTTTTAGTAGTTTCATAGTTTCAGGTCTTATGTTTAAAGGTTTTAATCCATTTTTAGTTAGATTTTTATGTATCATGTGAGATAAGGGTCAAATTACATTCTTTTGAATGTAGATATCTACTTTTCCTCATTGAAGAGACTTTCCCCATTGTGTGTTCTTGGCACCTTTGTTAAAGATCAGTTGACTGTAAATGTGTAGATTAATTTCTGGTATCTCTATTATCTTTTGTTCTATATGTCTGTATTTGTCTAATACAACGCTATTTTGAATTACCATCGCTTTGCACTAGATTTTGAAATTAGGTAGTGTGATGCTTCCACCTATGTTCCTTTTTTTTCAATTTTTAAATTTATTTATTTTTAATTATTTAAAAATTATGATGGGTACATAGTAGTTGTATACATTTACGGGATATATGTGATTTGTTATAGTGATCAAATCAGGGTAATTGGGGTACACATCACCTCAAGCATTTATCATTTCTTTCTGTTAGGAGCATTCCAATTCCACTTTTTAGTTGTTTTAAGATACACAATAAGTTACTGTCAGCCATAGTCACCCAATTTTGCTACCAAATACTAGGTCTTCAATGGTCTTAACTGTATTTTTGTACCCATTAACCATCTACACTTTATCCCCCACTCCCAACTACCTTTCCCAGCCTTGGGTAACTATCACTCTACTATCTTCATCAATTAAGTTTTTATAACTTTTAACACCCACATATGAGTGAGAACATGCAAAATTTGTCTTTCTGTCTCTGGTTTATTTCATTTAACATAATGTCCTCCAGTTCCATGCATGTTGTTGCAAATGATAGGGTTTCATTTTTTTTTTTAATGACTAAAGTATATTCCATTGTGTATGTGTACCACATTTTATTTAACCATTCAGCTGTTGGTAGACACTTAGGTTGATTCCATATCTTTCTTATGAATACTACAGTAAACATGGCAGTGCAGATATCTCTTTGATATACTGATTTCCCCCCCCCCTCCTTTTTTTGGATATATACCTAGTAGTGGGATTGTTTGATCATGTGGTAATTCTATTTTTAGTTTTCTGAGAAGCCTGGATACTGTTCTCTATGGTGTCTATAGCAGTTTATATTATAGTTTACCAACAGTGTATGAGGATTATCCTTTCCGCTTGTTCTTGCCAGCATTCGTTATTACTTGTCTTGGATAAGAGCCATTTAACTGGGGTGAGATGACATCTCATTGTAGTTTTGATTTGCTTTTCTCTGATAATTAGTGATGATCATTTTTTCATATACGTGTTGGCTGTTTATATATCTTCTTTTGAGAAGTGTCTATTCAGATCTTTTGCCCATATTTTAATCAGATTTTAAAATTTTTTAATGGGCTATTTGACCCCCTTATATATTCTAGTTATTAATCTTGTGTCAGATGAGAAGCCTGCAAATATTTTCTCCCATTCTTTGGGTTGTCACTTCACTTTGTTGCTTTGTCTCCTTTGTGGTGCAGAAGCTTTTTAGCTTGCTGTGATCTTATTTGTCCATTTTTGCTTTGGTTGCCTGTACTGTTGAGGTATTACTCAAAAAATCCTGTCTCAAACCAATGTCCTGGAATATTTCCCCAATGTTTTCTTTTAGTAGTTTCATAGTTTCTGGCCTTAGACTTAAGTCTTTAATCCATTTTGATTAGATTTTTGTTTATGGTGAGAGATAGGGGTCTAGTTTCTTTCTTCTGCATATGGATATCTGGTTGTCCCATCACCATTTATTGCAGAGGCTGTCCTTTCCTTAATGTATGTTCTTGGCACCTTTATAGAAAATGAGTTTGCTGTAAATGGGTGGATTTATTTCTAGGTTCTCTATTCTGTTCCATTGATGTATTAATTATACATGTGTTTTTATGCCAGTACCATGCTGTTTTGGTTACTGTAGCTTTATATTGTAGTATAATTTGAAGTCGGGTAATGTGATTCCTTTAGCTTTGTTCTTCTCTTTGCTCAGGAGGACTTAGGTTATTCTGGACTTTTTATGTTTCCCTATAAATTTTAGGATTACTTTTTCTATTTCTGTGAAGAATGTCATTGGTATTTTGATAGGAATTGCATTGAATCTGTAGATTGCTTCATGTAGTATGGACATTTTAACAATATTGACTCTTCCAATCCATGAACATGGAATATCTTTACATTTTTTGTATCTTTTTCCATTTCTTTCAACATTGTTTATAATTTTCTCTGTAAAGATCTTTTCCTTTTTTGGTTAAGGTTTTCCTCAGTATTTTATTTTATTTATGGCTATGGTAAATCAGATTACTTACTTGGCTTCTTTTTCAGATCATTTGCTGTTGGCCTATGGAAATGCTACTGAGTTTTGCATGTTGATTTTTTATCTTGCAACTTCACTGAATTTGTTTATTTGTTCTTATAGTTTTTTGGTATAATCCTTAGGTTTTTCTAAATATAAGATTTTTTTTTCTTTTTTGCAAATAAAGATAACTTGACTTCTTCCTTTCCATTTTGGTTGCCCTTTATTTCTTTTTCTTGTCTAATTGTAATTGTTCTTGCTAGGACTTCCAGTACTATGTTGAGTAACAGTCATGTAAGTGGGCATCCTTGTCTTCTTCCAGATCTTAGAGGAAATGCTTTCAGTTTTTCCCCCATTCGGTATAATAAGGCTATGGATCTGTCATGTATGGCTTTTATCATGTTGAGGTATATTCCGTCTCCACCCAGTTTTTGAGAGTTTTTATCATTAAAGGATGTTGAATTTTATTGAATGCTTTTTGGGATCAATTATAATGATCATATGGTGTTTGTCCTTCATTCTGCTTATGTGATGTATCATGTTTATTGATTTGCATATGTTGAACCATCCTTGCACCCCTTGAGTGAATCTCATTTAATTGTGATGAATGTTCTTTTTAATGTATTGATGAATTTAGTTTGATGTTGTGCTTCCACTTTCATTTGTTTCAAAGAATTTTTAAATTTTATTTTAATATCTTTATTGACTCAGTTGTTGTTCAGGAACATATTAATTTCTGTGTGTTTGTATAATTTCCAGAGTTCCTCTTGTTATTGATTTCTAGTTTTATTTCATTGTGGTCATAAAAGATACTTATATATTTTTTGAATTTTTTAAGACTTTTTTTGTGGCCCAACATATACTCTATCCTTGAGAATGTTACATTTGCTAAGGAGAAGAATGTGTATTCTGCAGCTGTTGATGGAATGATCTATAAATGTCTATTAGGTCCATTTGGTCTATAGTGTAGATTAACTCCCATTTTTTTGTTGTTGATTTTCTGTTTGGATGATCTGTTCAGTATTGAAAGTGGGCTATTGAGGTCTCCATCTGTTATTGTATTGGAGTCTGTCTTTCTCTTTAGGCCTAATAATATTTGCTTTGTATATCTGGGTGCTTCAGTGTTGGGTACATATATAATTATTATAGCTGCTTGCTGAATTGGCCCCTTTGTCAATATATAATGACCTTCTTTGTCTCTTTTTACAGGTTTTGTCTTGAAATCTATTTTATCTAATAAATGTATAGCCACTCCTACCCTTTATTGGTTTCCAGTTGCATGGAATATCTTTTTCCATCCCTTTATTTTCAGGTATTCTCTGACCTTATTCTACCTGGATATTGATATCTTTCTCTTGGTTTAGAAAATTTGTTATTATTTCTTTGAATAAACTTTCTACCCTGATTCCTCTTTCTGCCTCGTCTTTAAGACCAGTAACTCTTTATTTGCCCTTTTGATACTATCTTCTGGATCTTGTAATTGTGCTTTATTCTTTTTTCTTTTTCTCCTCTTTGTATTTTCAGATAGCCTGTCTTCAAGCTCCCTAATTCTTTCTTCTGCTTGATCAGTTCTGCTATTGAGAGAACTCTGATGCATTTTTCAGCTTGTCAGTTGAATTTTTCAGCTCCAGATTTTCTGCTTGACTTTTTTATTATTTCAATCTCTTTGTTAAATTTCTCTGATAGAATTCTGAATTCCTTCTCTATGCTGTCTTGAAGTTCATTGAGATTCCTCAAGACAGCTATTTTGAATTCTCTTTGTGAAAGTCACATATCTCCATCACTCCTGGATTGGTTAGTGGAAACTTATTTTGTTCATCGAGTGAGGTCACATTTACCTGGATGTTCTTGATGCTTGTAGATGTTTGTCTGTCAATGTCTTGGCATTGAAGGTTAGGCATTTATTCTAATCTTAGCACTCTGGGTTTATTTGACCTGTCCTTTGGAAGGCCTTCCAAGTATTCAAAATGAATTGAGTGTTGTGATAGAAGCCTATGGTTACTGCAGTCATATCAGTAATAAGAAGTGCCCCAAGACCAGTAACGTTGTAACTTTTGCAGACTCCGAGAGGAACCACCTTAGTGGGCTTGGATAAGATCAGGGAGAATTCCGTGGGTTACCAGGCAAAGTTTCTTGCTGGTTTCTTGTTTCTCCAATCAGAAGGACTCTCTCTCAGTGCTGGTATGCCTGGAATTGGTGGAAGGGTGACATAAGCACTCCCCTGGCCACCACAGTTGGCACTGCACTGGGTCACTCTTGAAGCCAGTACAGTACTAAGTCTCACCCAAGGCCCATGTTGACTGCTGCCTGGCTACCACTGATGTTTATTCAAGGTCCCATGGCTCTTTAGTCAGCTGGTGGTGAATCCTGCTGGGCTCATTCCATCCTAACAGGGCAGCAGATTCCCTTCTTGTCCAAGGGGCTGGGGTGGGGGGGTCTAGAAATGCAGTCCAGAAGTCCTGGAATTGGGGGCTTCAGGAATCTGCTTGGTGCTTTATTTTACTGTGGCTGAGCTGGTGCCCAAGTTGTAAGACAAAGTTCGTTGTACTTTTCCCTCTCCTTTCTCCAATGGAAGGAGTCTATACTGGAGCTGCACTGCCTGGAGTTGGTGGGGAGCGGTGACACAGGCACTCCCTTGACTGCCACAGTTATTGTCTCACTGAGTCAGGGGCACTCCAAGTCCACTGGGCTGCTCCAGGGCTTGCCCAGGGACTGCAATTCTTTTGGCCTGACAGCCTTTGAATTTTATTCCAATCTTCAGGCCACTTTATTCAGTCAGTTGTGGAGTCAGTCAGAACTTGGATTTCTCCCTCTAGGGCTAAGAATCCCCCTCTGGCCAAGGCTTGGAGCCAGCAAAAATCTGCCTGTGTTGTGTTCTGCCATGATAGGGCAGCACTGAGTTCCAGTGCATACTCTCACATTCACTTTGCTCTCCCTCTCCCAAGCAAACAGATGGCCCCCCACCTGCAGTGCTGCTAGAGGATAAGGAAGGAGTGGTGTATTGCAAGACTATCCTACTCTCTTCAATCCCTCTTTCCTTGATAGTATGTGAAAATCAGGTACTGTGATCTGATTTGTTGTTGTTGTTGTTCTTATGAAGGTGCTTTCTTGCATGGATAGTTGTTCAATTTGGTGTTCCTGTAGGGGGGCAATCACTAAAGGGTTCTATTTGGTCATCTTGCTCCACATTCTGTCCCGCTTTATTCTTTTTTCTCATGACTGCCATGGCTATTCATTGCCTTTTATGGGTCTGTTTGTATCTTAGGATTTCCTTCTCCTTTATCTGTGAAAAAGTCATTAGAATTTTGATAGGAATTGCATTGAATCTGTAGACCATTTTGGTTTTTGGTAGTTATGGACATTTTAACAATATTGATTATTCCAATCCATGAGCACAGGATATCTTTCCATTTATTTGTGTCTTCAGTTTCTTTCATCAATGTTTGATAATTTTCAGGGTACTGATCTTTCACTTCTTTGTTTAGATTTATTTCTAAATTTTTTATGCTGTTGTAATTTTGCTTTTTAAAACATTTTTTTCAAGTAGTTATTAGTATAGAGAAATCTTACTGATTTTTTATGTTGCTTATGTATCCTGCAACTATTCTGTATTCATTTATTTGTATTTTGATGGTGTCTTTATGGTTTTTCCCTAGCTAAGAGCATGTCATCTGCAAACAAAGACAGTTGAACTTTCTCCTTTCTAATTTGGGTGCCTTTTATTTCTTTTTCTTATCTAATTCTTATGGCTAAAATTTTCAGTACTGTATTGAATAAAAGTGGCCAGAATGTACATCCATGTCTTATTCCTGTTCTTACAGGGAAAGCTTTCAGCTTTTCACCTTTGAGTATGTTGATAGCTGTGGACTTGTCATAAATGGCCTTTATTGTGTTGAAGTATATTCCTTCTGTACCTAATTTGTTGAGAGTTTTTATCATAAAAACATATTTATTTTGTCCAAAGCTTTTTCTGTATCTGTTGAGATGATCATATGGTTTTTGTCCTTTATTCTGTGAATATGTTATATCTCATTTATAGATTTGCAAACCATTCTTGCATCCCAAGGATAAATCCCATTTGATCATTGTGAACAATGTAATGTGCTGTTGAATTGGGTTTCCTATTATTTTGTTGATGATTTTTGAATCTGTGTTCATCAAGGATATTGGCCTGCTACCAAAACTACTCACCATGGAGCCCAGGAGAAGTCATGCACACTAGGGTCTCAAAAGAGAGGCCTACCCCACTGTCTTTGATCTTGACTGTGGACACCAAAACTACCCTGTAACTTTGCTCCAACCCCTCTCACTGTGGTCTGATTCATTCTAAGGACCCAAAAGAAGATATCCCTGTCTGAGTCCTCAGGGCAGGTTTGCTGAACTTATACTGAACTCAGTACAGCTTGAGAGCAGGCTTGCCCACCCAGGGACCCACCAGGAGACATGCACGTCCATGAACCCAGAGACAGGCCTGGAAACTTTGGCCTTGACTGTAGTCCCTGAAGCAGCCTTGTGATTTAGTTCCAGCTCCCCTCAGCTGTGGACCGGGACAATAGTGCCTACCCAGATCACTCCTGTTGGAGTGATTCAGCAGGAACCCTTCTTACATCCTGGAGGAAGCTCTACCTGTCCAGGCACAACTGGGAACAGGCCTGCTATATTCAGACCTTCATCCCAGCGCCAACTATTCAGACAAAAGCCCTAGAGACAATGCAGTCCATCTAGGGACCAGACAAGATTCAAACTCTGTTACAGCCCCTGGTAACTAGCTCATATGGGGCTATAAGTGATCCCTCAGAAGGACAAGGCCATTTACAGGTCTAGAGCCTAGACCACAGTCAGGAAGTCTGTTACTTGGGTAACAATCTGCCCTCTCAAAACAACCTTCCTAGGTCTTGAGGTCCACCTGGGTTTCACAGACTCTTACCTGAATTCCAATGCTCCCACAACGGTACTTTTGTCCACAGATGGCTGTGAAGTTATTGTTTGTATTTGGGGATACGAGCAGGTAGAGCCTCCTGGAGTTTATCCTTGCTGCCATCATTCTCATATTATGGTAATGTTAATCATTGGTGATTTGATTAACAAGGTCAGCTTGTTTCGAGTTTTACAAGTTTTGAAGGTCGGAAATTCAAAAATGGCATTCTCTGAGCTAAGATCAGGGTGTCATCAGGGCTGTGTTCCTTTTGGAGAATCGGGAAACCAGAATACATGTTTTTGAAAAGTGTATAACTTTGTTCTGTTCAGCTCTTGACTCCTCCATATTGATTCGGTCAAATTGCTTAACCTTTCTGTTTTCAGATCTTAAAGGAGGATTATAATAGTACTTATTCTGTAGGCTAATTTTGAGGACAAAATGAATTGATAAGTGCAAAGCGTTTGTAACAATATAGGAAATCCGTGCTAAGAAAATTTGATCTTTTAGTTAAAGGCATTTGTTTATGTGTATATTACTGTTCAGGAAAATTTCACAAAAATTATTATTTTTTCATTAGTATTTTTTTCATTCCAATTATTTCTAGCTTTATTTGGGGCATTATGCTATAATGTTTGGAATGTAAAAATGTCCTCAGTTTGGGGACATTTTCAATTAAAAAGACAATTTGGTTTAGTACAATTTTATTATGGACGAAGAGAAGTACAAGCACTTATGAGTGTTTATAGAAGAGGCATTTAACATAGTCTGTAATGATGATTTGGGTATGTTGAGTGGAGCAAAAGGAAAGTTTTCTGTAAGAGATAATCCTGTGGGATGGATGGATGAGAGAAACATGCTATATAAAGGAAGTTAATAAAAGAAAAAGGAAGGAAGAGAAGATAAATAGTAAGTAGATTTAAGGGAAAGGGAGGAGTAGTTGTAAGAACCATATAAAGACAGACCTCAGAAGTATAGTGGGTGGTTCCAGACCACTGTAATAAAGTAAATATTGTAATAAAGTAACTCATGCACATTTTTGATTTCACAATGCATATAAAAGTTATATTTACACTGTACTATAGTCTATTAAGTGTATAATAGCATTATGTCTAAAAAAAATCTACATACCTTAATTTAAAAGTACCATTTATTGCTTAAAAAATACTGACACAGAGACATGAGGTGAACACATACTATTGGAAAAATGGTACCCATAGACTTTTTGGGACACAGGGTTGCTTCAATTTATAAAAAATGCAGTATCTGGAAAACTCAGTAAACCAGAATGCAATAAAAAGTGTGCCTGTTAAGTGTGGTATGAGAGAGTAGAATAAGCCTGAACTTGGACAGAGTGGAACTGTTGAGGATTTTTAAAGTTTGAGAAATTTGAACTTTCTTACATTTAAAAACTTGTGTTTATTTTGATTCTGGAATAGTAAATGCTTATGTAATCTCTTTAAACCAATAGCATTTATGATATTTATGCTAAATTTTTTTTTTTAAGGATTTGAAATTGTTGAAATGAGCAGTCGTAAATCAAAGAATAACAGCTTAATTCATGCGGACTGCCTTTCACAGGTTAGTGTGTACTTTCATTAATACATACTGTTAAGATGAAAAAGTGATCAGAGAAATAGTCATCTTCTTAATTTGAATTTTTCTGTTAGCACTTAGGAAGAATCACTCATCCTGTCCTGAAGCAATTTCATTCATTTTAAGTCTTTGGGTAGTTGGAATCTTAACTTTTACTCATCCTAAAGTTTTACTAAACTTTTACAATTTTATGTGAGTAAATTTTTATTTCAACTTATTTAAATACTATCCTCCGAGTATAAGTTTAGCACTCTTTTTGCTAAATTTATTCCTGAGTATTTTGTTCCTTTTGATGCTGTTATAAATAGAATTGTTTTCTTATTTTCATTCTGGTTAGTTCATTGCTAGTGTATAGAAATGCAGTTGATTTTTGTATATTGATCTTGTAAGTTGCAGCCTTTCTTAATTCATTTATTAGTTCTAATAATTTTGCAGTTTATTCCTTAGGATTTTCTATATACAACATCATGTCATCTGCAAATAGAGAAAGTTTTACTTTTTCCTTTCCAATCCGGATGGCTTTTATTTTTCTTGCCAAATTTCCCTGGCTTGAACCTTGAGTAACATGTTGAACAGGAGTTGCAAGAACAGATATTCTTGCTTTGTTTTTCATCTTAAGGGGAAGAAACTCAGTCTTTAACCATTATGTATGATATTAGCTGTAGGTTTTTCATAGATGCCCTGTGTCAGGTTGAGGAAATTTCCTTATATAATTTTAGTGTTTTTGAGTGTTTTTATAATGAACTTTTAATATTATCTTAAGTGCATACTTTATTCCTAGTGCTGTGCATATACCTCTATGTCTCTCCCTTAGGAAGCTTGCAGTCTTGTAGAGAATGGCCACGATAGTTCTATCCTGGCATTTCCATTTATCTGTAGTTCACATGAACTACATTTATTTTTTAATACAAAACTAAACATTATTGGTATTCTTTTATAAGACCTTACTTTTTTAAAGGAAAATGTTTAACTGTTTCCAAAAAATATTTAACTGAGTTACAATTTACATACCTTTGTATGTAATGTGCACAAATCTTCCATGTACACCTGAATTAATTTTTGTACATATATGCAACTATTTAACCTCCATGCCCAGTCACTTTGGGACTTGTGAACCTTCTTACTCTTCACTACAGCCTCATTTCCTTTATCAAATATATTATACATGGTTGTTGCCTCTCTAGTAGACTTTAGTTAGTTTTTTGTTTTGTTTGTTTGTTTTTAAGAAAAGGATTGAAGTTTGTCATTTAATTTCTAGTGATCTCATCCAGGTAGAGGAATACACATTATGATTAGTTTAGTCTGTATATATGCTCATTTAAGTATTTTATAGGTATTAGCTATAAAATACCTACATTGTGTTACAGATAACAGACCTACTATAAAGATGTTATTGTACTTAATTTATAGATAAATTAATATTTAGAAAAGATTTAACCTTTTTGGCTTTTCTGGGACCAATCTCCTTATTCTTTCCACCTCATCTATAATGATAAGTATGGATTGTTTTATCTCTAGTGAATAATTGTTTTGAGAATTCAGATTTGTCTCTTTTGTACATGAAGGATTAGTCCTCTGCTGTCAGTCTGGGAGAAGCAAACTTTTTTGGAGAGTTTTTATTTCAGTCCACGGAGCCAAATTTGAGACAGCTCCCTGAGGTTTTTGTCCCTGAAACACCTCTGTATTAACTACAGATTCAAAAAAAGGAATGGCTTTAATGGTCCATCTTCTTAAAGACTGCTAGATTATCAGACATAATTTTTCACAGCTAAGTCTAAGGCCCTCCTTCCAAGGTGAACTCAAAATTTAGCTCCTTAAAAGACTTTTAAAAATTCATTCTAATGATTCCTTATTTTACAGCTTAGATGAATGTGGGTTTTGTCATCATATAATTGAGCATTTGCTTATGTGCCAAATTACTATTTTCTTGCAGTTTGCTTCTTCAGTTTATTATTTCTTTCTAGTTTATTTGCAGTGTTGTTTTAGGAATGTTTCATGCCTTTTTAGTAGTACTATGCCCTGAAACTAATAGGTCCTCAATAACTACATGAAATTTTAAACTGTTTACCTCAGAATCCTGAATTTTATGATATGTACAGATTGGTAGGACTTGAGCTTAGCCAGGTTAGATGTGTTGGTCTCTGGAGATTGAGCGTGTAGAACATGAGCCTTATTAGATTAGATTGCATTATTAGATTTCCTCCTGTCTTTTTTTGTTGGCTGACATGTTATACAAAGTGAAGTACTCATTCATTTACATGGATTAAAACAGCCTTCAAGTTGCTAATGTAGCTAAAGTAAGTAATTCTCCTTGTTGAAACCTTTACAGCTAAATTCTCATTCCTTCTATGGGACTTGAGATAGGTAAAAGACCATTAATTTATAACTTGTGAAAATGGTGGCAGAACTCTTGAGGATAAGTATTTAGGGAAGGTTGAATTGATTCCTTAATATCTAATTCTGACTACTATAAATGTTCTTTCTCTCATTTTTGAATACATGTGTAATAATTTTATTGACTTAATCTCGTCAGGTACAAAGAATTTTACGTGAAAGATTTTGTCATCAGAGTCCACATAATAACCTATATGGAGTACAAGTACAGTACAAGTAAGTCTAGCTGTCTCTTTGTCTGATATTGATATGAACCTATTCACAGATGCCCTTAGACTTTGCAAAAATTATGATATGCACATTTGATCTTAAATAAGGCTAATGGACACTTATTGTAGGAGTAAAAACACTGACTAGAAGGCCAGATTTAGCTCTATTTTCTATGATATTTAGAAACACTGAATATCATGAAGTGAGAGTACACACAAATATTTCCATAATGAGAAAGCCCTTTAACTTTGAAGCTTGCTTTGTTTCTGTTATCTGGTATTATGAAGAGAATTCTGACCTTGCCCTTAATACCCACCAACTGACTGTGGTGTGAAAGTGCAGAATGTTAGTAAAAAAGGAGATCTGAATGCAAGGGTTGTAAGAGTTGCCACCATTGTCCCCTGTCCCCTACCATCATAAAAACCAATATTATATTCCAAACTTACTAGGTTTTCACTTGAGGTTTCCAAGGAATCAGCAAGCCTACTATTTCTTCTGTATTCTACTGTGTATGACTATTTAGAGCCTGAGTCAAGTGCACAGAGGGCAAAAATAGAGAAATTTGTGTATATTTAAATTCAGCCTTAAAAAAAGTACTACCTAGCAAATTATTCCAGCTTTATTTTTTAAATTTTGGCCTACTTGTATCATTTTAGACACTTAATTGAGCTACTGAAAAGAACTGCTATCAATGGAGAAAGTAACTCTGTACTCATTATTGGACCCCGAGGATCAGGAAAAACGACGGTAAAAGCTTTTGATTTCTGGTGTTTGCTTTGGTAGGCATGTGATATTTCTTATTTATAATACTGAAAATGTTTTTCATTTCATTATTTTGTAACTAACATTTTGCTTTGTTTTTTTCTTTAAATAACAGAAGACTTACAAAAGCCTTATAAAGTTGGGATATTATCTTTCAGTTTGGCATACCTTTTTTCCCTTCTTTTTCCTCCCAGTGACAAATTTTCAACTGATGTTAGTTTCATCATGGTCTTTTGTCCTCGAAGAATTAGAGGTTGCTAATGGGAAAAGAAACTACCATTTATTATCTTTGTTTTCTCATTTATTCTTTTTGTTTTTCCTATTTTTTTTTTACTATTTATTGTTTAACCCAAACTTACATATTTTCATGTGCATGCTCAAGTCTTCTATAATTCTCACTATCATATTTGCTTAGTTACCTCAAAAAGATAGTCTTGTTTTATTCTCATTTTTCTTCCCTCTCACATTCTTTATTCGACATAGTAGACAAAGTATGGGTGTTAAAATTTGAAAGTATTATTATTTAATTTTAAATGATTAAGGTATGTAAAATGTTTTCTCACATATTCTTTGCAATAAATTTAGATTTCTAACTAATATACTTTTAAAATTATTGGAAACAGAAGTAAAATTTTTTTATTAAAGTAATATATTGCTGACTGATTTATGCATGATGAGGAAATTAGGATTTTACTGTTGTCATTCATTTCTGGTATATAAAGTAGGAATTTAGATCTAGGAAGTTTTTTAATATTTCAAGAATTTGCACATTTATTATAATCATATTTACAATAATTTATTAGTTTTGACTCTGTTTAATTTCAGTCTTCATGCCCAGCTTGTTTAATCATTATTTCTTTATTTTTAAGTTTTTATTATTTTTCTTTGCATTTTACTTTAGTGTTATTTTGGGGTTATTTTTACAAGAGCACTGTGTGACTAATATGCTTTTGTACCATTAGGATTTCTTAAATGCATCAAAAGTTATTTTTCATAACTTACAACATGGCTGGCAGTTGAATTCTTGGGTCAATTTTTTCCTCCTTTGGAGTTACAAATGCTCCTTTACTTACAGTGGGATCATAAGTTGAAAATATCTTCAGTTGAAAAGCCTTTTAATACAGCTAACCTACTGAGCATCATAGCTTAGCCTAGCCTACCTTAAACGTGCTCAGAACACTTACATTAGCCTAAGGTGGGCAAAATGGTCCAGTATCACAGTATACTGTAGAGGGTCAGTTGTTTACCCTTACGATCCCATGGCTGACTGAATTGGTACTACCTAGCATCACTAGAGTGTTTTACCACTTTCTACTGAAGGCATATCGCTTTTGCACCATCTTAAGTCAAAAAATCCTAAGTTGAACCATTGTAAATTGGGGACCATCTATATGTAGATTTTACTCATTCGTGTTTTCTGGGGAAACTTCAAGGACAGGCCTTTTTTTCCCCTTTATAATTATTTTGTCAATCTGAATAGGTGAGATTACACAGTCATAACAACCCCAAAGCTCAGCAACTTAACACAACAGAAGTTCATTGTTGCTTTTGCTCTCTGTGCTCAGTGTGGATCAACAAAGGGGCACTGCTCTTGTATTCACTCGAGAAGTGATAGAGGTTATCTCAGCATGTTTTTCCACAAGCACCCCAGTGAAGGGAAGGGAGCATGGTGAATCATAGACACTCTCTTAAAAGTTCCTACCCAGAGGTGATCAGAGCACATCTCTTCACAGTGCACTGTCTAGAATATGGTCACTTCTAACTTCAAGAGAGTAAGAAGTGCACTCCTAACTAGGTATCTAGAAGAGAGGGTAACCAGAAGTATTTGGTGAATGTCACTAATGACCACCATAGCTAATTTGTTTTAAGTTTATGTGTGATTTTTTCCTGTCTGGATGCTTATAGAATTTCTTTATCTTAGAAATATGAAAAGTTCAAGGTCTGTGTATAAGTATTGATCACAAACACTAATATTCTGCAAACCCTCATAGTATGTATTTGGATCTTTCTTCAGTAAAGAATAATTTTTTTCTCGTATTCATTTTATTATCTTTGGAAAAAACATCATCATATGA
Source organism: Lemur catta (assembly GCF_020740605.2). NCBI lineage: Eukaryota > Metazoa > Chordata > Mammalia > Primates > Lemuridae > Lemur > Lemur catta. The sequence goes on from NC_059135.1 coordinate 73,749,958, forward strand.
ATCTTCAAAGAACAAATTTAGATAATATTTTAATTCTTTAAAAGGCTCCACGATGACATTCTTGTATTGGTAAAAGAAAAAATGAGATCTAGGAAATCACTACATTAGACATATCATACCATAGTCAATTGTGCATCTTGAAACAAAATGGCATTACAGCAAAGAAGTAGAATCTCAGTTATTTCTGCATGAGGGTGTCAAGTCTAAAAATACAACTTGAACAGCTAATGACTGAATTTATTCAGAACTTCATCTTAGAGGTTTGTCACTAAGACTTGGAGAAACTTCACCAAAAAAGATAATAAAGCTAGTAAACACTTATAAAAATGTCCAAGTATGAAATGCAAATGAAAGGGATACCATTTCATTAGTAAATTGACTAAAATATAGTTTGGCTTTTTCAATATTTATTTATTTATTTATTTATTTATTTATTTATTTATTTATTTATTTATTTATTTATTTATTTATTTATTTATTAGAGACAGTCTGGCTCTGTTGCCTGGGCTAGAGTGCAGTGGTGTCATCGGAGCTTGCTGCAACCTCAAGCTCCTGGGCTCAAGGGATTCTTTTGTCTCAGCCTCCCAAGTAGCTGGGACTACAGGCATGTGCCACCACACCCAGCTAATTTTTGTATTTTTTGTAGATATGGTTTCACTCTTGCTCAGGCTGATCTCAAATTCCTGGCTACAAGCAATCCTTTTTCCTCAGCCTCCCAGAGTGCTAGTATTAGATGTGTGAGCCACTGCACCCAGCCAATTTTTTTATTATTATTATTTATTATTGTTATTGTTTTTGTAAACCCTGCATCAGGGACTGACTTTCTGTGAGTGTCAGTGAGGGAGCTGCTCTGCTATGTATGAAACCCCAACCCAGAAGCAGTCATCTACAAATGGTTTAGCACCAGGTCTGCCGTGAACATGCATTATATGACAGACAGGAGGGCGGTCACATTTCCGGTCTAGACCCATTTCCCAGGATGAGGGGCTGTCCACACAGCAACCCGGTCCCAGTGTATGGCAGGACAGGCCATGCCTACAGAGGTCTATGTTTTAAATAGAAAAATTGAGCAGATAGTATAGAGTTCTGATATAACCCTCCCAGGAACAGATACTCAGTTTCCTCTGTTATTAACATCTTTTTTCCAATTAATGCACCAGTCCCCAGTCTTTTTGGCACCAGGGACCAGTTTCATGGAAGACAATTTTTCCACAGACCAGGGGCAGGGGATGGTTTTGGAATGATTCAAGCACTTTATGTTTATTGTACAGTCAAACCTCTATGCTATGATCATCTTTATTTGCACCACTCCCCAGTGCTAGCATCACCACCTCAGCTCTACCTCAGATCATCAGGCATTAGATTCTGATAAGGAGCATGCAAACTAGATCCCTCACGTGCGCAGTTTACAGTAGGGTTAGAGCTCCTATGAGAATGTAATGCTGCTGCTGATTTGACAGGAGGCAGAGCTTCAATAGTGATGGGAGCAATGGGGAGTGGCTGTAAATACAGATGAAGTTCACTTGCTGGCCCATAGCTCACCTCCTTCTATGCTGCTTACCTCCTGCTATGTGGCCTGGTTCCTAACAGGTCACAGACTGGGGTTGGGGACCACATTAAGGAACCAATATTGATACATTATTATTAACCAAAGTTCATAGTTTAAGGTTTACTTTTTGGGTTGTACAGTTCTATGGGTTTTTGCAAATGGATCATGTCCTGTATATGCCATTATAGTATAATACAAAATAGTGTTGCCACCCTAAGAAATCCCTGTGCTTTACTTATTTATTCCTCTCTCTGAACCCGTGGTAACCAACCACTAATCTTTTTACTGTCTCCATAATTTTGCCTTTTGCAGAGTGTCATATAGTTGGAATCATATAGTATGTAGCCTTTTCATATTGGCTTCTTCCACTTTGCAGTATGGATTTAATGTTCCTTGTCCTTTTGTGGTTTGATAGTTCATTTATTTTGATCACTAAATAATATTCCATTGTATGCATGCATGTACCACGGTTTGTTTATCCATTTACCTATTGAAGAGCATCTTGTTTGCTTCTAATTTGGTAGTTATGAGTAAAGCTACTACAAACGTTTGCATGCAGGTTTTTATGCAGATAAAAATTTTCAACTCTGTTGAGTAAATAGGAACACAATTGCTAGATCATATAAGACTATATCTAGCGTTGTAGGGCACTGACAAACTGTCTTCCAACGTGGCTGTATTATTTTACTTTCCCACCAGCAGTGAATGAGAGTTCCTATTGCTCAACATCTTCACCAGCCTTTGGTATTGTCAGGTTTTTAAAAAAATTTTAGCAGCGCTAATAGGTGTGTAGTAGTATCTTATTCTTGTTTTTACTTGCAGCTCTCTAATGACTTATGATGTTGAGCATCTTTTCATATGCTTATTTTTCATCTATATATCTTTGGTGAGTTGTCTTATGTCCGTTTTTTGACTTGCATTGTTTATTTTCTTATTGATGACTTTTAAGAGTCCTTTATATTTTTGATTTTCAGTTGTGTTTTCCAAATATATTCTCCCAGTCTATAGCTTGTTTTTTTATTCTATTAACAGTACCTTTGGCAGAGCAGAAGTTTTTAATTTTAATAAAGTCTAATTTGTAAATTTTTTCTTTGATGTATTATGACTTTGGTGTTGTTATCACCAAACCCAAGATCACCTAGATTTTTTCCTACATATCTTCTAGAAGTTTTATAGTTTAGCATTTTACATTTAGTTCTCTGATTCTAAGTAAATTTTTGTGAAAAGTATAAGGTGTGTGTCTAGATTTAGGTTTTTGCATATGAATGTCCAATTAGAAGCTGTCTTTTCTCCGCTAAATTATCTTTGCTGCTCTGTCAAAGATCAATTGACTATACTTGTGCGGCTCTATTCTAGGCTCTTTCTAGTCCCTTGATCTATTTTTCTGTTCTTTTACCAATATCACATTTCCTTGATTACTGTAGCTTTATACTGATTCTTGAAGTCAAGTACTGTCAGTCTTCTGAGTTTGTTCTTTCGTATTGTGTTGGCTATTCTGAGTACTTAACCTTCATATTAACTTTGGAATCAATTTGTTGATATCCACAAAATACTGGGAATCTTTGAATTGATGTGGTGGGATTTTGTGTTAAATCTGCAGATCATACTGGGAAGTAATGAATTTTCCCCTTCTTTAACATGATATATCTCTTCATTTATTTAGGAATTTCATCAGAGCTTTTGTAGTTTTCTTTATAGAGGTATTATACTTAAGTTTTAATTTTTTGGGGTCCTAATGTGAATCATACTGTGTTTTTAATTTTCTTTTCTGAGTGTTTGTTACTTGTATATTGGCAAGCAGTTAGCTTTTGTGTATTTATTACCTTGTATACTGTAGTCTTGCTATAATTGCTTGTCATTTCCAGTAGGTTTTTTAGATAAATTTTTCTGCTTTGACCTGTGGTCCCCAACTATTGGGCTGTGGACCAGTACTGGTCCATGCCCTGTTAGGGACTGAGTCACAGAGCTACTTTTCTAGTTTTGGTATCAAGGTTATGCTGGCCTTGTAGGATGAGTTAGGAAAAGTTCTCCCTGCTTCAATTTTTTTGGAATTGGTATTAATTCCTCTTTAAAGGTTTGGTAGAAATCAGTGGAGAAACCATTCAGTCCTGGACTTTTCTTTATTGGGAAACTTTTTATAATTGATTCAGTCTCATTACTTGTTATTTATCTGTTCAGGTTTTCTATTTCTCCTTAGTTCAATCTTGGTAAATTGTAAGCTTCCAGGAATTCATCCATTTCCTCAAGGTTTACAAATTTACTGGCTTATAGTTGTGTATCGTCATCTTAAGGATCCTTTTTATGGTATCTGTTGTGAGTCTCCTTTTTCATTTCTAATTTTATTTACTTGGGTGTTCTCTCCTTTTTCCTTAGTCTAGAGAATGTTTTCTCAGTTTTGTTTATTTTTTCAAAATAGCCACTTTTCATTTTATTGATCTTTTCTATTTTTTTATGTCTCAATTTTGTTTATTTCTGCTCTGATCTTTATTCTTTCCTTCTACTAATTTTGGATTTGGTTTGTTCTTTTCTATTAATAGTTTTTTGAGATACATCATGAGTTTGTTTATTTGAAATCTTTATAGTTTTTTGATGTAGCCTCTTATTGCTATAAACTTGTCTTTTAAAAGGTTTTTCTATTTTGTGTTTCTATTTTCATTTGTTTCAAGGAATTTTTAAATTTCATTCTTAATTTCTTCTTTCACCCGTTGGTCATTCAGGAGCATGTTGTTTAATTTCTGTGTATTTGTATATTTTTGAATGTTCCTCTTGTTATTAATGTCTAGTTTTATTTCACTGTGGTCAGACAAGATACTTGATACAGTTTTTGATTTTTTTTTTCATTTTTTCAGACTTGTTTTGTGTTCCTAACATGTGATCAATCCTAGAGAATGTTTTATATACTGATGAAAAAAAAATGTGTGTTTTGCATCTGTTGGGTGAAGTATTCTGTAAATGTCTGTTAGGTTCATTCGCTTTATGGTGCAGTTTAAGCAATGTTTTGGGGATTTTTTTGTTTCTGTTTTTGTCTAGGTGATCTGTCCAGTGCTGAGAGTGGGGTGTTGAAGTCCCCATCTATTAATGTATTGGGGTTCATCTCTTCCATTAGATCAAATAATAGTTGCTTTATATGTATTTAAGTGCTCCAGTGTTGGATGCATATATATTTACATTTATTATATTCTGTTGATGTATTGATCCTTTATTATTATATTATGTCCTCCTTTGTCTCTTTTTACAGCTTTTGACTTGATGTCTGTTTTGTCTAAGTATAGCTACTCTTGCTCACTTTTGGTTTCTGTTTACATGGAATATCTTTTTCCATTCCTTCATTTCAGTTTATGTGTGTCTTTACAGGGGAAGTGACTTTCTTGTAAGCTGCACATAGTGGGGTCTTTTTTTAATCCTTTTTTTAAATGCAGTCTATATCTTTTAAATGGGGAATCTGATCTGTTTACCTTTCAGGTTTTATTAATAAGTGAGGGCTTCTGTCATTTTATTGTTTACTAGTGGTTTTATATATCCTTTGTTCCCACCTCCTCTCTTATTACTTATTTTTGTAGCTGAGTGGTTTTCTGTAGCAATAAGGTTTCATTCCTTTCTCTTTCTCCTTTGTGTATTGCCTCTACCAGTTAGTGGTTTGTTTGTTTGTTTTTTAACTTTTTCATGATGGTGGTTCTCATCTTTTCATATCCACATGTGAAACTCCCTTTCGCTTTTATTTTAAGGACAGTCTGATGGTGATGAATTCCTTAGTTTTTGCTTGTCTGTGAAAGCTTTTATTTCTCCTTTGTTTCTGAAGCATTAGCTTCAGTCAGTATAGTAATCTTGACTTGCAGGTTTTTTATTTTAGTACTGTGAATATGTTACTCTGTTCTCTCCTGCCCTGTAAGGGTTCTGCTAAGAAATCTGTTAGTTTCATTAGGATTTCCTTATATGTGACTTGACACTTTTGCTGATTTTAGAATTCTTTCTTTTTCTTTGATCTTTGACTTTTGATGATTTGACTATATTGTATCTCAGATCTTGTTGGGCTGTATCTGTTTGGGTTTCCTTTAGCTTCCTGGATCTGGATGTCTGTCTCTCTCCCAGTGGCCTAGTTTGGGAGAGTTTGTGGTGGCAGTGGTGCAACTTTGCCAGGCTGTTTCTCATGTTGGTGGCACATGCCTGCCAGTGGTGGGTTGGCCAGTTTGGGGTCTGGCTCACTGTGGTTGAAGTCATTGGTCTGTTGCTCTAGCCAGGAGCACAGACACTTGGTTGCTTGGCTAGCCTGGGGGCATTTCCACCCTTGGTGGCCCACGGGCTCTTTCTCAGGTCCAGGTTGTGGGCTCACAGCTGCTTGGCCAGGCTGGAGTCATGCCTGCCAAGGACATCCTGAAGGATTGTTTCTCAGACCTTGATTGCAGGCACAGGGCTGTTGAGCAGGCCTGGGTGTCTGTGGGGAGTTGGAGTGGGGTGCTGCAGGGTTGCTTCTCAGGTCTTGAACATGGATGCTTAGTGGTTCTTCAGGCTAAAGGGGCATATCAGTGGCTCAGGCCTCTTCTTCTTAGAGGAGGGCATGCATTGGATTGGCTGGCTCATGGGCTGGTTGGTCCTAGGTAGGACTGCCCAGGTATTCTTCTGGTTAGAAGTGCGTTGGTGGGAAGTTGGTCTCCTTCCTGTGCAGGACCTTAGTGACAGCCAATCTTGGGCCCATGCTCTGTGCAGCTCGGGTTGTGGCATTCCGCCACTGGTGTGGGCTTGGTGGAATGAAGGTAGAGTCCCAGTGCTGGAGAGGAGCAGTGGCTTCTGGCCCTGGAGCAGGGTGCACTCCAGAGGTCGCTGTGGTTTCAAGATGATACCATTCTGCAATAGCTTGGCTCCAAGGATGTGTGTGTGGAGGGTGGGGAGTGCGCATCTTGTGCTCCTAATCTGGGGCAGTACAGCTGTGTGAATTCTTGGATGCTCTCCAAACAGTGCTCAGGGCTTTTGAGAACTGTAGGAATCTTCTGTCGTAGCGATTGTAGGTGTTTGTGGTGGCAGTGAGAGCTGGTGGGGTCTTCTGCTTATCTTTTTCTCAAAATGGGAAGTCTCTCCTGACTCCAGGCAAATCCAGTCTGGACAGGGGAAATGGGTCTACAGATAGATGCCATGTGCCCCCACGCTGCCCTCCTGGACTTTAGTCACCACATGTACATCTACACTCCAGTGCTCTCTCTTCAACACTTCAGTCAAATCTTAGCTGTTTGTTCATTGCCTTGTTTCTTTCTTGTGGGGTGGGGGGGTAGATGAGCATCAGGCATCTTTAATCAGCGTGGTGTCTCCTTTCATTTTCATGTTATAGCATCTTTTTATAAACATATATTTGGTTTTATTGTATGTACTCAAGTTTAAAGGAGACAATATTATGACAAAGTATCTGTTAGTTAATAAAATGGATCAGTTATTCTTGACCATGCTGGCAGTTTATCTACTTGTTGTTTCTTCTTAAACCGGAGCCTTGTGAAGTCATTCTTCTAGTGTAACTTCACTGGAATCTGGGAAAAAAGTCTCCTACCTGGTTTTCCATTTTGGTACAGTTCAGTTTATTCCTGGTACACCCATTATTGAGAGGTTGTAAAGAGATGAGGAGCATTATTTATTTGACTTGTGTCACTTTTGTAATTTGTTGTGTGGGGGGGGAGGTATCCCGAGATTAAAAAAAGGATTGAATACATTGTCAGATATAGTTTATTCTTATATAAGAACTCTCAATGGTATAATTCTGTAAGTTCAAATTTTAAAACATAAGATTATAGTATATTTTAAAACATAAGATTATAGTATATTTAAAACACTGTCCTTAGCCAAATTATGTGAAATACAAAAACTCAAAAATCTACAGTTAATTGCAAATAGTGTGACTTGTTTGATATTTTTAAAAAATAGATATGACTTCTATTGACAAGTTGAGCCCTAGAAAATACTCTTCTATATGGAATTTTCTTGTTGACAGACTTGCTACTTGGTTAAATTGGTTGTTTCCTCTGGTTACATATTAGTGAATCTTGTGTTTACTATATTATTTGGAAATAGCAATAATGAGCATAAAAATCTCTTGATATTGGTAGGTCTAAGTAAATTATCCTGGTATGTTTTTAAAATTAATTTTTAGCTACAAAGAATGTGGAAAGGAGTTAACCAAATAGGTTATGTTGGTCGATATAATGTTAATAACCAACTAAATTTTTTTAGTACATAATGAATGAAGTTTCCAATATTTGAAAAGATGATTGTGTATCCACGGAAAAACTAATATAAATTAAAAGGTTGATTACCTAGCTTATTTTACGCAGTAAACTTTAGCGATAACCAGATTGGAACTAAATTATTATTTGAAGACAAACTTGATAATACATTTAACTTATTTTTCAGACTATGCATACCCTATAAGATAGTAGTAGGCTGATCCAAGCAAAGTATAATTTGGTGTTTAAAGTTAAGTTCAGTGGAAAGAGAGCTACAAATCTGTTACAACTCTTTTTATGCATATGTAAAATGAAGGTATTATTAATATCCCCATTCCCTTCTTCGAAGGATTTGAAATGATTTTGAACAAGTCATCAAAATATAAAACAAAATCCTTTATGAATTAAAACAAAATTGGAGTCAAGAAAAATTATAAATACAAGCAAGCTATCCAGAGATGGGGAAAGAATACTGCAGATTATTAATATTAAGAAAAACACTAAAAGTATTTTGAGGAACCGAGGTTGTATCATCTAGGAATGTACTTTTGTATAGGGTCAGACCTGATCTAAAGGCAGACCTCTTGTTCAGGTAATTCTTTAATGTCACTTCTCAGCTGAGCTATTACTAGTAGTATGACAGTTGAAATCTTGAGATTGTCTTCTTTTAAGAGGACCTCTAAACTACCTATGATCTAAGGTAGAATTTTCTGTGCTTTAAAAATCATACAAATATACTAGGAAAAGCCATAATTTTTAAAATATTTTTGTGAAACCTAATAATTTAAAATGAGGATGATATTTGCCTTTTCCTTTTGTATAGAGTTTTGTGAAACCTAATAATTTAAAGTGAGGATGATATTTGCTTTTTCCTTTTGTACAGAGATGTTGCAGTCACATAAGGAGCATATTGCAGATACAAATAGTATTTTATTTTTGAAAATAGTGTACCGGTTGTCCCAGTGCCTTTGTTGAAGAATCTTTTTGTCCTCACTAAGTCGTGATGCTACCTATAACTAATGTTTTATATACACAGCCTCTTTTCTTGGACCATTTATTTTGTGATAGTACTCCTCTACTTTGATATTGGAATGATTAGCCCATCATTACTCATCCTTTTGAAAAGGTTTTTTAGCTTTTCTTAATTTTGTTCATTTTCAAATTTTCAAAACTATGTAGTGGTCATATGAAGAGATGTATATGATATATCACAATATAACAGTGATAGGCTGTCACTAATTGAAAAAATGAATGTAAGTATGTGGTACAGAAATCTTTAATTAAGAAAATGTGAAGCTTTATAATTGAATAGTTTAAGGTGATATTATAATACTTTCCGAATATAACCATAAATCTATTTTAGTAGTTATTATTATTAAATTATTAGTATTGATTTTTTTTTTTATTGCAAGCCCTAAGTGTCCTTAATAAGGACTTTGTGTACATAGCAACTAACAGATGGACTATCTCTTTTTTTAGCTTAATCTCATGGTATTACTTTTCTTATTTTTATTTCATGGTAACAAAGTAGTTCACACTATTCCATAGAAATATATATATATATTTAGGGCATAGCCTTTTATAATTATTTAGCATTGTTTTGATGTATGTTTTTCAATAGATTTTAATGATATTGAGTAGAGTAAATGTTAGAAAGATGTATGTATACTGAGACATGAAGTTTATAAGGGGCCATAGTTCAGTGTGACATTAGAGAAATATTTTTTTTAAAACTTAAGGGTTATTTCTAAATTTTTATTAAAAGTTTGGATAGATGATGGAGGGTGTGATACCTGGCTCTGGTATCTTAGGAGTCAGAAATGACATGTTGTACTTAATCCTTTTATCCTTAATCCCCCTTGTAAAGAATTTGAAAATTTATTTGTTAATTAAAATGTGTTTATATTCTGTTTCTGCCACTCAGTTTATAAAAGAATATGGGCTTCTTGTTATCTTTTACCTATTATTAAACATTTTGTAAACGTTTTATATTTATTTAGTTAATAAATCATGCTTTAAAAGAACTCATGGAAATAGAAGAAGTGAGTGAAAATATATTACACGTTCACCTAAATGGTAAGTATGTCATCATTTTGTTGTTGGGAATGATATAAACCACGTGGGATTTTTATATTACGAAACTAAATTCACTTGTTTGTTTTAAGCCTGTATTAATAATTAAATTTTGAAAACTAAATCCATGTTGAATAAAGGAATCACATAAGGACTCTGTTTTTTGTCTGTCTTTTCTTTTTCTTTAAGTAATACTACTAACCCTATGGAAGATTGTTCTTTGACTTTACCAAATGTCTTTATTGCTGAGTTTTAAGAAGAAACTAATGTGAACCAACAAGCTTTGATATTTTTCTTCCCAGTTAAATTAAAAAAGCATTGGAAAATGTACATAACTGGAAGATTATCTGCTATGTCAAATACATATTTCATTTTAATTAAATACTTTTAAATGGACTTTATTTCAGGCCTGCTGCAGATCAACGATAAAATTGCCCTAAAGGAAATCACAAGACAGTTAAATCTGGAAAATGTAGTTGGAGATAAAGTTTTTGTAAGTATCATTTCAGTTATTTTATTAAATAAACTTCAAAGTAAAGTCCTTCTGGAAGATTAGGAGGGGTTCAGAGATTCTAAGTTGAAATATGCAAGGTTCTTATCATAAAAATGTATACTGTGTCAAGGTGCATTTACTCATGATCTTTGGATTTTATTTTGTAGGTTATAATAGCTATAAAAGAGCTAAGAAATTTACATTTATGTAGATATTCTCTGAGTTTGTTCCTTCATCTGTAAAATAAATACTCTGATTCTCTATCCTGGAGATAAATGAATACATTTTTAAAAATACTATATTATACCTGTATAGTCTTCTCTGAGACTTGGATGGCATGGGTGTATTGGAAAATGTGATGAATTTGAAGCTATAGTAGGTGGGTTTCAGTCTTGCCTTACTGAAAACTGTTTGACTACCTGGTAATTGTTGACTAATGAATGTATCTGAATTTCAGATTCCTCATGTGTTAATGGACATTATTTTATTGTACATACTTCACAGGATTATTCTAAAGAAGAAAGAAAACACTAAATAAATATCAATTAACTTTTAAAAAATACTTTGTGGATGGATGGTAATATGCTGTTCAAATGTCAGTTCTCTTACTGTGTTTTCAGAAATTTATCCATCCCTCATTACCATAATAGCTTGGAGTCTCAGGACAGTGAACATGACTAACCTAAAAGATACAAATTTGAAATGTCTATTAAACTTTTTATCTATTACCTGATATATAGGACCTAAGGCAAACACAATTATTTAATTTTTAGCTGCCCTAATTTTCATGATGAAATTACCTATCCTTATATTGTTTATGCAGTTGAAGTGGGTTTATATACATTCCATATTCATTTTCTGGTGACATGACCATGAAGGGCTGTCGCTCTAAGTTTCTCTACTACGTGCTCTCTGCTGCAATGACACAGGCATAGTTGTGTAAGCCTTTAGCATTTAGGAATTTTATTCTTTAATAATTATCTGTCAAAAGTTAAGCCAAGCATATATTCCTCTTCTATTGTCTGCTGTTCTTTGAAGTACAAAGTCAAAATGCCCTTTCTATAAATCCTGTGTTCTACTTCCTATTTAGAACATAATGTTGAAGCCATGGTACTATTAGACCAAAAAGTTCCTATTAAGTTGGCTCAGTTTGACTTTTGATTTCAAGTTGATCTGGATAGGTGTTTCTGACATTTTTAAATGGATACATTATGCAAAATAATAAAAGACACAGTCTCTGTCATTCCATACTAATCATCACTATTATTGCCACATATAGACATTAATAGTTTAATTCCTTCACTCTGTAAAGTAGGTTTCTGAGGCTCAGAGAACATAATTAGCTTGCCTGTGGTCATAAAACAGCAGAGGCTGAACATAAGAACCTAAATTATACTTAATGTCAGACATAGTAGCCTTTTAACCAAAAAAGCTGAAAGACAAGCAACCTTTGAGAACTGACCACTGATTTCCTGACAGATTGTCTCTTTGAGCCTTTGTTATGTTATAGTAAATTATGGATAACGCCTCTTGCCCTGTCTACTATGGAAATAGTATTACCATGATGGAATGTGATTATCACATGTGGATGTTCTTTAAAAACCTATTGTACTATTTTATATTAGATTTCTCAATGGGAGAGCAAACGAATGGGTTTCTTTTCTCCTTTTTATCTCCTCAAGTTTAAAGTTGGCTGTTTCTTTAAATTAAAAAATCTGAATGAAATAAAAATTAATGACTTTAATGAAAAAATATTCTAATGGGTTCTCTACCCGAAATCTGAAACATCTGGATAATGCATCTCTCCTACTCTGTTAAATTTTATCTGGAATATTTAAGTTGTATCCAAAAATGTTTTGGCTGTATTTCAAGTAAACATAGCCAAACTTGATATGATATATGCAAAATCTTCAATATACTCTTGAATATACTGTTATAGTATCTAATAATTCAAGCAAGTTTTTTCCTGCCTTTCCCTTTTGGATCTCATTTAAATTCATGGTCATTTCTTTAGTGGTACAAATTAATCGGAGATTTGCAAGAGCTTGATGTATTTGAAGACACAAAGTGGAATGCATTTCTAAGTCTCTGACTGTATTTAGAATATAGCAACTCTTCAAAACTACCTTCAAATAAATTTAACATTTTACAGGTTTTGTCCAGAAAATTTCATACATGACATAGTTATTGCCATTTTCAGTGTTAGGGTATCTCTACTTTTACATTTAAGTTTTAGATAGTAAATATAGAGACTCTCAGCTGATTTTGGCCAATGACTAATTACTATAAAAAATATATATAGTGTCTATATAAAGAGTCAGATAACCTATTTTATTCTTTATTGCACTAAACTTTTAGTCATGTTATGTTTTTGTTATTCAGGGAAGCTTTGCTGAAAACCTTTCATTTCTTCTGGAAGCTTTAAAAAAAGGTAAATATTAACATATTTATCTGTATCAAAAGATATTTAACTTTAATTTTCACCTGATTATAAAGGTAAAACATGCTTTTACAAAAAAAACCCTCAAACAGAAATATAAAAAAGAATAAAATGATCACTGTAATCCCACCTCTCATCGCTGTAATAGGGTGATTATCTCAGTTAACATTTGGTTTCTTTTCTTTCTTCACCTGCAGCAAATCATTAATATAGATTGTAGATAGATGTAACTTCTTCACAGATATAAGATTATTATACCTGTTTTGTAATCAATAAATTTTGATCTGTATTATCATTTTAGTGATCATTGTATATTCTGTTGTATAAGATGCTATAATTAATCACCAGTTTGGGACTTCTAATTTTTTATAATTAGGAAGAAAGGATTAGATGATCATCATGTATTTCTTGCAGTAAATTTCAATGAGTAGAATTCTGGGTTAAAAGAACACTATATTTAAAAGAGAAAATATTACCAAACTACCCTGGAAGTTTCACTTTCTAAACATATTTGAGAATACATTTTTCTTCACAACTTCAAAAATAGTTAGTAGTTTTCATGTTTGCCAATCTCCTAGTTTAATTTTTGTAATTTTGCTCTTTATTTAATTTGCATAATTCTTATAGTGGTGTTGCTCATCATTTCATATATTTATCAACCATTGATATTTCCTGGCTTACGTATAGTCATATGCTGCAAAATGTTTCAGTCAGTGGTGGGCCATATATACAACAGTGGTCCCATAAGATTGTAATACCATATTTTTACTGTACCTTTTCTATGTTGAGATACATAATACATAACCTTTGTGTTACAGTTGCCTACAGTATTCAGTTACAGTAACATGCTGTACAGGTTTGCAGCCCAGGAGCAGTATAGGCTATATCGTAATACCATATAACCTAGGTGTATAGTAAGCATACTATGTAGGTTTATGTAAGGTACACTCCATGGTGTTTGCATAATGATGCCTGACAACACATTTCTCAGAACGTATCCCTGTCATTAAGCAATGCCTGACTGTATTTCCTTTGGGTCTTCCCCTTATTTTGGTGAGGTTTTATGTCATACTTACTTATGGGAATTCTTGTGCTTATTTTTCTCTTCCCTTAAAAGTTTGGTTTGGACTTTTTTGCTGAACAGAAGTTTTAAATTATTCACATAGTTACATTAATTTAGAATTTTTTTTCTCTGCTTCAGATTATGAAAATATTCACCCATGTTTTCATTTAATGCATATATTTGTAATTTATAATTTGGTTGGAATTTATTTTGGTATGAGGTTTGGAATGGGGATCTAAGTTTGAATAAACCATTTTTCCCCACCGATATATAATGCTATATTTTATCAAATTGTTATATATATAGGTCTGTTTATAGACTTTTGAGTAGTCCCTTTGATTTTGTACCAGTATTAAATCATTTAGCTTACTGTATTTGTTTTAGTATCTGTTGGATTAAGTTTCCTTAATCAGACTTTTGTTTCACTTTTTTAATGCAAATATAAAGTCTTTAAACCTAAGGTAAGAGGGATTCTTGTACTAAGGTAGTTTCATTGTTGGAGTGAGAAAAATGTACCCAGAGAGTCATGTTGAACTTTTCCCTCACTGTTGAAATGCTAAAAATTGTGATTTAAAGGAGTTAAGTGGCTTTGAAGCAGTTTTGTTCATTAATTAGGTGATTCCTGTTATATTTTAATCTCTAAGTGTTTTGATTGTATGTAGATATTGAAAAGTCTTTGTCAGTTTTGTAATGACTAAATGAGAATTATATTTACAGAATTATAAAAATAATCGTCTCCAGTCATTTAAATGATTTTTTAAATTTTTCATCAACTACTAGAGTGTAATAACTACAACAGTTAACTACTTGAGGGTGATAGAGGCTATCTTTATCCTGTGAATAATTTTTTCTGTTGAGTGAGTATATGTACATCAGTAAATGTGCTTCCCCAAAGTAGGTTATCAATATGTTTTTTGAATTGAGTTTTAAAGACTGAAATACAGTAAATATTTTGGGAATTTAGGAAAGGTTATATAATTGCTTGTTAATTTAAAGCTTTTATTTTATTGTAGGTGATCGGATCAGCAGTTGCCCGGTGATCTTTATATTAGATGAATTTGATCTTTTTGCTCATCATAAAAACCAAACACTCCTCTATAATCTTTTTGACATTTCTCAGTCTGCACAAACCCCAATAGCAGTTATTGGACTTACATGTAGATTGGTAAGTCTTTCTGTTAAAAACATTGATGATAATATTTGAAAATTCAAGCTTTATTGTTAACGTAATTAGTCTTTTTTCAATTATTCAGGTCATTATATTAGGCATTTTAACACTTTTGTTTCATCAGTGCCTGGTATATTTATCTTGCTTTTCAACTCAAATTGAGGAAAACAAGAAGACAGGTATTTTACACACCCATAAACTAATACCTCCCTCCTCTCAATAAAATCACTGAAGAAAAAAATATGAAATCGAATTATGCTAATAAAATTAATAATTTCTACATTAGCAAATAAAGAGGCAGGTAAATGATCTCACCACTATTTTATAAAAATTGATAATAGTTTATGCCTTTACATTGGAAATTCTCTCCATATTTTGAAAATGCTTGAAATCAACTTTAAATGATACTGTCTCAACTTTCTTAAATACGTATCTCCAGAAATGGAAGAAATTCTATCAAGCAGTCATAGTGGCTTCTTTGTTCCTTAGGTTATTTTGGAATGATTTTAACCGTAGTTTCAATGTCACTATCACTTTTCTTTGTGAAGGTTCTATACATATTAAACCTTGTGTACCTTTGGACAGTTACACAGGCCTTTCTGTGTTTACCTTCTTATACTCTCGCAGTCTGAAATGAACTTCTTCCTGAATTCAGGTAAAACTGATATTTAAGAGTGTCTTGGTCCATTTTGTATTGGTATAAACAGAATACCTGAGACTGAGTAATTTATAAAGAAAAGATATTTATTACCTCACAGTTTTGCAGGCCAGGTAAGTTCAAGCTCATGGCACTGGCTTCGTGCAAGGGCTTTCATGCTGCATCATGACATGGTGGAAGGCCAAAGGGGTAGCAGGCATGTAGATAAAGAGACCAAGCAGGAAAAGGAACCTTGCCTTACAACAACCTGTTCTCTTAGGAACTAAACCATTCCTAAGAGCGAGAGAACTCACTCTGGTGAGATTAGCATTAATCTATTCATGAGGGACCCGCCTCCATGACCCAAACACCTCCCACTGTTACACTGGCATTTAAAAATCAACATCGGTTTTGGTGGGGACAAACCACATCCAAACCGTATCAAAGAGTCACGCCTTTTCTGATACTATGACTGCCAAACCTTCATAGCTTTCTTCCATCTCCCACTCCCCCACAGTACCTCCCCCCCATTCTTGGCAGACTTTTGTCAGGCCCATTTATTTATTCTCCATTTCTACAGCTCTTTTTTTTTTCTTTTTAAGAAAAGTGAAACTTTTCACTAAGTCATCTTTCAACAGCCTTCCTTTCAGTGCTATTTTTCTGTGGAGTGGCTGTCTCTGTACTTCCTTTCCTTGTGCTTTAGAGCTTATGATACATGGTGTCAAAATAAGCCTCCTTCATAGAACATCTGGCTGGTACTCCACATATTTTTATTCCTTCTTCCCAAACCTACCAGGCTTTTATCCCTCAGAGGGATAAAAGAAGCACCCTCTTTGCTTAAAAAAAAAAATCTTCCTTTGGATGGAAGTGACAGTGGCAAATGTTCCTGACCCAGTGAAGGACCAAATAAAAAAAATAAAAGGTCAGTAGCTTAGCAGTGTTTTCAGGTGCTCTTTTTTATTCTGTAGGTCTAATTTTCTAACTGTATAGTTCTTTCAAGTGTAATTTGTATGTGTATATCCTTGTTTATAGGGAGAGAGAGAGTAGTGACTTTGCCAGGAAGCAGCTTCTTCCCCAGTGGAAGTAATTTCTTTTTTTTCTTTATTTTTTTATTATTCCCTCTATCCTCACATTGCCAACTTGTAATTATTATCCACCACTAAAACATCATTTACTTCCATCTTTTTCTTTTCATTCCCAAGTTCAGGCTCTTCATTGTTCCTTGCATAGAGTATTATTTCTGCTACCTTTCTACTATGTACCTACATTGGTGACCCAGAACTCCTTAATAATAAATAAATATTATATATAATATCCCCATCTCTGAACATAATATCTTTCTCTTTTAATTCTCATACTAGCACTGTTCTTTTCTTTGACCTTATAATAAAAATATTCTGGATTTTTCACTCATCCTACCTCAAGCTGTTAATCTTTCCCGTCCTCCTTCCCAAACTATGTAATCCCATTTTGATCATTAGAATTTTTTCTTTTATATCTAGGTTATTAGGATATCTCAAATGAGAATCATCTGATTAGATTTAAAAATTCATATTTCTAGGCCTTACCACACCTCTTTTTAAGAAGTTTTATTGTAGAAAATTCCAACAATATACATAGGAGAGAATAATAGAATGAGCCTCTAGTCCCCTTTTCCACTCATTGCCTAGTTTCAACAATTACCATACACCAGTTTTATTTATCCTCTAATATCTCCTTCCTTCTCTGTATTATTTTGAAGCAAAAGCCAGACATTATGTCATGTTATCAGTGTTTTAGAATGTATTTTCAGAAAATAAGGACTCTTTAAAGAATGTATTTCCCTAATTGTTATCCTTGAAAATTAGAAATAGAAAATTAGAAATAATCAAATACCATGTCACTGTTCATATTTAGGGGTGGAGGTTTTTAATAACAGCCTTATTGAGATACAATTTACATATCATTCAGTTCACTCATTTAAACTACAATTCATTGTTTTTTTGTATAGTCATAGAGTTGTACTTTTATTACCACAATCAATTTAAGAGCCCCATACCCTTTACCCAAGTCCCCCCACCATTCCCTCTTCAACCCTAGGCAACCACTAATCTACTTTCTGTCTCTATGATAATTTGCCTTTTGTGGACATTTCACATAAATTGAATCATGTAACAGTCTTTTGTGACTGGCTTCTTTCCCTTAGCAGAATGTTTTCATGGTTGATCTGTATTGTAGCCTGTATCAGTTCTTCATTCCTCTTTGTTGCCAGATAATCCATTGTGTAGATATACCACACTTTGTTTAAACATTCATCAGTTGATGGACATTGGTTGTTTATATTTTTTAAGGTATTATGAATAATACTGCTGTAAGCGTGCATGTACACATTGGAACATATGATTTCATTTCTCTTGGTTATATACCTAGGAGTATAATTGTTAGGTAATATGGTAACTCTATGTACCATAATACATTTTGAAAGATTGCTCAAGTTCAATATTAAAAAGAAATTTAAGAATGACAAATTCTATCTATATGAGTTAAGAGGACAGTTTAACCTGTTATGTTTTGGGATAGTTTGAATGCATATCAGCTTTATGGAAGTATCACCTTCATTTAAGAAAACTTTGTGTGTCCTTACAAGTAGTACACATTAGTTATCTTTTGGTTTCTAGTCTTCTTTGATTGTAAACTTGAGTCCTAATTTCTTCTTAAGGAAAAATACAAATACAAGTAGTTTTTAAAAAACATCACTATTAAAAAAAAAGATGAATACTTACCAATTTCATACTATATTTCTTCCAGTTTTCTTTTCTATTGTTGGTTCCTTCTGCCCATAATGCTCCAGTTTAAATTTGTAGATAGTTTAACAAACTGAACTTTCCTCCGTTACACATCCTGCTGCTTGATTCTTTGTTATATATAATCATGAAGAAGTTTAAATTTTCATGAATGTAATGTCTCACTGTGTTTTATTATCTTAATTTTGTATCAGAATTCTTCATAGAATGTACAGAATTTCTTATTGAAACTCTTGATGTTTTTGTGGCATATAACTTCAGTAATAGTCACAATTTTTTTAGCAATCATTTTAGGTCTTGGAATGTTACAGATTAGCTGAGAATAAAATGCTAGGAAAAAGGCATGGTATCACCAAGCCTACAGATGCCTTGAAGGGGATTGATTATTTAGTTTGCATAAAATTTTTTTAAATGATTGTGTATATAGAATAAGCATTACTAATTATAAGTGGTAGTTATACCTCAAACATTGGTAAAAAAAAAATTTCTTAACATGCCTCTTACAGGAATTTCTATTGTTTTTAAGGATATTTTGGAACTCTTAGAAAAAAGAGTGAAGTCACGATTTTCTCACCGGCAGATACACTTAATGAATTCATTTGGTTTTCCACAGTATGTTAAAATATTTAAAGAACAATTATCTCTACCTGCCGAATTTCCAGACAAGCTTTTTGCTGAGAAGTGGAATGAGAGTGTTCAGGTAACTTAAGGGCAAAAATGTCAGAAAATTATGGGTCTGTTATATGATTTAAAGCCATTAAAATTATAAATTAAAAAAATTTAAATTAACACAAAGTTTCTAATGTTGATATGGTATAAAACTGCAGGAATGCAAATTATATTGTATTTTCTTCTTAGAAAAGACAGTTGAAATGTTCTGTTTCCTAAATTCTCCATCTTAAAAGAACATAAGCTTTAGGACTTATGTCAGTAGTTTCATGTATTTTACAAGTCTAGCAATATACTATGTTAGTGGCTCATAGCTATCCTGTGTGGATTTTTTTCCCCCTAGTTCTCGTATACAACTTGAGCTTTTATCTCTTTGGGTTAGGTAACAGGCAATCTGGGCTGTGGCACCTCTGGTTATATTTTCTACATTGATGAATCCTATGTTGGGAGTCCCAGAAGACCTGAGGGACTTGTTCACATGTTGTTTTAAACATTTACTAAACCTTTTAGACTCTGTAAATTTACCTGCATTTAGGATGAACAGGCTTGCCTTTTCACACCGTTATTATATCAACTCAGCACACTAGCCATCAGCTTATTCTCATGCTGACAAGAAGTTTCAGTAGGCAGAGAGAAGGGAGGGAGTATATGTGTTAGTGTATGTTTAATAACATAATTGAAAAACAATATTACTGAATAAGTCCCCTCATAGAATCTTTAAAATATATTGGCCTCGTGAGAGTGAAAAATAATATAAAGTCCATGGTTCTGAAGGAATTGGGAAAAGCTGATCTATAATACTAAAATGCTAATGAGTATGGATGATTAGCCTTTGAATAGAATTACACAGTCTAGATCCACTGGCTCTAAAAAAGGATTATTTTATGTTAAAGCAATAATGTTATGTTCTTTTTACCATAAAATCTTAAAAGCAATACTAAATTAAAAGTGAGAATTTTGCATTTATTTTGCTCCTTAATGATTCTTGTTTTATTATAAAATGTGGTCTGCTTATGTAAGAACTATTAATTTTGACACATTTCATTATTTTAAAATCATAAAACTTCACTGAACTAAATTTAATCAGTGCACAAGAATATGTGGTAAGGAGTGGAAGTCTCTCATATAGCCATACCATTTTCCTTCCTTTTACAGTAGAGTAATTATTTGGTTTATAACATTGTAGGGTTTGCATACATACTAAATTTGTTCTTTTACATAAAGGACTCAAACCTTATGTAATATTCTGTGTTTTTACTGTTCTGATTGATAATTCCCTATTGTTTTTCCTAAGAAATCTATACATAATAGTATATAAAAATGGTGGAATTTATCCTTAAAATTCAGATATTGTGCCTTGATATAATTAGGTGTGGATCCTCCTTTCCAATCACCTTGCCAAATTAATCTTGTCAGGGACTCAGAACTTTCAGCTAAGTCAGGCAAGTTTTCTTTTTTACGGCTTCTAATTATAGGATTCCATTCTATAGGAGCACTTTCTTTATAGTTGTTACTCCCATATTGTTGCCTCTCTTACCTAGGTCTGGAATCAGACCTGGATCTTCAGCCTCTATTTCCACTTTTCAGTGCCACACAGATTTTCACCTTCTATAACTCCTGAAGTGATTGTCTTACTCTGATATATTTTTCTGGCTATTTTAGAGATTCAGATGTCATCTTTCATGGTATTAAATATCTGTGCTCTCCCAGGGCTTTTATTATTTCCATACCTCTTCACTTTAACTCTTTTCCTAAGGTGACTAAATGGCCCAGGGTGCATTGTACCATCATTTCCCAGCTATGTTAACATTCTGAGCATTTAAAAGTGGGTATATAGATAAAGAGGATGATGGAGGTTTTTGGTGAAGTATTAGTATAACTCTGGATAACTTAGAAAGTGGTAGCCATGTGGTAATTGGGTGGCTCAACCCTAGTTTTCTGGACTTTTGTTGCAGACCCTGTACCCCCAAACTTAGGACCAGGTGGTAGAAATGAATGTGAGTGCTATCCTGTCATCTTTTTGACAGTCTTGCAGTTTAGTTTCACAAAGTATAACTGGCATCACTGGCGTTTGTGTCTTTTAGTTCTAATATTTTCTTGTCTATCCCTATCATCTTGTGCCACCTCCCTATAGTATGCTAATAAATGAGCTTCACTGGAAACATCTGTCAGCACCATGGCCAGAGTCCCTGTCCTTGGAGAAGGGGTGATGATTGCATTTAGGGAGCTATTCTTTCTCCCAGTGCTGGCTATCCAGCAGGTTTTTTACATAGCAGTGTTAAACCAAAAGTGGTGATACAGACAACAGATCACCTGTGGAATCTCATCCAAGAAACATCTTCAGGATAGGGTTGAACTTGAACGTTCTGCTTAATTTGAAGATTTGGTTTATTCCTACCTCAAATGAGTTAAATAAGTAAGAGTAAATTCTATTTCAGCCTGGCAGTATAAGAGAAAATCCTGGAAAAGAGCATATAAAAGAATCATAACTAATTCTCCTCAAAGGAAATCCCCCAAAGCTAAGTTCAAATGATTATTGATCATAGCCTTTCCCTCAAATAGTTTAGTGTTTGAATCAAAGTGGAATTAAAAATGTAATGAGAGGGGTTAGATAGATTTTTTGTTGTTGTTGTTGTTTTGTTTGATTTAATGGCTCACATATAGATTATGTAGACTTTTTGTTTTATTTTTTTCTTTTTTTGTTTACCTCCAAAAAGCCCAAGAGAATGTAGATCTTTTTTAAAGCAGATTAAATAATTTAGAAGCAAAAAGGTGATAGCTTTCAGAAAGAAGGAAAGTTGGAGTCAGACCACTAAAAATAAAGAGGTAAACGTAGGAAGATAGCGCAGAATAACAACCCTGTGAAGCATCATGTTACAGAAAGGCAAATACGGTGTTTTTTAAAAATGGAATTTTTGCAGAGAAAATTTCTTCCATCAATTATTTTTGTCACAGGTGATTTTCTTTAGCTTTCCCAAGTCCTCTGAGTTTACTATATCAGCTTATAAATGACTTGATAGGAGTAAAAGATTACAGAAACTGAGACTATAGTTTGCCTGTGATATTTTGTTATATATTTCTTAAACTTCTTCCATAGTGAAATTTGAAAACTGTGGAAAAACTTAAAAAAAAAAAGATTTTATTTCCAAAAGGTTTTTATTTATATTATTTTGCCTTATTATTTTATATTGATCCATATTTGACGTTGTTTATGATAATAGTCACTGGAAGCCCTGTAAAATACAAAAAGAATACTAAAAACAATATCAAGGGAGTAGAAAGTATAACTGGGATGATACATTTACTGACAGCATGAAATTTTATTCCAGTAGACTGCAACTTCTAAATTTGAGTCTCCTTAACAGTGGAAAAAGTAAAGACATGTAGTTACAGCTCTGGAAAATATAGAAATGATTAATTTTCTGAGTTTTTTTTTTTTAAATAAGGAAAGAGGATCTTTATTTCATGTATATGATATTTGAAAAATTATGTTAATCTTCCTAAAGCCCTTCTTGGCTCTACCACCTCTGGATTTACTCTCCTCTTATCTAATCTTTCCCTCCATGCCAAATATTCCTCACCCTCTATTCAATCCTAATTCATTGAAGTCACCTGGCTCTTTTAGATAGGCTCACTGCTTTCTCAAAGGGCCCAAGTGATCTCTGAATTTCTAAAAGCCATGAGCTTCTTCTCAAAATATATCTTCATTTTACAAAATTGTTTACATTGTTAAATACCACTTTAGTATCTTTCTTACTTAACTTAGCTCCTCTTTTTTATACCTGCTACTTAAATATTGATAATCCAAGGTTCATTTCTTGAGTACATCTCACTCTTCATGGGCCATTCTGTGCCCTATAGATCATCTTTGATTTTTTTTTCCCTTCTCCCTTTAAACCCTATCTTCTCTTTTCCCCTCCCCAACAGTTAATTCTCTGTCTTTTATAAATGTTGAAATTCTTTTTTGTCTTCATACCACTCTGATAATTGAGACCCTCCTTGCCTCTTGTACGGACAATTGCAATTGTCTTCGATTAGATTTTCCTGCCTTTTTCGTTACGTACAGTCCCTTTGCCAATAACTGAAACTTAGGCATGTGACTACTCATTTTCTGTTTATATGCCATGATCTTCTAATATTCCTTATGCTGTTACCCTTAATTGGAATGCCCTTCCCTTAGTCTGTTTACCCCTACAGGTTAAGCGTTCTTTGTAATACTTTACTTTGTTTTCCCAGGTACAGTAACTCGTTCTCTGTTGTTTTTTGCTGCATTTTGTTCATCCCACTAATGCGACTTTATAGTTTCCCTTATTTGAGTAGAAATTTTGGGGTAGCAAGGATTATGTTTTATCATTGTATTTATTGAGTTAATGTAAAGTGATAAGAACAAAATTAGGAGACTAGAAATTTGATTTTGATTTTAGTATTCTCTAAGTAAGACCAACGTCTATTTAATAAAAAATTAATATTAGGTAGAGTTAATAAGGTAAACCACCCATTAAGGTACAAATTATATTTAGATTTTAACTCCATTGTTCCTCAAATTTGTTTTGTTTCTTTTTTTCTTTAGTGTCTCTCAGAAGATAGAAATGTGCGAGAAGTACTACAGAAGCATTTCAATGTCAGCAAAAACCTGCGGTCATTACACATGCTATTGGTTTGTATTAGGTTTGCTTTCCTCGTTTTTTTCTTTTACCAGATAATTAAGCATTGATGGTAATTAATTAAACCTATAGATAAATTTTGGGAGAATTGACATGTTTACTACATTGAGTGTTCCAATCTCTGAATATGGCACATATCTCCTTTTATTTAGTTTGTTTGATGCTTTGATCAGCATTTTATAATTTTTACTACCCAGATTTTGTAAGTGTTTAGAGTATATACCTAAGTATTTCATTTTCTTTGGAGCAATTATAAATAGTCTTTTTTAATTTCGGTTTTAGCATATTCATTGTTAGAGTGTCAAAATGTGATTGACTTTTGTATGTTGACCTTATATTCTATTATTTTACTGAACTCATTCTAAACTCACCTATTCTAGGAGGGTATTTTTTATTGATTCTTTGGGATTTCCTGCTTAGACAATTACGTTTTTCAAAAACAGAGACAGTTTTATTTTTTTCATTTCCAGTCTGTATACCATTTATTTCTTTTTCTTGCCTTATTCCAATGGCTAGAATTTCTAGGACTATCTTGAATTAGAATAATGAGACTGGACATCCTTTCTTGTTCCCTTATTCAGAGGAAAGCAATTCAGTCTTTTATCATTAAGCGTGATGTTAGCTGTAGGTTTTTAATACATGGTCATTATCAAATTGAGATAATTTCCTTGTATTTCTAACATGCTGAGAGTTTATTATGAATGGGTATTGGATTTTATCGAATGCTTATTCTGGATCAGTTGATATGATCATATAATTTCTCTTTAGCCTGTTGGTACGTTGGATCACATTGGTTTTTGATTGTTGAACCAGCCCTGCAGGCCCGGAATAAATCCCACCTGGTCATGGTCTTTCACCCAATGTATCATATCTTAAGCTTAAACAGTATCAATCAGGAGGTACTTCATTGTTGAAAATTAAAGAACTTCTTTCACTAACAGTATTTGGTATTAGACTAGTATTTCCAGAAAATTATTTATGGCAAATACCTTTCAAAGAGAAAATAGTTTTGGTTTCATGAGTTTCTTGTCACTTCTTGTAATAATAATAGAATAATAATAATGATAATAATAATAATAGCAGCTACTATCTATTGACCAGCACATGAGCTATGAACTGTAGTTACTTTACCTACATTATATCTAACCTTTGCAATATTCTTATTTTTTATCCCTGGGTGTTTCTATTTTTACCTTCAAAGAAATTAAGTTTCTTTTAGGTTAAATAACTTGCCCAGGGTTATACACCCAGTAGATGGCAAAGTCAGGACTCAATCCAAGGCTCTCTGGCTTCATGCTTGTGTCCTGCTTTACTGTGTGGTTTTGCCATTTTTATTTCCAGATTCTCTTTTCCCATTCCTGTTTTTGCTGAGGAAATTTAAGTCTTTTCATTCCTATGTACTTTCCCTCTCCCATCCACCAAAAGTTCGCTGCCATTTTCAGTAACAGCTGTCTTTATCATGAAGGAATCCCATTATTCTGAGAAAATATCTCTGCCTCAATATTGTTAACATGAACAACCATTATTATGCCAGTTTTCTGTTAAATTTTTAATTCATAATCATGAATTATATAATGGCTTGTTTTCTATTATTAAGATTCTGTTTTGGTGGGTTGCTTGCTCATATTCTTTACCTCATCCCTTTATTGATTATCTTTGTATTACTGTGGAAGCTCTTTGTATATTAGAGATTTACAGCCTCTCTGGTAACCAGGTAAATGTGGGTAAATGCTTCAATGAATTTTTTTTTTTTCTGCCAGTTTGGTGGGTTGTCAGAGGTTGTAAGTCTGATGGTATAGTTCTATGACTATTAAAATTTATTGCTGCTGGCAGCATAAATATGTACAGTGCTTTGGAGAGCAATGTGGCAAATTGGGTAACTGTAGAAATTCAGATGCATCAGAAGACCATGTTACAAAATTGTTTATTGCAGACTTGTTTATAGTAGCAAAAAAAGAAAGAGAAATGACAGATGTCCATCAACAGGAAATGAATAATTTTGGATATATACAAAGGAATACAATAGGAAAAAATAAATAAACTAGACTTGACACCTCAAAATGTATAAAATCTAATAGATGTTCATTGAAAAGAGAGTTGTGAAAGTACAATATAGTATTTATATAAAACTTTAAAATTAGTCTGTTTTAGCTAGGGGTGCATACATATATAGTAGAAGTGTGAAGTGTAGTAGGTATAAAGACATGCATGGTTGTTTTATTTGGGGAAGAGTAGAGTCCAATCAGAGGAGGAGACAGGAGCCTCAACTCTGAAAATTTTATTTCTGAAGCTAGGAAAATAGTCACGGATATTCAATTTATTATTTTCCGTTACCTTTTTTTTTTTTTTTTTTTTTTTTTGAGACAGAGTCTCACTCTGTTGCCTGGGCTAGAGTGAGTGCCGTGGCGTCAGCCTAGCTCACAGCAACCTCAAACTCCTGGGCTTAAGCGATCTTACTGCCTCAGCCTCCTGAGTAGCTGGGATTACAGGCATGCGCCACCATGCCGGGCTAATTTTTTTTTTTATATATATTTTTAGTTCGCCAGATCATTTCTTTCTATTTTTAGTAGAGATGGGGTCTCACTCTTGCTCAGGCTGATCTCGAACTCCTGACCTCGAGCGATCCACCCACCTCTGCCTCCCAGAGTGCTAGGATTACAGGCGTGAGCCACCGCGCCTGGCCTTTTTGTTTGTTAAAAAATATTTCATAATAAAAGGAAAAAGAAGAGGAGAAAGGGAAGGCAGACTAGAGACCTGAGTCCCAACTAGTAGAAGAATGAAGGACAAGGATTGCCAAATTCTTCTGTTCAACTAAGGCACCTGTGCCCTGGTTAAAGTGGTGGAGGAGGGAGTTTCTAGGATAAGTATGTCCCAAATAATTGCATGGTACATACTTATACCAAGAAATTATTTATTGTTTACGTCAAATTGAAATTTAATCAGAAGTTATACACTTTTATCTGCTAATGCTAAATGAAAAAATTTAACTTTTATGAAAACTACATATCAAGGGAGAAAAAGGAATCTTCAGATATTTGAGTGGGAACCCTGGTCCAGGAGCTGTATTAGTTTTGGGGAAATTAAATGAAAAGTACATAAAAAGTGGACTATGTTCTGGGTATAAATTTGTTGTGTTTTTTTTTTTTTGGTACCATTGAATATAAAATAGCTAACTTCTGTCTTACAGTAACCTTGACTGGTTGATGGGGGTGGTAAAAATGTTTACAAAAGGCATAGATCTGCCTTTTTGGCTTATATCTGGAGTTTTGATTAGTATTCTTATTTTTAGGTTTCTCCTCCTTGCCCTACTCCTTTCTTAAATGGTCTTCTTTTGAGGAATAAGTAAACAAGATAGGCAAATGAGAAGGGAAAGGGAGAGCAGCAAGAACATTTTTTATGCTTTTCATGTATAGAGTTATGTGGCATGTGAATTGAAACATACTACATTTTAATAGAGCTAAATTTGAGAATACCTTTCCCAAGCATTAATAGGTGTTCTCTCCTAAGATTAGACTATACGAATTGAGAAGTTTTATAAGAAGTAATATCTCCAAAATGCTCAAATGCATGTGTAATTGTTTTTCTGAATTGCATTTCCCTAGATGCTTACTTTAAGTCGAGTAACAGCATCACGCCCATTTATGAGTGCTGCAGATCTCATGGAGGCAAGCCAGCTGTGTAGCATGGACTCTAAAGCAAATATCGTACATGGTGAGAAACATGCTTTATTAGTTTTTTTTTGTTTGTTTAATTGTGATTTTTAAAAGTGTGAATTTAGTTAATGGGATGTTTTTCAAAATTATAATTAACATTGGGCATAGTGCTTTACATACAGGCATAGAGCTGTATATACAGAATGCGTTATTATCAGTACAGCCTTTAACTCCCTCCTTTAAAAGGTATTATCACTGCCATTTAAAATGAAAGAAACCTGATGCTTTTCCTCCCTTGCCACATTGGAAATCCAGGTAATATTGTATTGCTGATGTTCTCATGCCACCAAGTGATACTGAAAAGCATTCATTAGAAAATCTAAAACTACATTATGTGGCATAAATTATCTTTCTAGTGGACAACGGTACCCTAAAATAAAGTCCTCAAGTTTTAAAACCCATACCTCACCTAACCCCCGCAACTTTCCCTATATGCCTTCACAGGCCAGTGAGATTTTGTCCTTTAATAGCTTTTAGCCATTTGGGGTTTATTATCGCTTTTGAGAATCTGAGGAACCTTCTTCTCCAGGGAAAAAATGCACAAGCAATTTTGGATATAATTCCCAGGGATTTAGAGATTTTCCGAGTAAATCCCACCCTAGGGCCCTATGTAATTTAAAGTCACATAATAATTGCAGTTTCTGGTTATTGTTTACTGTGGGCCATATGGTGAGTCAGAAAGAAACTGTTTGACATCCTTCCTCCTCAAAACCATGATCTTTCACTATTTCTGTCTTTGGACATTTATTTCAATCTTATATATCATTAAAATAGAACTCATTGTTTTTCTCCCTTTTACTTTAGGTCTGTCAGTCTTGGAAATCTGTCTTATAATAGCAATGAAACATTTAAATGACATCTATGAAGAGGAGCCATTTAATTTTCAAATGGTCTATAATGGTAAGATGAGGCTTTGGTAGTTTCTTTGTGACTCTCCCCTGCTGCTTATTTGAGCATACTAATGTTGTCATTGCTTTCTATCCAGAGTTTCAGAAGTTTGTTCAAAGGAAAGCCCATTCTGTTTATAATTTTGAGAAACCTGTTGTCATGAAGGTAAAATCTAGTTTGCTTTTATTTTTCTGCAGATAAATATATTTTTTATATCCAATTTGATTATGTATCAAAGTTGTACTTTGATTTTTTTAAACATTAGGTATTTGTCATAGGGATTTTTTCCAAAACAGACAAAAATTATCTAAAAATGAAATATTTAAATAATTTTGAGGAAGCAGCAAGATTGTTTTTACAGTCTGCAGATGTATACTGCCCTCTGCTGTCTGTTCATAGCACTTGCATCCTGAAAAGAATACCACCAGTCTGTGAAACTCATCCATCTGCTTTCCAACACAAGGATTGTTTTTATAAGCTTAGCAGTAAAAAGAGACAAAAATGTAGGTTAATGCATTAAGAAACTTACAGGACAAAAACTCATTGGCCCATGAGGGCATATAGAGAAAGTTTAGGGAGTAGGTGAGGTATGCGTTTTAAAACTTGAGGACTTTATTTTAGGGTACCATTGTCCACTAAAAAGATAATTTAAGCCACATAATGTAGCTTTAGATTTTCTAGTAGCCATAAGAAAGTAAAACAGAAAAGGTGAAATTAACTTTGATAATATATTTAACTCAGTATATAAAAAATATTTCAAAATCTATAATCAATATTGGAAATTATTAATGAAGTATTTTCTTTTACCTTCTTTTGCATTAAGTCTTTGAAATTTGTTGTATATTTACATTTACACTACATCTCAATTCACTAAATATACATTGGAAATATTGGTTCTTTAGGTTCCATAAAATTTATACCCAAAAAAGTAGATTTTATATTTTAAAATTGTTCCAAACATACTTGAAATTTTCTTAGTGGACCCAGTATCAGGTTTTAAATTTAATTAAAATTGAATAAAATTAAAGATTGAGTCCCACATTTCAAGTGCCTTGTAGCCTCATGTGGACAGTGCAGTTCTTGAGGATTTTATGGGAAGAAACTTTTTTTTTAAAGCAGTGGACCCCTAAGTCCTTTTGCACCCCTTATAGGCCTTAGTAGTCAGAATTTTATTTCTTGTAGAAACAAAAAAATGGGAATGCAGAGCATTGTTGTTTCTTCAAAGAAACAGAAAAAGTATTTAGCATATTGGAGGTTATTTTTTTTTCCTCCTAATGTCATGTCTGTCTGATAGTCCTAGTTTGTAGGAGTTGTGAAAATGGAAAGGTTACCTAAGCATTTAAATTCTTATGAATAATTCGTAACTGTTCATTTACACATTTTCAATAAGGAAATATTTTGCTACCTAGAAATATTTCAAATTTCCTCAATTTCATTCAGCCCCAACACTTGCAACCTCCAGTATTTTCTCATTTTCAGAATTGAATGGTATCTGAACTATTTTCTCTTTTCGTCAGAATTTTTATGATGCATAGAGAATATATTCCAATGATGTTTTTCACAATGAGCAGTAAGAATAGAATCCTCAGGAATCTGTTTCAGTGTATCACTATTTCATTGTTAGTGTGTCATGATTTAATGGTTTCTGTTTTTTTCATATCCTAATAACATACCCAAAACAATAATCAAGGTTAGAAAAGACATAATACGTGAATATTAGGGATAAGAGGAAGCAGACAGTAAAGAGTCCTATTATGGGGAAGATGGAGCTTGTTGATAGGTTGTGACAGTCTCAGCCAATCTTAGAGGAGTAGGAGCCTGTCCCCACTCCTCCATGTCCTTACTGCCCTTGCTCAATCATTTACTTAAAGGATCAGCTGAATAGGCCTACTTTGCTCAGGGGTCTTTTTTTGCCTGCCTTTTTGTTACAGTTGTGTGAAACTTTTATACAGCAAAGTCTTACAGAGATAGAGACAAAAATGTAAATGCAAATTTGAGTAACCTAGGTAATCATTCAAAAAGTCTTAGGTTTTTTTAGAGAAATGGAAGCCCTATGTTAAAACTATGATTTTAGAATAAGGTTAGAAAGAAGATAATATTGTGCAGAGTGAATTAACATTTGCCCTGTTTCCATTCAGCAATGCATGGACAGATAACTGTGCATTGACACTGTTTTACTTGGTAATATGAAGTTTGTATGAGGTTGATAAGAGCTGTTTTTCAACCCCGTTGGTTTCAATTACATATTGTTTCCAGCCCTTTGTTTTACAACTGACCAAAACCATAGCTGTTCTGTGGGTTGACTTTATCACTTTCCTCCCCTATTCAACCTAAACTATTTCTTTCATCTTTCAGGCTTTTGAACACTTACAACAATTAGAATTAATAAAGCCCATGGAAAGAACTTCAGGAAATTCACAGAGAGAGTACCAGCTGATGAAACTACTTTTGGATAATACTCAAATTATGAATGCTCTGCAGAAATACCCCAACTGCCCTACAGATGTTAGGCAATGGGCAACATCCTCACTAAGCTGGTTATGAGTACGACCAGTGACTTCAATTTTGGCATTTCAGGCATACTTCTCTAGAAAACTAAAAATTATTGTCCTTTAACAAGATGTGTTATTACATTTTTTTATATTTATAAACATTTTTGCATTTATGGGAGACTTGCATGTGTACTGTCTTGGCTGTGTCTTGCCTTTGAAACATGAACAGTTACACAATTTATAATTTCAGTAGATTGATTTAGATTACTTTGTAAGTAGCAGTTGAAAAGAATAAAATGTGACAGTTTTAGGGATTGGGCCATATGCTTATTTAACACTTGTAAAGTGTTTATATATGGTCCATTTCAACCTAGCAGCTAGATGTTTTTAAAAACCTTAAACCAAAGCAGTAAAAAAACAGTGGTAAGAATTAATCTTTTGGTCAAGTAGGGGTGCTGCATTTTTTTTTCTATACACATGCAAATTTTACCCAGACCCAGGTCTTCTAGTTCAGGAGACTAACCAGCTTAGCCAGAGAATGGTCCACATGGAAGAAAAAGGCTAAGGAATTTGAAGAGTTTTCTTCCAGACTTCTCAAAATGTAGAACATCAGAATCCCTTATAGAATTGTTTTAAAATATGGATTTTTCAGACTACCTTAGGTAAAAAGGATCAGAATTTGCCTTTTTAACAAGTACAATCATGCCTTGCCTAATGCCATTTTGATCAAGGACAGATCGCTTGTACGAGGGTAGTCCTATAGGATTAAAAATACTGTGACTTTTCTGTGTTTAGGTAGACAAATACATTTACCATTATGTTGCAGTTGCCTACAGTATTCAATACAGTAACATGTACAGGTTTGTACGTAGGAGCAATAGGCTATACCATCTAGGTTTAAATACACTGTATGATATTCACACAATGTGAGGAAATCACCTAACACATTTCTCAGAACATATCACCATTGTTAAGTGACATATGACTATACCGTAGATTTCTAGAAACCAGCTCCCACAAATAATGAGAAGTGTATGGCAATGTTAGCTGAATCTGTGTCAAAAAGTAAATCTCTGAGGAATGTGAAAATGTTAGTCAAATCATTGCCTTATAAATTCAGAGATCCGTGAATTAACACAGATGTATGTTTAAAATGAAATTTAATAAGCACTCAGTGACTTCATTTGTTCAAGAATATTTGATCACCTGTGCAGAGGAAGTTTACAAAAGACAGAATCCCTATCCTTGTGCGGCTTATAATCAATCCATTTAACTGTCAGAGGCCCTGAGATTTAGGTAGTTATTTATAGCAGTGTCCTATATCCCACAGATTGGGAATGACTGATAGACACTGGAATTCAACTCAAGTTTGATTGACACCCAAGCCAGTGTTATTAAGACCTGAAGTTCAACAATGGGTTCCTTAACAAGTATTTTTTAAACTGTGCTCTAAGGCAGTGGTCCTCAACCTTTTTGGCACCAGGAACCTGTTTCATGGTTTCATGGAAAATAATTTTTCCCTCAGGGGTTGGGGGGGAGGCGGAGCTCAAGCAGTGATGTGAGTGATGAGGAGTGGCTATAAACACAGATGAGGCTTCGCTCCTTCACTCTTCTGCCCTCACTCACTTCCTGCTGGGTGGCAGAGCTCTGTGACCTGGTCCATGGCCATGGACTGGTATCGGTCCACAGCCTAGGGGTTGGGGACCGCAGCTTTAAGGAACAATTTATCTAGCTTTTGAAAAATCTTGGATATAGAGTGGAATATAAGATTTCCGTGCATAAAAGTAGCTCTTCAGTAGTTACAACTTAGTCTTTTGCATACAGAGCCTCCCCCACACACACCAGAAAAGTTAAGCCTTACAAGTCTTCAGATCACTGTCATTTACTTTTGAGCAGCCTCATTAAGGCTAAAGCTTGTATACTGGTTCTGTGACTGTAGTCTGCTCATTTTTAGGGGCATTTTACCAAAATTCTTAAAATGGTAGCATGACTACTATTACCAGAAGCAAGGATTTTATACTTGAGCTGTAACTGTCCATTTAAAAAAATTTCTGAACTATTTTAGGAAAGTATTATCTGCCTTAAGGATAACAGCCTCATGAAATGACCTGAGGCTTGCAAGTTTGTATTAGGTCATTAAATATGAAACGTCCGATTTTGAATCAAGTTTATTATATCTTGAACAAGAAGCAGTACAAGTAAAGTGCACCTAAACTGTTGACATAGTTTTGCCATCTTAACGATAGCTTGTTTGCTGTTATGCCAGCAGCAAAGAAGCCTGGAGAGCGAGTGGCAATAAAATTGTGAAAGACGTTTTCCACAGCTTGTTGAGAATTGAATATTTTTCCCTGCAAGAAGTGGTTAAAAGCCTGGAAGAAGTGGTAGTCAGTTGGTGCAAGGTCTGGTGAATATGGTGGATGACAGAGAGTTTCTAAGTTCAGCCTCTGTAGTTTGAACACTGTTATTTGTGTGACATGTTTGAGTGTTGTCTTGCAAGAAGATTGGCCTGTCTCCATTGACTAATCTCGGCTGTTTAATCGCAAGCATCCTCGTTATTTCATCCAACTGGTTGCGCTGCACCACTAGATAGACACTATTAGCTTTCTTGAATGAATATTCGGTTTTGGATTGTGTTTCAGCACTTCATCTTAGTATATGTGCTGCCGAAGCGAGCACTCAGCACTTTATCTTTACCCAGCTATTGTGCCGAACACTTAGTGATTGTCAAAAAGAATCCATGTTTTTTCATCACACATTACAGTGTAGAAATGGTTTGCCTATGTATCTTCACAGCAAAGAAAAGGCAAGCTTCAAGATGATTTCTCTTCTGACGCTCATTTAAGTCATGTGGAACCCACCTATCCAGCTTCTTTACCTTACTGATTTGTTTCAAATTGTCCAATATTGTTGGAATCTTAACATCAAACCTTGCTGCTAATTCACACGTAGGTTGAGATGGATTCGTTTCCACTATAGTTTTCAGCTCATCATTATCCACCTTGGTCTCAGGTCGTCCATGTGGCTCATTTTCAAGATTAAAATCACCAGAATGGGACTTCTCAGAATATCGACCTATTGTGTGTTCATTAGCCACATCCTTCCCAAACACTTCCTTGATATTTTGAGCTGTCTGCGCTGCATTGGTTCCACAAGGGAACTCATATTCAAAAATAACATGAATTTTTGACTTATCCACGGTTTCACAAAAATAGCTCTTAAAAAACATTTGAAAGATAATCACAAGTCAAAATGTGCATTTGAAAGACTCAAGATTTGCCTTCACAATAAACATAAAAGTGTCAAAGTGAAATGTCAGAGATATCAACTGTCAAACTTAGTACTTAAGGAAATCGGACATTTCATACTTACTAATGTAATATCAGTTTAAGATGCTATTTAAAGCTGAGAGCCCTCTTCTGCCTCTCTGGCTATGTAAGAGCTGTGGAAGGTCTATCAACAACCAGGTGTACAGATTTTAAAACTAAGTAGCAAGGTAGGTTTTTATTTTCAGTGCTTGCAGTAAGTAGGAAATAGTTATAAAGCAAATTGGAAAAATAGGTTAGCAAGTCATACAAATGAAGTATATACCTACCATCCCAAGGCATTTTTGTTGGAAGGAGAGGTGTCGATATTTGCCTTTCCATATTCCCTAATACATACAAAAAAAGCTAAAATGTATTTGCAAAGTTTTTGAACTAACTTCATCTCTTAAACTGCTTTATCAATAAAACACAAAACCTAATCTGAAAATAACTAGGCAAAAAACATTCAAGAATAATGTAAACTAACAAGCATGGCTTAAAGATATTTTCTTCATTTACTAGAGGAGGAAAAACGGCAAAAACAGAAACTCATGAACTCCCCTAGTTTATCGGATTGAAAAGCCAGTGAAGAGTTTTACTTCAGTGTAGTTTTTACTCCTGTGTTCTCTCCAAGTGGTCCACCAGAAACAGAAATCTTGTTAAAAAAAAGACCTCTCTGATTCACATGCATGTGAATGGCTCTGGGGAATTAAAACCTGTTTGGTCTAAACTTTACCATAATGCTATGTATGTTGAAAACAAAGTATCTGTTAACTTTCTAAATAATCAGTGCTTTGTGAAACACACTGTAGAAAACAATTCAGTCTTTCTGTAGATATTCCATCATAGTTTGCATTTTAATTTGGTTTAGAAAGCAATGCAGGTTCTTTCAAACCTCCATAAGCCAAGTGCTGCCCCTTTCTTCACCTTTACCCTAAAAAAATCCGAGAATCCATTGGTGTGTAGTGTCTCACGACGCCAACAAGCCTCTGGCTTCCTAATATTGGCAGTAACAACATACGTGCTTGGGTGGGAATATAATCTGCTCAGACAACAAAGGAGGGAAATGCCATAATGGACAGATCTCCTTTCTTTCAGCACTATCCCCATTCTTCCAAATCTCAAGGTGTAAGCCTCACTATAAATTACAAAGCTACTATTCCCCTATTTAAGAAGAACATATAGCTAAAGAAAAACTGCATATGCAAATAATACCATATTCATTTTTTTATTTAACTTGGGGATGGAATGGGGATAGCATACATTTTATTTGTACAATATTTAACAATCACTTATCCAAGGTGGGGTTTTATGGGGATTTTTTTTTTTAGCTTTCTGTTAAATACTTGCACAAAAAAATAGCAAGTATGATTTGACAGTAGTACAACAACCTGTGCCCAAAACACTGACAAGAAATACAGAGTAAAGCTAAAATAATTGCTTACCAATATTTTGAGAGGTAACAAATAGGATATGGTTGAGACTGCATAAAAAATGTACTGCTGGTTGAATATCTGAGGTAAATGATGTTCAGTCAAAATGCTACTTGTATCATTTTGCCCATAAATCAGTTGTTAATTTTATACACATCATACCCAATGTTCCTGAAAGTAATTTTTCAAAAAAAGTAAAAAAGAGAAAACTGGAAAATATCTATGATGATGCATTAAAAAAAAAGCTAACCAGTTTATTCCACTAAACTATCATTTGGCCAGAGTTTTTTCCCTACCACCTGCATTTTACTTGTAGCTGTTACTTAGGGGTGAGGAAATAGGGCAGAAGAGATTCAAAAGTGTTTTGTTTTTGTTTTTGTTTTCCTGATTGTAGTTTCAAAATATCACCATGAAAGACAGTGCAAGTTCATGGGACCAACAACTGTGAGGCACAGTCTCTGTTCTGGAATTCACAAGGTACCTGTAATAAACATTCAAACAAGAGTCACACATCACATGCTAAAAAAACTTCCTAGCATCTAAAATACAACATAAAAGAGCTGTGCAGGGCATAGATTTTGAATAAAGCCAAACACTGGTCAGTCCATCAGTCCTATGGCAGTTGATCATAAAGCATTCCTTACAAGGAGATCTGGGCAAGGTGAAGAGTATAAGTTAGAGCAGCAGTTGTGATGGGCATCAGAAAGGCAAAATACAAGATGAATCATGAGGAGCACCATACACATGAGGAAAAAGTTATTGGGGGTCTCAGTTTGCCCCAAAACAAATCACCATTTTTCTCATTCTTTGATCTTTCTTTTTGCCAGTATCCCTAGCTCAAACTTTTTGTTAACTTGCCCACTCTGCACTGACTGTAAACCAAACACTAAATACCCTGCAAAAGAGTTTTAACAAGACTAGGTATCAGGACAGGTAGTCACTGGAACATTCTTATTTTACTGCCTATAAAAAGTTTTTCTATTAATACGGTTTTCAAAAGGATACAAGTTTTAAAATTGGTTAGCTATAGTTAAGTACAATACCCAGCATTTCTAGAAATTTTTCCTAACTTGTAAAGAAAGCATTTTATATTGTGAATAATTGGTTTTATAAAATTTATCTCTAGTGCTCACATAAGCCAAACATTCATCATGATATCCCTTGTTTATTTTTCTTTTGATTTTTTTTAGCTTTTAAAAAGAGTTAAATGTTTGCAACAGTTAGAAATTCATCTTCAAGAGATTAACGATTTTCTTGTATGCACATTCTCAGTATTTTCCCTTTTTGATCAGTTTCAAAATGGAAGCAAAACTGAATCAAGAAATTGAGAGGCCAAGTATTTTCTGAAATAGAGATGAACTCAACACTGAAATGGGAATTCTTAGGAATACAATGAGACCTTGGGTACATATGTGACCAAGACCACAAACGGTTCTTTATGGTGTGTGGCACATAGACAAGAATGCTATTACTCTTCTTTCCCTCCCTGCTTAGAGTCTGTTGACCTATGTATTATTTATAAATAACTTAATTATTCCCAGAGATTAGGTGCATATTATATGTAAAGTGTAGTGTACTGTGTGGTTAAATAACACATTCACAGTGAGCTCCTGATAGTGACATGTAAAAAATTCTTTTATAAAATTAATGTATGGATTTTAAAATGACCTGACAAAAGTACACAGCATAATACTGGCTGATTGTTGGGTAGTAATCTGGAAATTCAGGAAATTAATGTTTTACTTTGGCCTGTATAAATTTGAGGAAGAATCCAATTATAATTCTATTGTTTTGAAAAGCACTTTGGCACCTACCGACCATCAGCTCCGTTTTCTTAGCAAGGATAAGGCATGAACTGTCCTAATTTACTATCAGAGTTAGTTGTGAAAGAAATTTTGGGGAGGAGGTTAGGCTATGTTACGTATATCAACATCGGTTACCTCTAAATGTCATTGCATATTTTAAGTTATAAGTTTAACTTGTTATCCCTGATTTGTTTCAAAGCAGTAACATCTGAAATCTGTGCTTAAAGTTTAATATCCCTATCCTAGGATAATTCCTTATATTCACAGACATCAAATATTACTCTGCCAAGATGGCACCAAGCAGAAGTATAGTGATAAAGTTACAAGTCTCCAAGCAGAGAGTGAGGAATTCTGGGTAATGACACTTCCTGAGGTGATCCTAAACAGTGATAAAGAATGTCCCACACAGGTGAAAAGAAATACACTACAAATTTACATATGTAAATAGGAAAAAAATCTATTTTAAAAGATAAAATGAAGAGCTTTCCAGTGTCACAGCTCACTTAAAAAAATTTAAATCATGCTTTAAGTTTTCAAATATTCCCCAAACACAGCACACCTAAAAAAAATACTTATGTAAGTATGCAATATTTTGGGAACTAGATATAAGATGGAGCTTTAAAACATGGGAAGAAGGGGAAAATGATACCATCTTTTCATTTCAAAAAACAGCACTTTTTTTCCATAAATTACAAGCCAGCACAAGAAAAGCTAAACACTGCTTTACGAATGGCCACTTACTGTTGGCACTAAGCATAGCTTACCTTTTTTTCCTTAAATAACACAGTGAATTTCTTACAAAACATGGATCGATTTATTATTCAAATTTTGTTAGTGTTTTCAATTTTATAATTTAGCAACCGTGGAACTGAGGTATACCTTGTTGAGGGAGGTTAAAGTAATGCTTGGAAGCCTCGTTACTGTACCCCACTTTCATGACTTTGTTTATGTACACAGAACAGCAGCACACTAAACATTCACAAGCTGTGTCATATTGGCATTACAATAGTCATTTATAGAAACAACAACAGCAAATGCAATAAAAACAAGTTACCCTTTTTAAAATCTGAAATGAAAAGTTTTGATTTAAAAAAAAATAGCAGTAGTTCATTTAAGGAATTAGTGTCTTCTGACAGACATTAAGAAATCTGATGTCAGTTTTCAAACACTCCGTTAGCCAGGTCCAAAAGATCCTTGATTTGGAGAGGGCCACATTCTTCATGTATACTTTTTCAAAAGTTTCTTTATAGAGTTTGCAACTTTTCTCTTAGTCTCGTGTCCTTCACATCTGTGCTGTAGGCAATGCAGTAAGTCTCCCAGAGCCACATTTTTCAACAAAGGTCTTCTTTCTTATGTTTCCGGGAGACATCCTACTCATTTCACACAGGAAAAAAAACTGTAAGCAGTTTCGTTAGCTTAGCAGCTCCAGTTCAGAGTCCCATTTCTTAGTGTGTACAGATGGTGCAACCATCATAGACTAGATTCTTTGGGAGGAAAGTCAACATTTGTCACCATTGTGACCACTGTTACAATGTCCTCTGTGGTAATGATATTTGTTAGTCTTTGCATCTGGGTAATTCTTTCACCTACACATCCAGCTGATAACCTGGCTTCTGCATCGTGATCCCAACATTCTTCTATCGTTTCACAGAGCATTGCCATTCCCTAAAAGGAAAAAAACATACTCAAACACCACAGCAATTTTTGTTTTCTTTTAGGAAACAATAAAATTTTCATAAAGAAATTGCTATTTTTGTGGTTCAGAGAAGTTTCAAGATTAGCCAATTCTGATACTGTTTGTCAACACTTTTACTTAGTATGTACATGAGGAAAAGCACCAAGAGAAACCATTTATTTTTAGCACTGGAGACTGCCATATCAGGAATTTTTGTTTTTAATTCTAAAAAAATCCCTATCCATTGTTCATAAACCTGGTCATTTCAATGCTAACCGTTGCATTAGGCTCCAAATCAAGGCTGGGGGCTGGGGGGCTATCACCTTTTTTTTTTATTTTTTCAGTTAATAATCAGCATTTCTATCTTGCAATTAAATAGAGGATTAGAAGGCCGTCCTTGAGGATTCCCTGCCTGGTTTTATCCATGTTTCTAGTTATCTTTAGACCAAAAGGTCCAGAGCAATACTGTTTCATCCTCTGCCTAGTCTCTAGTTTTAAAGCATTCTTAAGGATTTGAAAGTCTAAGCCCAAATCAAAAGACTAAAACAAACTCCCATGGAGAGGAGAAAACCTGGTGCTTAATAAACCTTTAAAAATGGTATCATATTGGAAGGTGATGATCAGCAAAGATACCCAACTACCCACAGGCTCAGAGTCAGGCATTCCTATTACCTGGGAAGCTTTCTAAATAGAAGACATACTCAGCAGCTCAGGACCACTGAGACACGAGCCTTCTAAAGCTCCGTGACCTCACAGTCTCCCTCAGGGGTATACAGGCCTAGCCCTAATTCTGCCTCTGGAACTCTAGTACAGACTATCCTGTGTGCATGTGCCCTCCCTAGAAAATCCTCCCAGAAGAATGAAATGTGCAGAAATAAGTCACCTGAAAAATGTTTTATTAGAATTTCAAATGAAAAGCTAACTGTGACTTACAGCATGTTTCTGCCAATAATCTCTTAAAACGGGCCTCTTTTTTTTATGCACAACAACTTCCTGCATGTCTTCAAGAGATGGATGCTGGCCAATTTCCTCCTCAAATGGCAACATGTACTCATCTACAGGTCCTGAAATGTAAAAAGAAAAAAACAAAACAAAACAAGAAGATCATTTTAATTAAAATCTTTCAGACTTCCAAACTGGTACAGACTTACAACTGGTAAAATATACTCTCATCACCTTTTTCCAACTTTTCTTATGTGCTATAAGGACAAGAGAGAAACAGACTCTCAACTATACTTATACCACAATGTGATCAAAGTCTCATTTACAGGAAATGAAAAGGTCTATGATATAACCCGGTTAAGGTTTGTGTAAGGAGCTTTCTTATCTACTGTATGAAGACTGCCTACGTCCGTCTGCACACAGAATATAGGAACAATCGATATTTGCCAATCAAGGATATAATACCCCTTGTAAGGTACCCAACTCCTTGCAATTCAGATCAGAGTATTTACAAGGGGTGTTTCCATCTCTGGAGACTCTTGGTTCAATCTGTTATATCTTTATTCTTTGGCATTCCCAAACCTCCTACATGCCCCACATGAGGAATTACCTCAGAGTACCTCTTTCTCTGCTCTCCCTCACAATAGCTGCCAAAAGTACGTGCTTTTTTTTTTAAAATCACAAACACTCTCCAACCAGGGTTTTCAACAAGTCAGAATGTGCCTTCACAGACAAACAAGATTTACTCAATAGGCCAGGCGCGGTGACTCACGCCTGTAATCCTAGCACTTTGGGAGGCCGAGGCGGGTGGATCGCTTGAGGTCAGGAGTTTGAGACCAGCCTGAGCAAGAGCGAGACCCCGTCTCTACTCAAAATAGAAACAAATTAGCTGGCCAACTAAAATATATATAGAAAAAAATTAGCCGGGCACGGTGGCGCATGCCTGTAGTCCCAGCTACTCGGGAGGCTGAGGCAGTAGGATCGCTTAAGCCCAGGAGTTTGAGGTTGCTGTGAGCTAGGCTGACGCCACAGCACTCACTCTAGCCCGGGCAACAAAGCGAGACTCTGTCTCAAAAGATTTACTCAATAATATAGATAATTCCTTTTTTCTTAGGCCTACTCAGAAAAATAGAAAAATGCATTTAGGAGTTAATAATAACTAATATTCAATGAGCAACTATCCTGATTAGGAACTTTGCATAATATGCTTCATGGGGTAAATATGGCATTACCTCTAGTTTGTATATAAGCAGCTCAGAAAAGTTACATAATTTGCACAAGAGCATATAGCTGTTAAGTGGTAGAGGTGGAATTTGAATCAATCTTTCTGAATTACTCTGAAATCTGTGATTTCAAT
The DNA here is from genome assembly GCF_020740605.2 of Lemur catta. NCBI lineage: Eukaryota > Metazoa > Chordata > Mammalia > Primates > Lemuridae > Lemur > Lemur catta. The sequence goes on from NC_059135.1 coordinate 73,791,307, forward strand.
CACTGTATTGTCTGCACTTGACAGAAACTGCTGAACAATCAGTGACCAGATGTGTGTTTCCATAGACATAAACCTTATGTAAGTTCTTAAAATGCACCAAATACTCCTGGATAAAATACAACAAATCATGAAGGGGTCATCTAACTTAATGCTCTTCAAATGTAAGAATGCTTGCTGACCAGATCGGGCCTCTGCATGAGCACTTCCAGTGACCAAGTACCAGCATTCCAAGGTGTTTTTTCAAACTCTTATGTGGTACACAGGTCAGCAGCGCTGGTATTGACTGGAAGCTTGTAAGAAATGTAGAACCTCAGGCCTCAACCCAGACCTACTTGAGTCAGAATCTGAATTTTAACAAGATTCCCAGGAGTTTGGCATGTTCATTAAATTTGAGAATCAGTGAATTTAACCGATTAGCCATCAACAAATTTGAAAACACCGACATTAGTAATATTCATATTGTCCTCTCTGCCCCAATTTCTGACTTTAAGAGTCAGAAATGCCTAACTCTGCAATTAATTCTTAACACATACAAAGCATTTAAGAAAAGTCAGCATCTATCTCTTTTTCCAAAAACATTTCCCTGATAAACACCTCTTTCCCACAAACAGCAATTTCTCCTCTAAACTCCCATAACACACCCTTACATTTCTCAGGTATTGAATTAATCCAAAAACATTTACTGAATACCTATGTACTGGGCAGTGATCGAGATAACTCATACTTACTCTAGAATTCATTATCCAGGATGTATTTTATCACCTTAAATAAAATGCATATTACTTGAGGACAGGGCCTTGTGTGTCCCCCATAACACCTAATGCAATGGTTTTGAAATGTAGAGTTCATATCATAAGTTCTTACGAAATACATTTTCCTATAACATCTACCATCTGACCTACTTCTGCTTCCATAAATGCACATAATAAATGCAATTCCTCTTCCACCTTGAGCAAAATACTCTGAACGGGTTATTCTTCTTCCTATAGACTTCTAAGCTAAAATTATTTCCAAATTGCTTCAACCTTTCATAAGTTTGCGACTGACTCGCAAGCCAGATCCCCAATCCTAGAAGAATGAATGGCTGCCCATTTCTGAGTACTCTATTAAATTCTCTTTAAAAATACAGTACCCAAATCGAATTTCATATTCCAGACACAGTCTGCTCTACACTGAGAGCCTGTTACAGTACTAAGAAAAATAAAATATTCTTAATAACACAGGTTAAGTTGGTTAAACCTTTTTAAATATTCAAAATTACTTCTATGGTCTTTGACAATCACAGGAAGTTTTTAGACAATTACAAATTAAAATAAAAAACCAGATCAAGCTCATTTACATTCGCTTGGGAGTTTATCAGTCAGCAAGTTTGTCTTACATTACTCAAAAAAAAGTGCCACAACATATATAAAGAGAGTAGAGACCTAACTAAAGACAGTGCCTGGAACACTGGTTCTGTCACACTAGGAATACAGTCTTCAGGGTTTACTCCAGTAAATAAATAAAAAGCAAATATTTACAAGACTTGAACAAGGACTTCAATAACAAGAACAAAGAATAGCAGCCCTTTAGCACCAAGGTGCTAGGGACTGTGACTAATGTTCACAGTGATGTCTATTATCAGGTCAAAGCTTTAAGGAGGTGGAATTTAACCTGCAGTACATCCAAACACATGCTCACAGTTCTGTGTCGAAGAGGACAGACTACATTTAATCTGATTAGTCAGGTTTATGCTGGCATTACCTGAGTGCTGAAAAGACTCAGCCTGAGTGTCTTGGAAGGCAAAGTCCCTCCCAATCTACATGCAACTCCTCTCACCATGAGAGCTGACTTTAGAACGTGGGGGGCAAGACCCACATGACTTAAGCCAACAGCAGCCCCCTCCCTACATGTGGATCAGTTTCATATCTAGGTTTCACCATTTGATGGCTTGAGGCTAAAAGAGGCAAGCTACTTAAGTTTCTCTGAGTCTCAACTTCCTCATGTTACACTGAGATAGTAACTACTTCCTGAGCTGAATCAGGAAATAAACTAAGGTATGTGAAGTCTTTCAATATATACCAGTTCCTTTCTTCTCCTACCCCTCCCTCTACTCCCCTGCCTCCTGAAGTCTCTACCACCTCTTGGAGTCTATTTAAAAAAATTTGTACTTTCAAGATATTACCTTTGAGTGTAATCATCCCTTTTCATACATGTGCAGTAGGCATATATATCTTTAAAATATTTTTTCCCTTACCATCTGCAGCAGTACAGCGAGAAGCCAGTTCCCACAGGACTAATCCCATGGCGTACATATCTATCCTCAAAAATGCATCCCTTTGGAAGTTTATAGCACCCTCTAATACCTCTGGAGCCATATACCTCCGGGTACCAACCTGAAAAAGACGTTGAAAGCAAACAGTACTCATTCATTAACTTTGAACTAACATTTTTTTGATTTTGTAAAAAGACTCAAAACCAAATGTGGTCTATTATCAGGGTAAGGTAACTAAATTATGACCACAAGACTATAGTGTGTGTGTGTGTGTGTGTGTGTGTGTGTAAAGATCCTTCCTGATACTTAAAAACATATGTCAACAGACACTATCCTGGTACAGGCTTATAAGTGTAGGGTTTTTTTTCCCCCTTTCTTGAAGGAATCCTAACAAACTGCAATGACTATTAGCTGGAAGAAGGATGGAACAGGAAAGAATGCTGCATATACTTTTTAACTCTACCTTTGTATATTGTTTGAAATGTATTTTTAAAAAATAAAAAACTTTTTGAGGTCTTTTTATCTTTATTAAAAAATGAATAAAGTGTTGTAAAAAGAATTAGCCAAGTAAAAGATGAACAGACTTTTTTAAAAGTTCTATTTGTACAAAATCTATGTATTTATTTATTCATGAATTATTCTGCCTTAGAGTCCTTTATATCTGTCCCCAATAATTTGGTATTTCTCAGTACTGTAACTATGGTTACTAAATTAGTAGACCTAGCTTTGGCTGGTATGTGACAACATTCATATATGAATGCTTAAAAAATGTTTGTGAGATAGGTGGGGAGATCACAAATACACTTGAGTTATAACAGATCTAGGGAGCAGTCTAGATATTGGTTATTTCCATAAAACTCCATCCTTAAGTGACTGATCTCTACGCTAGAGACTACAAGTTGGGCAACTATATACAAATATACATATAAAAGAGATGTTTGAAAAAATAAGGACAGATCACTAAGACTAAAGTTCAAGATTTTAATTCATTTAATAAGGAAAGTACTTTAAAGAAAGAAAAAAATGTACCTTTTTTTCCTGCTCTGAGTAATTATTTTAATTGTACTATAAATATTTCCCAAAAGCCTAGTTTTCTCTTAAAGATAAATGTATGCCATCCAATGTACCTCTTTTATTAATGAGATTATGGTTTATCTACTATTTTAGTGTAAAATGTCCTCACTTTTGTAAGTGTTCTTTCCTTGCAATACATGTAATGTGCAATTTCTTCCAAATATTTTTGAAATTTTCTAGTCCAAGAAATCTAAAGTCAAGGAGCAACTACTGTACTGTAAGCAATTAGTTATTTTTACCTCATTATATGGAACCCAGTTGTGAGGGAGTTAAAAGATGATACAAATGAGTCCCAAATTTTTTTCTCAAAAAAATAAGGGAAGAGTGCTTATGGGTACCAAAGAATGAAAGTATTCACGAAATTTAGTCTTATGGATAGTCAGTCATGCAATTAGCTCAGAAGTTTGTCCTAGGGTTCCTACACCATCTCCATCTTGGTAATATTCTCCACCAGACTGCCTCCATTCCCATACATTATACATTTGGGTCAAGTTTTCTAGAGCTATATGATTGCTGACCATTACCCTAAACTAAATTTTTAAATTGCTAGTCAATATTGCCAAAATTTATTGTGCCATCATTGTTTAAAACTGTATTCTGTAGTATCAATAGGATATGCTGGGAAAAAGAAAGCTAAAAATTAGCTGACCCAGTAATTCACATGATTTGAAAGATGAAGACATGATAATGCCAAATCCTGAATCATTTGGCTTTGCAGAAAATGTCACCTTTCAAGTCAAACTGGTTTTCCTGATTAGAAAGTGATCTTGTGAGAGTAAGGACACTTTTCCTCGCCTCACAATTTCTGAGAATAAAATGTATGGATAATGTTCTTATCCTCTTTGGCCTTCCCAAAGGTTCCCCACTGCTGAGACCTCTTTGTGCAGACTTGAGCCAGTCAGGCACCTCACTCAGGCGTTTACAAGTGCTCTGAACTCTGGAGAGAATTCAGAGAAAAGTTGACGAAAGAATTAATGAAGCAATATAGAGCAAGAAGCAAGAAACTATAATTGCATGGAAAATGGGCAAGGGAATCTTTATACATAGTAGCAAGAATAGCAACAGGCTGTCCTTCCACTCCTCTTAAGATGGTCAAAGAATTAACAAATTAAAACTACCAAGTTAATACTAAGAACTCCCTAAGAATTTAAAAGGTGTTGGATTCTTCTTTGATCAGTGTTTTAAAAAGAATCCTATCATATCTAATGGTTGTTTTATGAAGTGCTTGATCTAAACCACCTGAGTCTCCTACCACCGTATGAAAATCTTTTTCAGAAAATTTAACATATCACTCTTTATTAGTTATTGATTTAATCAGTAACAATTTTAGACCAATTCAATTCTGACATACCATTTTAAGAAAACATGAGACAAGCTTATTTTTTCTTACATTTTACAATTATCATCCTTACCTGTCCGTGGGTATCACCTGCAGACTTGCCAGCCTCAAATTTTAACGCCAACCCAAAGTCAGCAATGCAAGCTGTCAGATTGTTTTTCAACAGTACATTTTTACTTTTGATGTCCCTTGCAAACAGAAAAACAAAATATTTAAACTATGTTTAAATAAGTTATCTTTTAAAAGTTTTTATCAAAAGTGGGAAAGAGGAAGAATGTATGCTATAAAAGAATAGTTATTTAAAAATATAAACTTCTGAAAAAAGGGGAAGGAGAAAAAGCTCAAGCAGAGCCCCATGCACCCTGAAGCACAAGAGAACAGTGACAAACTCCTATTGATAACATGGACAGTAAGAAGGAATCCTCTCCATAAAGCGGTTTTATAAAGAACTATCATTCCAAAAATACATGTTTATCTATGTCACTCCCACCTACCAATCATAAAATTGCTGTTTTTTAAGATAATATTTCAGAGTTTATAGTTACAAACTCCCATAAAAACCAAAATTTTAAGGCCAAAGTAAAAGAATTTTCAAAAAATTGCTGAATTGGAGCCTTTTGCTTACTAGTACAGACCTACATTCTACAATGGTCCTTTATTGTAGTGGTTCTTATGAAAAGCATCTTTTGGAATGTATAACGGATAAAAATGTCTTACCATAAGCATATTCTACTCTAGCTAGATCCTGGTGTTCTGAAAAGGGTAATTTTTAAGGCAGTAAGACATCCTCCTCCACACACGTCTCAACTGGTTCAGCTTAGGCATTACTATGCCCTAGCTAAATACACCTATGCCACGGCCAATGGTGGGGCAAGGAAAAATCCAGCAAAAGGCACGTAAGAAGGTGAGAAGAAAGGGGAGCTGTTTCTGCGGTAGGATTTGTTTAAGGTTTGCAAAATCAGAATCTATGTTAGAAGTGGATTTATAGTAACACCTCTTAGCAACCTAAAACACCACCTGGTGGTACTCAACTAAGTATTTGTTCAATGAATCAATTAATGCCCACTTTAAATACAACAATCTTTAAATTGAATATAACATGACAAATTGAATCCCATGTTCAAAGAAATTAAATACATGGCAAACTGAATCTCATGTTTAAGGAACATTTTTCCTTTTGTGGGTATAACAGTTGTTGGGTCTAAGTACTGTTTCTTCAGTAAACAATTGTTTAAATGATGCCTCCCCATACCTTAGTTCAGGGTAAAAGATCACCTGGTCATTCAAAAAATAAGCAAAAAAGATATTATGAGCACCATGCTCCAACCAACGGAGCTAACCGGCCACTCACAGAAAGATATTAAAAATCTCTCCTTAATTACATTTCCTTGTACCTATTTATAATAATCTTTAAATGTTCTGAAGTAAAACAAATTTTTCTTTTTCCTTTGAGATAGAGAAAACACACTTATTTTCACTTTAAAGATAATTATAAAGAAGTACAAAGGGGTGTAATTAAGGAAAGGACTTTCAAAAATTAAACAAATTAAAAATTACATAATAACTAACTTTATTAATGATAGTAAAAAAATACATCATCCAAAATACTTCCTAGACAATCTCAAAGCTAATTTAAAAAACAAATGAAAACCAACTTCCTCATAGAGCATGCCTGTGTAACTACAGAAAAAATAAATTGTATCCAGGGGGTTAAAACTTTTAAATAATAAACCTACTCAATTATTTGGGAAAACAATATAAATTTAGCTCTACCTGTGAGATATGGCGGGTTTGTGGCCATCTTTTAGGCCAGGTATATCCTCATGTAAATATGCCAATCCTCTAGCCATGGTTTCTGCAATATGACACAATTCATTCCAAGAGACCACATTAGCCTTAAGAAAATCTGACAAAGAACCCTAAAGAGAAAAAAAAAAAAAGAAAAAGAAAGAAACTTATGCTGTTGACAAAAGCCGTTATCTACAAGGAGACTTCTGTTTACCTGTAAGAGGTTATGGAAGGCAACATATCTTTCCTTTTAGTGCATATTAATATCCAAGGAGCAATCTTTCTGGAAGGGTTAAAATTTCCTTCTAGTTCACATTAATAAATATTTGACCAGAAAGAAATACCAACGATCTTTAAAGGTTTATTACAAGAATAGTCAATTTCCTCTAATTTAGAAGACAAAATTAGAAGAAAAAAAAAAAGACCAGTTGAAAATCTACAGTTCTAGAAAATATTCCACAAGTTAAAATATACTGACTATAGAGATGTTATATCACAGGAGTAGGAGAACACACAATTACAACATATAAACAACAATATAAAGAATCTTCCTCTAGATATTATTGTCATCCTGTTAGTCAAGAATTAAGAGACATAAAAAACCACTTATATTTCATAATAATGAAACCAATTAACAAAAACACAATGTCCTACTTCATTAATGGTATTTTCATACTATTAAAGCTGGTGCAAAAGTAACTGCAGTTTTAGCATTGTTGAAATTTGCCATTTGATACTGGAATGCACTCTTAAATGCAGTTATGTTATACATCATTTTAATGTGCATTTCTTGCTTTATGTTTTTTTCCTAATGACTTATTACTGGCTGCTTATTTTGTATTTATTTTAGACTATGGAAATGATGTTAGACAAAAAGCAAATTTGAGTGATTTTCTTATTCAAGTTCAAAATGGGTCATAAAAGCAGTGGGAAGAACTGACAATATCAACAATGCATTTGGCCCAGGAACTGCTAACAAACGTACAGTGCAGTGGTGGTTCAAGAAGTTTTGCAAATGAGAGGAGAGCCTTCAAGATGGGTGTAGTGGCCGGCCATTGGAAGTTGACGACGACCAGTTGAGAGCATAAGCTGATCTTACAACTATGCGAGAAGTTGCCAAATAACTCAACATCAACCATTCTATGGTCATTCGGCATTTGAAGCAAATTGGAAAGGTGAAAAAGCTCGATAAGTGGCTGCCTCGTGAGCTAACTGAAAATCAAAAATATCGTCATTCTGAAGTGTCATCTTGTCTTATTGTATGTAACAAGGAACCATTTCTCGATGGGATTGTAACGTCCAAAGAAAAGTGGATTTTGTATGACAATCAGCAACAACCAGCTCAGTGGTTGGACAGAGAAGCACCTCCAAAGCACTTGCTAAAGCCAAACTTGCACCAAAAAAAGGTCACGGTCACTGTTTGGTGGTCTGCTGCTGGGGTCTGATTCACTACAGCTTTCTGAATCCCAGGAAAACCATTACATTTGAGAAGGATGCTAAGCAAATCAATGAGATGCATCAAAAACTGCACTGCCTGCAGCTGGCACTGGTCAACAGAAGGGGCCCAATTCTTCTCCACAACAATGCCCAACGGCATGTCGCACAACTAATGCTTCAAAAGTTGAACACATCGGGCTACAAAGGTTTGCCTCATCCGCCATATTCACCTACTTCTCACCAGTCGACTACCACTTCTTCAAGCATCTCCCCAACTTTTTGCAGGGAAAACGCTTCCACAACCAGCAGGATGCAGAAAATGCTTTCCGAAGAGTTCATAGAATCCCAAAGCACGGATTTTTATGCTACAGGAGTAAACAAACTTATTTCTTGTTGGCAAAACTGTGTTGATTGTAATGGTTCCTATTTTGATTGATAAAGATGTGTTTGAGCTTAGTTATAACGATTTAAAATTCTTGGTCCAAAACCGCAATTACTTTTGCACCAATCTATTAATTCTGAAAGTAGAAAAATTGAGAAAAAATAGCAAGTATGTTTTGGTGATAATTACTGACAGATCAAAGATGAGATAAATTTCCTGACTGGTTCTGCCACTAAGCTAGATTGATTAAAGAGTTTAAGACATAAAAAACAGTTCATGTAATCAAAATGGATTGTAAATGGTAAATGAAAATTATTAAGCACTGTCTATACTAAGTATTTGAAATAGAGGTAATTATAGCACAAGAAGTCAGAGACAAAAGACTGGTATTATATGAGGAGACAGTTAGTTAAATAGTTGTCATCTTTGCTCTTTTTATTAAAATAAATTATTTTTAAAGACATATTTTTACTTAAGAGTGATTTCTATTTTCAGGTTAAATACTGATCAATCATAATAACATACTAACTCCAGAAGAGTAAGTATGATTGATTTATAGCCAACATTAGGTAGGCAGGCCAACTCTGACTTTACTAAATTAAAATTTTAAGTAGTTTTACCTTTTCATGAAATGCTGTTATTAGCCAAAGATCCACATCAACACTGGTGCCTCGTTTTTCTGCACCAATGAACTGTAATATGTTCTCATGCTTCATTCCAGGCAAACTATAGACTTCATACTCATTTTGCCATGACTGTTTGTCCTAGAATTAGAAAGGAAGCATAGTAAGAACACTAAGAATACAGGTAAATAAACCATGTGTAAGAGATTGCTCAAAAAGGTTCTAAAGCAAACAAAACAATAAAATTAAGTATTTTATTAAAAGATTCTTTGGTTTTATTCTATTTTTTAACTAGAGAAAGCTCTAATAATAGGTAACAGTTCTATATTAAAGGCCTGCCCTGTCCTATTCCCTTAAAACATACTTTTCTGGGTTTTCAGCTCATAAACACAAGAGTTGATCAGAAATGCTGTGCTTCTCTACCTTACAATTGGCAACATATTCTGCTTACAAATTATCCCAAGTTTTACACTGTAATTTCATCATGGTGTGAAGTTACTTGTGTTACTATTCAGAATAATCTCCCTGAAAGATGATATTCAGGTAGAATGACTTCCTCTAAGTAGAAAATATTTTTTTCCAAAGACTAATATAATATCAAACATTCTTAAAAAATGTTTAGCATACCCTGCAAAGTCAACAAGAGAACAAGGGCATAAACACGCAATACAATAATTAAAAACATCACAGACTCATTTGTGCCTGCAAGTAATCTATGTCTACTGCATATTTACTTACAAAAAATTAGTTTCTTTTCACTATGAAAGGACAATGACAGTGGGGGCACCATGGCATAATGGTTAGGAACCCTCCAGATCCAAATTATCTAAATTCCAGCTTTCCCACTAATCTTTGGCAAGTTACATAATCATTCAGTTTCCTTATTAAGTAAAACAGGGATTGATTATAATGTCTGTCTCATAGGGTTGTTGTATTATATGTTGTAGTATATGTACATATGAGTAATACATGTACACATATTAGTGAGTACTCATAGATGTAAAGCACATTTACCTGACACAACAGAAGTATTCAATAAAATGTTAGCTACTGTTGTCGTTACTCTTAAGTTAATATCAACCGAATGCCTTTCTCCAATTTTTAAGCTCTCTTACACATTAAAATAACAACTTTTCTGATCTTATTTATGAATATTGGCACAAAAGAATATATTCTCTCTGAGAACTAAACTGTAGTTTACCGTATCTGCATTGCTACCAAAAAAAAAAAAAACAGTAATAAACTTCACAGACTCTATGAAACAAGCTTTATAGGAGATAAAAAGGCTAAAATCTAAGTATAGCAACACAAAGAAACTGCTTATATGATAACTTTGGAATAAGTATGATCCACTGTCTAGATGTGATGGGAAACCCTGCATCAACAAATCCAGATGGGACCTCAGTACCAAGGATATCCTTAGCTGCAGGGACATACAAGCACAAGACAGGGAAGATACAATCATCATAAATCTATAGCACCAATGGAACAAAACAAAATATAAGAACAACTCAGAGGTGCATTAGAGCAGGGTTTTATGAGAAGTCCAGCCACCTTTAAAAGAAAAGCAATTCAACAGTAAACCAATTATATGGAGTCTTGATTCACTGCCTCTGAAAATGTACCAAACAAAAACTGAAATGATTACATAAATACTGAAAAGTAGAATGAAAATAAAAAACAAATCAAGTCTGGTAATATATCTCTACTTAGCAATTCTAAAACAAAGCACACTACTCTTTCACTCTTCTGTTTGTTTTTTCTGATAATGTCAAGGGGATATTAAAGTTTAACCACGCAATGAGGTTTTCTTCATTGGAATCCTCATCTTTACATAACATTTCTGTAGAATTTTTATTGGCAAAAGATCTCCTATAGGTCCTTTTATTTTAATTCCAACACTCCAAACAAACATTATAATTGTTGTACTACTAATTCCATTTCTCAGATAGAGTCCTTCTCAATAGAAGGACTAAGTGCTTTTCCCAATACCACAAAGAACTACCTTGGAACTTACTGCCTCTGTTTTCAGACTACATCTAAGTTATGACGGCCAGCCAGTTATCTCTTTTAAAAAATATACACAGATTACAAAACTGCAATAAAAATACCTGTATTGGAAATATTTTGACAGCCACATATTCATTGAGCAACTGGGCTTTCCAGACACAACCAAATCTTCCCCTTGCTTTCACTTCTAGTAACTGGAGTGGCTTCAAACCTAGTAATGGAGAAGGTGGCGGTGGTCCTGGGTCCTAAGATAAATAATAATAATACTGTAAATAAGCAGAACATGATACACATCAATTCTGAAAACAAGAAAAAAGTGAGTATATTAAAGAATCAACTGACAGAAACAGTAAACACATATGGATGACATTAACTTCAATCTTGTCAGAATTGAGGTCTCAAGCATTACTAATTATCTACAGTGATCACAAAGCAAACAACTTGAATTAAGAGTTCTCATAACATTCAGTACTACTGTTACAAATGTACAGCAGGAGAAAATCATTTTGATCCAGAATCCTTACTTTTCCCCAATAACATTTTCTGTGAACTTTAGAATACTCCTAACAGTATTCCGCTGGTTTCATCCACTGTATACTTCTTTAGAGGATGAGGATTAAAAAAGTACCAGAAAAAGAAAATTATGGCTGTATCTCAAGGACTCCTCAAATCCACTATTTTCTCCAATGACTGTTTAAATTTTTTCTTCATTAATCTCAGAAATACCCATAGTCATTTGTAAACACATTGCAGAGAGGTATATCAAATATAAAGCACATAAAAGAAATATGTAAATATTGCTATAGCCAAACTGTTTTGTTCATTCTAATTTTGCAACATATTAACAATTCATTCCTTTGCTTATAATTATTTCCCAAAATTGATCTGAGATTAAAATTATTTGTGTTCAGGAACTGATTGGCAAAAAACGTACAAATAAAAATCCAGAAAAGTGGTCATGATAGTAGATAACAAGGTATGGTGAATGAAAGAAAAGTACATGGCTATAGTTAAAAAAAATAGAGCAAATATACTATATAAATAGGAGAACAGCATCTACAAATCACAAGGGAATCCTCCCTATCAAAGCAGAACCGCAACCCTTCACTGAAAGCATTCTATCAGTTCATTATCTGCAACTAAGGCAAGATGTAGGAAGCCTTTTGGAAAGCTTCCAGAGAAAAGCAACAGAAATGTTTCAAGGACTGCATAATGAGTATTGTGAAGAAGAACTAAAATTTCTGTGGCAAGAGCAATAGATATGATGACAGCAGGTTGCACCTCAGACACTTGGAAATGATATGTCACCCCAGATCAATGCATCTCCCTGCACCTTTCTTCTCCCTTTAACTCTTCTTCTAACACCTCAAGGACAGTGCTCTCGTTAGGCATCATTCAGACCACTGGTGCCACTCAGGAATTTAAAAAGTTTATTCCACATTAGAAAGACTCTCAACAACAGAACCATTGTGAGGAATTATATAGAAAAAACCTGCAATTTTTTCTTCTAAACTTAGACAATCTTTATAAAATGACTTGAGAATTCCTATTTTAAAACGGAAAGATAAAATAGAAGACTTCCTGTGACTCATTTCAAACTCAGATATTTATTTTTAAAAATGTCTATAAAAGTTTCTTTTCCTTCCACATTCAAAACCTGAAAGGTTAGTAAAGCTAGAGTGTTTTCGTTTAGAGGAGTGACAGGTCAAGGAGGTCAGATACAAATCTTCTAGAAAGGCGGGGCTGTCAAGTGTGATTCTCAGTGGGAGGAGCCACAAGAATCTCTGGAGAGTTTCCATGAAAACTACACCCTCCCGGCCTTATCCTTCAACTGACCACCTCTACCTGTAATAAGAAATGCTACTGATAGGAGCAGGCTGCTTATGTGAATGTAGAAACCAGACGGAGGGGGGAGGGCTTGAAAACTACTCTTTTAGAGGCAAAGAAAACCATTCAGTCCTCGAGGCCCAAGAATTATTGTAAACTGCATAAAGAAATATTTAAACTAAATAGAAAGGCAGAGTTTTCAAAGCTTGGATGCGAAAAACTACTAAAGTATGCACATAAGAGCTGAAAGCTGAAGAGGAAAAATAACAAGGTACAGGTAATATGGCTCTAAACTGAAACACTAAGATTTTTATTTATTTTTTTATTTGTAGAGATGGGGTCTTGCCATGTTGTCCAGGCTGTTCTCAAACTCTTGGTCTGAAGTAATCCTTCTGCCTTGGCCTCCCAAAGTGCTGGGATTATAGAAGTAAGCCACTGTGCCCGGCGAAAACACTAAGACTTTTTAATAACTTTCATATAAATTGGTGCTATCTCTCTAGACAACATACACATTAACCATTCTCTGTTCTAAAGGGTGCTAACCACATGAATATGATTCAATATATAAAACAAGATTTAGATTAATTTAATCCACATCTCCAATTAAGAATATGTCAGCAGTTCAAAATACAATTTTAGTGTAACATTAACTTCAGTTTTAGAAAACATATAATTTTCAATGTATATATTTAGAAAAAATGTTCATAAAATGTTTTCCAAATGCATAAACTTCCAAGTTCCCACACATTTCCAATGCCCTGTTCAGCAAATTTCTAAGCTACTATTATTACGAGAAAAAAAAACTTAGATTACTCTCTTAATATTACAATTATTTTCAATATTGTATCATAACAACCAGAAAAAGCACTGTTGTCAAAACTACTTAAAAGTTAAATGCTTCAATTAAAAAGAAAACTGCCAATTTCAAAGGGTGAGAAAAAGGTCTACAAAGATACATTACTACAGAGTGTCAAAATGGTATGGGTTAGAAATGGCATGTGTTTTTAAATGCAATTTTAAATAATACTCTTTAATACTTAAAGGACTGGGTTAAAAAATGAGTAACTTTGTAGCACAGGTTATAACTATATAATCTGGAACACTAATCAACAAACCTTTTTGCCTTTATAATGAAAAATTACTAAAATGTAAGCTTTAAATACACCTCTAATATCTAGATTTTACTTATCTATAAGAATGTTAGAAACGATTATCAGGTAATCAGCATCATTACAGTAGTTTACTCACAAAAAACTGAATACTTGATCCTAGAAATAAAAATATATACCTTTAAAATATATGAACCCTTGGGGAGACAAATTCAGACTTAAATTTCATAAATGACAAGCAACATTCTGATGTCATCCATAAAACATAGCTTTGCCCTACTACACAGAGAATCGGGTGGGGGCCCGGTGTTTGCCAACTATAAGGACTTCAGAATTCCCGAAAACTTTCCCTAAGTTTCCAGTTCTCCTACAATACCCATGCTATTTTAAAAAGATACACTTTAGAACATGACTCTCAATACATTTCTTCCTTACCAATTTGTATGTGAAAATTATGGTATCAGAAGACAACATGTTGAGAAGACATGTTGAAATGACAACTGGAAAAAGTCCTCCCACCACCCCACCACACCCAGTATCATCACTATAACCAATACTGGAATAAATTATAGTAAGTGGAGAGCCGCAAAGTCATCTGTGATCATTTTACTTCTTCTTAGCCCTCCACGAAGGGTGAATTTTAATCTAATTATAGCCTTAAACCTCCATACAGCAAAAGATCATCAGAAGTTATACTTCTGTAGCTAGTTCATTTGCTAAAGATGCCAAAGATGAAACTATTTAAAAATATAGATTTCACATTAAAAGATAATGAGCTGAACCAGAAAGTCAGCCTCTATTAAAAATGAGCACATGCTAACATGTAAGCTAATGGCATACTATAAAAATTAACCAATATAAGGTTGTTAAGGCTAATGGAGCCATTAGGTGTTAAGTTCTAATCAAGTAAAGTAGTTGTTTCTTCATTCTACCTTAGATAAGTATAAATATTGTTAATAATCTCTTAAAACCAAAGCTGTTACTATGTCAAATCAATCATGTTTTTAATACTAAAAGTGGAAGAGAAAACGCTTTATAACATAAATGTATATGCTATAAAGGATGCACAGTAAAGCAAAAATAACAAAAATCTAGGGACAAAATGTTAGTATGCATCCACAAAAAGTTCCACAACCATAAACAAACAATGCATCTTACCTCTATCATTACATGAAAGGCGTGCTTGTGAAGAAAAAACTCAGGCAAAAGAAATTATGACTCATATCCAGAATGAAATGAAAAATGACACATTAGTTACAAAAGTGAAGGAAAGAGAATAATGGTTTAGCTTTTTTAAAGTTGGCAGTGATCCAATGTATTATATTTTTAAAGCAAGGATTGGGAACACTTTCCTTATAAACAGAGGAAAGTAATATTTAAAAAAAAAAAAAAACCTTGGGTATGAGGGATAGGTAGTAAACAAATTCTTGACTCCAGAATAAGCCCATGTTAACTGATCCAATGGACTTTATGCCAGCAAATAAACTAAACCAAGTATTAAATAATAATTACTTATTTTTCTAAGAGGTTCCAGAGTCTAAACTATAAGATTAAAATAAGCAATTTAACTGAGGAAGGTATGAGTTGGAATTGCCTTCTGGACACCAGAGGGCAGTATTGCCTTTAACAAAAGCTAGCTAGTAGCACTGAATAAATTTATATGTAACTGGAATAATTTCCTCAGACCACACTTTCTCACAGTCATCTTAAGAACCTCTAGAATTTCCTATTTCCTGGACTGCCTCATTCCTCTTTCATGGAAGACAGTATAATCATAATGATGAGGAAGAAAAGTGTTTCTGGTGGCTATGTGAGTGTGTGCAACATAAATAATACACTATGGCAAGAAAATAAGACAGAAGAACAAGAGCATGAGAATTAAGTAAAACACACGAACAGACCAGGTCTATGGTTAACCTACTTGCCCAGTCACATCAAGGTGAAGAAATTAAGCAGTGGTATCCCTGGAAATGAGTATCCACACATACTTCTCACATTCTGAAGATACTCAGATACTGACAGAGGACAAGATTATCATGTTTCCAGCCATCCCAAAACAGGTAAGGGCTTAAATTTAAAATTAGGAGAAACACTGTCACCAATGTTAAGGAAGGCTGAAAAGTCTTCCAACAGATGACTATATTCCCCAGTTTCCAATATTTCTATAGAAAACAATAGCACTGACAAAAAAAACTGACAACTCACATATCTATGCCAGTTGCTTAATTAGTTTTTCCTCTTTCTAGATTTTATTCCCGTGACAATGATTCAAGACTATTTATAATTCATCCAAAAGGCTGAGCTAATCCTACTACCAAAACATCAGTACTCCAGAGTAAAATCCATCCCTTGAAAGAAATGCATGCCAACTGAATAACTAGATTATAGCTTCCCAAGGCTCAAGGATCTCTTGGATCTTGTTTAAATACAGGTGCTTTCAGAGATTAAAGATGCCACTGTACAAATACTGTGCAAGTAGATGCTATCTATACACCTCACACCAAAATATGTCTCTGTTCAATACACTTCTCAATAAATGAACATTAGAATAAGCTATCAATGACCCATACTAAACAAAAGATACCAAGAACAAGCCCCAAAGTACAAACTTTGTGACAAAATATGAAGGGTCAAGAGAGAATCCAAAAAAATAAATTCACTGAAATACACAAACAGATAAAAAATAACCAAGTATGTCTTTGTGTAATATACTTCTCAATAAATGAACATTAGCATAAGCAAACAAGAGACAGCAACAGGCTTCAATGTATAAACTATGTGACAAAATAAGAGTCAAAACAAAGCCCCCAAAAATAAATGCACTGAAATATATGAACAGACAAAACCAGGTAGGATTCATAAATGGAAAATTTAGCTTAAATATTATGTACTAGAATCGTAGGTTAATGAAAATCGAATCTGCACATTAATGCCCATTAGGTATGTAAACGATAAAGAGATTTGCTGCTTATTCCTTAGATGGGAAAGAAATTATTACCAAACTTCATAAGAGAATGAATAGTACTTCTCCATTCATTCAATATTTACTGAGTGCCCAGTTTATGCCAGGCATTGACTACCCAGGCTCTCATGAAGCCTACATAAGGCAGAAAGACTAATTAATGGTACACACTAATGAATGCATAATTATAAACTAAGAGCAATAAAAAAGAATTCAGTACTTTGAACGCCTGTAAAGAAAAATGTGACTTAAACTGGAGGTTAAATATAACAAGATTTCCCTGTGGAGCCGACACCTGAGAAATGCAATAAGTACTAGAGGGAGGCAGCTAAGGTCAAAAACAGTGTCGTGACACATACTAGATTTCTGACTTATGCAGCCAAACGGACAGTGGTTTCATTTACTGAGAACCAGGATTGAGAGAGACGATCATTACCCCTGAATATTAAGTGCTTGAAGACATCTAAGTGGAGATATTTAG
Organism: Lemur catta; assembly: GCF_020740605.2. Taxonomy (NCBI): domain Eukaryota; kingdom Metazoa; phylum Chordata; class Mammalia; order Primates; family Lemuridae; genus Lemur; species Lemur catta. The sequence continues at coordinate 73,808,593 of NC_059135.1, forward strand.
TAGGCAGTTAGTGTACAGATCTGGAATATAAAGAAATCTTTCTAGAAATATGGATTTTTGTTATAACTAAACATGTATATATGATATGTACTATAAATTTTCTTTTATTTCTATTTAAACCATTCTAAGAATTAGCTATATCTAAATAGACAGATAGGTATATTTTTAGACACCTCATGCAACAACCTTTTAGAACTATCAACAAGAATTAAGGTCTCCCTACCCAAAATATGTGAAAACTGACAAATTCTGAATTTGTCTCCTCTTAATCATCTAATTATCTTACATTCTAAGAAATTTTATAATTGTTAATTTAAAAAAAAAAGACTACTGCCAAGCAGAATAGAAATAGAATCTATAAAGAAATAATACAGTATGTGTTAGGACAAATGTTTCTGAGCTAAGGAAAGTAGGATATACATTAATAGAGTCAATAATATTGTTATGTCAAAGGCACAGCCATGATTCTATCTAATTAGATCTTCAAAATTCCTTTGTGATAATTCCTCCTTCCTACAGTTTCTCTCACCCTACTCCTCCAAAGCAAAGCAAAGAAAGACCAAAGTGGATGAAATGATGATTCTGGGCATGTTCCCTAAGAAGTGGTTAGCCCTGGGGCTGAAAGTCTGAAAGTGATGTAGGCATGCACATTCTTCTTTTAGGGTTGCTGCTCACAGAATCAGGTTTGTGACTGGCTACAAAGAACTTTTATTTATTTTAGCCTTTCCATTCTGCAAGTGAAGCTGAAAAAAAAAAAAAAAAAGGAAAAGGGCCATGTTATACATGAATAAATTGTGATGTGGTAAAATGGTTATCTACAAGGCTATATATATATGCTCACTACTATTTTAAATGTAATTTATGTACTCTGCTCCCTTTATCCTACTTTAAGTTTTTTATGGACCCCATCTACTTATTTATTGAAATAAGCCATTCAGTTAATAGATAATAAATGCTTATTAGCCTTTGCCAGTTATAGTAAGGTGACTCTAAGCCAAGTCACTTCACCTGTGACTGCCTCAGTTTTCTTATCTATAAAATGCACTTGATAAAACAGAACCTATTTCATGGGGTATTGAAAGATTAAATGAGTGAATATGTATAAAGTGTTCTGTATAGTGCAAGATACAGTACTCGAAATCTTTTAAGACACTAAGTTAATTTCAAAGTATTAACTTTGATATATATCAACAATAGTTTCAATAAAAATGAACTTGAGTTCAATTTTGAAGTTGTTACTACTCTGTTAGCAATAACAACTAACACTTAACTGAGAATTTCACCAAGCACCTAGATGTGTCTCTTCTCCCAATCAGTACAACTGGAATCAGACATTTCTCCTCCTTTCATCTACTCTTTGCTTGAAATTATTGAAGCAACTCCCTTTTTACTCTCTACCCTTCATTTCTGAGCTGCAAAGTCACAACCAATCAACCTGTTTTAATTCACCTACATACTAACTGTGGGCTCCAGGGGGGCAAGCAAGGACTGTGCCTGTGCCAGTTTACTATACATGCAGCATGGTGCCTGGCACCCAGTAGGCACTCAAGCATTAGGTGAGTGGTTAAGCAACAACAAACCTTCTTAGCCCATCTCCTATAAGCACCTTTCACCAACAAATGGACTTTGTCATTTCTATTATCTTAAATTAACAGAAAAGATTTGACAGCAATGAAGTAGCTAGGAGAGAAGGAACGGGTCTAGGATGAGGTCCAGGAAATGAAAAATATAGAGGAAAAGCAAACTCACTTCCTCCTATCTACCATATCCTTGCCAAATGAAAAAGGATAAATTATGTACTCTGGTCTATATGCATCAATCCCATTTGTAAATTGGCAGACGAGGCCCTCTACAAACCAAAGAAAACTTGAACTCAAGATTTTAAAATTTGAATGGAAGTCATTTTTAGAAATGCGGTGCTGTGATTAGTTTTAGTGTGCAGCTTTAACTTGTTTTAAGCTGTTGATAAAACTTTAAATTTTTCTTCCTTCTCCCCTTCCTCCCTCTTTTTGCTTTTGGATGTGGAATTTTAGCCAATCTCCAAATGGCCCTGTCTGAGCATATGTGAGTGAAGTAAATTATATACGCCCGATGAGAGCAAGTTTTTGTCAAGCTGCATGTCTATGGACAATTTATGACATTTCTCCCCATAATTAGTTTAGAAGCATACATAAAAGTTATAATTTAGGTTCCCAATAATATGAAAATAATCACACACCAAGGTGAGACACAGAAGGAAGAACATTTATAGTAGCCCTGTACTATTTCTTAGGCTTATACCAAAAAAAAGAAAAAAACACCCACCAAGCTCAAGCCTAAAACAATAGTATTATATCATATTTTAAACATACTAAAATAATGCAGTTGAAAATATTTGTGAAATGTAGGTTCTCTTAGCAGAAACCTAATACAATCTCTAAACTAGTAACATACCTCATTATATACTTTAAATATACACAATTTTTGCAAAAAAAATCAAATTTTGGCATTTCATGAGAATACAATAAAGCTGCATTAAATTTCACTCAAAAATACATCACTTAAAAAATGAGATTGATTAAAAATATCAAGCTGAAAAGCTATCCTCTGTATACTCTTAAAAGAAGACAGTTATGGAATATTTTATAGTTTATAAAAGAAAAAAGTATATACTTGAACAAATAAGATTAGAGAAAAGTGTCAAAGGATACATACCAACCTGTTAAAACTGGTTAATTCAAGAAAGTGACAGAGGAAGGGAAGAGACGAGGAACAAATGACTTTCTCTTTTTTTGGTCTGACACTTTTTCTATATGATTTTTCTTGATTCAGCAAGTGGGTATTTATAATTAATTTTTAATTAGAAGAGAGTTTAAAAAGAAGAGGGAGGAAATAAGCGAGAAAAAGCAAAAGGGAGACAAATATGGGTTCACAAACTCTAACCACCTAGCAGTCAATCTATTTCAAGGTATGTTTCTGTGGATGTAGTATTTATTTCGTAACTTAATATTAGCATATTAAATACTCTTAATAAATCTTAGTAAATTTTTCCTGCTTCCTCCCCCAATAAGGAAGCAGCACATATTCCTAAATTGACTTGGCTGAATGATGTTAATCCTACCCTTCCAGTTTATTATTAATTTTAAGTGGGTGCATATATAGCCTCATGTTCAAGAGGAAAATCCTACAAAGCATTTTCACAGACGGCTTGGTTTCTCAGTGGATAGCAATTTGACATAGCATGAAATGACAACCTATTATTACTTTAATAGTAAGGTCAACAGGATTATTTTGTATGCCCAATTTAGGTACTCCAAAAGCCTTAAGTCCTTACCAGACCAATACCTAGACAAAATGTCATGATGTAGAGACTGGACAGGCTGATGGCATTTAAAAAAGTATGAACGTTGCAATACTAAAGTGCTATTTATATAGCCTTTAAAAATGAACAAGAAGATAACTTTATACCTGTTAAAGGCAGGTCATTTCTAGTCCCTAAAATTCATTTGCTTATCAAGCAATTTTTTTATCAGCACAAATATAGATCTTATAAACAGGAAACAGTTATGAAAGCAATGTAGTTTTACTGAAACTACATTAACTCTAACCACAATACGACTTCTTAATAAGGGGCCATCAATTCCCTCATATTCATGACTCACTGTCACTAGAAAAACCAGTTTGCATTCAGTTTACTCACTGCATATTATAAGAGCATATTCTACAGGTGGAAAGATGGTTTCAGCACAGGCAAAAGAAAGGTGATCTGGGTAATGAAAGTCGGTAGGATGCTTCAGTCTGTGATTACAGAAAGAAACTGAGTAACATCATTCCCTTATAAAAGCCTGAAATACTTCAACTTATTTTACATTCCCCAAAAACACCGCCTCAAGATTTATCTCAAAACAAAGCCTTACAGCACCTGAATGGGTTTATTAAAGGAATCCCTAGGCATACTACATTATCATTGCAGAGTAACTCTAAATACAGCGAACTCAATTCACCACTTGCAGAATGGTTGTTACATACAAATGCTGTATAACATACGGTAGTAACTACAAATACATACCTTATCTTCAGGAACCTTACAATCTAGTGGGAGAATGGAACACATACACAAGTGACTATGAGCCCTTCTCAACTGGGGTTACTCATCTGAATCACAGAAAACAGAAAATGACTTAAGCGCTATTTTCTTAATTCTCTCAAGGATGATACATAACCAGTATAATTTCAGATGCATATGATAGATGGCTTAGGGTGTAGCGGGAAGAAAGAATCAGAAGGCAGACAGGGTATGGAAGACCACATGTCATGCTCCATCCAAACTTTGTATTCTTTACCAGGGATCACTGGGAACCCTCAAATATTTTTAAGCACAGAAGTAACATAATCAAACATGTAAAATGCTATTCTAGCAATAGTGCAGATGAAGGGAGATAACTGAAAGCGAGATGACTAACTATGAGATTACAGAAATATAATCTTAGCCCTCAGGAGTAAGAATGTCCTAAACTACAATAGGATCAGTAAGAATGAAAAGGTGAATGAACGGGACTTGGTAAATGACAGGGTCAAGAATAGAAGTAGTTGTCTCCAAGGCTTTCATCCAGGATGACTGGGAAGAAAGTGATACCATGAAACAATGTTAGAAAAATAGTAGTTATGATTTACAAGGAAATATGAATGGCTTCAGCTAAATAAAAAAAAAGTCAACTGCTTTTTTCTCTGCCTTTTACTGTGGTAGATTAATTTTAGAATAAGTATTTTTTATTGGTTACTAAGAACCATAATTAAAGACCAGATTTTAAAGCACTTATATCCCTACATCGCTTCTTCAGGATAAAATACTAAGGAAACCAGAAAAAATTCTAAACAAGTTGATGTATTACAGATAAAGAATCCCACTACTTAACTGCCAGAACCAGCTAACTAATCATGAGAACAATGCCTTACAACAGACCAGTTCATTCAACAAACCAGCCTTCAGCCAAATCTCTGAAGAAAAGTTTCCCTAAGAATGACAAATTTTATGTCATTGTCTAAAAGCATTTAAAAAATCTGGAGGAATAATGTTCCAGAAATCCCTGGGAAGAATGTGAGATCTTTTCCTAACTGGTCTTAGAATTAAACTTGGAACCATCGGAACATGAATATGGGGTGAAATACAGAAGTCACCTTCAGACTTCAATTGTGTATGTCTCTACCTACTTGTCCTACCCTTCAAAAAAAAGTCTTGAACTAGTAGGCATTGACAGTATCAACTTAGAAGCACAGGAATTTTTATCTACAACCCAAACACAGGTCCCTAAATCTTATTCTAAAATGTGCTTTAAAAACTTTATAATGGAAAACACATGAATATGCCCTTCTACATGTCTATGACTTGTTTACTTCCCTTTTCCCCTGTGTGAGACAATGTTAATGTGAGATGATGTTATTGCTCATTTTAGTAGTCACACAAACTATTCAATAACCAAAAAGTAGGAAAATAAATTAGCCTATAGAATGATTTTCAGTTGACCGGGATGTTTATTGAATTATCTGAAACACCAGAAGTATCTGCTTTCTGAAAAAAAGAGAAGCAGAACAGTATAAGCAATAAGAGCAAAGTTTTAGTGTCAACAAGTCCTTGGGTCCGATTGTAGTTCTGACACTTGTGAGCTTTGATATGTCTCAATTTCTTTATGTATAAAATGGGATCGTACTACATAAACAACCCTGTGAGGTAAAAGTTAATCAGTGCTTTCTACACCAGGCTCGTCACCAGAATCACCTGGGAAGCTTATTAAAAACATAATGTTCCAGACCCCATTCCATACTTTCAGCAGTATGATACTAAAATTTTTATTTCTAACAAATTCCAAAGATAATCCTTATATACCAGTCCCACAATTTGGAAATCATTGAAAAAACATACATGCACACTTGTTATATATTTCTACATAATTTATATTTTTATGCATAACAGAGCCCTAGTAAGCTGTAAATGTGCAATAAATGCTTGATATAATTATCATTAATTATTTTTAAATTGGAGATAAAACTAAGCCTTTTGTAACAAAATGGCCACTAAGTAGTCTTCTAGAAAGTCTTATAGTTCTTGCAGAACTAGAGTTTGCATAAACCTCTCCCCAAAAATGAAACCTGAAGAATGAAGCCATACTGTTTCAGAGACAGTGAGAGAAGACAAAAATGAAGTTCCACATTGATGACAATACCCCTTTTTCCACAACATAGTTTATGACAGAAGGAAAGCATAAAGTCAGGCCTGTCTTATATTTTTCATTACAAAGCTTGACTATATAGGTCACTGCATCATAAAATCTTTAAATTCATTCCTTATTTTTCAGCAATTCATACAAATACATGTGAATTCATAACAAAGCAATGCAAGTACTAAGTAAATGTGTAAAATAACATTAACCATAACAAATATCTAAAACCTACAGAGATGGATATTGATGGAAGATTCCTGGTTCTTATTTACAAATAACATCTTTCCTTTTTAAAAATCTACACTCTTGAATTAATTAGTATTTCTAAATAAAAGTGGCCTCATACAGAGAATATAAAGCCTTTTAAAATAATGCATTAACCACACTTTTGGATCAATATTGTATACAGATGAATGTTACCTGTAAGATTATATTAACTACTTAAAAATTCCTTCTATAAAAACCTTAACAAATTTATTTATAAATGTGGTTTCCAGCTTGTTTCCATCATATCACAGATCTGGGATAAATTCATGAAATAATTACAGTACTGAATACTCTCTTTCCTAATTTAAATACTAGAGTCGGACACAGTGGCTCATGCCTGAAATCCTAGCACTCTGGGAGGCCAAGGTGGGAGGATCGCTTGAGACCAGCCTTGTCAACATAGCAAGATCCTGCCTCTACAAAAAGTAGAAAACTTAGCTGAGGATGTGGTATGCACCTATAGCCCTAGCTACTCGAGAGGCTGAGGCAGGAGGATCACTTGAGCCCAGGAGTTTGAGGTTGCAGTGAGCTACGATGACACCACTGCACTCTAGCCAGGGCAATGGATTAAGACTCTGTCCCCCCCAAAAAAAAATAGAATGCTAAACCAAATTTTTAAAAAGTTACCACTGACAGAAGATAAAGTATATCCTGTGGCCATTTGGACCAAATTACATATATTAGGCACTAAATTTTTTTTATTTTACAAATGATTCTAATGAACCCAAACTTAGTTACTAATGTTTATAAGTTAAAATATTTAAGTTATAGAAAATAGTGTGTTTACCTAATTATAAAACATGGTTATTTTACCTTTGGGTTTATTTCTCCACATACACATCTTACAAAGATTATGGGAATCAATGATCTAAGGCTAACAGATTGCTTTAAATACTGAGAAAGAAGTGTGTTATGTAAATAAAGCTCATAGGGAAGAAGTTGTTTTGGTAATTAAATTATAGAACTTTACCATTTTCTTCAATCAAGTTTTAGCCATTAATCCTACTAGTATTAGAAAAACAAAGTTAAACCAAGAGATCCAGAAGGCTGAGGTAATCTGATCTTAAGAGCTATAACACAGTAAAAACTAGAGCTTAGTGATGTGTCAAGCAAGTATAACCAAAAGTTATCAGCTTTCCTAGGCCTGTTGAACATTAACTACTTCCATGAAAAGTCCTCTCATAAAGCACTGGACCAGCGGCAAGTGCCTACATGATAGAAAATGAGGAAAAGTTAATGAATTTCATTTGATTACCGTCCACACCTATATTTTCAGAAGTATTTGGGATGGGGTGAATGTGAATCAAAAGCTTTAAAAAAGTTTTTTGTTTTCAGTACATACTTGATATGCTACAAACAAAAAAATATGCTTGACCTACCAAGAACACACGGGAAAAAAGGTTGCTCTTCTGCTCCTTTTCCCTAAAACATTTTTATGGATATATCTTCCTGAAGCCTTTATGAAACCCCTCTTTTCCTACTTTCTTGATTACTTTCCTGGGTCCATTCCCATGGTTTAAAGGATGTTTTGACAAGTAATCTTGAGAAATGTGCAGAAATTTAGAAATACAGGAGAGGATGGAAGGGTTATGATATCAATTCTTCTCTATCATTAATTACTTCTTAAGAAGCAAAGCAGGTAATACTTAAAAGTATTAGAATGGAAGTAAAACTCTCCAAAGAAGAATAGGAATGGGAATATCTCTCATTCTACTCTACCTTAACCCTTAAATGAGAAAAGTTTAGGACATAGCAAATTAGTAAGTTTGCAAAATCAGCTATAGTTCCCATGACAATAAACTCTCAAAAGTTAACTTCAAAGGAAACATACAACAAGCTAGTGGGTTTCATCACAGTAATATTTCTCAAAAATATAAAATTTAAAACAGTACAAAGTACAGGACGATAACTTACTTGAGTTGGAACAAGTACAGGAGGGTAGGCCATCTTGTGATGCCTGTACACCCAAAACGCACAAATGACAATCCCCGCAATTAACATAAGTGGCACCAAGGAATAGAGCAGGATATTGTAATAGGGTGGTTTAGGTGTAACTGGATTTGAAGTTGCTGCAGAAAAGAGGGGGAAAAATAACTCAGATTTAGTCTACAAAATTCTATCAAAAATATTTATCGTAGTGTCAAATTTTTGGAAAAGAATAGAATGAATATGAGGAGGTAGGAATAAATTATTCCATCAACACAAATATACTTTGTTTTCAATCTATTAGATGAACAAACCTATGTTTTTTCCCTTTGAACTTACGCTGTGTGACTTCCATCTCCGGAAAATAAAAAAATTTTTCATTACACATATTGCCCTCACAGCAACAAAAATATACTTCAGGGCTGTCTTTTTTTTCTACACAATCAGTCCTATAAATAAACAGAGGAGGGACAATTAAAATCAATATTATTATCCTGACCCTACCAAAGGTGTTTTTCTTTTTAGAGATAAAATAATGAATGAATCATTTATACTCAACTTCAAGATACTTATTAATATATAATTATTAAATCTTAAAAGCCAAAAAACATTCCTGGATTCCTGTTACTAAATCTCATCAGAAAAAAAAACATCAACAACTGATTTTATAATAATCACATGACTCCTTGAGACTATTGCTTTAATTTGGTTTTTAATAAGCAATCTATGGCAACCATCTTTTTTTTTTTAATTATTATAAACGCTTAAAGAGGAACCTAAAGTCAATGAGGCAATTTAGTCTAGGGGTACTTTTGTTCACAGGAAATATAGTTTTCTATACAAAAATGAGAAATGTATATAAAAAACTCTGAGAGTGTATGTGTGTATAGATACATATATACACACACACGCTAAATGATGCAAGTTCGTATCTCATGAGCAGAGCATATTTCAACATCAGAGACACAAACTATGCTTAAGAATTAATAGTATAATTTTTTTTAAGCATAGATTTAAATTCCCTGAATGCAATGAATAGGGTTGAGACAGGCAACAAGCAGAGAACAAATACATAACAACAAACCCATAAGACCTACTAACTCAACTGATTAGAATTTGGCTGATTTAAAAAAAAAAGAGAGAGAGAGAGAGAGAGAGACTACTATGTAGGTCCTAAGTCATGCAAAGACATGAATTTAGCCTCTAGAACAAATCCAAATCAACCAGTAAGAAACAGTTATACCTTTAAAAAAAAAATTCAAATTTTTAAATATTGCTAATAAATGTCAGGTGAACTTAAAAGACATATCTGAAAAATAAACTGAACTTCTGTGATAGTTATGAGAATAATAAGGTTATGTTAAGTGAAAAGCTCAAGAAATGTTTTAACAAAATCAAACTTCAAAATATAATCTACAGGCCGGGCGCGGTGGCTCACGCCTGTAATCCTAGCACTCTGGGAGGCCGAGGCAGGTGGATCGCTCGAGGTCAGGAGTTTGAGACCCACCTGAGCGAGACCCCGTCTCTACTAAAAATAGAAATAAATTATCTGGACAACTAAAAATATATATAGAAAAAATTAGCCGGGCATAGTGGCGCATGCCTGTAATCCCAGCTACTCAGGAGGCTGAGGCAGTAGGATCGCTTAAGCCCAGGAGTTTGAGGTTGCTGTGAGCTAGGCTGACGCCACAGCACTCACTCTAGCCCAGGCAACAGAGTGAGACTCTGTCTCAAAAAAAATAAATAAATAAATAATATAATCTACAGAATCAAACTTTAAAATATAATCTATACCAATATGTATTTGGCAGAAGGTAAAAAGGAAAAAATGAAAGCTAAGTTTTAACAATTGATAAAGAGAAGTGTATAAATTTTAAAAAAATAATATTTAGAAGAATGCCTCAAATTATAGGAAATTAACATGATTAAATATTTAGCCTAATTAAGTCAAGAAAATTACTTTTCACCATGCAGTTTCATTCTTCTATCATTGGCTTTTCTTCCATACTTCGATGAGTATGGAAGAATCTTGGATCTTTTTTCCTTTCTCTTCTCTTATTATCCTATTTGTTTTTCAATCAAATTTCCAGAATAAATACAAAAATTCACACACTTTTAAATTAGTATTTATCCCCCAGAAACAAAGATGGAATAGTAATTATTTGCACTAACATACTCCCCAGACTCTAGTGAAAATGGCTCAGTAAAAATTTCAGCACTGTCTGAGTGTCACATAAGTGAAATACTGGTTTCAGGTAAAAAGCACAGTTTTTACTACAAAAAAGAATAGGAATTCCTGATTTCAACTAATTATTAAGAGATAGTTTTGAATCAAGATGATCCCCAAACCTCATTTTTCTTTCCAATTTCTCCCTATTTACCTTTCATAACAGCACATATCATTTGATGACTACTTCTGTTGGTAGAGAGGCTAACAATCAGAAATGCAGCTAAAATGTGTAAGTATAGAGAAGTAGTCCCTGGAAAATTCACAGACTTAGAAGTATACCCTAACTACTAAATGTATATTTAAATGACTCTTTTAATTTCATGAAAAGTAGGGCTAATTCAATTTTCAAGGTCTTATTCGATGTATTTTGCTATTAGTCACATATGGCTAATCAATGACAGATTCAGATCATCAGCTGAGGCTCCTGAAAGTGGATCTGGAAGCATCTAGTGTTCAGTGTATATAGCATCATTTTTGGCTCCAAAACGTCTGGTTATCTAAGACTTTGCAGGCTATGCTAGTCTTCAGCATCCACCCACCCACGGTGGAAATCCTGTAGCCCAGAATAAGCAATCAGCCCAAAATCTATGGCACTCCTTACAGAAAGATCATAGGCAGTTAATAACATGATCATTATATTTTATTTCAAGTACAGAATAAAACAATTTATACAAGACCCTTCTAAATAAAATGTAGCTTTCTATGAGGACTGTGTTAGTTCTAAGGGAATTCTGAACATCAAGTTAAAATGTCTGTTGGGGTAAAGAACAAAGTCCTCTATTAAAAAAAAAAAAGAAAAAAGGTAGTAAGATCAATTTCTGCCAGACACATAAGAAAGGAAATGGAAAGGAAATTAAATACTACGATTAAGCTTCATTCTCCTTGAGGATAGATTTTCAACAGATATACTTTCTTTTAAAGCTATTTTCAAAATCCTTTTTCCTTAATATTGGCATTAGAAAGGTTTATAATCCTAACAACATGGGGAAGGAAATGGTTCTTATCTAAGAGTTCTTACTACTTGGTAAATTATTCAAAAATATAGCAAAGATAAAATGTAAACATGCCAAATGTATTTTATTACTTTAAAATTCATATCTTGTCATTACAGCATGTTATAATGTTCTTCATAATCCCATCTTTAAAAAAGCAAGAAACATTAAAGAGAAAATTCACGCATTCATCTTTCCCCTTTTAAAAATTGGGGAAGGATGAAAATTACTCAAACTATCATAAAAAATAAAATATATCCTTACCTGTCATAGCAGTTGATATCATCTAGCCAACAACCTTGTTTTACTATTTCAATGGAACCAGAAATATTCTTCCAGGTAGCAAAACAATGTCGCCGTTTATCTTTGTCACCATAACAGGGTTCAACACCAGTCTGATTGCTTTTGTCTTTTTCCCAATTAGCATTAAAGAAAAGACACTCCTGAGTTTCTGATCTACCAAGTATAGCACCTGTAAGATAATAAAAATAACAATTTAATATAACTGTATTAGCTCTTAAAATAAGAGACTGTCTTCCAAGATATTGACTTCAGGTGTTCCTAAAATGTCAATAATTTACTGTCTTCCCAGTGTTATAACTTTGGGTTTTAATTACCAAGTTAATCCTTGTATAAGCATAAACATAATAATAGGAAATGACCACATATATCACAAGACTTCTCTGGATAACACTAGTTTCACTTCACTTAAGAACATCCTTGATGAAAAGCAGCAAAAATTGTTAATTTTATTAAATCTCAATCCTTGAGTAGACTACTTTTTAATATTTTGTTTGACAAAATAGGAAGTAAACAAATGTAATTCTGCTGCCTAGTGAAGTACAGTTGACCCTTCAACAACTCAGTGGTAAGGGGCACCAACCTCCCACATAGTTGAAAATTGATGAATAACTTATGACTCACCCAAAACTTAATTACTAATAGCCTACTATTGACTGAAGCCTTACCAATAACATACATAAACAGTCGATTAACATATATTTTGTAGGTTGAAAGTATTATATATTGTATTCTTACACTAAAGCAAGCTGGAAAAAAAATAAGAAAATCATAAGGAAGAGAAAATACATTTACAGTACTGTATCAATACTGTAAGTTTACATCATCTGTTTACAAGTGAATCGCCTGTCCAAAATGCCAGCAACCACTGCTGCAGATCTCAATCTATGGTCAGTATCAATTAATTCAACTTTTTCTTGTAATGGCATGACTTTTCTCTGCTTCTTAGGAGTACTTCCTGCATCACTAGTGGCATTTCGTGCGAGTCCCCTGGTGTTGTTATTCAAGGTTTATGGTTTTGCCCTTAACAGGATGAAAATACACAAGAACTGCAAGAGAACACTTTTTACTGCCATATGCAATTCAGTGGAGAGATGAACTGCTCACGTGGAGATGATTAGTGTCATAGGGCGTTTTAAGAAATACAACACTTGAGGCTCACCTAAATAGCAACAGGAGGTGGCTATGAAATTATTACAGTAGGACAGTATGTACTACAGTTAATTTTATGCAGTTATGATTTAATATTGCACCTTTATGTTTGTTTACATTTCTCTCAACTGTGAATGGCATCATGTATGGTCTGTATGTGTATGCATAAATTTTGACAAATTTAACTTCAATAATAGATTTATGTATACTTTATGGTGGAAAATGATGATAAAATAGACAGGTATCTATATACATTGTATGGACGCATGCCATAACCTAACTTTGTCTTAATTTTTATTGATATTTCTAGACTACACAGTTCATCTGTGAGTTTTTTCAAATTGTTGCAAATCTCAAAAAATTTTTCCAATACATTTATCAAAAAAAAAATATCCATGTACAAGTGGACCCATGCAGTTCAAACCTCAGCTGTTCAAAGTTCAACTGTACAATGGCTGCCGCAAGAAAAAGCCTTTGTATGACAGAGTGGTAAACTCAACAAGCTATGCCTATTCAGACTTGGGGATCTGGCAGACATGTTTTCAAAAGTGAGCCAAGTGAATCTGTTCCTTTAAGAAAAGCAACTGACAGTATGCACTGCCAATGATAAAATTTAAATTTTCAAGCAAAAATAAAAATTTTGGACAATTTGTACCTACTGCCATTAGCATGACACCTTCCCAATACAGAATCTTCTGATGAGATCAGTGGTGATATTAACAAATGTGACTTCTTAATACAGAATAATGAAATATGCCGATATTTAGAAAGTCTACATAATTCAGAGAACCAATATTTTCCAAATGAGCTATATGTGATGTTTCAAAAGCATTCATGGATAAAAAATCCATTCGGTGTGCATGACAGATCAATAGATTTTAATGTCACAATGGACAAAACGTTCATTAATAGTTTCAGATTCCCCATTGCAACTACCTTTTAAGAAATTATGTCTTATCTAGAAAAGCAAGGTAACTGGAATACTCAAAATTATTCTGAAAATAAAGTACAAAAGAGAATTCTTACTTCCTGATTTTAAGTCTTACCAAACAACTTTAGCAATAAAGACAGTGTGGTCTTGATGAAAAGACAGACACATGCATCAATGGGACAGAATAGAGAATGCAGAAATAGATCCACACATATATGGTCAGAAAAGATGCCAAGGCAATTCAATAGAAAAAAGATACTCTGCAACAATAGATGCTGGACGAACTGAACATCCATATGACCCTCCCACCTCCACAAAAAAAAAAAACCCACAACCTCACAACCCACATCTCACGCCATAGACAAAAATTCTAAATATATCATAGACCTAAAAATACCTAAAACTATTAAACTTCCAAAAGAAAACATATGAAAAATCTTTGTGACCTTGACTTATGAAAGATTTCTTAGAACACAAAACACACGAACAACAAAAGAAAGAATTAATAGAATGTCAAAAATTTCTACTTTTTGAAAGTTAAGGGAGAAGAAAAAAGAAAAGTCATAGATTGTGAAAAAAATACCTGCAAAACACATTTCTAAAAATGGACTGATATTTAGAATGTATAAAGACCTCTCACAACTCAAACATAAGAAAACACACTGTCCAATTATAAGAAGAGATATGAATGGAAAAACTCTACATGAAAACCTACTCAACATTATCAATCAGTAGGGAAATGCAAACTAAAACCACAATGAAATACCTATTAGAATGAGTAAAACAAAACAAAAACAAATAAAAAACAGACAATATCAAATGTTGCTGAATATGTGGGCAACTGGGACTTTCTCACACATTGGTGTGTTAATGCAAAATGGTCCAGCCACTTTGGAAAACAGTTTTACAGCTTCCTACTGAAAACATTTGTCCATGCAAAAATCTGTATGTGACTGTTTAGAGTGCCTTCATTTATAACATCCCCAAACTGAACATGACCCCATATCCATCTCTGGTAAATGGAGAAGCAAACAGTCCTACAATAAAAAGGAGTGAACTGGTGATAGCTGCAACATGGATGAATCTCAAACATTATGCAAGTTAAAGGAGAGAGACTCAAAAGGTTGTCCCATATAATTCCATTTACACAATATTCTGGAAAAGGCATAATTATAAGGGCAGAAATCAGCTCAGAGATTGTCAAAATCTGGGAGTGAGGGGAAGGTAGTTGATTACAAAAGGGCATGAGGAAACTGTGGGATGACAGAAATGTCTAACAGCATGACTGTGGTGATGTTATATGACTATATGTATGGGTCATACATTCTAATCAAAACTCATAGAATTGTACATCTGAAACAATACATTTTATTCTATATAAATTATACTTCAACAAACCTGAGTTTAAGAAAAAGGAATATAAAAGAAACTACCACTTGCTGAGTTATGGTATGGTATCAAAGAAAAATGTCCACAACTATCTAAAAAATTTGTTAAAATACTATTCCTTTTTTTCTAATTATATACTTGTGTATGGCCAGATTTCTTTCATATACTTTAATCAAAATAACATATCACAACAAATTGAATGAAGAAATAGATATAAGTATACAGTTTCCTTCTACTAATGCAATCATTAAAGAGATCTGCAAATATTTCATTCATTTTGTTTTGTTAAATACTTTCATACAAATCATTCTTTTACTAACATAATGCATTTATCGTTGCTATTTTTAAACAAACATTTAGAAATTTTCTATCTTAATAATATGATAAATATTGACAGATATAACTCACATAAAAATTTCTTTGAGCTCTAAAGAAATCTTGAGACCAAAAAGTTTGAGAATAGCTACTCTACAATGTACTAGACTAACGCAGAGACGGAATTATTTGTGTAGTATCTGTGGGCAGTAATGATGCTATGGACTTCCTCTCAACTATGGAAGAAATAATTGCATGAACTGACGTATTGCAAACTATGCTGGTAACTCCATCTCAACTGTATACTACAAAAGGTCTGTTACTACCATGTATCTGTATACAAACAGTAGCCATTTTCTAAATTATTGCTTTTCAAAAACTTGTTGAAAATATAAGCAAATTAAGTTTTCTCTTTTGCCAAATAATCCAAAAACACTAACTCACTACCCACACTGTTATCTTAAAACAGGGATTATAAACTTTTTATGGAAAGATCCAGACAGTAAATATTTTAGGCTCTGCAGGTCATGTAGTCTGTTGCAACTACTCAACTCTGTCCTTATAGCACAAAAGCATCCACAGACAGTAAATGCATGAGCATGGTTATGTTCCGATAAAACTTTACTTATATGGACACTGAAAACCGAATTTAATGTAGTTTTTACATCTCACAAAATATTCTTTGTTTTTTTCCAACGATCTAAAAAATATAAAACTCATTCTTAGCTCTGAGCTGGATTTGGCCCACAGGTTGTATGGTCTCTGCCACCCCCTATTTTAACATCCTAATTCCAACAGTCTGGCTAACCTGTCTTTTTTTTGTTTTGTGTTGTGGGGGAAGGGAGTCCCGTGAATTATCACGCATTTAATTCATGTTAAAAAACCCTATGTAATTATTTCCAATTTCCAAAAGAAAAATCCACTGAGGCTCAGAAATATCCCTTAAACAAAACTGACAAAAAAAAATTAAATGTTGCCTAGAACAGAACTACCAAATAAGTTCACCTTTGGTGTCAATTCCAATCAATGAATAGTGGCTGCCTGGAGCACTGTACTGAGAAGGATTTGGAGGATTTTTTTTAGAGAAGATTTTATATTATGGAAGAGAAGGGGAGAAACAGTGTCTCATATTTGCCCTTCCTACTCTAGATAAAAGATAAACTAATGGCCATTTTATTTATTAAAAAGTTATTTCCACCACTGATTTTTTAAATGTAAATATGATTTCTGGATGATTTTCTAGATCTAGACTATCATTTGGCTGAGATTTTCACAGGTAGAAAGAAAACTGCTTGTGGGGACTACTGTGACAATCTCCCCACCCCTCCTCAAGTTGATTCTATAATCAGTCTCTAACCCATCACATCTCTAAACTCTAAATAACATAATTATAAAATAAAATTATGTGTATTTTTATATCCTTAAGCTTACATTATGATTTTAAAGGTATAGTTCTACAAAGGATGGCAAAGTTATTTACATATATTAAGTGTTAACAGTAGCTCCCAATTTATAATTTTCTGAAACTTTAACTCTCTATCCATAGGTTTGTTCTATCAAAGTAACTCCAAATAGTTAATACTGCCATTTCAAAAGAAATAAATAGGCATAAAAGGTTTGCATGCAGGGTTTAGTACAGTGGTTCTTAACCAATGATGTGCATCAGAATCCCCTCTATATTTTGTCACATTCATATGTTTGAGGACCACTATGCAGGTCCTGGGAAGGGGTAGCTGAAAAGTACAAGATGGAGATATATAAATACATACACATATGTATATGTGTATTATATACATATATACAATATAAATATATATGTGTTGTATGTGTATATACACACTATACTAATGGTGTCATGAACTTCCTCTCAACTATGGAGGAAATAATAGCATCAACTAACATACTGCAAACTATGCTGGAAACTGTAACTGTATTCTATAAAAGAAGGGCTGCTACTTCTAATGTACATAGTTTGTGTTCGTGTTTTCTGTTTGTTTGTTTGTTTGGTTGGTTGGTTGTTTTGCAAAGACTCAACGGTGATCTAATGTTCCTCCCTAGTGAAGAACCACTAGCTTAAGAGACTATAGCCTGAACCTGGAATCTAGTCCACAAACTGTGACCTTAAACAAACTACCAAGCTCCTCACTACCTTGTTCCCACATCTGTAAAATTAAGCAGATAGATTCAATTTCCAAATTCTTTTCCAGACCCATAATTTATGCTCAGTCTAGTTATAGTAAATCAGTGAGTATAGTCACATAATCCAGTATCAGAGTAAATTTAGATAATAGTTCCATATTCAAAGTAGCACTTATGTCTTAATGATTTGCTTCATTTTTCCTACCATTAAATAACAACAACAGAAAAAAAACAGCAATACACAGAACCTGAAATTTCGTAGGATATTTGGCCATAAAATAACACTGCAAAAGTCATGTTCAATTCTAAAATGCTCATATGAGACAAAGTAAATTTCATTTAAAGCAACTACATCTAAGGACAATCCAGGTTTTTTTTCAATGAAGCATTAACATAATATACCAACACTAAGTTTACACAATCTCTTCCAGAAACAGAATAAGAGGTACTACTTCCCAACTCATTTTACGAGGCCGGTATTAACCTTGATACTAAAAACAGACAAACATAGCACAAAAAGAAAAACACAGACTAGTATCTCTCATTAACTTAGATGAAAAAGTCTTCAACAAAATTTTAGTGAAGAAAATCCAACAATGAATTTTTAAAAAGACAAAGAAAAGTACTACACCACAACTAACTAGGATTTATTCCAGATATGCAAGGCTGGATCAACATTCAAAAATCAATCAATGCAATCTACCAAATCAACAGGTTAAGTGTGAAAAATTATTTGGTCTTATCAATTGTCACAGAAAAAGAATTAGACAAAACTTAATACCCATTCATGATAAAAATTATCAGTACACTAAGAATAGAGGGGAACTTCCTCAATGCCATAAAAAGCAACCACCAAAAAACCTACAGTTGATGTCATACTTAATGGTAAAGAGCAAATGTTTTCACTCTAAGATCAGAAACAAGGCAATGATTCCACTCTCACCACTCTTATTTAACATAGTACTAAAAGCTCTAGCTACTGCAATAAGGCAAGAAAAAAAAAAGAAATTGAGGTCACACTAGCTAGAAAAGAAAAAATAAAACTACTTATTTGCAGATGACATGCTTATCAACGTAGAAAATCCCAAGGAATCTTAAAAACTGCAAGAACTAATAAATGAATTCAGTAAAGTCACAGGATATAAGATCAACACACAAAAATCAACTGCATTTCCTACTGACGACAAATAAGTAAAACCAAAATTTAAAATGCAATACCATTTACAACTGTCCAAAGAAAATAAAATAGATATAATCTAACAAAACCCAAATAGGATCTATATGATGAAAATTATAAAATGCTAATGAAAGAAATCAAAGAAGACCTAAACACTTGGACAGAAATACTATGCTCAAGGATTAGGAGACTCAACATAATAAAGATGTCAATTCTCCCTAAACTGATTTATAGGTTTAATGCAACTCATACTAAAATCTCAGCAAATTTCTTTGTAGTCATAAACAAGCTTATTCTAAAATTTTTTTAAAAAGAATAAAGTGGGAGAAATCACTCTCCACTATGCTGATGTTAAGGTTTACAGTGTAGCTGCAGTAATTCAGACAGTATGGTATTGGCAGAAGGATAGACCACCAGGGCAGAAAGAGAACCCAAAAAGAGATCCACGTAAATATGCCTAATTAATTTTTAACAAATGAGCAAAGGTCATTCAATGGAGGAGAGAAAGCTTTTTAAAAAAATGGCTGTGGAGCAACTGGACAGGGTTCAAGCAAGTACACACTGAATGCCTTTCCCCTGGCTATCTATTGTTTTTCTAGTAGTGCCAGAAAGCCCAGCTCTTGAAGAAAGCATCCCATGCTAAATCTCTCCATATAGTGACAATTTTCAAGTTTTCTGAAGGTTATTATGTATAACAAAATCCTGAAAGTCCTTTAATCAGGACTACTTCTCCCCAACTACACACTACCTGAAATCCAATGTAAAATGTTTTATTATTTATTGTTTTTAATCAGTTGTCCATACATGCCCTTTTTTTACATGTCAGAATGCCACTGAGGGTTAGTTTTAAGTGTTCTCACCATAAAAAATAAGTATGTTAATTATTAATAGCTTGGTTTAGCCATCCCACAATGAATACATATTTCAAGCCATGTTGTTCATGATACACACCATTTTTGTCAATTAAAAAAATTATTTTTTTTTTAAAAAGAATGATGGTATAAGGACCAGGGAGGCTACATAAGTGAGAACAGGCTAGACTGCCATGTTTTTATTTAGATAGGATAGAAGGTGATAATAGACTGGCATGACCTTCACCAGACTAGACTGTTTCTTGCTGACAAATGATATAATTAACTTATAATTGAATCCCTAGTATCTAGCACAATGCTTGAAACTCAGAAGGTACTCAATTAATATTTGGTGACTTAATCAACAAATAGATGTAGGCAATCACAACATATCTGTATGTGGCTTAATATGAAATTAAATTCGTTTTCAACAGTTTCCCTTCCTCAAGCTTTATTTGTCTTTTTGTCGAGCATAGCTAGAGTCAGTTAGAATGGGTCATTCTCAATATGATAAAATATCTAACCATTTTATCACTGGCATTAAAGAATTTTTGTGGTCTATAGCTTTGAATCAAATAAATGTAATACAACTACTTCAAAAAGAATAAAAAGAATGCCATTGGGTCTCAGACTATCCATCTTACTTGCCCTCCAAACACAAATAGTACTTAATGAACAATAAAATGTATAAACACAATGTAACAACTGAATAAAAACTCACCAACTACTACTGTTTTTTCCCCACTCTTTGAAACAGGTGGAAGGAATTAAAATATCTTTTACAATTATGTACTGCATTACATTTTTTTCTGATTAAGATGACAATGTCTTTCACAGCCCTCTGACCAGACTTACTCTATCACAATTTTCCCATGTATGAAACCAACATTAAATGAAAAAAAAAAATTGTTTTGACAACTTACAAATCTGAAGAATTTCTGAAAAAGTATTCTAATATTATGTGAAACTATCAACAGGTCACTGACATTACAGTATAAAGAGGTATGCAATCAAATGTCTTCCCTAAACTTGTGCCTCCCACAGGCAACTTAGTCCTCTAAGAAGGGTTAATGAAGTTTCAAACATAATAAATCCAACTTGAAAAATAATGCTTATTTCCTTTTCACATGACACTGCTCCTGGCAATCTTGAGGCAGACCATAAGTCCAGAGAATCAGCTATAGAAGACAGATAAAATTTAATGATGCTTTTAATCCAAAACATCTTATAGTACAAATTTTAAAAGTAGTATGACAAATACTATACAAAAAGAATGATTTGGGGTAAGTAATGGGGAAATTCTGATATAGTACAATCCTTCGTGGCACCAGGAAACCCTAAAATAAGTAAATGTATACAGAATTTTTTATTAGTTCAACAAGTATTAATTAATACCATCCTACTATTTTTAGGTAGTCATCCAACTACGCAGAAACTTGCAAGCTACCATAAATGAATAAATATTAGGCCACTCTCAAAATGAAGGATTTTTCAACTTTTGCCAATGAAAAGGTTTTTTTAAATTCTGACCAACTTGAAATATAAAAACTTCTGTGTACTTATATAACATAGTCCAATGTATATTTTATTAACTTATTTTTATGAATGTTTTAAAATCACAAAGCACACCGATTTTACAAAACAACTTTATTTAAAATTTACATATGTCTTCAACAGCTGTCCTCTTGTTATTTTCTTTTTGGGAAATCTAAAAGTATCCTAAAGCGAATAATCTTCACTTCCATTTAAGTTGTTTTGAGAAGCAATACTTTGTGAAATCATATATAATATTGTCACTGAAAATGTTTTTCCAGGCCAGAAATGTCCATTCACATAATATTAAGACAGTTGGCTTTTTAATTGTTCTATAAGTAAATACAGTGATCTTCACAAACTATTTATACATTACTTTTAAAAGTTATCTTTTAAAAGATTTTTTTTACAACAAATTATAAGAGTATAGCTCCCTGTCCCCTGAATAATTTTGAATTTGTTTAAACTCTTTACAACCCCTTCTACCTATTTTCCTCAGGAACCCTCTATAAACATTCAAACCTAGCAATGACTGGTTATCATTTCAAGCTCACCTGTCTTCTCCAAACACTATACTTCTATTCAAAATAGCATAATTGTGAGAGAGCTTAAAAATATTAAAAATTAATATAAGATTACTGTTCATCTGAGGTATAATTTTTTAGAGAAAACTTTGTCTTATACTGAAATATACAGATGAAAGAACTGATCATATGCTTGTGCTATAAATTAAAACACCAAGATGAGGGCTATATAGATAAATGCAATAGGAATTTGGAGATAATGAGCTTAGGACCTGTGTTAGAGTATGAGCTCCTAAAACAAGGCCAATTATCTCTGTATTATCAGTGCCAGGCACTGTATAGGAACTTAATAAATGTGCACTAAACCAATTCACAAGGCCTACAATAAAAAAAAAAACAACGCTTTATGGAGGAAATGACACAAAGGCAGGGGTGGGGAACCTGCAGCCTTAAGGCCACATGTGGCCTTCTAGGTCCTTAAGGTGGGGCCTTTTGACTGAATCCAAATTTTACAGAACAAATCCTTTTATTTTTATTAATACATTTTTGTTCATCCTTCATATTTTTTTTGTTTTTTAAATGAACATATTTAAAATAAAAAAGAATAAAGTAAGTTTCAAGGAAATAATCCTCTCAGATTGATTGGCACAAGTAGAACATTAGTAAGCCATAAGGGCTAAACCGACAGCTGCTATACTCATGATTTAGTTCTAACTTCCCTCACCTGACTGGCGCCACTACCCCACAAGGCTGGTTGGTGAAAGTTTATGGAGGTCAAGTATGCCAGTCTATTACCAGCTTATGACAATGGTGCACTGTGCTTCTGTTTGAAGTGGAATTAGTTGCATAGCTTGACAGTATTTTTTAATTCTTTTTTTTTTTTTTTGAGACAGAGTCTCCCTCTGTCACCCTGTAGCTAGCTCACTGAAACCTCAAGCCCCTGGGTGAAGCGATCCTCTTGTCTCAGCCTCCAGAGTAGCTGGGACTACAGGCGTGAGCCACAATGCCTGGGGAATTTTTCTATTTTTAGTACAGACACAAGGTCTTGCTCTTGCTCAGGCTGGTCTCGAACTCTGGAGCTCAAACAATCCTCCCGCCTGAGCCTGCCAGTGTGCTAGGACCACAGGCATGAGCCACCATGCCCGGCCAGTATCCTTTAATTCTGTCTGCTTAACAGCCCATCCAGGCAAACAAGACCAAGGGAACACTGAAGGAATAAAACAGATTTTTTAATGAGGATTGGGAATTGCAATATTATCTTGCTTCTGCTAAAGATAAGATAATTTGCTTGCATTGTGATAGTGCAATATCAACATTAAAGAAATTCAATGTTCATCTGCATTATAACACTCATAAGGACCACAAATATTTTGAATTAGAGGGAGAGGTATGGAAGGTTGTACTGTACAAATTAAAAGATGAAAAGCAAACAATTCTTTCAAGCAGCAATAAGACCTTGAAATAATGTCACTGAAGCAACTTATAAAGTAACTTATATGCTCGGGGGAAAAAAGGGAAGGCATTCAGGGATGGAGAAATTGTGAAAGAATGCATTGTTGAAGCTGTAGGATGCCTAGACCCTGATAATGTTCCAATGTACAAACAAATGCCTCCTTCAAGCAGAACCATAACTGATCGGCAGCATGAACTAGCATTCAACTTAATAGAACTTCACGTAATATTTCAAAAGGAAAATATATATTATTTAACGGCACTGGATGAATCAACTGATACTACTGACTTGGTGCAGGTTTTATACTTCACTTGGGTCATAACAGAAGATTTTCTTTGCTACGAAGAGTTACTTGCTTTGGGCACTCTTGGGAACAGAACATGGATAAATAGGTATCTTTAACAACTGTCAAGATAAATGTTGTGAAGTTGGACTGAATTTGGTAAATTAGTGAGTGTACAGACAGTGCACCTTCCATGGTAGGAAAACATGATTGGTTTATTGCACAGATAAAACATTAAGGATCCAGATGCTCTCATTTCTTTTCATTATATCTTGCATCAGCAAAATCTCTGTGCTAAAGCTACTATTTTAAGTAACACTTTGAAACAAGTTGTAAGTATTGTTAACAATATTCGTGCAAATGTACCACAGCATCATCAGTTTCATAACATGCTAAAGTTGAACAATGAGGTATTCCATGTGGATTTGCCATATCATTCTAAAGTGTGTTGGCTATTGCAGGGACAGGTGTTAGCCAAAATTTATCTCCATGAGAACAGACAGTTAAATTTTATAAAGAACAGAATCAGCAATGTGAATTATTGAAAGAAGATTTCTATAGGAATGCAGCATTTCTGTGTGATATGTCAAATCAAAACAACTTGAATATTTCTTTGCAAGATAAGACTAAGTCTATACATGATATGTGGCAAAAAAAAATCCAAGCATTTCAAAAAAAGCTATCTTTTTTCAAAACATTTCTTCAAAAGAAAATTTCGGATAAACATTTTCCCCCATTAGCAAAGATCATTGATGACCAGGATAATATATGCAAATCATTTGAAGAATACGCACCTATTAATTGGAGAATACAATGAAAGGTTCACTGACTTTGAGAATCATGACATCACACTCAAATTAGCATTTCAGCCTCCCTTAGTTGATATCACGAAGACACCTAAAGAACTACAGATGGAATTGATTGAGCTCTCAGTAGATGACATTTTAAAGTCATTGTTTGATGCTAAGAAAGATCCAATTGAAATATGGAAAAATGCAGTAGAATACCCACGCCTTCAGCAACATTCCTGAAAAATGCTTTCTTGCTTTTCAACCACTTATTGCTGCAAATATACATTCTCCCACCTAACCCAAATCAAGATGACCGTAAGGCCACAGATGACTGATACCTACCTACAGAACAACTGAAACTGCAGACCCTCCATGCTGCAACCAAATATTCAAATGCTTTCCAACAAAAAGCAGACAGAACAAAGTCGTTAAAAGGTTAGTTAACTTTAAAATAGTTTTCATTTTTTGAAGTTATTAAATACACAATAGTTAGATTTTTACAAAATAATGTACATTTTTAAGTATATCTAATAGAAATCTCTTGAATGTGGCCTTATTTGATTACAGCTAAATTAATGCAGCCTCCCAACATGACAAGGTTCCCCACCCCTGTACTAAGGAGAGACAAAACTAAGGTAAACAGAGGCAGAGAAGATCAAGACCAAATAAGCAGGGCTGTGAATAAGCAGTATTTGACAAGACTGCCCTCACTGAATTAGAACATTCCATATTCTAATTTTTCTGTTGAGACAGGGTCTCACTCTGTTGCCCAGGCTAGAGTACAGTGGCATCACCATAGCTCACTGCAACCTCAAACTCCTGGGCTCTAGCGACCCTCCTGCCTCAGCCTCCTAAGCAGCTGAGAATACAGGTACATGCAACCATGCCTGGGTAATTTTTCTTTTTTTTATAGAGACGAGGTCTTGCTAAGTTGCCCAGGCTGGTCTCAAATTCCCGGCCTGAAGCAATCCTCCCCACTCAGCTTTCTGAAATGCTATGATTACAGGTGTGAGCCACTACACCTAGCACAGCCCATTCCATGTTCGTTAGTATATTGGACATAGTATATTGGGTATAATTAGGACAGGTTTGGAAGACATCAAAAGAATAGAAGCAGCATTTTAAAGATTAATCCAAAAACAATGAGTAAACTGTGCTGGAATGGAAAGAAACTCAGGAAGCTATATTAACTATCCAATAAAAACCAAGGGTTTACAATATCCATACTGACTAAATGGCCACAGGCATCAAAAGGATTGACAAATAAGAATACAGAGATCAAGCTTATTTGATCTCCCTTAGCATTAAAAAAAGATGAAAACGATTTGGTTTTCTTGGGTTAGGTAGGTGGCTGTTTCTAAATGTTTTCTAAGTTTTGACAAAACAAAGCTTGCTTCATACATATTTATCCTGTTTCTCTTTGTTGCTAATTCTCTTCCTGATATTTAGTCTTACCATTATGAAAGACATACTGTTTACTGTCCAGGATAAGTTAGATATCTTCAAAGATAAGAAACAACTGAAAATTGTTTTTGCCTACAAGCCACAAAATGTGTGGGGTATCTATTAGGTTATTAAGTATGAAATGTCCAATTTCCTTAAGTACTAAGTTAGACAGTTTATATTTCTGACGTTTCATTTTGACACTTCTTGTTTTATATTTACTGTGAAGGTACATCCACAGTCTTTCAAATGCAATTTTTCAATTTTTTTTTCAATTTTTTTTCTTTCAATTTTTTTTTTAGAGCAATTTTTGTGAAACCATGGATAAAATAAATATTCGTGTTATTTTGAATATGAGTTCCATTGTGGAACTGATACAGCGCAGACAGCTCAAAATATCAACAAAGTGTTTGGGAAGGATCTGGCTAATGAATGCACAACACGGTGATGGTTTGAGAAGTTCCATTCTGGTGATTTTAATATTGAAAATGAGCTACATGGGTGACCTGAGACCAAGGTGGATAATGATGAGCTGAAAGCTGAGATGGAAGCGAATCCATCTCAATCTACAAGTGAATTAGCAACATGGATTGATGTTACTATTCCAACAGTATTGGACCATTTAAGACAAAATGGCAAGGTAAAGAAGCTGGATAGATGGCAACCTCATGAATTAAATGAGTGTCAGAAGAGAAATCACCTAGAAGCTTGCCTTTCTTTGCTGTCAAGACATAAAGGTGAACCATTTCTACACCATAATTATTATGTATGATGAAAAATGGATTCTTTTTGACAATCACACGTGTTTGACACAATGGTTAGATAAAGACGAACTGCCCAAACACCAAATATTCATCCAAAAAAGCTAATGGTGTCTGTTTGGTGGTATAGCGCTGGTATTATCCATTACAGCTTCATGAAACCTGGTCAGTCAATTATAGCGGATGTCCACTGCAACCAATTGGACGAAATGATGAGGATGCTTGCAATTAAGCAGCCATGATTGGTCAACAGAGACAGGCCGATTGTCTTGCAAGACAACTCTTGGCCACATGTTGCACAAACAATGCTGCTTAAACTACAGAGGCTAGACTTGGAGACTCTCTGTCATCCACCATAATCATCAGACCTTGCACCAACTGACCACCATTTCTTCCAGGCTTTGGGCCACTTCTTGCAAGGAAAAATATTTAATTCTCAACAAGCTGTGGAAAACTCCTTTTGTGATTTCATTGCCACTCGCTCTCCAGGCTTCTTCACTGCTGGCATAAACCAGCTACCATGAAGACAGCAAAATTGTGTTGATACCTCAGGTGCATACTTTGATTAATTGTACTGCTTCTTCTTTGAGATATAATAAACTACAATTGTGATTCAAAATCAGACATTCTATATTCAATGACCTAACACAAATGCCCAGGTTTTAAGATTAAAATAGTTCTACGCAGTTCTCTGGCAGTCTTTCAAAAGATGAATTACATCAAAACAAATACAAGTACACACAAGTTTTACTTAGACTGTGCAAAACTGATTTCTGATATTAGATGTTCATCTTTACGGGGAGGAGAGGAGATTATGGTGACTGAAGCTAGAGGCCAATATTCCTATCAGAATTAACAGGCTATTTAAAAAAATGTACAAAAACCAAAATTGTGCATAAATTCGAAAGAATAAGAGATGCAGGATAAATTCTCAAAATCAGAACAGAGCTCCTAAAAACACAGATTAAGGAAACATACAGTAGTTCCTACTAAAAACAATGCATTAATACAAGTCTCAATTACACTGAATAAACACTACATACATTAATGTTTTTCAATGCTTTGTAATACTTGGGAAGATACAGACCTTCTTTTTAGTAAATCATCAAACTTTGACAGAAAAAGAGTAAAAACAGATCACTTTCGCTTGCTACGAAATATCGCCCTTGAGGAACCAACAATGTCAAGAGTGAGAAACTTAAATAAACACACACACACACACACACACACACACACTTTAATCAAAGCAGTGCCTCGCAGT
The DNA here is from genome assembly GCF_020740605.2 of Lemur catta. Classification (NCBI taxonomy): domain Eukaryota; kingdom Metazoa; phylum Chordata; class Mammalia; order Primates; family Lemuridae; genus Lemur; species Lemur catta. The sequence goes on from NC_059135.1 coordinate 73,836,508, forward strand.
TTAGAACCAGCAATTGAATAAAATCACAATATCTATTACAGTGGTTTAAATAAAGTAAAAGAAGGTAAAGTGATAATTCACTATGACATTAAATAAAAACAGATACGGAATCACTTAAAAGGCCTCAATCACCAATAGCTTTTTTCATATTTCTAACCATATTGCTTCAACTTACAAGGGGCAAAATTCCTAGTAATAAAAAATTTTATTACTTTTGTGTATTACGTAATTTTTTTCCCATTTGAAAAATCATTTTAATGATTTGTTTCTATACAATAATAAGTACATTATAGGTCTTTCAGTATCATTTCTTTTCTATATTTATACATATCCTAGCGGCAGTCACCTTCCCTATTTGGCTGCCTTGGGCTGCTTTTAAGCACTATGAAAAGTAAGACTGCCCAAAACTTGTTCTAAAGTCCAAAATGTCCCAAAAGACTACTGATAAATAAGTTAGAAGTATGAGAAAAGAGAATAAATTTTCACATGAAAATTTCTGCAAAATGCAACATTTAGGCCCTATCAATCTAATTTTTTTTGTTTTTTTTAACTAAGCACCTTCCTACCACCATTACTTCTAAAAGAAAACACAAACACTTTTAGGCATTCTTCCTAGAAAATTTTTTGCCTTGCCTGTTATACTCCATACTTAGTACTTACTATTAGTCTGACAAAAAATAGAAGATTCCGTCCACCTAGATCAAGTAATATATTTATATTACTAAATACACAACTAATACAGAACAAACTAAAAATATAAACACTGTATGTTCTGGTACTAGACACTGTGTGCATGCCCACGTGTAATAAGGAGAATAAAAGTACTTAGAAGTCAACATTTAACCACTGGTTATTTAAGGATTGCTAGTGTTAATTCCTGACAAATCATAAAAGCAAGCACCTAAAATGTATTTCAACACTGGTAACACATAAATGACGAATTATCCCCACGTAGATAGCTCCAAATAAATATATATTTACCTTGATATAGACCAAGATTTGAAGAATTCCATCAAATCTTTTCCTTAAAAATCCTCATATAAAATTTTAGAGCCCCAAGGAGAGCAGCAAATTTGTAATGGTAGAATTACCTTTTATAAAAGAGGCAAGCAGCACCTTTAAAAAAATTCTTTACAATTTGCTGATTTCTTAATTCACTTAATTGTAGATCTAGTACAATACAAAAGGTACATTTTTGCATTAACAAAATTTTTTAGAGAACCTCATTTCTTAAACTCTTTCCTAAATACATAAGGTACTCTACACAGGGCTTGTTGAATAAAAGATGCTATTAAGTTTAATTTACTAAACTAAATAACAAGACATCTTCTTCAAAAAGATTTAAAGGAAAGAACAAAATTCTTTAAAAGTAACAGACACAGACACACTGATATACAGGCAGAGAAAATGCAATATTAAAGAGATTTCAGAGATTGCATCTCTGAAACCAAGAGATTTCATCTTTAAAGGTAACTGTTCTCACTCTCTTAAAAGAATGACTTGACATCTGGTTGGGCAGAAACATACTTCAAATTGGTATTAATTTGGGTGGTAGCACAGAATAAAGCATCGATGTTAACACCAACTACCAAAGAACTTCACTTTTCTAAAAACAAAAGTATATATAGAATAACAAGAATCAGGAAATGAGCAAATCACAAAACTCCAAATTTATCTTTCAATTGAATAGCACCTGGGACCACATTTAAGACTGCTTTGCTAGGATAGGTGACAAAAACCTGATCAATTTCTAGACCTCAACCTCACCTTTTTAATAATTAAAAGGGGGCAAAGGATAATGGTTGTAAGAAAAGATCTGCTTTCTTCTAATTTTAACCAATATAAGTGGGCTTCTTATAATATTATGAGGGAGAGATTTCCATTAGATAAAGAACAGGTAAAACAGGAGCCCAGTGTTTTCCCCTTCCGAATGAGAAAATCCTACCCTTCCAACCCTTCCATCCCAGACAGGACACTTGGAAGTCTATTTTGGTGACATGCAAAAGGAAATCTTACAGGACACTATGTCTTTCAGAAAGGCACAGTATCTTCTGCATTCAGCTAATATACAGTGAAATATATACTGTTGCCATACTATGTACCAGGCAGTCTGACATCTAGGTACTAAGCAGAAATAGTGAAAAAGAAAGTTATTCCAAAGTTTGAGAAATCTCTAACTTCAGCCGGAGAAGGGAAAAAATGGGAGGATTAATTTTCAAAATAAGACATGAAAGTAGACAGTTAGACAGAAAGTATCAGAAGTATCACAAATCTTTGGATACTTCTGAAGCTCAATTAAGGCCTTTTTAATTTCTCCTGTAAAGTAAGTAAAAAGGCAGGAATGGTAAATAACCAGAAGATCACAAAGATCAGGGAATTTCAAGTATGCTTCTTTATCACAATGACTTTTATATTTTTTTAAATCATGTTAGTGGCTCTAGAAAAAATAGCCTTTTGTCTTGAGACTAAATTTAGAAAATAAAAAGATGAATAAAGAAATATAAAAAATGAGTGAGGTATCCTGAGTTAGCATAAAAAAATACATACTAGTCATCACTGCTTGATAATACAGAGTAGCAGCCATAACAACTCCTTGTTGGAAGGTAGTAAGGATACCTTAGAAAGTAAATAAACCCTCTATAAAGGAATTCATACTAGCCACAAAGAAACCACCCACTCATACTAGCACTCTTAATCAATAAAACAATAAAATCATGTTACCTCACCTGTCAAATGAAAATGCATACATAATTGAAACAAAAAAAAATCAGGTCACATATTTAAGTCATAAGCAACAAAATCTAAGCTAGTTTTTTAAAGAAGATGAGTATCATTGGAGTAAGAAGGCTATTACTGCAAGTCACCAATATCTTTCTCTGGACTATAGCAACAGCCTCCTTAACTGGTTTGCCAGCTTCCACTTTATCCCACCCAATCAATTCTTCATTCAGAAGTCAGACAAATCCTTTACTAAAGCAAACAAAATCAAGTCACTACTTCAACTTAAACCCATTTCATGGCTTCCCACTGCCCTTGGCCTCAAAATCAAAATCTTTAACAAATCTTATAAGGCCTTCCATAATTTGGCTTTTCTTCAGCCTCAACTTACATCAGACAAGTGAACTTCTTTCTTTGAACATCAAACTACCTCAGGCCTTGATACATTCATTCTACCACTCTCGCCATCCCTAACCTCCTATTAATAGGTGAGATAATGGAGTGGAAGAAAACATTGAGAAAATGCTTGGCATTTAGTTATGGTTTGAATGTCTGTTCTCTCCAAAACTCATGTTGAAATTTAATTGCTAATGTAATGGTATTGAGAGGTGGGGCCTAATGGGAGGTGTTTAGGTCATGGATTAATACTGTCATAAAAAAAGATTTCAGGAGTGTGCTCTCTCTCTTGCCCTTCTGCCTTTTGCCATGTGAGTATGCAGTAAGAAGACCCACACCAGATGTTTTTGCCTCGGTCTCGGACTTTCTAGCCTCCCGAACTATAAGAGAATAAATTTCTGTTCTTTATTAACTACCTGGGCTCAGGTATTCTGTTACAGCAGCATAAAATGGACTAAGACAAAAATGAAGATACTAGTTAATGAAATGAAAAACTGTAAAATATCATCTCTAATTTGCAAATAGTTCTTAAACCAGCAAGAACACTGAATGACTGCATTTAGTAAGTTTGACATATATGTACACATATATATTTACCATCTGCTCCACACCCAAGAAACTATTGATCCCTAAATTCTTAAAAATTTTATCAGTTAAGCTTCTATAACATTTCTATAACCATTACTTCTTCCTCTAAAAAATAAAGCTAGCTAATTTGCTACTTAATTCATGGGAGACAAGGGAAAGCCTTTAAATCTAAGACTCTTTCTCTAAAAATCCCTAAGTCACGGTAATATAAAACATGCACTCTTTCCCCCAGACCAGAGAAAGTCAACCAAAAATTTCAGATAAACATTCTGGATCAAATGAATATCTCAATCTAGTCCATAGCTCCTGGGCTCCTGCTCAATAAAAAAGTAAAAGTATTATTTGTAAAAGTAATGTTTGTCCACTTTAAAGACAAATACCGCCACCCAACACTTTTCAACAATCATCAAAATTGAAAACTTGTTGTTTTAGATATTGGCTTGTCTACATACTATGAAAGAGTACCAGGTATGATAAAATCAGATTAACACACACAACTTTACTTAATATTACATAGTATATGTAATCTAAATCTTTCAAACTCATAATTTTTAAAAATGTCTTTGTCGTTTAAACTGAAAGAAAAATTTTTCTCCAACATTTTAATAGTCTTGCTATATTAACGTTGCCCAAAATCTAACTAAAAGACAACTATTACTTAATTACCACAAAGAATTATTTTAATAGTACCTAGATTCTTCCCTCCACAATTTAATAGAACAAAACACATATGATAGGCAACAGTTTTTATTATAGATAACCATATTTCTCTGTATTATACTCTGTATCAGTAGTTAAGAAACACTGTTTTCAAAGAGTAAAAAAAAAAACAGCACGATAAATTTAACACTACCAGTTATAATCAAGGATCAAAGTTATAGCAGACCACAGACAAGACAGACACAGAACACAGACAACATAGTCTAGACTAGCCCCCTTCAGAAAGCTTTCATATAAATATAAGTATAGCATATCACTCACATTTAGCCTATAAATTTTATGAAGTTCACAAATATAACCTTCATTTGAAATGTCATGTTTACATCATAATCAATAACCGGTAAGTTTTACTGTTTGTGTGAACAAATAAACTATTTTCTAACATGCAACCATCTATAAGACATTAATAAAACCAGAAAAACTCCTATTTATTAAGCTAAGACTAAGAGGAACCTTTTATATTCTGGAGTATGACAGACTACTCAGAAAAGCTGAACTACAGAACAGTAAATAAAGTTAAACTCTTTACTTTTAAATCCAATAGTGGAAGAGAGTTAAATTAACAAATTTATATATCCTTATATTCTTCACGAATTTGCATGTCATCCTTGCCCAGAGGCCATGCTAGTGTTTTCTATACAGTTCCAATTTTAGTATATATGCTGCCAAAGCCAGCACCTTGTTTATGTTCTACTAAAGTAAATGTCATGAAAAGAATTGTGACTTTTGTTAGACTACCTTGAATGCCATTCCACCATTTCTTCTATGTCCTCCTACACAGAAATGTTTATATCCATCATTCTCTTAAAAAACAAAGATCCATAGAACCGTAACAATTATTGGGGCTGTTCCCAGTCTTCTATTTGTGAGATTTAAACATGAGGCAAAAAATTCTTACTAGTGTAGGCCACTGAAAGATACTAAAAAAAGATCAAAGAAATTTAAATAATAAGGCACTTTCCTCCATGTTAAAAGCTACTTTTGGAATACCAGAAACTAAGTAAGGCTACAGCTGGCCAATTTTTAGGTTCAGGTCTATTCTGTGCATGGAAGCCTGGGATCAAGATGTGTGTGGAAGAAAGTAAAAGAATTCAGAGACACAGTAGCTTTAATAATAATGCTACCACTATTGACCCTTTTCAATACTCAGTGATGCATTTATTTCTGCACTGAGGAGCTGGGGAAGGAACAGGAGGAAAGGATAGAAGGATGGAGACAAAATATAGTTGAAAGGACATGGGGAGTAATGACATCCATGAGAGTTGTTCTCAGTTAAGCAGCTGGCTTGCAGATGAGTCAGGGGTCAATAATTCTAATCCCTGGCCTTCCACAATTTGAAGGTCAATTCCTGGTGGAATTCACACACATGCTCTTCCCGCTTATCACTTATACCTACCAGCCTCAACTTCCAATTAAAAAGAATTTTGCTTTTTAAAACAAATTAAAAAGAGGGAACAGCCACAGTAAAATTAGAGCCCAAGAGGAACTTACATATCTACAGGTATTAAAAACCTCATAAATTTGATAAAGAGAATGACAGTGATAGGCTGATGAGAATTATATCCCTAGATGTCACACAATCCAAGATCTCATCCTTTAATATTAACACTTTTAAAATATAAATAAGCAACTTATGGTAAATACTTCACACTTGAGGAGAGGTTTTGGTGTAAATACCTAAGAGAAAAGGCAGAACCACTGGTATAAATAAAGAGAATGGGTTTTATCAAATCAAATTTTAATTTTTTTGCTTACTTTAGTACCTAAGTATTTAAAATTTTCTTTTATAAGCTCCTGCATTCGTTTTATACTGTATAATAAAAAGGGAAAGCAAAAGTCAGGGTGAGAGACCCCAAAAAAAGATAAATTAAAAGAAGAACAGAAATAATAGTGAATAGATTGTTTAAATGAGAAACAGGAAAAAGGATCAAAAACTGAGGATCGTCCACGGGAATGAAGGCATAGCCAGTATTAATCAATCCTTTTAAGAGGCAAATACTAGTACTATAGAAGATGTCTGCAAAAGCACAGTACTAGGCATACAGTAAAGCTCAATAGTATTTCTTAACAGAAGTACACTCACTGCCTGTCTATTCTATTTCTGCTTCCCTATTTATTTTGCCACATAATCTTAACAGTTTTCTCTAATGGCTGGTAATGTTTCTGGATTCCTGAAATTAACCTAAAAGGGAAGGCTGAGAAATATAAACTCTTTTGACAGCCAGCCATATCCTATGATTTTCCTTTTTTATAAAAATGTTTTCTGTAATACTAAACAGTTGTAACCTGCAGGTGGTGGGTCTGTCCCTTTGTTTGGCATCGGTATTCGTATCATCTTGGGTTCCTATGGAAAATATACACAAACACACAGGAAGTTCTGATGTGTAACATTTACACATTCATTTTCAAGCTGGAAGCATACTATTCCTACTTTATGTTATATAGCCAGTGCTTATAATTTATGCTTCTGGAGACAGTAAGAAACACAGAGCAATTATTTCTCAATGTGTAAAACCTCCAACAAAAAATCACCAAAATGCTAGTTTCCAGGCCTGTTCCAGGCCCACTAAATCAAATTCTCTAAAAGTGTAATGTTTGGGCTTTTGCATTTTTAATAAGCTGCCTTTTTTTTGTTTGTTTCCAAATGGAAATAAAAAGAGATTCTATTAAGTTGTGTGTAAGGATTAAATAAAAATGTTTTCTAAGCATGAAACACTGTTAACTAACACGAAGTAGTTACAGTGCTCAATTGTAGTCTGCCCTCTCTGGAAATGGAGAAAATGGAGGATTATATTTATCCCCAGAAAGTACCCTCATGGTGGGGTGGCTTTATGTCCTGGGTTGGTTTTTTGTTTGTTGTTGAGGGGAGAAGGGGTTAATTGATGGAAAGAGTATTAAAGGTAGACCACATATAATCCTGAAACAGGACAATCTACTTTAAACAATTAAGAGTCACAGAGATTGTGGAAAAAAAAAATATTTAAAATATTGACACATCCCATACTACTAAATTTAAAAATTAGTACAGATATTAGTCTTTCTTTCAAATTACACATTCATCTGGTTTGAACGTCTATAATCCTTAGCCTCTATGCAACTGATAAAAGCAAAAATTTAAGTGGGGATGAGGGAGATAAAAATAAGCTCATAATTTTGTGAGTAGGAAATATGGCATCAAACACTACTTAATGGGCCAGATGCAGTGGCTCACGCCTGTAGTGACAGCACTTTGGGAGGCCCAGGTGGGAGAATCACTTGAGGCCAGTTCAAGACCTCTTCTCTACAAAAAACAAATTTTTTATAATTAGCCAGGCATGCTGGCACCCACCTGTAGTCCCAGCTACTGGGGAGGCTGGAGCAAGAGGATCATGACTTGAGCACAGAAGTTTGAGGTTATAGTGAGCTATAATCATGCCACTGTACTCCAGCCTGAGTGACAGAGCAACACTCTGTCTCTAAAACGCAAACAGAAAACACTACTTAATGAGAACTGTGATCCACCAAGATTCACTTAGTAGAGAAATCATTATAGAAAAGAGTCGATGTCCTTTAGATATCACAATCTACAGGAGTCTAGAATTTAAATATCTTTTCACTTAAACCTATTTTTACAAACTTAAAAACATCTTATTTGATCCTCACAACAATCCTAAAGGGTAAACAGGAATAGGCGTCATTATTTCTATCCAACTCCTACTCCAGACCTTTAATATTACAATGAGTAGATTCATACTTGAACCAAACCAGATCTTAGAATATTCCTTCTAGTGGTTCTCCAACTAGATGTGATGTGCAAAAGCTATACTTGAGTGCAAAATAAAACTTCCTTGGCTCTACCCTCAGAAATTGATTCAGTAGGTCTGAGGTAGACTCCAAGAATATGCATTTGTATCCAGTACCAAAATAATTCTAATGCTTGGAGGTCTTCATACGACAGTTTGAGAAACACTCAATTCAATCACAGTTGAGTCCCAAGGAAACAAAGTGATTAGGTCATTATATGGTGGAGCTGGGACTCAATCCCAGACTTCTGTTCTCATTTTCACTACCAACATCAATCACAAAATGAGGCTTAGAAAGTTCTTTCTTCACTTAATAGGAACTATGTGTAAAGAAATTTCCATCAACTACTAATCAAGAGGTTTCACTAAGCTAAAATCTGAAAATTTATTTAAGGGGTAACAGCTTAGAAGATGTGGTATGAACATGTATTCCAAGAAAACATGATGACAGCTCCTTTTCCCCCCCTGGATGTCCCAAACTAAGAGGAATAACAGGAAGATATGTCATACTAGCCGAGGTCACTACATGCATAATCTCATCTAATCCAGAAGTATCTACTTCTAATTCTATGAAGTAGATACTATTTCTGCCCATTTTATGGATGAAGAACCTGAGGCTGGGATTGTTGTAATTTACTAAGGAATACAAAGTTAAATGGTCAGGTCAGGACTGGACTGGACTAAAGTTAAAAGAATGAGCTCTTAACCACACTGTGTACTGTGGCCAAAGTCTCTATCACTAGGTCCTCTTATTCACTGCTTAAGCAATAAACTGATATAGGATTCTGCATAATCTTTCATTCACTCTTAAGTCACCAAGAACTTTGTCCAGTTCTTCATAAAAATCAATCATTTACCTCAGGTTCTTCCTTTCTACTATATTAGCATAAATCATCCTCCGCACCTTCTTGCTATCCACATTATTCCTCTGCAATCAATATTATCTGCTGATCTCAGTGGCTTCTCTTGGGTGCCATTATGAATAACTACCTCTCTCCTCCAAACTATGTAATGACATAGCCTAGGCTAAAAAGCCCTTGGTTGGGAAAGATGTTTTTCTAAAATGATAATCACTTCTGTGTTCTTCTAGAATATTGGTCATTATCAAGTTCTGCCATTTCCTATTTTCATCTTGTGAATGTCTGCTGTTCTCATCTTCTAAATTCTTTCACCATCATCTACCAAAGCTCTGTTTCACACCAGTTTCTGACTCTCTCCCAAAACAACATACGTACTATTTTGTATAGAAATTCCTTCACAAGGTCTATCTTAGAGATTCATATTTGCTCCTCTTATGCTTTCTCCACCTTCCTGGTATCGTCACAATTTCACCAAATGCTCTAGATTTCAGCTGTCCAATACAGTAGCCAGTAGCCATGTGTGGTTACTGAGGCCTAGAAATATGGCTAATCTGAATTTAGATGTGCCATAACTGTAAAATACACACTGGAATGATTACAAACAATTAGTACCAAAAAAAAACTCATTAATAATTTTCATATTGATAAATAATTTTCATATCGATTACATGTTGAAATGATAGCTTGAATATACTGTGTTAAATGAAATACATTACTAAAATTAATTTCACTTTTTAAAAAAAGTTTTAACGTGGCTACTAGAAAATCTAAAATTTCATATTATGGTTTTTATTTGTGGCTTGCCTTATACTTCTTTTGCAGCACTGCTCTAGACACTCCATAGTCCTCTAAGTTTGACTTGTCCAATGTCCTCATTACAACACATACCATATGAGGCCTACTTTATCTGTTCAATCATCTCCTCAAAGCTGTATCACTTAGTTCATCCAATAAAAAAAAAACAAAACAATGTTTCATCACAAATAATATATGTGTGCATTTCAAGGAGCATCATAAGCTACCATCAGTGTCTTAAAACTATAAGTCAGCTGTCAAATAAATGGGCTATTCCAAGGCACATAAACCACCTTGCCCATCCTAGAAATAGTACTATGCTGTACTTTGAAATTATTCTCTGAAACTCTTCTTATTGCTTTCTCTTGTGTACTTAGAAGGTACCTCCAAGAAGCTAAGGTAATTTTCCTTCTAACAAAGGAAAATCCTAGAAACTACACAAAGTCCAGTATAACTTCTATTGCTAAACTGTCTATATATATGTAAAACCAAATGCATATAAGATGCTGGGAGTTAGAAAATAAGTTATTAAGGAAAAATATCATTATAATTTTCAGAAAGGATGCATTTAAGCATCTACCACAAACCCTGCTCAACCAGATGACCTGGGGACCATGAACTTACACTTAATGCCAAAGAAGAGGTCAAATCAATACTACTTTAATTGTGTGAGGCAAGGAATGTGTCTATGACAACTTTCTTGAATTTGTAGAAGTGGCAGAGATACACCAAAATATCAGATAAAAAAACCATGGTAGTCCACTGCTGTCAGACTGGAAAAGGAGCAAGAGAGAGAGAGAGGTGTCTATTGAGAAATACTCTGAAAATCTGAAGTACAACACAATGCAAACTATCAATGCTTTAAATCAACTACACAACATGTTGAATATGCACAAAATCAACTTTCCCTAATAAGCTTTTTACATCAAAGCATGGCTTACTTTTTAACTGGGCTTTACATAATATGTTTAATGTGGAAAAAGTAGGGTATGACTTCTTTTTAGTAGATACAAAACTGGTAGGTGGGACACATATTTAAAAAGTTAAGTATCAATCATTAAAATTTTACTGTGGTGGAATAAACACACGTCAAACCATGGACTCCAAGTTTTCAATGCTAATTCAGAGGAGGAAATGGGAAGTGTGTGATCAAGTTTGCCACTATGCTGGGTGAAACAATTTGCATCAGAGAGCAAGCAACCCCAACCATCACAAATAAGAGTCCCTAATACAGAAGGCACTCAACAAATTGTTTTTCTTCTACTCATGCCAAAGACCACTGAACAAACAAAACTGAGTCACAAGGAATGCAAATGGCAGAAAGAAATAAGAGAAGAGAATGAGTAGAAAAATTAATAAGATGTCAATTTAAAGAAGAGCAAGAAGATGACATTTAAGCAGCTCTCTAGGTGACCCCAAAAAGCAGGAGGCAAGTTTGTCTTTAAAATGAAATCTTAACAGATGGCCTAAGGAGGGGACTTAGTACTTGGAATATTTATATAATGAGTTTTTCAATATATATCTGCTCAATTCCATTGAAACTGAAAAGGCAATACAAGGCATAAAAGCAGCTACACTTTTGCTTGCTAGGACTTACCCATAGCAAACAGCATGGTTTTTTTCTTTGTTTTTGTTCACAAAATATTGACATATCATATGTAAAAAATGTATTTATAATTAGATACATGATATATACATAAATGCAGAGGCATTTAGGCTAGATATTCTATAAATTTTCTTATTTGAATAAATTCCTGAGCTGACCTAAAAAGCAGAGCAAATTAAATTATTTCTTGATGTCCCTTCAGGTCCTTAGAATTTAGGTATCGAAATACAAAGAAAATGATCAGCAGGAGGTAAGTGCAGAATAAAGCTTATTTAATAAGTAATTTAATTAGTATTAATATATTAACTCATTGGCGTTTACTCAACATTGCCAAGAGGAAGGAAAAAAATTTTCGTCCTAACAAATGTTTAACATCATAAAAAGAAAAAACCCAACAAATATTAGAACCAGAGGACTTTCAACACAGTAGGGTAAGCACCTTCCTACACATGAGTTCTGGGCACAGGAGAGGAGACTGAGCTTCAGACAATAACCATATCTAAATGCTCAGAGTATGCAAAACATTATGGAAACACACCAAAATAAAAAGTTGAGTCTTTTTGTGCCCTTGGGGAATCTGCAATCCATTTTGAGTATCAAACATATCAAAAATTTTAAAATTATTAAAAACAATTTGTGTGCTTATTGGCAAACAAAGTACATGAGGAATGTGAAGAAAGACTAGAAAGGATAAAAAGGATTAATTGGAAAAGGCTTCATAGAAGAAGCAGTATATGAAAAAGATTCTAGCTATATTTGGAAAGTATAAAAAGAAGTATATAAAGAAGGAAGAGGGTACTCAGAGAAAAGAATGGCACATATGCAGAAAGCAGTCTGTACTGAGAAGTAATGAAAAAGGAAACTCATTAAAAGGGAAGAAGGAAAAAACGGGGTCGTCTTCATGATACAGTCACTGGATTAAACAAGAGAATGAAATGAGATACATCAGGGTAAACAGTTCTTGCAACTAAAAGACTCGTGACAATTTATCTATGGTATTCAGAGTCACCGCACAGTGACTTTGTAGATGAGCAGGCCTAAAGGTATAAGGCTTAAGGCATAAATCTCCAATATTTAGTGTCAACTCCATCATGGGCAGCACATAGGGTACTAGAGAGGCCAAAGAATAGTACAAAATATGACATCTACTCCCAAGACTCAAAAGCCTTAACAAGAAAAATCAGAAGTGAAATGGTAAATTTAGCATTCTGGCAAGGTATGCTTTATCCAAAGACTAATTCAAAAAAGGGCAGATATGTATAGTTATTTGAGATTAAAAGTCACAAGATGACCAAGTAGAATATTAAAGGGAAGAAGAAATAAGCCAATATTTAATTTGATGTTATGCTACATAAGAGTACCACAACAACTACTGGTTTTCTTATACTTCAGACATTTTTTGCTTTAGAGAGAACACACTCATGCTCATACCCTCTCCCACTGATACATACCCTCTTCTCACATACTTCACACACACCCCCATATCTTCCGCTTACATACCCCTCCCACCTTCACATCTCCCACATAACTTACATCCCCTCCTCTCACACCTCCCCATAAACAATCACATCCCCACACCCCCTCTCTCATACACCCATAAACATCCTGCCAACTCTTTATATTCAATGCCCTACACAAATAATCTGGCAATAATTTACCCTCTCAACCTTATTATCTTCCATGCCAGTACTAATCCCTACACTGCAAATATGCCAATCTCATTGTCCCAACCTATCTTAGTTCATGCTCCTATCCTCACCTCCCTGCCCCCAACCTCTCACGCCCCACCACAACCACTTTCCCAGCTATCTAAATTTTAACTCATCATTCATGGTTCACTGAAGTCCCATTTCCTTCATGAAGCTTTCCAGGCTACTTTGCCTCTTGATTTTTCTTTGTCCTGGATTTCTTAGTTACTCAGCTGGTATTCAGCTGGTTTCTCATGCAATTTAGCATTTAAATATAAACTATATTGTAACATTTACTGTTGATTTATATATAGAACTCTCTCTTCAACTAGAGCATAAGCATAGGCCACAGCTTTCTGTTTTCTCTACAGCAACACAATAAAAGACACATCCCTTTTGAATGGCTGTTACCCTATAAACTATTCCCCTCTTTAACCTAATCTTGTCTAATAGTTCCCCAAACGTATTCAATCCCTGGATTTCTCTCCACAGCTTCACAATATCACATTCAAACACACCCACACACAACTAAGAGGGTCTTGCAATCATAAATTGGATATTGGCTTAAGGGAATAAGCAAAAGGCAAGGAAGAACAGTCAATCTCCCTTATGAATAATGCAAAATCAATTTCAACATTTTTACAAATACCTGGAAAAACATATATATATCAAAACCTTCAGATTTACAGATTTCAACGAGCAATTCTGAGCAGCAAGTTACTAAGCCAAAGGGGAGCAAATTTAGAAAGCTCTCTAAGGGATATAAAAATAGGTGAATATTAGAATATTTTCTATTGTTAAAGGAAAAATAATGCAAAATGCTATATTAAAGGATTAGCTCTGAGGGAAAAAACTCTAGAAAATCAAGGACTGTTTTTAAAGATATGAAAAAGATGAAAAGTACGTATATATCCAAAAAGGGCAATATCTGATGATCTTTAGGAAGGGAACTAAAAAAAAAAACAAAACAAAAACAAAAAACAGGAATTACTAAAACCTTGCACAAAAAAAAGCAAGTTATCCACATTTGATACTTCCAGAAAATATACAGCATTTCCTCAAAATTCAAGAGTTGGTGTTACTTCCCAGTTTAACAATCCACTGCCCATTGCTGCCCATTGCTACAGGGGAAAAAAAGGAAAAAAAAAACAAACTTAAAACATAGCCTCCAAGACTCCATTTCACCTGTACCCAAACTTATTTTTCTACTCTTACGTGCCATTACATTTTCTACCTCTTCTCCCCAGTCTACAAGGAGTATCCAGCATATCTATAAATACTATCATACTTATTGCCTCAATGCTCTTACATATCCTAGCCACTCTGCATAGAATCATATTCCCCATAAAAGGCAACTTGGTGAAATTCTACCATTCTTCCCATGTCCAGTCAAATCTCACTACCTCCATGTATTACTCTTTTCACATCTTAATGAACATGAACCACTTTTAGAGCCTCAGTCTAAATCACTCCCTTACCCATAATACTTTGAGGGAATAGTAATGGATTTTGTTATTAACTCTGTTTTCACAGTCACTTCTCTCTCTGGATTTAATGGTTGATACCATTTTATTGGCCATGACATTGGCACCCCTAGGCAAACTCTGCCTGAGGTTGGTCATATGTCCTCAGGCCTTGGGGAACCTGTTCTTACTCAGCTGGGAGCACACTCACCAGGCTTGGCAGAGACAACATAAAGTAGTCCTCCTACTTTATTTATCTGGTGAACTCCTAATCATCCTTCAAGATCACCTTAAGCATCACTGTAGAAAATATTACCTCCAAAGTGAACTAGGCCACATTTTTCTTCAATCCCAAGGCACTATAATATAGATATGATGTGGTGCATAATTGCTAGTTTACTAATCATTCTCCTCCAACGAGGCTGTGAATCCTCTAGGGTAAAGACTGTGTCTTATCCATCTCCACAGTCACAGTCCTGACATATACTTAATGTTTACTGGATGACTAATAAGTAAGTCTGGAGCTCAGGTGGGAGATCAGAGTCAGCACTATAACTCTGGACATGTACATTTAGTTAAAAACTAAAGGTGAGATGGGACTACTTAAGCAAGGAAGGGTATATAAAATTCCATAAGGATTAAATTCTTGAGGAACAGCAACACAAAAACAACGGACAGAATGAATACTGAGGTGGCGAGGGGCTATAGTCAGAAGAACTGAGAGAGTAAAGAGACAAAAGAATTTCAAGGGACAGAAAATAGCATCAAACATACAGAAAAATCAAGTTGTAACCAAATATAGTTAACAAGAATCCTTTAGATTAGGCAATTAGAAAATCATTAATCTTTGAGGGAATTAGGTCACTTAAGATTAATAGTGGGTTGAAGAGAGAACAAACCGTACAGATGTGGAGCCATTTCAAGAAGTTGGAGAGTGAGAGAATAAAACGAGATTCTTTCACATTAATTTATTCAACAAATATTTATTGAGCTCTGGACACTAGGAGTGTAGAGATAAACATGAGGGCCACAATCCCGATCCTCATAGTGCTTTTATTTTAGCAACAATAAATTAAGGAAGAAACAAGGCCCAGAAGGACTCAAGACTACATCAAGTAGAATCTGAAATGTATCCCTCACCTAGTAAAGTTCTAGAAGATAACCAAAGCCTCCAAAAAAAGAAATGTCACTTAGTGCTACACATCATTAATTTTACTAGTCAATGTGCCAATGGTTTTATATTGCATTTTCAGTTTTATAATGTGTATTATGTTTAGATGTAAGGTTTATCATTCCAAAGTGACTAGTTTCTTAGACAACTAGAGATTCTATACTCCTTTGTAAAGCTCTATAGTACTTGGCACACTGAGAAGCACACAGTAGATACCACTTGAATGTTGGGTGATTTCAGCAACTAAATGGATTTAGTTGCTAATGGAACTAATGGAAATTATAACTAAATGGATTAGAATATGACAATATTACTTTTTCTATAAACCCAGTCACTTAAATTCAAATCATGGATTCATTACTTGTTTCCACTACTCATTTGCCACCTCTTCTTCATAGTCCTTAGTCTAAAAAACACAGAAAAAAGGGATTTTCTTTTCTTCCTATTCTCTTCATCATATTTCAGTTTCTGCAAACTAATCAATACTTTAAAAGTTATAGTAAAAGAAAATTGAGGTCATTGAATATGGAAAAACAAAGTATGTGTTGTATCTTTTTATCAATCTGTCTTGATATGAACATGGGGAAGGGAACCACAAATTCTAATGCCAGAACCATTCATACTTATCTAACATGTTCTTCCTCGCCACCCAGCGTAAGTAATAGGCACCAAGTAAACAATTAATGACCACTATCATTAAATTATTTTCTAAATATGAGTCAAAAAGAACATACATTTGTTTCCTCTATATGAGCAAATTAATTCAATTTCTCTGAATCAAGGTATAATCATTTTAAGAAGATGCACTTACTTGGAATATTTGATTCACTAATTACTCAAGTGGTGATCACAGCAAATGAATTCTGACCTAGTTCTGATTGTGGCTATTATATAACCAAATGGAACAACTTCTGTTGCTCAGTCTTTAAACAGCTGGGGACAAACAATTACAACTGACCCTCGAGCAACATGCATTTGAACTGCAGCAGTCCACTAGTATGTGGATTTTCTTCCATCTGAGACAGCAAAACCAACTGCTCCCCCTCCTCCTCCTCAGCCTACTCAGTGTGAAAACACTGAGGATGAAGACCTTTATGATGATCCACCTCCACTTAATGAAGAGTAAATATACTTTCTCTTCCTTATGATTTTCTTAATATTTTCTTCTCTCTGGCTTCCTTCTTGTAAGAAGACAATATACAATGCATATAACATACAAAATATGTGTTAATCGACTATGTTATTGGTAAGGCTTCTACTCAACAGTAAGCTATTAGTAATTAAGTTTTGGAAGAGTCAAAAGTTATTCTTGGATTTTTGAGTGTGGGGGTGGGGATGGGCACCCCTTTTCCCCATGTTGTTCAATGGTCAACTGTACTTTCATTTCAGAGGTAGAGAAAGCTCTACTGTATCAGTCACAGGAACCATAGTAAACCATCAACATCTGAACTAGGTAGCTCAACATTTTTTACCACAACATAGGTTTCAAGGGGTGCTAACAACAGCAACTGCTGTTAGGGTGCGGGTAGGGGTAGAGAACCTTGGCAGAATGGGTTCAAAGAAAGTCACACTGCCCTGGAATTAGTAACTCACATTTTAATATATGTTTTAGAATATTTGATTCAAGAGAAAGATTTAAGCCCTACAGACCCTGACTCTGCTACTTCTTAGCTACATAGCCTCAGGCAAGTTACTGAGTCTCAGCTTCCCCATCTATAAAATGGGAATATTTATTTTGTAGGGCAAGTCATGACCATTATCACTAAAACTTACAATCACTTAGCCCAGAGCATGCTATGACTGGTGGTTGTTAATAATGGTAGTTTTAACAAATGGTAATCATTAGTAATATTATTGTTATAGATAACAGTTAGGATGTGACATAACTGGCCAGTTACAATTTTGACCAAAGAAATGTAATAATGTAAAATTCTGGCACATGTGGAATGAGACAGATCTAACAATGGCCCATTAGGAAAACAATTTTAAACATTCTTAATCAAAAGCCAAAGTGATTGAGAAAAACACTTTCGCAGCAATCAAGGGCAAGATTTACCTACAAATTTCCTTCAGGCAACAATTAACATATATAGATTTACGGCTGCCATCAAGCTAGCCAAACAAGATCAAAACAACATCTGCCCTAGAATTACAGCTCACTTGGTGCTTCCTATTGCTGTATTACTACTTTCCACTCCCCAGGTTCTCAACATAGGTTTCTCAAAGTGTAGTACAAAGTTAATCTGCAAAACAACCAACTATAAAATACTGCAAACATTTCCCTCACTAAGGGTAGGAGAAGATGAAGGAGGCCTCTCTAAAAGTCAGTAAGCATTTTTTACTTCTACAAAAGAACACTGAACTGGAAAGTCAGGGTTTTAGTTCTAGCTCAACCAATTAGTGACTGTAGGCAAATTATATTATCTCACGGTTTGAGTTAAAACAAGCAAACAAAACACAGAGACTATTTCAAACAGGTTCAAATAGGATCAAATAGAAACAGACATGGAATCACTTGGAAAACTATAAAGCATTAGTAAATGAATGGTATTTTCCCAAAAATGCTGATATTTAGATGCTGAGGAAATAAGATACACTTTTGGAAATTTCAGTTATTCCCTTAACATACCCACTCCTCTTTATCTCATTTTGGAAAGAAGGTTTTGAGGTGCTGTCATTTAAGAATACAGGTTGAGTATATCTTATCTGAAATGCTTGGGATCAGAAGTGTTTCAGATTTCAAATTTTTTCAGATTTTGGAATATTGGCAACATACCAGTTAAGAATTCCAAATCATTTTTTTTTTTTTTTATTTGAGACTCAGTCTGGCTCTGTTGCTCAGGCTAGAGTGCTGTGGCGTCAGCCTAGCTCACAGCAACCTCAAACTCCTGGGCTCAAGCAATCCTCCAGCCTCAGCCTCCCCAGTAGCTGGGATTACAGGCGCATGCCACTAGGCCTGGCTAATATTTTCTATTTTTAGTTGCCTGGCTAATTTTTTTTCTTTTTCTTTTTTTTTTTTTTTAGTAGAGACAGGGTCTCACCCTTGCTCAGGCTGGTCTCGAACTCCTGACCTCATTCAAGTGATCCTCTCACCTCAGCCTCCCAGAGTGCTATGATTACAGGCATAAGCCACTGCGCCCAGCCAATATCCATCCCAAATCTGAAAATCCGAAATCTGAACAAGCATTTCCTTTGAGTGTCATGTTGTAACTCAAAAAGTTTCAAATTTTGAAGCATTTCAGATTTTGGGCTTTGGGATGCTCAACCTGTATACTACTAAATAACATATTATTCCACTCTATTTTACAGTTTTCTAAAAAGATCCCCCCCCCCAAAAATCTTCATATAGAACAATTACTAGTAAATTACATAATTGAAAATGTTAGTATTCTTCCCTGAACACCAACTGATGTTCTAAAATTAAACCAGTCAAATAAATATAAATATTATAAATAAAACAAACACTTGCATCCTAAACAAAGGATGCCCATCTGCAAAGGTACAGTTTCTCACTAAATATACTGGAATGCCCTAGGTATTAGATTCACAACATTGTAACTTGTTCATATTCAATAAATAGTTCAGAGATAGAAATAGTTCAGAGCTAGACACTGGTAGGGAATAACAAGCAGCATGAGTAATTAGTATTTACTGAGTTATTTAGAATGCTACAAGTGAGAAATCATTCAGAGCACTTTACAAAATATCAACTCACTTACACTTTATAACAACTATGTAAGGTAGGTACCCTTATTATCTCCATTTTCCAAATGAGGACCAGGTAATCTGGCTTCAAAACTCTTAATCTACACTGAACACTAATTTAACACTGAATCTTGACAGAACTTAGGGTCAGCTGGTAAACAAACACATTAACAAGCAATTATAATACAGGATGATAAGCAATACTGTAGGGGTAAGTGACAGGGCTAAAAGATATTAAGTCTGCAAACTAGTGCAACTCCTGTGGAAAGCAATATGGAGATACCTTAAACAGATACAAGTAGACCTACCATTTGATCCAGCAATCCCATTATTGGGCATCTACCCAAAAGAACAAAAGACATTCTATTACAAAGACATCTGCACCCGAATGTTTATAGCAGCACAATTCACAATTGCAAAGATGTGGAAACAACCCAAATGCCCATCAACACATGAGTGGATTAGTAAAAGGTGGTATATGTATACCATGGAGGATTACTCAGCTATAAGAAATAACGGTGATATAGAATCTCTTTTGTTCTCCTGGAGAGAGATGGAACCCATTGTACTAAATCAAGTATCCCAAGAATGGAAATACAAGCACCACATGTACTCCCCACCACATGATCATCACCTAAGTGCACATTTGGGAATAACACCAACTGGGTGTCGGACAGATGTGGGGATGGGGGGAGGGTATGGGTGTATACCTACATAATGAGTGCGATGTGCACTGTCTGGGGAATGGACACGCTCGAAGCTCTGACTTGGGGGGGGGCATGGACAATATACATAACCTAAACTTTTGTACCCCCATAATAAGCTGAAATTTAAAAAAAAAAGATATTAAGTCTACGTTTTCAGAGGCTACTGCATAGTTGAAACTCATTCCATATGAATCAGTAATTCCCACTGCAAAAGGAAGAACCCCAATTTAGCTGGAGAAAGATGGACACATTTTTTTATAAGGGTCTGTCATCTTTCCATTCAATTAACCAGGTATCTATCTGTCAACTATGGTTTCGTTACTTTTCTAGTGAAGAATACCCTTCCCATCAATCTTTTTCCCCCCAGACAATTTCAAATCAAATCAGAAATCAGAATCAGCATAAATTAGGTTTTACCATACTTGCTAACTCAAAATATAAGAGAAATAGAGATGTCTTAAAGACATGTATTATGATTTTTCAAAACTTAAAATGGGTAACTGACTGGACTAAGTGTTGCTATGATAAGCCTTCCCTTAATACAACTTTTAAAAAAACTACTTTCAATTAGCATATCAAAGCTACAAGTCTCCAAAGCCAAGACTTTCACTTGTAACACAATTAATAGCAGGCCCTGTCTTACCTACATCCACTTGTAAATTGCCATCTGGGAACTGCCAACCCATCTGGGTGGGCCAAGTGGCCCTGCTACTTGGGTATTTCTCCTCATTCCCCTTTCAGGTAAGACATAATTATATTGCTCTTCCTCACCAAACCTCATCCTCAATCCCTTGCTATTTCTAATATGAGTTAAGAGCCCAACTGGTGGTGATGTATGAAGGAGCAGGAATAGAAGTAAGGCTGCAGGGTGGGGCTGTGAAAGCAAAATTCCTCCCTCTTTCACATTGTTGTCATTCTTCATATAGAGTTCATAACTATTTTCTTCACACCTTTCCAGCGGCCCTGATCACCGAAGGCAATACCTCCTCTCTAGAAATCTGGTAAGCTGTCACCAACTGAGATAATTTTTGTCCTCTGAAACACAAAGGAAGTCATACATGCCTTCTGTCCCTGCAGGGAAAATAACATAGTATAATGGCATAAGTACATATTCTAAAATAAGGTGAGCTTCTGTTTGAATCTCAGTTGTGAAGCTTATTAGCCATATGACCCTGTTTTCTCATCTGTAAAATGGTTAACTATCTCATACAGTAGCTCAGTACCAGAAACACACTGTAGCAAGCAATCAAAAGGCTTCCTTTATATTTTTATTTGTCTTTCATATACAACAAGGAAAAAAAAATCTAAGTATTCCAAACCCTTAGAACACAGCCTTTCAAACTTTTCTAACCACAATCCACAGTAAGAAATACATTTTTCATTGTGACCCAGTAACATACACGTATAAGCACACACATAATTAAAGTTTCACAAGACAAAACTATCCTTTACTATCTGTGATTCATTCTAATATTTTCTGTTTTCTTTCTTTTTTGTTAGTGGTGACCCTCTACATTGATTTCATTACCCTTGAATCTGTTGTGACCTGCAGTTGGAAAAAAAACTACCTTGCACTCTCTTTTTCCACTTTTCTCTCCCCTTGGCCTCCCTTTAATCACATACACAAAGCTCTTTTTAATCTTGTTACCATGTGACCTTACAGAAGTCCCTAGAAGCAGAGTATTTCCTAGGGTGCAAAGCCCAGCAGGTAGAAGAGAGACATTAGGGAAGAAAGTAATTCTGATAGTGCTAAAGCAGAGGAGGGTCTGTGTTTCTTCTGGTCCAAGAAGAAACAGTAAATTCATTTTCCCTCAGAGACAGTGTTATTCCAGGAGGTAAGGTTGTATTGCTGGAATAAAACATTGGAAATAAAACAGGCTTGTGGATGGGTCTGGGAACTTAATTAACACATATGACAGTGATTCTATAAGAAAATGCTTCTGAGATTCTAACCAAAGTTTTTTAAGTGTAATATATTTCCAAGATGGGGGAGAGGTGCCACGTATACAATGTCCAACGGAATAGCAAACTACAGCCCGCAGGTCAAATCCAGGCTGGCATCTGCTTTTATACAGCCCCTGAACGATGGTTTTTACATTTTCAAATGGTTGAAAAAAATCAAAATAATAATAATATTTTGTGGCACATGAAAATAATATGAAAATCAAATTTCAGTGTCCACAAATAAAGTTTTACTGGAACACAGTCATACTGATTTATTTACATATTGTCTATGACTGCTTTTTTGTTACAGCTGCATAATTGCAAAAGGGATTGCCTAAAATACTTACTATCTGGCCCTTTATAAATAGAGGTTTGTAAACCCCTGTCCTAAGCACTTGAGAGCATTCGACATTCATTCACAAATATTTGTTAAACATCTATTATGTGCTAGGCACTGAGGAAACTACAGTGAATAAGTAAGATATGGTCCCTCTCATAAATATTAAGTTCAGAATACTAAAAAGCAATTGGTTTGTTGTAGGGACTACCAGAGGGCCAATACAGCAAAAGATGAGGTTGAAAGGGGGCCATATTATGTAGTGCCTTTAAGGTCACTGTAAGGAATAAACATTCCTCTAATATCTTATATTTGGTTTAGGGAATTAACCGCTTTATTCACAACCTAAAGATAAATGTCTACCCATTAAGAATCACAAATTCTTAATTAGAAGTGTTGTTATAGTTCACTTAAACCCTTCCTATTGTTCTCTACTCCATGAAAAACATTATTGTATTAATTACAAATATTTGGCATAACATTTTAAAATTTTAAAAGTTACATGGATATGTTCATGGGAGTGTGTCTGGGTTTATGTGTGTAGCTTTTGATCCTCACTGAAATCTTGTGAGGTAGGCATTATAAATTCTACTTTAAGGATGAAGAAACTAAGGTTATGGGACTTACCCAAGTTCACATAGTATATTACACCACGGTAGAGAGAGGCACAATACCCAAGTATTCTCCCTGCAGAATGTTTGCTTTTTCTAGTATACTAGCCCAAGAATTGCATAATTAATTACTTTCATCAAATTTGAAGATAAAAGAAATTCTTGGAGCTGCTTTTTTGGAAAACTATTCTTGCCAACAAACAGCTACATTTGTATCAAACAACATTAACTTTTATTTCTATTAACTAACCCTTTCTGGCAAATCACATGTTGCAGCAGTAGAAAATGTTATAATCTACAACAGACTAGGCTCATCTACTTTTCTGTTCTCTGGCTTAGTGAGCTGATTTCCTTCCATATCACAGATACAAAGCTAGGTATTAATTGCAAAAACACCGCTTAACTCAGGGCTGTTAAATATATGTTGCTAGACTAACTAGAAACGACAATTCTTGATGTGGGAATATTCTTGGGCTACAGTAGTGAAAGGTAAGATCTGTGGATAAAAAGATCAAAACTACCCTTCACTGATTTAAAAGGGAAAAAAAAGTGTAACTATATTCTTTTTCTCTGACTCTAACCTTTTACTCCATCCTTCAGAAGTCAAGATCAGCTTGAACAATTTATTTTTTATATGAATCCTTCTGCTACAGGGAGGTACAGCAGAAAATAGTACCTGACAATCTATTAGGGCCTCTAAGCAGTCGAAGCCTCCTAATTTAATTCACTCTATTATTTCTAGCCCTCTCAAGTAATAAGCAATCTCTATTTACAATTTAACAAAAAATATAATTAGCAATTAATTTCCTAACTCAACACCCAAGCCAACCCTTCCTTATCTCTAAAGAACTAAGGAAGAAAATAACACTACAAGGTAAGATGTATTATATAATATTCATGTAAGAATAAAAGGATGGTCAGTGCCTATTCAATCATTTTTCTGGCCATTTGGAAAGGTACTTCATTCTACTATTGAATACCTGCTAATCAAATTGCTTTATTATTACTATGCCCATCTTGTCCAAGTTATCTTGCAACTGCTCTTACTCATTATTTATCATCATTCTTACTCTTTGACTTTTCATTTCTCCCCATATCATTTTAAAGTATATTTATACAAGTTCATTTCAAGTTTTTTTTTATTTCAGAATATTATGGGGGTACAAACACTTTGGTCATATAAGTTGCCTTTGCAGCGCCTGAGTAAAAGCTACAAGAGTACCCATTCTCCAGACAGCTCACAAGGCACCCATTAGGTGTGAATTTACCCATCCCCTCATCCCTCAAGTCTTAAGTTAAATAAAACTAGCAAATTCTATTCACTAATCCTGAAGTATGAAACTCCACTAGGAGGTCAAACAAAGCCTAGCAACCAGTTCTTTTTCTAGAATTAGTTTACTTAAGGTAATAATAAATAAAATGGCCTATAATATTTACAGGTGAAACTCCACTTCTTTATAGAATGTGGCTTACCAGGGCCGGGCGCAGTGGCTCACGCCTGTAATCCTAGCACTCTGGGAGGCCAAGGCAGGTGGATCGCGCAAGGTCAGGAGTTCAAGACCGGCCTGAGCAAGAGCGAGACCCCGTCTCTATACTAAAAAATAGAAACAAATTATCTGGACAACTAAAAATATATATAGAAAAAATTTGCCGGGCATGGTGGCACATGCCTGTAGTCCCAGCTACTCGGGAGGCTGAGGCAGTAGGATCGCTTGAGCTCAGGAGTTTGAGGTTGCTGTGAGCTAGGCTGATGCCACGGCACTCACTCTAGCCCGGGCAACAGAGCAAGACTCTGTCTCAAAACAAAACAAAAAAAAAAGAATGTGGCTTACCAAAGATAGACAGCTTTACCTGCTTCCAAAATGAAAGAAACCAAATGAAATGAGGTAACCGCAATCTGAATTTTTAAATTTAGTAAAGTTTAACATCTCTTCTGGTTTTACCTCTGTGTACTAATGCAGTTTTTCCAAGTCAAAGATGCTGCTGCTGAACTTCTGCCATAATAAAGAGTTGATTTCTCTGCAACAAGCACCACCTCCCCCCACCATCCGTTGAGGGTTGAAATCTTTCCAGACAAAATTATTCAAACTGACTACCTAGAGTTAGAGGCTATAGCCCTGAATAAAACTAACAGTCCAGAGTATTAACTATTTATCCTTTCAGCCTTACTGTAAGACCTTGATAACCTGAAAAGATATCAAATTCCTAAGAATTAAGATACAAAATATGCTGAGTTTCCACTTCTAACTCTTCAACCACACTAACAACACAGCATATTACAAGTTTGAAACAATAACATGGTGGTGATCTTATGAAAAAATAGGCATTTAAAAAGGAGTAAAGACAAAATTTCAGAGAAAAATAGGAATGCTTACGTAACTAAGACTATAAATTAGCAGATAAACAAAACCTAAAGACAGGAATTTGTCACAAAATTCAATAACCTCTCATCTGTGTTTTTTTTTTAATCTCTTTTTGTAGTTTGTTTTTGTTTTGTTTGAGACATTACATTCACAGTTCTCATGTGCACAAAAAGCCTATCCGGTTTAAGTAATGATTGGCAAGGAAAAAAAACAAGGTGTCTAAAAAATACAAGAGCAAAACTGGTTAAGTGTAGGCAAGCTTTACCATCAGACAATGTTAAAAGCCAGAGGGCCCTTGGAGAGTATCCAGTATCTCTACACTGATGCAGTAGGCTAACTGGCCTCACCTCTTCACTCCCAAATGCTTCCAATGTTTTTCAGATAGCTGCCAAAGTAATCTTAACACATAACCCAGATCCAGCTCCTCCTTAAAACTCTTTGCTTCCCACTGCCCTATGCATTTTATTCTAACTCCTTCCACTATTAAAGACCTGTAAGATCTTGTCCCTATCTCTCCAGTACCATCCCTGCATTCATTTCTTCAGGCAGCCAGTTAAACATTAGGTTATAAAGTACGAAATGTCCAATTTCCTTATACTAAGTTTGACAGTTGGTATCTCTGACATTTCACTTTGACACTTCTTGATTTATTTTTATTGTGAAGGTAGATCCTCATTCTTTCAAATGCATGGTTTGGCTTGTGATTATCTTTCAAATTTTTTTTAGAGCAATTTTTGTGAAACCATGGATAAGACAAAAACTCATGTTATTTTCAAATATGAGCTCTGTCCTGGAACCAATGCAGCACAGAAAGATCAAAATATCAATGAAGTGTTTTGGAAGGATGTGGCTAATGAACACACAACAAGGGGATAGTTTGAGAGGTACCATTCTAGTGATGTTAATCTTGAAAATGAGCCACGTGGGCAACCTGAGACCAAGGTGGACAATGATGAACTGAACACTGTAGTGGAAGCGAATCCATCTCAACCTATAAGTGAGTTAGCAGCATGGATTGATGTTACTATTCCAACAGTATTGGACCACTTAAGACAAACTGGCAAGTTAAAGAAGCTGGATAAATGCGTTCCTCATGAATTTAATGAGCGTCAGAAGAGAAATCATCTGGAAACTTGCCTTTCTTTGCCATCAAGACATAAAGGTGAACCATTTCTATACCATAATTGTTACGGGTGATGAAAAACAGATTCTTTTTGACAACCACAAGTGTTCAGCACAATGGTTGGATAAAGGTGAACCACCCAAACACAGTACAAAACCAAATATTCATCCAAAAAGGCTAACAGTGTCTGTCTGGTGGTCCAGCACTTGGCATTACCCACTACAGCTTCATGAAACCTGGTCAATCGATTACAGCAGATGTCTACTGCAACTAATTGGAAGAAATGATACGGATACTTGTGATTAAGCAGCTGTGACTGCTCAATAGAGACAGGCTAATCCTCTTGCAAGTCTACACTGAACCACATGTTGCACAAACAATGCTGCTCAAACTACAAAGGCTAGACTTGGAAACTCTCTGTCATCCACCATATTCACCAGACCTTGCACCAACTGACTACCACTTCTTCCAGGCTTTGGACCATTTCTTGCAAGGTCAATTCTCACCAAGTTCTGCAGGCTTCTTTGCTGCTGGCATAAACAAACTACCATTAAGATGGCAAAACTATGTCGACAGTTTAGGCACATACTTCAATTGTACTGCTTCTTGTTTGAGATATAATAAACTATACTCTCGATTCAGAATCAGACATTTCATATTTAATGACTGGATACTTATTGAGCTTCTGCTCTGTGCCAAAAATTGTGCCATGCCCTAAGGGTACTGTGATGAACAAGTGAGATACCTCCCCTCAGAGAACTTACACTTAATTAGTGGAAAAGACAAACAATAAATAGGTGAATAAATAAAATAAATAGAGATTATGATATGTGATGTGAGCCAGTGATCCTCTCAGCACTCAATTTCTGTCATAGCACATATGACAATTTGTAATTATTTTATTCATTTGACTGCTTATGACTGTATGTTCCAGAAAGCATAATCACATCTGTCTTGTACACTGCTGTATCCCAAGCACTTAGCATAGTGCCTAGCATGTAGTTCAATATCGATTTGTTAAATAAATGAATACCTATTTCATCCTCTTTAATTTAGGGATGACTAAAGCGAGGTTGTAATAGTTGTCAAAGGTCAAAGAGAAAAGTGGAAATTTGAATGACCCTTAAGTTTTAGTCCAAAATATTATACCACATTCAAAATATTGATATCAAAGCTTGAACGGCTGTGTTTTCAAAGCTTAAAGTAGCTGGTACAGAAACACAGATGAGATTTTTTAAAATTTTAATTCTACATAAAATATTTTAGAACACTTAAAGTTTAAGTGAAGTTGTCCAAGAAAAATATTTTAAATTCCAACAAATAGAGATGAAGATTTACTCCCAATGTTTCTTTTTAGTGCATGCTAGAACAATGCGACCTTAAAGAACTCTTTGTAAATAATCATGATATCTGAATGTTCTAGATATTTCCTGGCACCTATCTGGAACTCTTTAATGATATTTTCTTTGGCTGGATCATTTAGTCAAAATATTATTTCACATTAACTGATAAGTAATTTATTTATCTG
Source organism: Lemur catta (assembly GCF_020740605.2). Lineage (NCBI taxonomy): Eukaryota > Metazoa > Chordata > Mammalia > Primates > Lemuridae > Lemur > Lemur catta. Next base: position 73,864,613 of record NC_059135.1, read on the forward strand.
CAAATTTAAAAATATCCCAAGAACTGAATGTATATTTTTTAATGTTTTACATACTACATCCTTTTAAATGAGACTTACAGATAGATCAAAAACTAACATATGTGTATGTAAGATCTACTCTGGACCAGCTACTGTGTTACATGGCATATCATTCATTTAATAACATCTTGGTTTACAAACTTAAAAAATTAAGCTCAGAGTTTTAGACACTTGCCAAGATCTCATAACTTGCCCATGCCCCTTTCTTGAAATAATGCCCTAGAACAAGCTTGATTTATCACATATAGTCATAAAGATGTGAAGAACAACTCTTTCCTAATAACGGTCTCATTTCTATAAAATATAAATTTTAACGTTAACAATCAAAAATAGGATAAATTCTCCCTCTGAGCTTTGTAAATAGATACTTATTTTTATTATACTACGTAAAGACTTGATTAGCTTTAAAAATCTTTTAAAAGGCAACCCCTCCCCACGTGTATAGCCAGTCCTTCTAATCTAGTAACTATCTTCTTGCTTTACATTTATTTCCTTCAGCAACATTAGGGAATGAAGTGATTCCCAGTGTGACTACAGCCAGCCAAAAAAAGAAATACTGCATCTATCTAGTCCAAAAGAATGGTTATTGAAAGCTTTAGGCTTCAGGCATGAATTGCATATACCAAATTCAAAAAAGTATCTAAATTTATTTCTTTAGAATAGTACCACTTACTGTAAGGAAAATGCCTCACATAGATTCCAAAGAATATAATCTGGACGACCAGTATGAGTAATCACTGTAATTACTGAAATTTGACCATTATTTAAACACAAACAACATACTGAGCCACTAATGCTTAGAATTCTTTAACTAGACATCACAATGGAGACATATTCACCATACAATGTTGGCCCCTGTAAGAGAATATTACATGCTCTAATGTTTTTTATGTACTCTTTTATTTTTCTAAATCCATGTCTGTATTTTCATTCATGCTTATCATTTAAAGCCATACTATCTGTAAACTTTAGTTATGAAAGCACTTTCTATTTTCTTCTGGCTCATTACTTCTTTATCAATTTTATTTAGTAGTGCTATCATTCCACCTTAATCTTCAAGTTGCTTTTCTGTCTCATATTTTATGTATATGTATTTGGGACATACATTAGGATCTGTATCATTCACTCCTACCTCTTCTCAGTTTTATTAATAATTACTTTTCATCTGGATTTAACCCTCTCAAACTGAGATTGTCCTTCTTCAAGCAATTATGAGCACTTCTTCATCACACAAATCTCTTCCTTGGATTTAATCAAAATTTCTCCAACCCAACTTTTCTTCCATCTATGGTCAAGTTTATTGCCAAACGTCCTTTGTGTTCCTGATGCTATTTTGTGCCTTTCCTTTATATTAAGATGAGTATTAACATATTTTTTAACTTCCTGCTAAGATTTTTTTTCCCCTAGTATTAGGATCTCTCCTCCAGCAAGTCATTCCTAAATTAAAATTTCTGAACTCCCCAAAATTAAAATCGAATTTTGTTTCAGGATCTTCATGTGTATTTAATTTATCCAACTAATCCAAAAAAGAGAAGAGCTTAGTCAGTGCAGATCCATGGTCTCCCTTGGGATGAGTTTTCCTTACATTCTGTACCTAGTCATGCACTCTCCATTGTAGATTAACTAATTACCATATTTTTCAGTGCACTTTTAGTTTCCTTCTCCACTCAGAGTATTTGGTAGAGAGAATAGGGGATCATTGAACTAGACCAGTGTTTTTAAGGCATTTACAATCCAATAGTTGGTCACTGAATCAACCAGTGGGTCATAATCAACACTTTTTAAGTGAAATAGAACATAAAAATAAATGAGTGCACACAGTAAGAGTAAATAGTTTGTGAAACTTTTATTTCTGATACATACACACACATACTACTACTACATGAGAACTAAGTCACGATGGAATGTGTAAATCTTATTGTGAGTTATGATCAAAAAAAGTATGAAAGCCATGGAACTTGGAGATATGTAAAATGCCTTCTAAATCTATAGAATTCAAATTATATTTTAATTTTTAAAAAAATTTTAAAGAACAGAACTTACAGATATCCAAACAGCCAGCAAAATCATTTTTTCTTAATAAAATGTCTTTATTGAACTCTAACCTTAAAATTATAGAATCATAAAGTTTTTAGAGTAGGGGAAAAATTCAGAAATCATCTAATCCAAGTTCATCACTTTAATACATAAGAGGAAAACTCTGGCCCAGAGAAGTGAAATAATTTCATTTCATTCATTCAATGAACATTTGCTGAGCACCTATTGTGTGCCAGGTTCTAGGAATGAGTCTACAGATAAAGGGAAGATGTTGCCAAATAATGGAAACAGGAAAGTAAACATTTGTACAGTCAAAAGTGGAAATAGGCAAGTAAACCTCTGCAATAATTACTGAAATCAAGGTTATTTACAAGGTGTTAGATGAACAGAAAGCAACTACACAATCTGGGTTGGATGGTACAGAAAATATTTCTAAAGAGGTGACACTTCTCAGTCTTAAAACCAGCAAGGAGTTAACCAGGTAAAGGAGGAAGAAATAATGTACAAAGGCACCATACTGATATATAATAAAGGATGACACATTCAAGAAACTGCAAGTCAAGTTCATATGGCTGGAATATATAATAGCACTCATGCTACGGGGGAGCTGCAGCAGAATACCTAGCATTTATGTGTTGTTTAATCTTCATTCTCTGAAGTAGGCACCATTAATATCCCCGTTTTGTAGATGAGAAAACTGAGGCACACAAAGATGAGATGACTTGACCAAGGTTGAGTTGTGAAACCACAATTTAAAACAAGAAAGTCTAATTCCAGAGTCTATACTCTTAACCACTATACCAAGAGGTTAGAGAAAATAGGCAGGAACCAAATGATTAAGGACCTTGTATGCCATTCTAAGACATTAGATTCCATGCTAAAGACGACTCACAGTGAAAAGTTTTAATCAAGAGTAATATATTTACATTTATTTTTAATGAGGTCATTCTGGCAGCTATATGAATAGGCTGAAAAGAAGAGAAAGTAGTGACAGAGAACTAGCTAGTCTTAGCTAGAAAGGAACTATAATAATCAGGTAAAAGAAAATGATAGATGAGCTAGATAGTGGCAGCACTGGCACCAGAACCCAAGTCTACTAATCACCATGACCACATTCTTGGTCACCATCCATATGAACCTCCCAAGTTTTTCCCCTTAGGCCCACATTCTAGCAGTTCGAGAAATGCAACCTTAGAGACAACAACATATTTCCTTTAAGTCCCTTTATTAAACAAAACCTGACCACTAGATGCACTGGGTATATGAAATTGACTAACAGAAATCTAGATGGAAAATAACTGAAAATCAATCAATATCTACAGTAGTTTTCTTACCTTCTTGACTTTCCTTCCCCTTCCTCTATACACTATTCCTGGAACTTTCACGTTCAATAGTCAATTTGAAATCAATGTTCTGTCTAGACATGACTGTTATGACCTAACAGAATTAAATCTACCACAGAGGAAGTCTAATGTGGTCCTATCAGTGGCAGTAAATATGCTCTCAGGTCTGGTCAAATTTTGAATGATGAATGAATAATAATAAAGGACAGCCTTTTTGCAAACAACAAAGAATTAAGGAAAATCTTAACATTAAAAAAAAAAAAGGCAATCTAAATAAAGTTCAAGCCATTTGATCCCAAGCGTGTGTGTGGTAGTCCAGAAACCAGCAAATGAAAGAACAGTAGAAAAGACTATATCTGGTCAATTCTCAAGTATTCTAAATTCAATCCATTTTCACTTAAACCATGGGTGAGCCCTCCTGAGCCACCCTTGATGCTAAGCAACAACTGAGTTTTCCCAAGCAATCAGCCTACAGTATAGAGAAATACAAAAGGGACAGAGGAAGAAAAGTGTGTAGAGAAAGAAGGGAGGAAAGTGGAAACGGAACTATAACGAAAGAGAATGAAAGAAATGATGAGTTATAGAACAGAAAGCAAAAAGTGAAGGCATACCAGTGACCCCAGTATCTAACGTTGCTAACTAATCTTACCTATGATCTGAGAGACATTATGACAAGTGGCAACATAAGAGAGCGTGAAAAGATAAATTTAAATCACATATTTATGGAACATCAAAGATGAGAAAGTAAGAATAGTATTTACAAAACTAAAAATGCAACAAAATAAAGTCTTAGAACCTAAATGAACAATTTAGAGATTATTAAAATCTCATTTGGTTTATTTATGCTTCACTTCTTACAAACAGTGAGCCTGATGAACCCAAAAGGTGAAAATGTTAGTAATACCAGAGAGGAGAGTATGAGAGGTGTGTTACAGAGACAGTATGAAATTTATTTGCCTACTTTTTGTGGGAGCACCATTCAGAATTTTCCTCTTAATGGTGTAGTGCTACTTAATTTGTTAAGAGTTTCACTGTAATTCTTATCTTGGCTGGCTGGGTTAACTTCCTTAAAACCAGAGTTCAAAACAAGGTAAACACTTATTAATTACAGTCAAGATTTAACCTTAAAAAAGGCAAGGGTCTGCAAGATCTTAAAATATTACTTACTGTATCCTAAATGAGTCAAATGGTAACCAAAACTCAGCTAATGATTCTCAAGAAAATTATGCAATTAAGAAATCACTTTTAAAGTTTCTTGAAACTAAAGTTAGCTACACAAAAGAAATATACTTTAAAAAGAAACTGAATTTCTACCTTGAATCCATTCAGGGAACATATAATAGCGAACATATTTCTTTCATACGATACTTAGAAAACTTTCACGCAAGATGTTAAACACACACACACACTGCCACCATGCAGCACAGTGATTTCAATAAGGATAAGAAGAAATATCCTTAAAGATAATTATGGCAAAAAAGAAACTCAATCTAAAGCAAATAAACTTGATACCTTGACCACTCACTCATCATAGTCATGAACATGAAGTCTTCATGAGCACTCTATAAAAACAAGTGATTAGAGAGTTTATTCATAACAGTCAACGAAATATTTTTATTAAAGTATAATAGGATGAAAGAATGTGCACACCTATAGTCAGTTTCTCTAACTTAATCATGTTCTACTTTTAAAAGATAATGAAAAAATGAAAAATTTCAATACAAGGTCACCTGGAGATCATCAATACCATGTACTCATAAAATTTATATTACTGACTTTGGGGGAGGGGAAGCAGAGCCCCTTTACTAATATACCAATGCTCTTAAAAATTAAAAGTTTAGAACAGTTTCTCAACCTCAACACTACTGACATTTTGAGCCAGATAAATCTTTGTTGTGGAAAGCTGTCCTGTGCACTGAAGGATGATTAGCAGCATCCCTGCCCTCTACCCACTAGATGCCAGTAGCACACCTGCCCCTCTCCACTATCTCCAAAAATGTCTCCAAATATCCCTTTGGTTGGGGGTTCGGCGAGGCAAAAATCATCCCAGCTTAAGAACTACTGACTTAGATCACAAATAGAAAAAAATTCAAAATGAATGGGGGGAGAGGGTGATTTTATTTCTCTCCTTCTCTGCATGTTTCAATATATTGTATTTGAATTTGATCACAGATAACATTTAAGAGATTCTGCCTTTTAGAAAACAAATTATTTAATACTATCACTTGTTAGCCAAAGTTTAGAAGAGTCCCAGAAGATTCTCTGTACTGCCAACTCCCCCTCCAACCACAAATTCTCATTTTCTCTCTCTCATGCACACACACACACACACACACACACACACAACTCCCTAGCTGAACTAAAGGAAATGCAACATAATTACTTTATTTACTTATTTTTTTACAATTTTACGAATCTCTTTAATGTCCAGCTATTTCTCATATGTGCTAATACACTGAATTTGTTAAGATATCACACATCACATAGGCTTGGAAAACTCACTGTACCCTTGAGAGATAATAAGAATGAAAAAGGCAAATAACATCTTGGCATTATTATGAAAATAGTTTTAGCCATTTCTTATTTCATCAGATATATTGACCATACTGCTATAGGTCCCACAGAATCCAAAGGAATTCTCAATTTACTTCACTGCAACTCAACTACCACAACAGCTGCATCATTCTAGGTAAGATAAACCTGAGTACTAGGGCAAGTATTACACTCATCCTCACACTTTAACAAACTGTGGGAAAAGATACAAATTAACCACCATGCTTTAAAAAGAAAAACCTGTGAAGATCTGTGTTTTGAAACAGAATCTGAGGAGGGATAAGAGGAATGAAAAGATTCAAAATCAGAGGGAACTGAAGGCATTCCAGGGTAAGGTCAAAACTCAAAATGATTCCCTGGAATGAAATCAGGAGAAAATTAAACAACTGGTCATATCCTACAGGAACAGTCTACGTAATTAGTCTCCGGAATACATACCATGGGATGGAAATTGAAAAATCAAAGTCCACGAAATAGTAAAGGAAACAGTAAACATCCATCCTAAATACCTGGAATAAAACTGTTCTTTACTACTGTTTCCAATTTGGTTTAAATAAAAGAAAAATCCAATATCCAGAAACAAAACTGACAACTTGAGAAATTTTAAAATTCTCATAAAAATAGCCACCCTAATGCTTTCAGCATGCCAGATTACATATTACATAGAAAAATCAATTAGTTGGAGAAACACAATAACCCTTTTTAGAGTGCATTTGATTCATAACAAAAGCCCTTTAAAAAATCAGACATTTTAAGTACTAAAAATCTTCATGTATAAATATGGATTAAGGCCTTTAAGACTACTTCAATTATCTTCAATAGAATCACATATTTTAGCTCAACTAAAAAAGCCTATACAACAATACTTAATATTAGTTTAATAGAAGTGGAATACCTATATGCTCTATAGCAACAAAATTACTTTATTTCAAAATGTTAGCTATTAATTTCCTGGCCCAATGAAAATAATCCCACAGAAACTAATGCTTAGTTCTTTTTACTACCAAACCAAGCAGAGGAAGCTGTAAGATCTGTAGCGACAGCCTGCTTTTCCAGAAGTAATACCTTGAGATCGCTCAAGAATAACCTCCTTCACCAATTAATATGACTCAGGTGGGTCTGGGAGGGAATAATGTCCACAATTCCTTGGTCAGTGGCCATGATGCCCCTCCTCAAGGGCAGGAGATCAGAACAAGGGATTTAAACAAGAGGAGTTCACCAGCCAGAACATATAAGGGCAGAGAAAGAGAGTACTATAGGAAAGATAAAAACTACATGGTTAAGTCATGTCACAAAAGCAAGAGGTTTAATGTTATCAAGACCTTCATTCATTTCAGACACACCATTGTTTAGCTTCCTCCCCAAACCCTGCACAAAAAGAACTGTCAGCCTGCCTTAAGCATGTTCCTTCTTCCATTTAAACAGACATGATTCTTTTGGTTAATCTCTGGCAATGATCGCCATTTCACAACACATTCAGCCCACCCGGAACTGATCAATACCACTACAGACATAAGACTAGACTTTATCCATTTATTAACCACAAGGAAATGTACCATTCAGCAAAATTCTATACATTACAAAAGATTCTATTAAAAAGGGGGGTGGGGAAAACGGACACAAACACACACACACATACACACACACGCACATCACACAAAGGTACACAAAGACAACTACCACCCTCTAATTTCCTTGCAGCAAAAACAAGATAAAGACATGGCCATGAAACCTGTCAATTCGTTTTTCCCCCCTATAATTCTATGTCACAACCTCGTAACTGAATATTAAATTTTATGATAAATAGATCCATTGCGACTTTTAAATTCTCTCGTCTATGGAAGTAACTCTCCTGTTATGTATATTTGCACACCTTTGAGCTAGATGCAGTATTTATTTATAAAATTTCAAATACAAAAGACTAGTTTTTCCAACCACTGGTTGCAACCATAGAACGTCTCACAGAATCAAAAATTTCAAATATAAAATGGCCAGATTATTCCTCCAACCCTGGGCTAAAACCTATGAGTATACCTTATTTAACAATAAGAACAATTTCACATAGGCAGTTCTAAACCGAAAACAATGCTTCAATACAAAGCGTTTAAAATAAGTATTCCGCAGGTAAGCAAAATCTATGCCCGAAACACAAATGGTGGTTGAAAGCCAGCACATTACCAACACACAAGCGGCATACCTCTTCTGCACTGGGTTATAGTTAATACTCTAACAACTATTTTTAACACTGTTGGACACTGAAGTTGAAGAAAACCTAAAGGGAGACCAGACTGAATTGATGATAGGATGCACTGCTTCTCACAGTCAAAATTAAGTAGCAACCGACTTGATCTATGTCGTGATATTTATTCACCGGTGAAGCAGTAATTAAAAGACGACAAAAGCAACCCTTGTTTTGGAGGAGCCCACACTAAATGACATTTCGGAATACTCCTTTCAGTGTTCAACCTTTGCATAAATTGTCACTTGCGGTATTTGTGGCTTAATTGCAACCCAACCAGCGCTGTCATCCAGTGTTATGGCCACAAACCATGACTTTCTCACTTCCACAACACAGCACTCACTCTTATCAGCTCGCCAACCCAACTCGAAAGGAGAAACATTCATGGAGGTTTCCAGATCACAATCAGACACGGGGGGTGGCAGCCGAGGGGCTCGGGGTATGGGGCAACCTCTCCAGGTTCCGCCGAAGCTCACCGACCCGACAACAACCGTGGCCCCGGCAGCGGCGGCCGCGGCCGCAGCAGCAGCCCCACGGCGCCGCGCTCCCTGCACCTACCTGAAGAACAAGAGATAAGAAAGACGGCAAACGCCAACTTTGCAGCAGCTCCCATTTTCCCGAGGCGCCGGGGAATCCGTAGGAAGTTCTCGCTAGATATCCAGTTCCCTAGGTCTTCCTCGGAGACAAACCTCCTGGTGTAAAATCAACCGTCATAAAACATATTCGGAAGACCCGACCAAAAAAACGTTCACGAGGTTAAAAAAAGAAAAAAAAAAAAAAGGAAGAAAAAAGAGCACAACAATAAAAAATAAAATGCACCACGGGGGAAAAACCGCCACACACACGCACAACACACAAAACCAAACAACGAAAAGCCAACAACAACAAAAGAGGGTTTAAATCACTGTCAAAATCACTGTCAGCTCTGCTCGCCTCTCGGGTCTCTCGGAACAAAACGCCAGGCTGAGGCGACGAGGAGGCGGCGGCGGCGGCGGCGGCGCCCGCTGCCGCCCAGGCAGTCCGAGAACCGAGCTGGGTCCGACGTCCGGACCGACCTTCAACCCGGACACCCAAAGTCCGCGGACCACTGGCGGCCGAGCTGGCGGAGGTGGCGACCGAGGCGGCGACGGCAGCTCTGGGAAAGGGAGGCGGGCGGCGGGCGGCGGGCGGCGGCGGTGCAGGCGGCGGCCAAGTTCTGGTCCAGGCTCTGGCTCCGGCTCCGGGCTCCGGGCTCGGCCGCGTTTTCGGTCTCCTGGCCTCCGCCGGGCCCCGCCCCCCAGACTTCCGGTTCCGGCCCGAGCTGGAAGCCCGGCGCAGCGGAGGAACGCTCGGCGGCGGCAGCGGCAGCGGCGGCGGCGGCCGGGCGCAGCGCGCGTGCCGGGCCGGGAGCGCGAGGAGATTGCCGGGGAAGCGAGGCGGGAGCGGGGGAGGGGTGAGAGTGAGGGCGGGGCTGACTGGAGGGCGAGGAGGCGGGGCGGACGGAGGCTGGATACCGCGAGGCCTGGGCGTCCGGCCTGCTTGGTCGGGAGATCCCGCGACAAAGGGGCGCGGGCGCCTCAAAGTCCCTGAGCCGCGGCTGTGGCTGGGTGAGGGGACGCAGTCAGGGGCCCGGCACGCCTGGTTTCCAAATCGCGCCCCCTGGCAGGTCTGGAGCGCCTGCCCGAATAGTCAGAGAAAGCCCCAAAAGGAAGAGGACCCCGAGGTGGGGCGAGTGCCCAGTGACTTCTCGGAGGGGCGTCTGCGGCTCCCGGTCCTTCCTCTGGGGGGACGCTTCGTGCGCTCGGAGACTCCGAGCGCCGAGCCGGCGGAAGCCCCGGTGGGAGCTGTGCCGCCGCGGCCGCCGAGCTGCCCCAGCGAGCTCGGGACGCGCGAGCTGATGTCTGCAACCCTAGGCTTAGCGAGGCGTCCCACCACGGTAGCTTCTGCATAAGCGCTTTCTCTTTCCGCTAAAAAAAAAAAAGAAAGAAAGAAAGAAAGAAAAGAAAAAAGAGAACCTCACGGAGGAAGGGCTGTCCACCTGGTCAAGATGTTCACGCCGTCTATCACGATGTGCAATTTGAATCCATGCCCACCATCCCCTTTATACACAAAGCGTCGTGTTGAAAACTGTTCTGCACGTAATAGGTTAGCAAATATTTGTTTATTACTCTTTGAAGAAAAAATTGGGAATTTCGACCGACATATCTGATGGTCAGACAAGTGTTTACTTTTTTGGATTTTAGCTCTTCTAGGGCCTATTTTTACCACTTAAGCCGTGTTGATTGCTTACAAGGTACTGTGCTAGGCACGGAATGGGATCCAACATGTAAAAATAGGATCCCTACCTCAAGGAGCACTCGGTATTTGCTGTATTCGAAGTTGGCTACAAAATACAAACTGGAGATTATTAAAGGTACTAGCTCTGTCTCTTACCACGCCTTAACGACCTTCGTGAAGGTAGAAATCTTACCTTTTCCCCTATTTTATCCCAGCAACCAGAAGTGTCTAGCACATAAATGCTTAATAAATAATTGTATGAACGACTAAGGGGATGACTGCCTTTTTCTTAAATAAAATATCCTTACATGTACTCCACAAATTTTGACGGTTTTAATAATAAAAATACTAAAAGAACTGTACTATATGACTGGTTCGTGTGGTTTACTAATTCCCACATTTTTCCACAAAGCCCTCTTACTTGTATTTATAGCGTTTTATTTTTCCCTTCCTCTAAAGTACTCGTATGTCTGTCTGTTAAATTCATCCTGTAATTATCTGCCCATTTCTACAACTTGTAAGGGTTATTAATAATCATTGTGGCCCTTTAAACTCTTTCCAAGATTTCCAGTTCTCAAGTCGTGGTGCTCAGAATTTGACTGATACTATGCAACAGTTAAAGTTCCCAGTTGGTATTAAATGTGTCTAAATGATCTCGTTATGTAGTTCTCCTGTCTTTGTGAGTTGGTAAGGGGAATGTGTATAAGCCTTCCATTCTCTGGTTGAATTAAGAGTTGCCACTAACAGTTCTGGAATGGAAGAGTGTATTTTAATTTAGTACACTAAATTAGTTCATTCAGGAATTTGCTGTTGGTTATACCCTGCATCAGACCCCACTGTTGTCTTTTTTCTGCATCGCTTCCATATTTCTTGAATTGTGAAACCAGAGCAAGTGGAATAACTGGAATAACGAGTAATATGTTATTCAATAGGACTGAAACTTGAAAATGTATTCCTTATCTTACTACCCAAATTTGCCAGTAAAAGAATAAGAGAACATGAAAATTATTTTTCTGTAGTATTAAAAAGGAGCAACAAGTCAAAGTCATCACTGGACCATTCTTTTCTAACAAAGAATTAAAACAACCCCATGGTTAAAGTTATTAACATCTGTTAACAGTCACTATCTATTCTGTTTCTAAATCTGTGTTCACCCTACTTCCTGAGTTTTTTAAAAATTCAAAAATAATTTAACCTAAAGAGGGAGTATGTGACTAATTCCAACTGGAAATCCAAAGTTTAAAAAAATGGATAGAGGTAGCTGTAGCTAACTCTACTGCCCCTCTTTCCTCCCTATTTTCTAGAAATACTTTTTTTAATCCACAAATTCAACACCTTCCTAACAGTGGAAACTATACAACATGGGTTTGGGAAGGAAAACGAGGAAGGAGAGGAAAGGAAAAGGAAACATGAAAAGAATACTAATCTGCCAGAGCATTGGACATTATAAGATAAACATCTTCCCAAAGCCAAGACCTAGCCTTGTAGCCACTCCAATGCTAGGATTTCAAGTCCTGAGTCTCATCATGTTCAATTAAACTGCACGTTATTCCCAGTTGGAAGAATCTTGAGAAGCCAGTTCAATCTAGAGGTTCAAGTATGTTTTGGCTGGATGAGCAGACAAGAAAATGAGTAACACAGACTGCTTACAGAATAAAAGATGCTTCCTTTTTGTGTTACAAATTCAGGTGGCTCAAAAAGATACGGATGAAGTTTAAATCTTCAACTCTGAAGTAGGGCTAGAATTGAACTGGGCCAGAAGTGAGCTTGCCTTTGAACACACCAGCAGTGTGTTATCTTGTCAAGCAAGACATCTGAAATCTCTTTTCCTTCATCTGTAGGAAAATTACTAGAAACCTTTGGAGTATAAAGGACATTAAGTCCTCCTTAGATGAAGGATTTAGAAGTATTTCTGCACATTCTAGCTACTATAAAAATCTCTGTGTTCAGATAACATGGTCATTCTTGAAGTGGCACAAGTAATGAATTTCTTGTATGTGAATTCTGGAAGGCACAATGCATGGGGAATAAACTTGGTAACGTGGTAAGTCAAAGGAAGGAGGAAATGATCAACATATCTTTTATGAATATTCTCCTTTTCTTAAGTACCCAAGGTGGGAAGAAAACTCCCTACATCCTAGTTTTTGCTGCTATTTATTCCTCCCCCTTGGACTTATGCTCAGCCATAGCATTGCACTATGCCAATAAGGTCAAAAAGACTCATAGTGAGGAGGGTAAGAATGCGGGAAAGGAGGAGGGACAAAGCATTAAGGCAGAATATTTTAGTGCAAGAAAGTGAGTTAGAAGATTAAAAGAAACTAGCTGTGAGGGCAATAATGTATCCAGAACTTTGATAAAAGGCTATACTACCCAGCTAATAATATAAATCTTAACACACAATTTGTTTCTTTGTAACAGTCCAGAGGTAACATTTGACTCTTTCTCCTCATTATTACCCCCTTCAAAATCCAGTAAATGTGTGGGAAACAAAAATAACAGACTTAATTTGGGAAGGAGTTTTTTTTCCCCCACCCTTGAATTTATATTCATGACCACCACTGATTAGTTTTTCTGAACAGGTACTAAGACTCAAGCCCTCCCCAGATCTATAACCATAGAGCCTACTCTAAACACTACTAAGCAGCTGGCAGAACCCTCACCCCCAATGGTTCTGAATTGTAGTGCTACTGACCCCACCAGCAGCTAGATATGAGTATGGGGGTGGAGGAGTAGGAGGTGGGCAGAGTGTTGGTTTGGACAATAACTGGTAAAGGTGGTGCCACTGGCTCTTAGTGTCCTGGGGCTAGGATGCTAAATGCCCTGCAGTAAGTTGGATAGTTCTACCCAGCAAAGAATAGTTCAGGCTTTCAGATATATTACCTTAAACCAATTCCAAGTGGAAGGATGATGGAGGAAACCAGAACTATTTAGAGTGTGGGTCTCAAACCAGTGCTGGGTTCAAATTGTTTGTTACTGATCTTCCACAAGTCAAGTATGGACACAGACAAAAACTCTTTTGAAAGGTTTGTGGAAACTTGATAATAATTTTGTGTCCATTGAAACTAATAATAAAATAATTGGGCTTATATTTTGTTTTTATTTTTATTTCATGTTTATTGTAATTCAATTTTATTGTACCTTGACTTCACAAAAGTCTCATGGATTAGAAACTTGCCATAGAGAATTTGAGAGACACTAGAGTAGGGAATAGGCTCTGTACCCAACTCTTTGTCAAAAAATAGTGCCCTCCATCCATTTTGACAAATGCTTAAAATCTTGAATAAAGCTTTGATATTATAGTCCTGAAATTTTCTGTGATGCAAGTCTGCATAAGGGGCAGCCATTTTCATTATATTGTTCATCTTTATCTGTGATATTCATTTATTCAACAAGTAATTATTAAGTACAGGATTTGTGCTAGATTTTGTTTGTACAAGTGTCAAATAAAATAGATATATTCTCTGCCCTCATTGAGCTTACAGCATCATGAAGAAGACAGGAAAATAGTCAGTAAATGAGTAGTTTACAAATGAGAATGATTACCTAAAAAGGCAGACAGAATGCTGACATAAAGAATGACAGGATAGTATAGGAAGAGGGAATCTATTTAGAGAGAATGATTCAGGACAGACTTACTAAGGAAGTGACATTTAAACTGAAACCTGCAAGAAGAAAAGGAGATAGCCATGAAAGAAGCTGATGAAGAAGGAACAGTATGTACAAAGCCTATAATGTATTTAAGAAATTAAAAGAAGGCTTTTATGGCAAGGAGGAGAGTAGTGTGAATAAGGATAGAAAGGAAAACAGGCTCTAGACTATGCAAAATCTTACAGACCAACATAAGGTCCTTGGATTTTATTCAAAGTGGAGCATTAAGTCTTTGGAAAGTTTTGAGGAAGGGAGTTATGGGGTCTGGTTTATGTTTAAAAGATCACTCCAGCTGATACATGAAGAATGAGTTGCAAGAGATTACCAAAGAAAGCAGAGAGACTACTTAGAAGGGCATTGCAGTAAGTCAGACACATGATGATAGTGCTGTGAACTAATAGGGAAAGAAGTGGGCAGATTTAAGATATATTCTGGAAGTGGAATCTGGAATCAGCAGGATTTTCTGATGGATTGGATGACTCCTCCTTTTCTTCTTGAGCAAATGAGTAGAGGTAATGTCTTTTATTGAGATGGAAAAAATTTCAGGGGAGAGATACGTTACAGAGCCAGGATTGGAGAGATGAGTAGTGAAAATATGCAGTTTCAAAAATGTTAAATTTTACATGCCTCTGAGACACCCAAATGGAGACGTAAAGTAAGGGAGTAGATGTATGTGACTGAAGTTTGGAGGAACATGCAATGCTATGGATATAAATTTGGGAGTTGGTGGCATACAAATCATATTTAAGACCATGAAAATAAATGAGAGCATTTAAATAGGGAGTGGAGAAAGAGAGAAGAAATTTAGCAGTTAAGTGGAGGGTTAAAAGCCAGGAAAAGGGATGAAGAAGTGGCAGCCAGAGAGATGAGATAAAAACCAGGGAAGAGGGATGTCATATATGAGAAACTTATATTTTTAAAGATAGGAACAGTGTTGAATCCTATAGACACATACAGTAAATTAAAGAACAAAAATATAAGGAGCCATTGGATGTGGCAGCACAGAAAGAAGTGATGTCTTTGGCAGTAGTTTCAGCAAAAGTCAGATTGAAATGTTTGAAGACTCAATGGTAAATGAAAATTTGGAGGCATCATAAACAACCAATCCTTAAAAATATTTGGCTATTAAAAAAAAATCAAACAAATGAGGTAGTGTCTAAAGGGAAACGCAGAATCAAGATATGATTTTATTTTGTTTCTGTTTTCAGATGACAGATCATAAATTATACTTGTAAACTGATAGGTATGGTGCCATAGGAGGAAAGACTGAAGATGCAGAAGAAAGAGACAAAAAACTGAATGAGCAAAATACTTGTTAAGGCAAAAAAGAATAAACTTTAGGACATGAGATAGATTGACCTTTGAGAAGAGGGTGGCTCCTCCTCCTCCTCCTCCTCTTCCTCCTTTTCTTCTTCTCTTTGAGGCAGGAAGGGCAAACAGAAGCAGATGAGTTTGTAGAACTAAACACTAGAGAATGATGATAATCTTAGCTAAGGGCTGTTAATTTCTCTGAACTATAAAGCAAGATTTTCAGCTTAACACATTAACTTCCATGAGAGTTGTATTTAACTCATTCTAGTTTTGACCCCTGGGCCGCATGAAGCATATATAAAATCTTACTTATTGATGTTCTTATTGTTACAATTAATATTGACAATTTAATTCTAAAAACATGGATTAAATGAATAGAAGTTAATAAATTTTTTTTAATTTATGTTTAGCTTTAAATTACACTTGAAGTTTTTTATTCTATTTTTCTAATAAAACACTGTGGCCCCAAGGAAAAGTTTGTGTGTGTGTGTGTGTGTGTGTGTGTGTGTGTGTGTGTGTGTGTGGCAGTCAATGTGTTAAAATGAAAGGGGTGTGATTAAAAGTTGTGAAATAGTTCTGACCGAAATTGGAGAGAGAGGGTTTGTAGTAGAATTGCCGGAGTTGTGAGCTCATTTGAGGTTGAAGATCATATGTTTGTTGTGACTCCAGTCTACCAAGCTGTATGGGCAACACAGAGTTGTTGGCAGACGCAGAGAAGGCAGATGATGGAGTTCTTATATGGTTGGATTTGTTAGGTAAGTGATTTTGAGAAAGAGAGGAATAAGAAAGGTTTGGGAATTATATGGGAGTCACTGAAATGATGACTCATGGAATTTGAGTTGGATAAGAAGAAAGTACAGTCTAGAGAGTGCTGTTATGGGTAGAAAGAAATGATAGGAGCAATGGATTAGAGGATTGATACCATTAGGAGGACCCATTGCTTCTTGGCAGATATTTAAGCAAGTGAGCTAGAAGGATAGGAGCCCTGATTGGGGACTAGACATTAACAGGGAGAGGAGTTGTGTCTGGTAATGACAGTGGCCTAGGTGTTACCATTGTAGTGACAGAAAAAAATGATCACTGGTGATAAAGAGGTCCAAGAATTGGAATGTCAAAGGATCCAGGGAGTAGGGTGAATCATTTGCAAGGATGTTGAAATCACCTAGAATGGTGACAAAAATTAAGCTGGTGAATAAAAACATTAAGACTTCAAGAATATGAGGATGTTATCAGAAGGTAGTTAAATGATGGTATTCCTCAATGTTGTCTCTAACAAGATAAATGGTTTTCAAAGTGTTTTCATATACATTGTTACTTGACTGTCATTACAACTTGGTGAGATAAGTAGCCTTGATGATGTTATTATCATTTTATAAAGAAGAAAAAAACCTGAGTGTCAGAGAAACTACAAATGTACTAGACACAGTTATAAGAAGACACATGGTAAAGAGAATCAATTTATTGCCCTGTATTTTAAGTTAAACTCAAGTTTATGAAATACATTGAAGATTATTTATTAAATATTTAAAGAAATTATTATTATTATTTGAGATAGGATCTTGCTCTGTTGCCAGGCTAGATAGAGTATAGTGGCAGCATCGTAGCTTACCTCACTGCAACCTCAAACTCCTGGGCTCAAGGGATCCTCTTGTCTCAGCCTCCCGAGTAGATAGGACTATAGGCATTGACCACCATACTCAGCTAATTTTTCTATTTCTCGTAGAGACAGCATCTCCCTGTGTTGTTCATGCTGTTCTTGAACTCCTGGCCTCAAGCAATCCTCCTGCCTCAGCCTCCCCAAGTGCTAGGTTATAAGTGTGAGCCACTGTGCCAAGCCAAGGAATTCTTTTTAAGGCTTCCTTTTAATGGCATCTAAGTACAAGTAAAATTTAAATTTCTCTGTATATAAAAAAATTCAATCTTCATGTTTTTTTAAAAGCACGTATTGTGCAAAGTACGATAAAGTGCCAGACAAAGGGATGACCTGAATATTTATTTGCTCCCTTTATAATATGGAGAAATCATTTTTTTAAATCTGTGCTGAGATAAAATTATCATAAAATTTTAGGAATAATTATTATTTAAAACTCTATTTCTAAACAATTATGAATAATAAAAGGAAAAGAATAGATATGAGTTTGAGTTTATTGTTATTATTTTGTGCAAATGTGAATTTTTGCACTTTGGTGATAGAAAGAGAATAATATGTATATATAATATATGATACCTTTATACAGTTAAAAAAAAAAACCCTGTAAAGGAAAAAAAGATTATTTTCCACTCTCTATTTTTTTTAAATTTTTGTTTTCTGAGGCTTAACTACACTGGATTTTCCTACCTGTTTAAGCATGCAAATTAAATAAAACACTTAACTGCACTTTATTGTGCTTCATTTTAACTTAAATCAGAGGAATTTTAATCAAAGCCATACTGAGGCTTTAGGGGAAACTGAATTGTAGGAATGTTTGTAGTAATTTTAACTGGTCAAAATATATTGTGTCCATTTCTTTATATTCAAAATCAGTTATTACTAGCTATTCTTGCAAATAAGTAATAAATTTTATCCCATTTTTCAGGTAAATAAATACAAAGGTTAAATGGCTTGCCCAGGGGCAACATTGAGTTGCAGAAGTAGGATTATAACTCCAAACTACTGACTCAAAGCTCAGTCCAATGAGCCATGCTGTTTCTCAAGTAGTAAGCATATTAATTGTCCCTCCAAGCAAGAAACAGAGCTTTAAATGGAGCATGTCCCATCCAGAAAACCTATGCAACACAGTAAAGAGACCTACTTTTTTCACTTAGAAAAAAACAAAAACAAAAATAAACAAAAAAACTTGCCTTTTTGTTAAAGAGAAAATATATATGTTATAAATTCAAAAAATAATACAAAATACATGTTACAAAAAGCCACTAAATTTTATAGTTGCAACACCACAAGGACGTTTTAATTGTTTTTCAATGCTGACATTAGACATGGGATACACAGATGGTGAATTTGCTATATCAAATAAACACCAGGATGATTCAGGAATCCATTTTCCCTTTGTTATTTAGGCTAATCATAAAAAAAGAGCAATTGTACAAATTTTACCTAATAAATATCTCCCTGATTCATCTCTCTTATTTCAAGTCCACCCAGGTACATAATATTTTTTACTCATTTTTAACTCTATAATTTTAAAACCACAAATGGAAAGACTGTTTTGAAAGTAGAGATTTTTAAAAATTTCAAATTAAAAGTAAATCACTCTACTTCTACTTATGGCTATGAAAGAATAGCTTGGATTACATTGACTGTCCTACTACAAACAACCACTTAGAAATAATTTATACAACAACTGTCTGAAGCCACTAGAGAGGAACTAAGGAAGCCAGTACTGGAAAGACAAAGATCCTAGAGAGGAAAGAAGTTGTAATGAACTGAGCACCACATTCACCTAAAGTTTTCATTTTGGTATTTGAAGATTCATAGCATAGGTACTAGTGGTTAAGCAGAAAGTGGTAGTCTGGGCTTATGGCAGTCTCACTGGGTTAGGGAGACAGATGTTGGAGTTTGAGGCTGCCAAAGTGATTAGGACTTGAGGAATTAAGGTCCAGGAGTTGAGAAAACCACAGGGGAGTGAGCCCAAAATTCTGTGCAACTTCCCTTCAAGGCATGTGCTGACTCCTCAACTATGCAGGGTAAAAATGCAGAGAAATTAAGTGTAAAAGAACAACTTGGAAGCTAAAGAGCTGAGCCAAGATTTTAGCAGTCTTGAGGACCTTGGGAGACAGAGATGGGAATTTTGGGACCCCCAAAAGAGAGAGCCCAAATTAAAATGCCTCAGGATTTAAGATGAAAATCCAAGAAGCCTACTCTTTACAAAGTAAAGGTTGAACTTTAAGATTTAGGACAAACTGGAAGTTGATAAGGCTAAAAAAGTCTGAAATCCAATATTAACTAAAGTAATATGATGATTCCATACATTATATGACTGCTGGAATAAGTTAAATTATCTCTGAAAAAGATAACTTCATGTAGAGTCTACAATTTTTCACAATGTCCAGCATTGAATTAAAAAATTACCAAGAATGTAAAAAACAGAACCAAATGCAAATGCTAGAACCAAAAATTATAAGAACTAAAATAAACTAAAATATGAATTTCTAACAGGCACAGTAGAGAAAAGAATAGCGAATTAAGAGAGAGGGCCATAGAAAATATTCAGATTTAAGTATTGAAAGTAAAAAGTATAGAAAATATAGGAGATACAAAGAGATATGTAGAACAGAGTTTAAAAGTTCTACTATAACTGTTATTGGAATCCCAGAGGATAGGAGACCATCAGTTGAACACAAGCAACATTTGAAAAACTGTTGGCAACTAATTTTATAAAACTGGTAAAATGAAGTAAGTGGTGAATTCAAGAAGCTCCATAAACTGCATTCAGATTTAAAAGAAAACTACACCCAGAACATCATATTCAAATATCTTAAAAACAATGGTTAAAAAGAAAGCATTGAAAATAGAGGAGAAATACACATTGTTTTAAAAGAGCAAAATTAAGACTTAATGTAGACTTTCAAAAGAAACTCTGGAACCAACAGAATCACATCTTTAAAGTTCTGAAAGAAGGCAATAACCAGCAAGAATTCTATAATAATAAAAAAAAATCTGTCAAAAAAAGAGGAATGTTAAATAAATACATTTTCAAACAAACAAAAGCAGAGAGAATTTGTTGCTAACAGACCTACACTAAAAGAGAGTCTGAACGGATTTTGTTCAGGTTTAAACATGGAACTGCTGAAAAAAATTAAGAACACAAGGAAGGATAAATATGTGAGTAAATCTAAATATAGACAATAGTAGTAATGTATTCTGGGTTTTAAAAATAGATGTAGAATTAAAATACATGACACCAGTAGCACAAAAAGTAAAAAGAGAGTGTCTCAGTTAGTTTGGGCTGCTATAACAAAATACTATAGACTGGGTGGCTTAAACAATACATTTATTTCTCATGGTTCTGGAGGCTAGGAAGTCCAAGATCAAGGTGCCAGAAGATTCAGTTCCTGGTGAGAGCTCTATTCCTGGCTTGCAGACAGCAGCCACCTTTTCTTTTTGTCCTCATATGGCAGGGAGAGATGAGAGAGAAAGAGAGAGAGAGAGAGAGAGAGAGAGAGAGAGAGAGAGAGAGAGAGAAAACACACACGCACACACACATGGTTTCTCTTCCTCTTCTTATAAGGACACAGATCCCATTGTGAGAGGCCCTCCCTCATGAGCTCATCTAAACCTAATTACTTCCCAAAGGACCATCTCCAAATACCATCACACTCAGGATTAGGGCTTCCACATATAAATTTTGTTATGAACGTTCACTCTATAGCAGGGAATAGGATGAAGTTAAAGTGTTACAAAGTCCTTGCCTTAACCAAAAAGTGATAACTAACTAACTAACTTAAGATAGACTGCAATAAGCAAAGGATGAATGTTGTAATCTATTATTTTATGGTAAGTAATAAAATTATAATAAATATATAACAATCTAATAGAGCAAATGGACATGTCATTAATCCAATAAAAAGAAAGACAGAAAAACATAGAACAGATGGTAAAATAGGGAACATAATAAGAAGATAAATTTAAATCCAATTATGTCCATAATTATATTAAATTAGTTGTATTAATATTGTAGTTAAATGACAAAGATGGTCAGAGTGAATAAGAAAAACAATATCCAACCATATGCTACTTATAAGAGATACACCTTAACTATAAGGACTCTTAAAGGTTGAAGTAATAGTATGAAAGATATAACATGAAAATATAGCCAAAAGAAAATGGTGTAGTTATAGTCATATCAGGCAGACTCTAAGGCAAAAGGTATCACTAGAGAAAATAATAGTGTTTCTTAATGATAAAGAAATCAATAGGATTTTAAACTTAAATTTAAATATATGTAATAATATAGTCGTAAAATATGTAATGAAAGATATTATGGAAATAAAAGATAGAATAGACAAATCGAGAACCATAATTGAAGATCTTTTGAATACCTATTTTAGTAGTTGATGGTGAAGAATACTGTACTTAACAACTGCAGAATATTAACTTTTTGCTAATTCCCATGGAATATTGCCCCAAATCAACCATATTCTGGACCACAAAGCAAGTATCAGTGGATTTCAAATAACTTAAGTTATACAGAGTATACCCTCTGATCTCAATGCAATTAAGCTAGAAACTATTCATGGAAAAATAAGCAAAAGTCTCTGATGTTAGGAAATTATCAATACACTTTCAAATAACTCATAGGCCAAAGTTAGGATTTCAATGGAAATTAGAAAATATTTTGAATTCTATGTCAGCAAAAATGTGACATACTAAAACTAATGTTTGCAGTTAAAATGTGCATCAGGAAATTTATAGTCATAAATATACTTAGTAAAGAATAAATGCTGAAAATCAATCATCAGATTATATCTTATTATTATTATTTTTTTTATTTCAGCTCATCATGGGGGTACATAAGTTCAGGTCATATACATTGTCCATGTCCTGCCCATCCCCCCAAGTCAGAGTTCCAAGCACGTCCGTTCTCGTTCTCCAGACAGTGCGCCTGGCACTCATCATGTAGTCATACCTCCATCCCGCCCCCCACCTCCCCGGGTCTGCACCTTCAAGCATGACCATTCCCCAGAGGGTGTGCAACGCACTCGTCATGTAGGCATACACCCATCCCCTCCCCCCACCCCCATCCCAGTCTGATATCCAATTGGTATCCTTCCCCGATGTACATTTAGGTGATGATCAGGGAAACCAGTTTTCTGGTGAGTACATGTGATGCTTGTTTTTCCATTCTTTGGATACTTCACTTAATATAATGGGTTCCAGCTCTCTCCAGGAGAACCAAAGAGATGTCGTATCATCGTTATTTCTTATAGCTGAGTAGTACTCCATGGTATACATATACCACAGTTTACTAATCCATTCGTGGATTGATGGGCACTTGGGTTGTTTCCACATCTTTGCGATTGTGAATTGTGCTGCTATAAACATTCGGGTACAGGTGTCTTTGTTAAAGAATGACTTTTGTTCTTCTGGGTATATGCCCAATAATGGGATTGCTGGATCAAATGGTAGGTCTACTTGAATCTGTTTAAGGTATCTCCATATTGCTTTCCATAGGGGTTGCACTAGTTTGCATTCCCACCAGCAGTGTATGAGTGTTCCTGTCTCTCCGCATCCACGCCAACATGTGTTGTTTTGGGATTTTTTGATAAAGGCCATTCTCACGGAGTTAAGTGGTATCTCATTGTGGTTTTGATTTGTATTTCCCTGATGATTAGGGATGTTGAGCATTTTTTGATACGTTTTTTTGGCCATTCTTATGTCTTCCTTTGAAAAATTTCTATTCATGTCATTTGCCCATTTTTTGATAGGATTGTTTGATTTTTTCTTGCTGATTTTCCTGAGTTCTAAATAGATTCTTGTTATCAGTCTTTTATCTGATGTGTAGTATGTGAAAATTTTTTCCCATTCTGTAGGCTGTCTGTTTATTTTCGTGACTGTTTCTTTGGCTGTGCAGAAGCTTTTTAATTTAATCAGGTCCCATTCGTTTATTTTTGTTGTTGCTGCGATTGCCTTAGGGGTTTTCTTCATAAATTCTTTGTCTAGACCAATGTCTGTGAGAGTCTTTCCTACATTTTCTTCTAGAATTCTAATCGTTTCCCATTTAAGGTTTAAATCTGTTATCCACCGTGATTTGATTTTTGTGAGAGGTGAAATCTGTGGGTCCTGTTTCAGTCTTCTACATGTGGCTATCCAGTTTTCCCAGCACCATTTATTGAATAGGGACTCTTGTCCCCAGAGTATGTTTTTGTCTATTTTGTCAAAGATTAGATGGTTATATGAGGATGGTTTTATATTTGGGTTTTCTGTTCTGTTCCACTGGTCTGTGTCCCTGCCCTTGTGCCAATACCAAGCAGTTTTAAGAACCACAGCTTTGTAGTATAGTTTGAAGTCTGGCAAATCAATACCTCCCATTTTCTTTTTATTGCTTAAGATTGCTTTTGCTATACGGGGTCTTCTCTGATTCCATACCAAGTGTATAATTATTTTTTTCTAAATCTGTGAAAAATGATGCTGGTAATTTAATAGGAATTGCATTGAATCTATAGATTACTTTGGGTAGTATAGACATTTTAACAATGTTAATTCTTCCAATCCATGAGCATGGTATGGATTTCCACTTATTTACGTGTTCTGCAATTTCCTTCCTTAGTGTTTCATAGTTCTCTTTATAGAGGTCCTTTACCTCTTTAGTTAAATATATTCCTAGATATTTTATTTTCTTTGTTGCTATTTTGAAAGGTATTGAGTCCTTAATTTGGTTCTCCGATTCAATGGTATTGGCATATATGAATGCCTCTGATTTGTGTGTATTGACTTTGTAACCTGAGACATTACTGAATTCGTTAATTAATTCCAGGAGTCTCTTGGTTGAGTCCTTGGGGTTTTCCAGATACAACATCATGTCATCAGCGAAGAGTGAGAGTTTGATCTCTTCTGTCCCTATTTGGACACCTTTGATTCTGCTCTCTTGTCTGATAGCTCTCGCAAGGACTTCCAAAACTATGTTGAAAAGTAATGGGGACAGTGGGCAGCCTTGTGTGGTTCCAGTTCTGAGTGGGAATGCTTTCAATTTTTCCCCATTCAGTATGATGTTGGCTGTGGGTTTGTCATATATGGCTTGTATCATTTTTAGGTAGGTCCCATTTATGCCTATGTTGTTAAGTGTTTTTATCATAAAAGGGTGTTGAATTTTGTCAAATGCTTTTTCTGCATCTATTGAGAGGATCATATGGTCTTTATTTTTGCTTCTATTTATGTGGTTAATTACATTTATAGATTTTCGTATGTTGAACCACCCCTGCATCTCTGGGATGAAGCCTACTTGGTCATGATGAATTATTTTTTTAATAAGCACTTGGATACGATTTGCTAGGATTTTATTGAGAATTTTTGCATCTACATTCATGAGAGAAATTGGTCTGTAATTTTCTTTTTTTGTTGCATCCTTTCCTGGTTTGGGTATCAATGTTATATTAGCTTGGTAGAATGTGTTGGGGAGAATTCCATCCTTCTCAATATTGAAGAATAGTTTATGTAGGATGGGCACCAGTTCATCTTTGTATGTATGGTAAAATTCAGGTGTGAACCCATCTGGACCAGGGCTTTTCTTTTTGGGAAGGTTTTTTATTGCTGTTTCAATTTCAGTTCTTGATATTGGTCTATTCAGGAATTCTATTTCTTTCTGATTGAGCTTGGGAAGTCTGTGTGTTTCTAAAAATTTGTCCATTTCCTCCTCATTTTCCAATTTGTGTGCATAAGGATTTTTGTAATATTCATAGATAATGTCATGTATCTCTGTGGCTTTGGTTGTGATTTCTCCTTTCATGTTCCTGATGGAAGTTATTAAAGATTTTTCTTTTCTGCTCTTGGTTAGTCTAGCCAGTGGTGTGTCTATTTTATTTATCTTTTCAAAGAACCAACTTTTTGTTTTATTAATTTCCCTTATAGTATTTTTGTTATCCTTTTCATTTAATTCTGATTTGATCTTAATAATTTCTCACCTTCTGCTGGGTTTGGGGTCAGTCTGTTCTTCTTCCTCCAGCTCTTTGAGTCTATTCATTAAGTTGTCTATTTGTAAGTTTTCTGTCTTTTTGAAATAGGCATTTATGGAAATGAATTTTCCTCTCAGGACTGCTTTAGCTAAATCCCATAGATTTTGATAAGTTGTGTCACCTTTGTCATTTAATTCAAAGAATGTTTTGATTTCTGACTTAATTTCTTCCTTTACAAAATTGTTATTCAGGAGAAGGTTGTTTAGTTTCCATGACTTTGAGTAGGAATGAGAGTTCCTGTTAGGGTTCATTATTACTTTTATTCCATTGTGATCTGAGAAGATGCAGGGTATAATTTCTATTTTTTTAATTTTTTTAAGACTTGCTTTATGTCCTAGGATATGGTCAATCTTAGAGAATGTCCCGTGAGCTGATGAGAAGAATGTATATTCAGTGGATTTCGGGTAGAATGTCCTGTAGATGTCAGTCAGGCCCATTTGTTCTAGCATTCTGTTTAAGTCTACTATGTCTTTGCTTGTTTTCTGCTTGGAGGATCTGTCCTGTGCTGTCAGTGGGGTGTTAAAATCTCCAACTATTAAAGTGTTGTTGTCTATCATTTGGTTTAGGTCGAGTAGGATTTGCTTTATGAATCTGGGTGCGCCTAGATTGGGTGCATATATATTAAGTATGGTTATGTCTTCTTGTTGAATTGTGCCTTTCACCAGTATGTAGTAACCGTCTTTGTCTTTTATTACTTTTGTTGGTTTAAAGACTAAGTTATTGGAAATTAAAACTGCCACACCAGCTTTCTTTTGGCTACCATTTGCTTGAAATATCAATTTCCATCCTTTTATTTTCAGTCTAAATGCATCTTTGCCGGTTAAGTGAGTTTCCTGAAGGCAGCAGATACTTGGTTTGTGTTTTTTTATCCATTGGCCTAGTCTATGTCTCTTGAGTGCGGAATTCAGGCCATTGACATTTAGTGAGAGAACTGATAATTGGGGCAGATTTCTGTTTATCTTATTGGGTAGAACTTCATTGCTATGTTTTCTCTCTTGAGCCATTGTGGTGGCTAGAATTTGATCTTTAGCTCTTGGGTGGTTTTACATTCGTGGGTCTTTGTTGTGATGATCCGTGTGTAACTCTCTTTTGAGTACTTCTTGGAGGGGTGGTCTTGTCTTGGTGAATTCCCTCAGTCCTTGTTTATCTGAGAATGTCTTAATTTCTCCTTCATATAGAAAGCTTAGCTTAGCTGGGTACAAGATTCTAGGCTGGGCATTATTCTGTTTCGGAAGAGTGAGAATGGGGCCCCAACTTCTTCTTGCTTGTTAAGTTTCAGTTGAGAAATCTGGCGTAATTCTAATGGGTCTCCCTTTGTATGTTACTTGTTTCTTTCTCCTTACAGCTCGAAGAAGGGTCTCTTTAGTGGATATTTTGGTCAGTCTGACGACTACGTGGCGTGGTGTTTTCCTATTTGCTATGAATCTACCAGGGGTTCTTGGAGCTTCTTGAACCTGTATATCTAAAGTTTTAGCAAGGCCTGGGAAATTTTCTTCTATTATGTCTTCAAATAGTTTATCCAGCCCTTGCTTATTATCTTCTTCACCTTCAGGGATGCCTATAACTCTCACGTTAGGTTTCTTCACAAAATCCCACATTTCTTGAAGACTCTGATCTTTTTTCTTGTTTCTTTGCTCTATCTCTGTGACTGTCTTATTTAATTGGAAAGAGTTACCTTCGATCTCTGAGATTCTGTCTTCTATTTGATCTACCCTGTTCTTGAGACTTTCCACTGTGTTTTGTAGCTCCCTGAATAAATCCCTCATTTCTAGGAGTTCAGTTTGATTTTTCTTCAATATTTCTATTTCTTTAGTGAATTTTTCTTCCAAATCCTGGAATTTTTTTGTGGTTTCTTTGTGTTGGATATCTATTTTTTCTTGCATATCATTCAGCTTATTTATAACCCAAGACTGAAATTCTTCTGGTAACATGTTGGTATTCTGAAACTGGCTTGTGCCAATTGGAGGAGAGATGGTATTTCTCTTTGGGGGTGAGGTTTCCGTTTGTTTTTTTGTGCTCCCCATATTTTTCCACTGAGCCCTTCCGATCTGGCTCTATCGTTAGATCTTTTCTCACAGCTTTAGTCTAGTTAACAGCACGTCTTATACTCTGTTCTTAGGCTGTGAAACAGTCTAGGTATGTTGCTTCCTTTATCTAGAGGGGGAGACTGTTGTGTGTTGTTTAGAGTTTTTTTCTATCTCAGTTGGGGAACTGCTTCTGATGGGTCCTCCCCCAGAGGGTTGGCTTGACCTAAGACCAGTTTGGCAAGTTAAATCACTGTGTTGTGGACTTTCAGTTAGTAGGCAGGATTCACACTATTTGCAAGCAGAAAGCCTCTTCTCCCTCTCTTTTTCTTTTTTTTTTTTTTCTTCCCCCTGTCTTTTGGTTCTTCCTCTGATGTGTGGTTTCTGTCTCTTTCCGCAGGAAAGACACTGGCTAGGTGGAGGAGGCGGTGCCCTCACTCACTCAGTGCCCCAGCTGCTGCAGCTCCCACGGGCAAAGGTCTACACTGTCCCAGTGTTCCCAAGGTCCGGGCTCCACACTCTTGCATCTGGGGAAGCACTCAGTGTTCACACCTGGGAAGGGGACCTTGAGAGGGTCTATGGATCAGGGGATGGAGCCTCCTGGGGACCTGCCTGGCACCCTATGGCTCTGCAGCAGTTAGACCTTGGCCGGCACAATTGCTGCTGCCCACCCGCAGATCACTGGCACTGGGGGGCAATTTTCAGGGTCCGATAGGAATCAGAGCTGGGGGTCTGGAGTACTCAGGAGTATACAGTAGCTCCTAGGCTGGAGGGCCACCGAAAAAGAGAAAAGAAAAAGAAAGGGAAAAAAACAAAAAAAAGAGAAACAATATGAATAACAAGAAGAAGAAAGAGAAAACAAGAAAGAAAAGAGAAAGAAAGAAAGGAAGAAAGAAAGAAAGAGAGAGATAAAAAAAAAAATCCCGCTTTAATATTTCACGCTCGTGGCCCCTCGCCTCGGTGCAGGTCCGCGTCTGTCCCTTTAAGAGATAGGGCACCAAGGAGACCCGCCAGAGTCCAAGCTCCTTTCCGCTTAGCTGTGGGAACCGTGATGGCGACCGTTCGACCGCCGGTCACGGGCGCCGGGGGAGAGTGTTCAGAGCTCAGCAGGCGCCAGGGCCCACAGTGGCTCCCCGGCCTGAAAGCCGCCGTAGGGGAAGAAAAGAGCAAAAAAGTCCCGCTTTAATATTTCACGCTCGCGGTCCCTCACCTCGGTGCAGGTCCGCGTCTGTCCCTTTAAGAGATAGGGCACCAAGGAGACCCGCCAGAGTCCAAGCTCCTTTCCGCTTAGCTGTGGGAACCGAGATGGCGACCGGGCGTCCGCTGGTCATGGGCGCTGGGGGAGAGTGTTCAGAGCTCGGCAGGCGCCAGGGCCCACAGCGGCTCCCCGGCCGGAAAGCCGCCGTAGGGGAAGAAAAGAGCAAAAAAGTCCCGCTTTAATATTTCACGCTCGAGGCCCCTTGGCCCCTCGCCTCAGCGCAGGTCCGTGTCTGTCCCTTTAAGAGATAGGGCACCAAGGAGACCCGCCCGAGTCCAAGCTCTCTCCCGCCTATGTCACCTGTCCTCGGAGCTCCACGTCTCCCGCGGTGATTCTGCACCAATTTCAGTCAGATCCCTGACCGAGTGGATGTGGAGGTCAGTGGGGAGAGCAAGCCGCTTTGCTGTGGGGCTGAACCCGCCTCACTCGTCGGTGAGGCAGGTACGGCCGTCCCACACTCTCCAAATTATCTCGGTCTGATTTCCCACTCGCCTCTGTTTTTTCTTGTTCTCTGTGTCCCACGGTGATTCTCCGTGGGTTCACCCCACCGTTCCTGTGGAGGAGCAATCCTCTAGCGTTGTGGCAGGTCGAGATCCACGCCTTCCTTTCCGGGAGCACAAATCCAGGAGGTCACCTCCACTCCGCCATCTTGCCGCTAGATTATATCTTAAGATTCCAGAAAAAGAACAGCTAATTAAATACAAGAAAATAGAAGGAATTAAATGATAAAGTTAAAAATAGGAATCAATGAAATATAAAATAGAGAAAACTTTAAAATCTTTGGTTCTCTGAAATAATTAATAAAACTGACAATGTCTTAGCAAGTGTGATCAGAAAAATATCAATATTATTAGTATTAGAAATTAAAAGATGACATCACCCTATAGATATTTAAAAAAATTATAGAATACTATGATAGACTACTGTTAATAAACTTGAATATTTTGATGAGATTGGAAAATTCCTTTAAAAAGAAAACGTAGCAAAATGGACACAGGATTACTAGACAATCTAAATCAATGATGATATACTAAAAAGGCAGTATGTCAAATCAAGTTGAGTTTATTCTAAAAATAAATGGTTAATTTCACATCAAAACATCAGTAATTAACAACATTAACAGAATAAAGAAAAGCCACTTGATTTCAATAGATATGTTTCAATAGATGCACAAAAAAATCTGCACAATAGATGCAGATAAAATATAACACCTGGTCATAATCTTAAAATATAATTATTAACAAACTAGGAATAGAAGGAAACGGCCTTAATCTGATAAAGGGTATCCATAAAACAAACAAAAAGAAACAAAATAACATCATACTTAATGATGAAATATTGAGAATTTTCACCTTTAAATTGGGAAGGAACAGCAGGAATGCCTGCTATCATTCCTTTTATTCAACACTATGCTGGATGTGTTAGCATTATAATAAATAAGGATTAGAAAGGAAGAAATAAAACTTTTCTCACTATTTACAAATGTCATAATTACAAGATGTAGGAAATTTAAAAGAATCTACAGATAAACTGCTAGAATTAAAAAGTGAATTTAGCAAAGTCTCTCGATAAAAAAGTCATTTTGCAAATATGTTTCAATATACTAACAATTATAAAACAAAAGTTTAAAAGCAACACCATTTCAACAGCATCTAAAAACATCAATTACCTAGGAATAAAACTAATAAAAGGCATACAAGACCTCTCTACTGAAAGCTACAAAATATTACGGAAAGAAAGGAGAGAGAATCTAAAGAAATAAAAGCGTATACCACGTTCACAGAATGAATAACTTAATATTATAAAGATTTCAATTCACTTTAATTCACCTCTAGTTTTAATACATTACCAATGAAAAGCACAATAGGTTTTGTTTTTGTTGTTGTTTTTAGTTTGTTTGGTAGCATTTGACAAGATGATGCTAAGATTTAGACAAGCTGATAAAAATAGGCAAGCTGATTTTAAAATACAAAATTGCAAATTGGATAGAATCTAAAATATCCAAGACAATCTTGAAGAACAAAGAGGGCTTGCATCCAGATATTGAGAATTATTGGAAAGATACAGTAATTAAAACAGTGTGGTAATGGCTGAAGAAAAAATATATGCAGAAGGAACAAAACAGAGTCCAGAAACATATCCACTCAGGTACAGTCACCTGTTTTATGACAGAGGTGCCATTGCAGTGCAGTGAAGAAATGTTAGTATGTTCAATAAATAGTTGGATCAATTGGATATCCATATAGATAAAAGTGAAATTTGTTTCCTCCCTCACACAATACACAAAAATTCTATTATTCTATTTCTGATATGTCATAGACCTAAAGGTGAAATATTTAGCAGCAAATCTCCTGTGCAGGCAGTTCACAAAAGTGGATATCCAAATGTCTACTAAACATATGGAAAGTATTTAACATCATTAGTCAGAAGTAAAAATGCTCATTAAAACCACAATAAGAAATTAATGCACATTTACCAGAATACCTAAAAAATTTTAATGACCATTCCAATGTTGGTGAGGATGTAGATCAATTGAAATTCTCATGTTGCTCATGAAAGTGTAAACTGATAATCCATTTTTGAAAAATGCTTCACTTTCTACTAATGTGTCTAGTAAAGTTGTCTAACCTATGACCCAGGACATCGTTTTAGTTATATATCCAAGACAAATGGATACCAATGTCCACCACAAGACATGTACAGCAATGTTCATAAAGGTTTGTCTGTAATAGCCAAAATCTAAAAACAACCGTTAACAGTAGAATGAATAAATACGGTAACATATATAATATATATTGACAGCTTTATATATTATATAGCATCTTTATTGAGATATAATTTACATCCCACAAAATTCACCTTTGTAAAGTGTACAATTCAGTGGTTTTTATTTTATTCAGAGTTGTGCAGTTATTGCCATTATCTAATTTTATAATGTTTTCATTATCACAAAAAGAAGCTCCATACTCATTAGCAGTCACTCCCAATTTCCCCTACATCCCCTGGCAACCATTAATCTATGTTCTGTCTCTATGGATTTATCTATTCTGTATATCTCATACAAAAGGAATCATACAATATGTGATATTTTGTGGCTGGATATTTTTACTTAGCATAATATTTTCAAGGTTCATTCCTGAGGTAGCATATATCAGTATTTTATTTCTTTTAATGTGGAATAATATTCCATTGTATGGATAGTACACATTTTATTTGTCTATTCATCCAGCTGATGGATATTGGGGTTGTTTCCACTTTTTGGCTATTATGAAAAATGTTACTATGAACATACATATCCAAGTTTTTGGGTGGACATTTATTTTCATTTCTGTTGGGTGTGAACCTAAGAGTAGAATTGCTGGGTAATTTGGAAGGTATGTTTAACATTTTGAGGAACTGCCAAACTATTTTCCAAAGTGGCTGCACCATTTTACAATGCCATCAGCAATATATGAGGGTACCCATTTCTCTGCCTCCTTACCAACACTGATTACTTTCTATCTTTTTAAATTTAG
Organism: Lemur catta; assembly: GCF_020740605.2. Taxonomy (NCBI): domain Eukaryota; kingdom Metazoa; phylum Chordata; class Mammalia; order Primates; family Lemuridae; genus Lemur; species Lemur catta. Next base: position 73,896,505 of record NC_059135.1, read on the forward strand.
CCATCCTAATGGATGTGGAGTGATAGTTCATTGTGGTTTTGATTTGTGTTTTTCTAATAAGTTAATGATGTTGAGCATCTTTTCTTGTGCTTATTAGTCATTTAAATATCTTCTTTAAAAAATGTCCTTTCAAATACTTTCCCTATTTTTAAATTGGGTTATTTGTCCTTTTATCGTTGCATTGTGAGAGTTGTTTGTATATTCTGGATACAATTCCCTTATACATATGATTTAAAAATATTTTCTCCCATTCTGTGGGCTGTCTTTTGCAGTTTCTTGGTAGAGTCTTTTGAAGTTCTTAAGGTTTTAATTTTGATGAAGTCCAGTTTATCTATTTTTTTCTTTTTTCACTTATGCTTCTAGTGTCATACCTAAAAAACCATTGCCTAACCCAAGGTCACAAAGAGTTACTCCTGTTTTCTTCTAAGAGTTTTATAGTTTTAGATCTTACATTTAGGTCTCTACTGCATTTTGAGTTAATTTTATTACTTTTTTCCTCCCTAATTGTCCTGTCTAGACTCCCCAATACAATGTTAAATAGAAGTGTCAAGAGAAGGCATCTTTGTCTTATTCCTGACCTTAGCCAGGAAGCATTCAGTCTTTCACCTTTCAGTATGATATTAACTGTACATTCTGTAGATACTCTATACCAAGTTTAGGAAGTTCCTTTCTATGTTTAGACTTTTGAGTGTTTTTTCATGAAGTGGTGTTGGATTAACCAAATGTTTTTTTTGTCATCTATTAAGAAGATCATGTAGTTTATGTCATTTATTCTGTTAATAGGATGTTTTACATTGATCAATTTTTGAATGTTAAACAAACCTTGTATTCCTGGGATAAATCTTATTTGGTCATGGTGTACACTAATTTTTGTATGTTGCTGGATTTGATTTCCTAATATTTTGTTGAGGATTTTTACATCTACATTTTAAAGAAATATTGGTCTGTGGCTTTCTTTTTGTATGATGGCTTTTGTTTGGTATCAGGTTAATACTGGCCTCAGAGAATGACTTGGGAAGACTTCCCTTTTCTTTAATTTTTAGAAGAGCTTGTGCAGGATTGGTATTAATTCTTCCTAAAACACTGGCTAGATTTTTCCAGTGCAGTCATATGGGCCCGAATTTTTCTTTGTGGGAAGTTTGTGATTTCTAATTAAAGCTATTTACTTGTTATAGGTCTATTAAGATTTTCTATTTGTTCTTGAGTCAGTTTTAGTAGTTTGTCTTTCTAGTAATTTATCCGTTTCACCTTGATTATCTAATTTGTTGGCATATAGCATTCATAATATTCTTTTACAATCATTTTTATTTCAGAAAGTTTGGTAATGATGGCCCATTTTTGCTTTCTGATTTTAGTAATTTGAGTCTTCTTTTTTCAGTTTTTTGGTCAGTGTTGCTAAAAGATTTCTAATTTTGTTGCTATTTTTAAAAAACCAACTTTTGGGTTTTTCCTCTATTTTTCTGTTCTTTGTTTTCTTTGTTTCCTCTCCTAATTTTTCTTATTTCTTCCTACTTTCTTTGAATTTAATTTGCTCATCTTTCTCTAATTTCTTAGAGTGGAAGTTTAGTTACTGATTGGAGATATTTTTTCTTTTTAAATAAAGGTGGCTAGGTGCAGTGCCTTCCACCTGTAATCCCAGCACTTTGGGAGATCTAGAAGGGAGGATCTCTTGAGGCCAGGAGTTTGATCAGCCTGAGTGACAACTTATCTCTACAAAAAATAAAATTAATTGGGCTTGGTGGCATGTGCCTAGCTACTCAGGAGGCTGAGGCAGGAAGATAGCTTGAGCCCAGGAGTTCAAGTTTGCAGTGAGCTATAATAACACCACTGCACTCTAGCCTAGTCAACAGAGCAAGATCCTGTCTTAGAAATAAATAAAATAAATTTAGGAATTTACAGTTATAAATTTCTCTCTTAGCACTGCTTTTACTGTAGGAATAAGTTTTTTGTGCATTTCCCAAGTTTTTTTAATTTTTAATTTTATTCCATTGTATGATTTCAATCATTTTAAATATACTAAGCCTTGTTTGCCTAATACATGGTCTATCCTGGAAAATTATTCCATGTACACTTGAGGGAATGTGAATTCTTCTGTGGTTGGTGGCTTGTTCTATAGAAGTCTGTTAGGTCTAGTTGGCTTATGTTGTTCTGGTCTTCTATTTTCTTGTTAATCTTCTTTCTTTTTGTTCTACCCATTATTTAAAGTGTAAGATTGATGTCTACAACTGTTATTTTTGAATTGTCTATTTCTTTCTTCAACGCTGTAAATTTTACTTTACGTATTTTGGAGCTATGCTGCTAGGTGCATATATGCTTATAATTTTTAGGCCATCTTGAGGGATTGACCCATTTATTGTTGTAAAATGTCCTTTCTTTGGTCTCTGGTAGCCATTTTTGTCTTAAATTCTATTTTGTCTGATATTAGTATAGCCAATCTAAGTCTCTTTTGGGTACTAGGACTATTTGGTTACAATAATCCAAGAGATTTTTACCATTCTTTTACTTTCAAACTCTTTGTTCTTTGAATCTAAGGTGTATCTTTTATAGACAGTGTATAGTTGGATCATATCTTTTAAAATCTATTTTGCCAATCTCTGTATTTTGATTCAAGTTCTTAATTCATTCACATTTAATGATTACTGATAAGGTATAATTTATATCTACCACTTTGTTATTTGTGTTTTATATGTCTTATTTTTTAAAATTCTCAATCACTTCTTTCTTCTGTATTAAATATTTTCTAGTGTACCATTTTAATTCCCTTGTTGTTTCTGCTATTCTATTATTTTAAGTTATTTTCTTAGTGGTTGCCATGGAGATTGCAATTAACATGTTAAGTTAAAACAATCTGCTTTAGATTAATACCAACTTAATTTCAATAACGTACAAAAACTTTGCTCCACTACAGCTCCTTCTCTCCCTGCTCTTTTGTGCTATTATTGTCATACAAATTATATTTTTATACATGAAAGCTCATCAAAAGAATTTTATGATTGTTTTATGCAGATATCTTTTAAATCATGTAGAAAAAGAAAAGTGTTACAAACGAAATTGCATTTTTACTCTTTGTCTTTTGGTGGTTTGACTATTATTTGTCAGAAGATGAATCTCTTTGTGCTTATCATACTTTGAGTTTGTTGAACTTCCTAGATCTAGAGATTAATGTTATTCTTTAAATGTGGGAGGTATTTGGCCATTGTTTCTTCAGATAATCTTTCTGTTCCTTTCTCTCTTCTCCTAGGATTTCCATTATGCATATGTTAGTACTCTTGATTGTTTAGGCTCTGTTAATTTTTCTTCATAAAAAAATTCTGTTTCTCAGAATTGACAATTTTAATTGAACTTTCTTTAATTTTGCAAATTCTTCTTCTGCCAGCTCAAATCTGTTCTTGAGCTCCTTTGATAAATTTTCATTTCAATTATTCTTTTAAATTGCAAACTTTCTATTTGATTCTTTTTTAAAAAAATAGCTTCCATTTTTTTATATTCTCTGTTTGATAAGACATCTTTCTCACACTTTCCTTTAATTCCTTAGCCATGATTTCCTTTAATTTTTTCTTTTTATTTTTTTTTTTGAGACAGGGTCTCACTCTGTTTCCTGGGCTACAGTGCAGTGGCATCATCATGGCTCACTACAATCTCAACCTCCTGGACTAAAGTAATTCTCCTGTCTTAGCCTCCCAAGTGGCTGGGACTACAGGTGCGTGCTACCATGCCCAGCTAATTTTTCTGTTTTTTTGTAGAGATGGGGCTTGCTCTTGCTCAGGCTGGTCTCGAACTCCTGACCTCAAGCAATTTTCCCACCTTGGCTTCCCAAAGTGCTAGGATTACAAGTTCGAGCCACCACGCCTGCCCTCCTTTAATTTTTTGAACACGTTTATAGTAGCTGATTTAAATTCTTTGCTCAGAAAGCTCAGCATCTGGGATTCCTCAGGAACAGCTTCTGTTAACTGTTTCCCCACTGTGTATGGGTCATACTTCCCCATGTCTTTGCCTATCTTATAATTTTTTGTTGTTGTTGAAAACTGGACTTTTTAGGTAATATAATACAATGTGGTAACTTCAGAAATCAGAATTTTCTCCTCTAAAATTTAATGTTGTGTTTATTGTTGTTGCTCTTGTTTGTTTGATGACTTTCCTGGGCTAATTCTGTAAAATTTGTATTTTTTGTTACATGTGGCCAGTGAAGTCTCTGCTTGGTTAGTTTAGTGGTCAGCTAATGATGACAGAAAGATTTTCTTAAATGCCTTGAAACAATGTCTCCCAGATTTTGCCCAGAGGCTCTGTGTGTGTTTGTGCTGGGGCATGCCTTCGGTGCTCTGGTATTTTGTAAGCCTGCCTTAGCCTTTACTTCCTGCTTGTGCAGAGCCCGAAGTTGTGCCAGAGGTGAGAGAAGAGGGCCTTCCCCGGTCTTTCTGGGGCATGCATGTGGCCTGCTAGGTTTCCAGGAATGTGTTTGAGCATTTCCACATCCACTAGGCACATCTCATTTTCCAGATTTTCCTTTTCAGTTTTTTGGCAAGCCTCTTATTTGTCTCAAATGCTTAGACAGCTGTAATGTTAAACAATTGCCACTGAGTGATTTTGACAAATGCCTTGGAGATAGAGCTCTCCTCACTGAGTGAACTCTGAGTAAGGTAAAATAAAGATATGTTTTGTGAATAGGGCTTTTCCAGGGAGCTGCCAGGCAGAGCAAATAGTGACAGTTCACTGAGGAGTTTTGGGGAACTTCAAACCCATTCTGCCCCTTTCAGTGTCTGCTAGAGTGGTTTTCACAAAACGTGGCTCAAGGCTGCTGATTTTCAAAGCTACCATGGATCTGGGAAGAGGACTATGGTAATAGGGCAAGTTAAAATGCCACAAAACTCACTGTTCGTACCACAATTCATTTGTTTTTCTTTAATAAATGCTTGCACTCAGATTAGTGCAAGTTTTTGGTTTATTTCCAGACTTCTGAAAAAGTTAATTGTGACCATTTTTACTAGTGTTCTTATTGTTTTATAGAAATAGAAATTTTCAGAGGTACTTATTCTGCCATTGCAGAAGTGCTTCTATTTTGGTGTTTTCTTAAATTGAAATAGTCTCTGGCAATAAAAAGAAGGAACAACTACTTCATGCAACAACATTGATGAATCACAGAGAAATAATGCTGAACCAAAGAAGCCAGACACAACAGAGTGCGTCTTGTATGATTTTATTTATGCGAACCTCTGAAATGGTTAAAATGAAAGTCAGAATAGTAGTTTGGGGAGGAGATATTAACTGGGATAGGCATGAGAGAACATTCTAGGATATTGGTAATGTTCTATATCTTTACCTGAATGAGAGTTACACATGTGTATTCATTTATTAAAATTCTTTAAGCAATACATTTTGTGAACTTTATTATATGAATATATACTCTTGTAAAAATAAAAACTTAAATGACAAATGAAAGTAAATGGTCAACCTCAAGGCCCTTCTTTAATTCTTGGGTAGATTTCCTTGTAGAGTTTTGTAGAAATGAAAGTTTTTATATTCGTAGTTAAGAGTTTCACATATGTGCCACTGAGACACAGGAATTATTTGTTTCTAATATTACTACTACTAACAAAAACTTATATGTATGCTATTATTTATAGTTTTTAAACTGCTTTCCCATATATTATCTCATCATCTGTGCAACTCTTGAAGTTGAATTTCAAATGTTACTTTTTCCAAATGAGGAGACTCAGGTATAGAGAGAGTCACAGAATTTGTGAAGGGTAGAGTCAGGATTGTCTTATTCTTATATTATATTAATATTATTATGCTTTTCTACCTCACTCTCTGCTATGTCAGTTTCTTTAGAATATTGTTAGTCACCAACTTACCAAAATTAGATTTGGTATCCAAGGTTTTAGAATTCTCTGTTAGGTCATTCATAAAGGATGATATTAATTCTTAATTCTACAAATAATCCCAGGATTCTAGGGATAGGAAGAATTTTTGAACTTCCTTTTTTAAGGCTCTCTGTGAGATAGAAGTGTATTTGTCATCCAATTCAACATATCTTTTGATGAGATTTCTCAATGCCCACTCATTACAATATCATATACTTTTTATGACAAGGGAGTCATTCCATGACAATACTAGGTATTTCTGCAGCTTGATCTTTCTCTGCCTTCCACTCAAATGTAGAAAGATGGATTATAAATCTATGATTCCACTCTAGATATTTGAGGAATATCAGAACCTGCCCTTATACCTTACCAATCTTTTCCCTACTTAATTTAGGCTTTCCCCCTGTCATTTACTAAACACTGACATATTGGATGAACTTTTCCCTATCAAAAGAGATCCTTGTCTTGTCATTTCATCTATGCTACAAGGCTTTCCCCTGGAAAACAGTACTCTGTTTAAGACCTGGTCGGTGATCAATATAAAAGTTCTCTTTGTTTGTTTGTTTCGGATACATCATGACTATTAGATAATGTTCTTCCATGTTTATGTACATTTGCAACATCTATTTCTTTTCTTTAAGTGATTTAATCTGCATTTGCTCCCATTAAAGGTCATCAGATTTGTGAAGATGACTTTGAATTCAATCATGTTTTCTTAAGTAATAGGCATGCCAGTTCATTTGGCATCTTTGGCTAATTTAATAAGTATATTCTCAACATAAATTTGAAATCACAAATGAGAAAAATAAATAGAACAGGACTCACAAAGCTGCTATGTATTTGTGGATAGCTACTAGAAAGCTTTAATTTGCTTTTCAGGCAAATGAAGAATAGAACACAAGTGGGAAAGTGCTATTTATAAAGAGAATAAGGGGCTTGGGAAATTTATTTATGCTTTTGCAATTAAGTTCTAAATAGTTGATGAAACACCACTTTCAGATCCCAAACAGAAAGCAACTTCAGCTGAGTTTTCTCTGCCCTTCATCTTGAGCAAAAGCTTATTTTCTCGACCACTTTATAATTTAAGTGGGCAGAGATCTCTCCTCCAGATACCTCTTTATAGCCTGATACCATTTTCCCTCTCTAGAACACACACATTACATTCACCAAAAAACCATACACACAATCTGGTCAATCCCACAACCAATATTACTACCCTCTTGGGCAATTTCAGGGACAAACTATAGCTCGATGAGGTGAGTTACTGTTGCATGTTGCTTCATTATCTTAGTACTGCCTGAAAGCAGTAAACCATCTCTCCTAAGCGATCTCAATTCTTTCATTTGCTGCAGTCTACTTGAATTCAAACCCTTGACATCACTGCCTTTTCTTTCTGTTCACTCTACTTCCATTCTCAAGCCAAGGTCAAATACACTTTTTTGAAAGAAAACTATATCTTTGACGATATAGTTCTTTATATAGACGATATAGGTCTTTTTCTGCTTGGACAAGCTCCAGGCTCAAACTGCAGTCCTTGTAGCCATCTGAGTGTCCAGCCTGTCCAGGGTCATTGGGATTGAACCCACAGAAATCCCATGATCAGCCTTCTTTCCTTTATTTTGATTATGTGAAAATATGCACAGATCTCCTGAGCTCAGCCTTTAGTTATCAGCCCTTTGTGGGCTTGTTCTTTCCCTTCTTTTCTCATGTTCGTTACTGTCTGGACCTAGAGTTTCTTCAAAACCTTACTTCCTCGTAGTTACTATTATTAATATGTTTTACGCTACTATAAAGAAATACCTGGGGCTGGGTAATTTATAAAGAAAAGAGGTGTATTTGGCTCACCGTGCTGCAGGCTGTACAAGAAGCATCGTGCAAGCATCTGCTTCTGGAGAGGCTGTCAGGGAGATTCCAATCAAGGCAGATGGCAAAGGGGAGCAGGCATGTCATATGGTGAGAGAGGGAGCAAGAGAGAGGAGGGGAAGGTGCCAGGCTCTTTCAAACAACCAGCTCTCTCATGAACTGAAAGAGGGAGAACTCACTCATTATTGTGGGGAGAGCACCACACCATTCATGGTTCACTAGGGACCTGCCACCATGACCCAAACAACTCCTATAAGGCCCCTTCAACATTAGGGGATGAAATGCCAACATGAGATTTGGAGGGGCCAAATATTCAAAGTATGTCAGCTACCTTGTGTAACTCCACACCATGTTTCCTCCCCCACCTGTAAACATACACAGACAACATGAATCACCTACTGAGTAGCCCCCAGCTTCTAGCAGTCAGGGATCACTACCACTTTTATCTCTCTACTTTCCCCTTTATGCTATCAAATGCAATAAAATAATAGTACATTTTACCTCAATTATATTTTAATCCCTGTCTCTGGATTTAGATTGGATTTAAGAGATGAGGTCAAGGGCAATTCAGAGAATGTCTAATAAGATGCACCACAGCAAAAGAAATGGAGAATGTACTTTAATGTTCACTTATTTGCTTTAATTTTTGTTATGGAAAATTTTAAACATATACAAAAGTAGAAGAAAATTATATTGAACCCCCAGGTCTATCACCTGGCTTCTACTATTATTATAGTCTTCTTGGGTTTATTTTTAAAAGAAATATTTTTGGTCATTATATTGTATTAACATTGCTTTCACAAGAATTATTATGCCCCAGGATCAATCTACTCATTATTCTGAATTTAGTCCTGAAACCAAACTAAAACACCGGTGGGGGATGAGAAAGGGTAACATGGGGGAAGATAAAGAAAAACAAATTGAATAAAGGTATTTTAATTCCAGGATTAGCTCTCCCATATTATCTTTATCACATAAGCCAAATCACAACACCACATGTGTTGTAAATTCTCCTTTGAAACAATGGGCTACGGGGAATTCTCTAGATTATTGGAGTTTACTTTTCTTTCATCACACAAGTGATGTCACAGTTACCCTACATTGTATGCTTCAGTGAAACCTCTGGACAGAAGATTGGATCAGTTTCAACCTAGGCAGGTTAACGTCTGGGATATCTGTTTATGATGAAGTATTAGCAGCTGCAGCAGCTGCAAGAAGAGGGAAGAAGCTTTCAAAGAGCTAAAAGAGTACAGTCTTGTATACCCCATTTCTAGGTAGTTGAACAATTTGGCAAAGTTACAGTGAAAGAGTAGTTAGTTAGCTATGGCTATACTTGTAGAGATGAATCAATTGATGGTGCAAACCTGTGATGAGGTTCGTTTTCTTCATATTTTTACTGATGTCCTAATGAAAGAATTCAGAACATAGTTTTAGACTCCTAGGGAGCTGAATCGAGTGATTTGTCAATATGTTAGAGGATAAAAGAGAAAAGACCTTGATAAGTTGGTAAAATATTAGTCCAAAATCAGGGTGTGAAATCATAGGTGATAAATACAAGGTGAGGCTTAAGCACAAATAAACTCCCATAAATGCAGTTTAAGAAACAATCCTTTCTACTACACTTTCCATTTGATAAAATTATACAACATTTCCATGTTGTTCAGAACACTTTAAAATTCTGTAGACAAACTAGAGGAATTTCCAACATTAACAGCAAAATCGACAAAGGTAGAGGAAAGTTCAGCTTTCGAAACCATTACAAAGGTATGAGACTACGTCTTGAGGAAGGTACTATGTATAAGAGGGTTTAAAATAAAGGAGAACACCTTGTATTTGGGCCTAATTCCCTTTCTTTTAGGTAAAACAATGTGTTTTGCTTATTTCTCTTTCCAAGGCGTGGCTTCATTGGTGTACTTTTTAGTAGAAGGAGTCCTGTTAATGAAGAGGGCTGTGATTGACATCCCACTCTCACTAATGGCAAATGGTTTGTTTGGGACTTGGGCTATAAAGGAACAGCTCCTCTTGGCAAGAAGTCTCCTCCACCCCCTTCTTTAAAATGTCATATATTCCCATAATTCAAAATCTTTAAAAATATAAAAAGGCACAGTGAAAAGTTTTGTTCTTCCTCTATACACTATTTGCACAGCTTTCTCGCGCATATATACAGCCATAATCACTTATTATTTTCTTAAATGTTCTTGCATTCTTTATGTGTACAACAGAAAAATATGAATATATAGTTGTAATCCTTCTGTTTTTACAAAAAGTAGAACAAAATATACACTATTTTATCCATCACTTTTTTTGTTGTTGCATTTAACAATGTGTCCTGATGGTCAATATTAGAGAGCTTCCTCATTCTTTTTTTTTTTTTTTAAATACTGCTGTGTAGTAGTACACTCTGTAAATGTACAATAACTTTTTAACCATTCTTCTATTGATGGGCACTTGAGTTGTTTTGAACTCTTAAATTCCAAATAATACTGGCATGGATCATGTTAACACATAATGTCATTTCACATGTGGACAAGTACATCTATAGCATAAATTCCTAACAGTGCAACAAGTCAAGGGGTATATGCAGTTCCAAACAATCAAGCTCTTAAACCATTACTAATCTGAAAAATGGCATATCAGTGTAGTTTTGATGTGCATTTCTCTTATTTTAGGTGGACTTGATAATCTACTTATGTTTACAAGCCATTTGCATTTTCTTTCTATGACTTGACTGGATATATTTTTGCCCATTTTTCTATAATGTGGTTGATCTTTTGCCGGTTTCTAGCAGCTTTTGTGTATTACAAAGATTTGTATTTGTTTACAATATGAGTTTCTCAGGTTATCATTTATCTTTTGACTTTGTTTATAGTTCTTTGTGTTGTTAAATTTATCATTTTCTTTTATTTGATGGATTCTGGATTTTGAGTCACAAATATAAAGGCCTTCTCCAGTGCAACGTTAAAAAGAAATTCCTGTGCTTTCTTCTAATGTTTACATTCTCTCAGCATTTTATATGTAAATCTTCACTTCATTTGAAATTTCTACTGGTTTTACTGGCATATGCTTCCCCATAGACAACTGATTCCTGCCAGATATTATAACTATATGCCTGGAAAACTCAAGAGACTTTAACTGAAAAACTTTAGCAAAGTAGTGGGACACAAAATTAATACACAGAAGTCAAACAACAAACAGTATGAATGTGTAACAGAAGAAAGAACCCAATTAAATAGAAAAAAAAATCTCTTCCCTCAGATAGTCTATCACCATTTATTGAAATGTTTTTCTTTGTCCTACTGATTTGAAATGCTGTCTTTATCATATATTGAATTGAAGTATGCTTTTGGAATTATTTTTGGACTTTAATGTTCAGTTTGTTGATTAACTGGTGCCATACTGTTTTAAGTATTCAGGTTTTTATAATATATTTTAATATCTGATAGTGCTAATTCTCTCTCATTGACCTTTTCCCCAGAATATTCCTGATTATTTTTAGTTAATTATTTTTGCATATAAACTTTATGATCATTTTGCCTCGTTTCAAAAAACCCATCAATATTCTTCTCTTTGGGCTCATGTTGAAATGATAAATTAGCTTAGAAAGAATTGATATCTTTTTGATATGAACTTTGCCGACTAGGTACATCTTTTCTTTGTTCAAAATTTCCTGTATGTCCTCCAGCAGTGTCTTAACATTTCTTATTAAATTTATTTTTATGTATTTTATTTTTTTCTATCTAAATGAGTACTTTCTTCAATTATATATTCAGTCTGTTTATTGTTTGACTTTTGTATATTAATTTTGTGCCCCACTACTTTGCTAAATAGTTTTTCAATGGAATCTCTTGAGTTTTCCAGGTATATAATACCTGGCAAGAAGAATCCTAATGAATGCCACAGAGGAGAAGAAATTGTGCTTACAAAGTTTAGTGGATGGAGGTTCCTTCTGATCAATCTCAGAAAGGGTAAATATGGTTATATTGGAGATTCTTTGTACCCTAGATCAGGTGGTGCCCAGTGTTCAAAAAGCATAGAATCATTTTAGGAGGGATATACCTGAATGAGGATTGTATTGAAACAGAAATATTGCATTATTATTTTCATCTCAGCATTGTTCTTGCCATCACATCCTACACTTATATAGCACCTCTATTTAAAAAATACCTAATACAAAGCTACTTATTGTTATTATCAAAAATTTAAAAAATATCTCTAGGATATCCATGCAAGACTAAATGGACTTTAACTTTAGTATAGTATGATTAAAAAATAAATAAGAAAAACAAATCCAGCTGTATGCAACCAACTACCCATCAGTCTTACAGGATTGTGTTTAAGTGGCTTAAGTGAATTGCTTTTTGTTTGTGATGGGCACAGCAAATCCTCCTTGCTGGAGTTTCTAAACCCTCCTCACCTAACAGTGATCTCCTTTGTTGATCTTCAGGGCATGGTGTCTCGTCTGTTTAGTTTGGCCTTTTATTTGACTTTCATTGACTTTGTGGCCAAGCCTGTTTTCTTTGTTTGATATGTTAGCTCAGATACGTAGGTGAACTCAACTACTTAGTGATGGGCATGTAATTTGTAAAAAAAAACACATATTGGATTTGATGAGAGAATATAATTTTTCCTAGCAAATAGAGAGGTAAATGTTTGACTTTTGAGTAGCATCTTGCTATCTTTTGAAGGAGTTGTCCAACTGTGTTTTGCTAGGAGACACAGACTTTTGGTTACTGAATTTCTACCAACTTTTTTCTATATACAGCTTTCTGCCTTAAATTAGATGGGGACAATTTGTCTTTTTTAATGCTTCCTAGGATATTAGCACCTTTTAATGCTAGTTTCTGGAGAGCTGCAGCTGTCACTCAAATCTTAGTACTGAGCTAGCCATTATAAAGTGAAATTTGGTATGTTGAAGAACATTTTCATTTAAGGTACATCTCAAGTTGTGCCATGTTTCTAATTGTTAGAAAAATATAACACATATCAGGAAGTTGTGTCAATGAATATAAATGATGTGCAATGGAGAAATCCAAAGTTGTGGCTATGTAGATATATACTTATTGGTACTGAAATCTTGCTTTCCTCTAGTAAATTCAACTTTACTGCTTTGTTTCAGATACAGTTAAATTTTAATATTTTACTTTTTGTCTACAAAATTCTCCAAAGAAAGCCAAGATATAAAATGCTTTTAAAATCCCAGAGTTTTATATAAATTTTAGTTTTTCTCTGAGATATTACTTCTGAAATAAAACCATTAAAACTTCAGATCAAATAACACGAAGAATTGAAATCTTAAAGCACTTATCATTCTTATCTGAAAGATACTGGCAATTGGAATGCTGTTATTGATAGGAGGCTTTTGTTGGCTCCAAATGGAAATTACTTGTATAAATGTTCCTGTGTAATCTCTGTTTATGGGATAGAGACCTTAGGGGATGTTCGAAAGGGTGTTGCCTATTTTATGGGCCTTGTTGTTTGCCAACATACTTGAAGTTTCAATATTCAAAAGTCATTGATATAATCTTTTCTTTTATTGATGTGGTTTAAAAAAGTTTCAGGTATCTACCTGAAAATGTTTCTCAAGAGCATTTCCTTATATCTGGGATGTGCTATGACTTTTACCCTCTTTCTTTTTCTCTTTTGAACTATTTCAAAAACATAGTGGTTTTTAAATGTAGTGCACCTTTCAAAGGAAAGAAGATTTCCAGAAAGAACAGAAGTAGAGCCAAGCCCAGATTTCTTCATATGGTCAGCAAAAGGGCAAAGGAAGGCCCTTTCTACTGTTTTATAATTGACAAAGACAGGAGAATTCTTTATTAAAGAGGTCCCTAATTTTATTCTTGAAAGTTTTTGATTATGCCAGTCTTCGGCACAAATTAATATCAAATCAAGAATCAAGAACTTGAAACAATTTTCTACCTTGTGGATGGTGGAAGTGTGAGGCAGCAGGTAGACCACAGGGATGGGGCTGAGGAGATTATTTCTTTTTTAATTTCAGCAGTTTTTAATAAAAGTTATATATGTGATTACTCCATCTTCTAAATCGTTTCTTCCTTACATTTGCCTTTTTCCTTTCCTACTTGGCTAGATTTGGCTTTCTCTTCAAGGATGTTTTTTCGTGGTCTTTGTCCAGTTTTAGCTTGATGACAACCACTCTGCTGGGGTGAATGTGGACAGCTGTACCATTAGCCTCCCCCCAACAGTGTACATGACATATTTCTTCTTGTAAACTTGAATTATTTTGAAAATTTACTGGCCTTTGTAGCATCCTTGTACAACCTGTACTTCATCATCCTTTTGGGTGGGCATGGATCGAACACTGCATTTCTGACTCAGGTCTTTGGAGAGCAGGGAAGACATAATCTTCCTGTGAATGTGGGAAGGTGCATTGAGATGCCTTTATGGTTCTTGCTGCCATCAGAAGTCACAAAGGAAATGGACTTTGTCTTGGCTGCTACTGCTTCAGTGATGGTCACAAAAGGGAAGAGAAAATGGGTTTTCAGAGCAGTTTTTCTAGCCATACTCTTTGGTTTACCTGAGTGTGTAGGTTTACCATTCTAATCTGCACTCAGTGTTTTGTCTGGCCTACTGAGTGTTTTTTCTTCTAAAAGCTAGGATTTATAATTTTCACAAACTGGGAATCCTAGTTAGGCATTTATCTGTACTCTTTTAAACAAAGGTTTGATTCCATCATTTGTATTGTTGTTGTTTTTTTTTAATTTCAAAGAGACATGTTTTAGTCACATTAGAAAGAGAATGAATGGGCTCTGAGTCAGACATGTCAGAGTTTGACGCCATATTACTCATGTACTGACCTTTTCACTTCTTAAAATAATTATATAACATCTCATCTATAAGTTTGTTGTAATAATAATAATATTTGCACATATACTGCTTATCGTGAAGTGTAGTTTGGGGAACACACTTTGAGGAAATCTATCTATATTCACCTCATTTCCCAATTCAAATCCTGATGATATAGGACCTGTTATAAAAATTCCCTGAGATCATCCTTGTGAAGTTCTACCTAGAGTCTAACACATGATTGGCACTCTATACATATAGGTTTCTTTTAAATTTCTTTGAGGTATTTGAAAGTCTATTTATTTTTGTGAAAGGGCTTGTGTTTGAAAAATTAAAAAATATATACTTTCATTTAATCATCAGATCTTTGTTGTGCACCTTCTTTATGCCAGGAACAAGTTTAAGAGCTGGGAATATGTAGTGAATAAAACTGAGAATATTTAACAAATATTAAATTTATACAAGATTTTGTATTCTTGTGGGGAAGACAAACAATAAATAAAATAAACATGTAAAATATGTCAAATGAAGATCAACCACTGTAGGAGAGAAGGTTGTGCCAGGAGCAGGTAACATTTGAGCAGAGACTTGAAGGAGGTAAGGGAGAGGGCCATTTGGATACCTGGAGGAAGAGAGCATGGCAGGTACATTATCCTGAAGCAAAGAGGCTGGGTCGTCTAGGGTGGAGTAGGAAATGCAGCCAGACAGATAGCAGAGGCCACATCATGTGGGACCTTATAGGCAATATAAGAACTTTGGATGAATGAAAGTGGAGCCAAAAGAGGGGTTTGAACAGAGGAATTACATGATCTGACTATAGTTTAACAAGAAAGCAGTCTGGCTGCTCTGTTGAGAAAACACTATTAGAAGGAGCAGCACAGAGGCAGGGCAGGCCAGTGATCCGTACAAGCAATGATGCTGGCTTGGACCACAGTGGTAGGTCGCAGAGGAGGCAGCGAGAAGTGGTTGGGATCTGGATATATTTTTCAGATAGGGCTGAAGGATTTTTGTAGGGTGTGGAAAAAAAGAGGCGAGTAAAGGATGACTCCAAAGTTTTGGGCCCAAGAAACTGGAGTTACTGGTACCTGAAAGAGGAAGGCTGCAATGTTAGCATATTTGCAAAGAGAGGGAGGGGTGAGATCAGAAGTTCGGATTTGGATATGTTAAGATTAAATGCCTATTGGATTTAGAAGTGGAAGTGTTCAGTAGGCTCTGAAGCCATGAAAGTGGATGAGGGCTACCCACAGAAGAGTATACAAGAGCCCAGGTCCTGAGACCCACTAGCATTAAGAGGAACTGCCCATGAGGAGGAACTGTCTGAATTGCAAGTATATTACTTATAGTGAAAGTATAGTTTGGGGAATACATTTTGAGGAAATTTATCTATATTCACCTCACTTTCCAATTCAAACCCTAAGAGAATGTGACATTTGCTTCCTTGAAATACCAAATATTGCATATCTGTTGGTTAAGAAGCATAGAACTCTAGAAGCCTTCAAGGAATTTCCATAGAGAGTAGGCAAAAAATCATCTCTATACTGGAGACACTAAAAGCCTTAAAATAAAGCCTTGAACAAGCATTAGTAAATTTAGAATTACCTTATAAATAATATCAACAGTAGAAAAGTGAGTAATGGACAGGATTGGGGCATGATAGCCAGTGCTTTTAGTGAGTAGAGCCATGTGGCATTTAGAAATGGCTTATGAAAGACATGAGCGTTGATCCAAGTTCAGGAGGAAGAGAACATGGATTGGCAGAAAGGAGACAATTTCAAATTTGAGAATGGCCTATTGGCCACTGGACTAGGAGGACTAGATTTTTTGGTGAGTGAGTCATTTTTTTCTTTTTTTTGAGACAGAGTCTTGCTCTGTTGCCCAGGCTAGAGTGCAGTGGCGTCAGCCTAGCTCACAGCAACCTCAAACACCTGGGCTCAAGCGATCCTCCTGCCTCAGCCTCCCAAGTAGCTGGGACTACAGACACGTGCCACCATGCCTGACTAATTTTTTCTATATATATTTTTAGTTGTCCATATAATTTCTTTCTATTTTTAGTAGAGACGGGGTCTTGCTCTTTCTCAGGCTGGTTTTGAACTCCTGAGCTCAAATGATCCACCCGCCTCGGCCTCCCAGAGTGCTAGGATTACAGGCGTGAGTCACCATGCCCGGCCTCATTTTTTTCCTTATTATATCACTCAGGATCCCAGCAGGAAACAGATGGCTTACTTAAAGGGAGCAATTGAGGAGAGTTTGATGAAGGAACTATTTATACAGTTGTAGGCAGGGTTAAACCATTGTGTGATATCCTACTGGTGTCTCTCATTGGTGGGTCCTGCAGGAAGCCAGAGGGCAAGCAAGCCTAGTAATGTGGTCCACAGAGCAAGTGGGAGGGATGCAGAGTGGATGTGAGGGGTGCACTGAGACTATTCAGCCTCATGTCTCCGTTAAAAAAGTGTATAATAAGGTTCTGAGAAGAGTTAGAAGATTATGAGAATTTCATCACCAGTAAGAACTTCAAACAATCAAAAACTGAATAGTGTACTCCCAAACCCCCAATGTTCAGTCTTTTTTTAAAAACTTTTCTCCTTTTATCTCTTCCTTTTTTTTTTGTGCATGTCATTATTGTTTTCATTTGTTTGTTTGTTTTGTTTTGGCTGCTGTGAGTTCTGCCCAGATTTGTTGTTTAATATTTATAAAGACCTTGATATCCTTCTTCCTATTTGAGAAGAATCTGCTTTTAAGTAGGGGACCAGGTTCTCAGGCTATACAAACTCTCACTTGGTTGTGGCACTGTGCAGATAGTTTTATAAGTCTTAGCAATATTGAGACCCTATTTTAACTTTTCTTCCTATTTGTTGTAATTGGATAATTTGTCACCAAAATATAGGGTGTTAAAAGTCTCAGTCTTGTAAAATAGTGAGTTCTCAAATTGTAATTTTTTCCCCTTCCACATGCTGTTAAAGTTTCTTATGGACCTCAATATTTGCAACCATTGTCCTTCTGACTCTATAACCTTCTCATTATAGACACCTAGTGAGCATATTTAGGCCAACTATATAATTAGCGTTAGTAAGATGAGATAGAGACTAAAGAAGACAAATCACAAAGTTACAATATTAAGGATGTGAAATATTATCTTGAAAACTCTCTGAGAACAAACTTCATAATCTATTAGGAATATGCAAACCATTTGCAAATATCCATTACTTTCTCCTAAGTGCATGTAGCTTTTGTCAATGACTGCTAATTGCCCCCTGGCTTATTGGTTCTCCACTTCTTCCTTTAGTAATGGAACCCCAATAATTAGCTGAGCACATGACTGCCCAGATAAAGACTACATTTCCAGCTTCTCTTTTTTTTTTTAATTTCAGCATATTATGGGGGTACAAATGCTTAGATTACATATACTGCCTTTGTCCCATCCAAGTCAGAGCTTCAAGCATGTCCATCCCCCAGATGGTGCACACTGCACCCTTTAGGTGTGAATATACCCATCCCCTCCTCCCCCTCCCACCTGCCCAACACCCGATGAATGTTACTACTATATGTGCACATAAGTGTTGATCAGTTAATACCAGTTTGATGGTGAGTACATGTGGTGCTTGTTTTTCCATTCTTGTGACTCTTCACTTAGTAGAATGGGCTCCAGCTCTACCCAGCATAATACAAGAGGTGCTAGATCACCATTTTTTTTTTGTGGCTGAGTAGTACTCCATGGTATACATATACCATATTTTATTAATCCTCTCATGTATTGATGGGCACTTGGGTTGTTTCCACATCTTTGCAATTGTGAATTGTGCTGCTATAAACATTCTAGTGCAGATGTCTTTTTTATAGAGTTTCTTTTTTTCCATTGGGTACATGCCCAGTAATGGGATTGCTGGATCAAATGGTACTTCTACTTGTAGCTCTTTGAGGTATCTCCATATTACTTTCCACAGAAAAGAAGACCCAAAAGGCAATCACAGCAACAACAAAAATAAATAAATGGGACCCGATCAAATTAAAAAGCTTTTGCACAGCCAAGGAAACTATCACAAGAGCAAACAGACAACCTACAGAATGGGAGAAAATATTCACAAGCTACACATCTGATAAAGGGCTGATAACTAGACCCTATATAGAACTCAGGAAAATCAGCAGAAAATCAAACAACCCCATTAAAAAGTGGGCAAAGGACATGAACAGAAAGAAACTTCCAAAGAAGATAGACTAATGGCCAAGAAACATGAAAAAAATGCTCAACATCTCTAATCAACAGGGAAATGCAAATCAAAACCACAATGAGATATCCCAGCTACTCTTGCTGCTATGTTTGGTCATATATTTTAGAATATGGCCAGTAATATGGGAGCAGAATACAGCCACACTGGTGAGCACCGCAAAAGCCATCTTAGAGCATGGGATGAAAACCATGTCATAAGGATGGCGGAAAGTAAAGGAGAAAGTACCTAGGTCCCCAAGACTGTGGAGCTGCCATATGACCCCCACACTGCTTATGTTCCAGCTCTTTCATAAGAAAGAAATCAACGTCTTTTTATTTGAGCCACTGTTGTTTTGGCCTTCATGACAAGAGCCAGACTTGTATCCCATGGCCCTTCTAATAGAGGCCAGTGTGCTACTGTACAGTAGTAGTTGTTCTTTATTATCTGTTGATAGAGAAAATTCATAATGACAAAGAGGTATTATAAATGCAGGAAGATTTTAAGTGAATATTTAATGAAACACAGCTACATACATTTGAAAAATAATAGTACTTATTATACATTGGTGATATGTGTTATATATTCACTGTATTGATAATGCTTGGACTAGCATGTAGATTTAAGGACTCTTTGCTAGACCCCCTCCCCCAAACTAGTTTTTAAAGTCTGTGGACTTAGGCCTTAGAGTTAAAAATGAGATGGAGCAGTATGGGATCCAGCTCAGAAGATGCCAGTGGAATCTGAAATGCCACTTAAACTATAAAGTTGTTGATTTTAACTAGGTCAATGAAGAGAGCTTAGGCCCAGTGGGTCCAGTATCTAGAGTACTGTCTTCTATAGTAGACATTGTGGTGATTTCCCCAGCATCCCTTTGCCACTTTGCCATTGCATCACAGCCATTGCACTTGGGCAGGTGTACTGGGTTGGTTTCTCTCCTCTAATTTATATTTATCCAGAACCTGTGAATGTGACCTTATTTGGAAATAGAGTCTTTTCAGATATAATCAAGTTGTGATGGGATCAACTGAGTGGTCACTAAGAGTGAGCCCTAATCCAACGACTGCTGCCCTTACAAGAAGAAGGAATTTTAGACACTGACACAGAAGGAAGACAGCCATATGAAGACAGAAGCAGAGATTGGAGTTATTCTGCCACAAGCCAAAGAACACCAAGGATTGCTGGCAATAACCAGAAGCTGGAAGAGGTAAAGAGGGATTTTTCCCTAGAGCCTTCAGAGGGAGCATGGCCCAGCCAACACCTAGATTTTGGACTTGGAGCCTCCAAAATGGTGAGAGAGAGGAGATTTCTGTTGTTTTAAGCTACCTAGTTTGTGGTGGTATTTTATTATGGAAGCCGTAGGGAACTAATACAGTGTGATTGATCCTGTCCTCAGCTGTAGGCTTGGATGGTATTCAAACTGTTTAACAACCAGTACATGATCCATCCAAACAGAATAGATGTCTGCTGCATTGCTGGAGTAGGATCCAAATGGATCCTTGTTTTGAAGATGTTAACTTTTTAGGTGCTGGGTAGTGGAGAAATCAGGGGGATTCCAGGCTGGGTTGCTGGTGCATGAACACTTTGGGTGAGGAAGGGGGACTCAGAATATTGGCTGCTTATCGTCTGGTATAGAAGCATTTCAATATTTTAAACACCTATGAGGTTGTGTGCCAGGCATATGCCCTGGCTGGTTTAAACCAATATGCTTTTCCTTCTTGACACCACAAATGACTCAAGAGCAACAATTCAAATTAAGCCAATCAGAATGTAGCTCAGGACTTTGACTTTTTGGGCTGGGGGAGAACATGCCTTTTTTTGGGAGATGTGAGTGAGAAAGAACATGGCTCTGGTTGCTGTTAGCTAAAACCTTGCAATCTGGAAAGAAGTTAGCCTAAGGACAGAACCAACAATCAAAGAATGAAAGAACTGAGATGACTGCAGCCAATGGACCTTGAACTCTGATCATTTACACCTGTGTCTCTCCCATCCTCTGGACTATTAGTTACATGAGCTAATAAGTTCTATTTATTGCTTATGCAAGTTTGAGTTATATTTTCCATTGTTTATAACTAGAAGCACCCTAACTGATATAGTCCCTGTGATTTTCTTGGTAGATATTTACTAGGTCCTTCTCTTTGAAACATTTTATTTTGATGTCTCCTTGTGTGATTATTTTGTAATCACCTTTTACCTTTGTGTTCTGTTAATAAATAAGTGAGATACCAGCCATGCATTCAGCAAATAGGACTTTACTGAAAGATTACAATGGGCCGATTTTATATTAAATCCTTAGAATACAACTCAAAAGCAAACAGACATGCACATGCGTACGCACACACGCGCACACCCCTGAAATTCCCCCCACTGTACTTCCTGACATATATAATAAAAACTAGTTTGTAAGATAGATGAAATGGATGGGCAGAGTGGTGGGAACAAATGGGAGAGGATCTGTGATCTATGGGGGAGAGTAGAAAAATAAAAGGTATTAATTTAAAGAACTGTGGTTTGTGAATAGAATTCTCTTCTAAAGAATAACTCCAAAAATAAACGTATTTAAAGGCCAATTTAAATACAGAGGCTAGCAAAGGAACCGAGATGGAAAGAGATGAATAGAAGCGGCCAGGGGAAAATCATAAAGGTGAAACTCTTTTTCCTGTATCTCAGCCTTCAAAATAAAGCTTACTTTTGCAGTTCTGTGGGCCATTTCAAACATAGGGTTAAGGAGGGCAGAGACAAAGTACCAGTGTTCTCTGTGCCTCACTAAAAATGAAAAATTTAAGTTGACTCAACTGATTTCCGTTACCTTGAAGTACTGTTTATGCATTTGCATACTGAATTGGAGGCTTGTGCTTTATACTCCTAATGGCAGTTATTGTCTACACATTGTTAACAATAAATATGGGGAAAAATGCAATTCCAGATGTAGCCAGCATTCCAGTTCCTTTTGATAGATTTTAAAATTAGTATATTACTTTCGATAATAAGGAAAAAGAATTTGAGAAAAAAAACTAAAAATGATCAACTAGCCCAGTATGCAATTCATGTTAAATTGCTGGTGTCTGAAGAGTACTGAACTGAGATTTTATCAACACATGCAGTACCACACATTTCTTATTTTAGTTGCTAATTAGTATTCAGGTGTGCAGTGGAATACATGAAATTAAATGCTAATGCTGTTTCATTTGTGATTTAACATGTATAAGTTGTTACTCTATGCTGCATTACCCTGTCTATGCACATATATAATAGTTGTTTTTTCTTTTTTTTTGCAATCATAATATCTTCATATATTCATTTGATTGAATCTTCTAAGGACATGATATGAATAAATCTTTTAGGTTAAAAAAATCATCTTCTGTAGTTTAGAAATGAAAAAAAATATCTGAGAGTCACTTTTAAAAGGCTTCCATTGAGGACTTAGTTTAATTGACCCACTAGTACAGAAATTTTAGTTGTTTCCTCTATTTTGTTTCACTTAATTTGTGATTAACAGCTCCATAAAATTGTGAGCCACCTAATGGAAATAATTTTATAAATATTGCATGCCATTTTATGTTCTTCAATCTGTACTTCCTTTATGAAGTATTTTTATGTTAAAAATGTTCAAAGTTAATGTGTAAGGAAGTAACTAGCTACTTGAGTTAGTTAGATTTCTCTTCCCTGAAGAAAATTACTATAATGGTTACTTTTGCTAAAATGCAATTACTGTCACTGTAACAATCAATCATATTTTTATATAAGAAACTTTAACAACTTTTGAATGCATTAGGAGAAGTAAATGAAAAGACTCAGTGTGAAATAAGACTAGACACCCAAACCACCCCCTTCCCTGACATTTGGTGAGAAAAAAAATCTCAGCTACCTCTCTTGCAATACGTTTTAATGCCTTATCTAAGATCACTGGGAACGTTATAATATAGTAGTAAGCAAGATTCTTAGAACATCATTGAAAAATGCTACGTCTATTCAGCAACTAGTAGCTATTATTGTTTCTGGTGAATACAGTTGAATCCAAACCCAACAGAATCTGTAGTCCCCAAGTTTCACAAATTAAACCAAAAGACTCCATTCAAAAAGGTTTAACATTTATTATATTCCTATGGATGAAAACCTCTCCACGTGAAAATAGAGGTTAGGAAATACACACTGTATCAGTTCTCAGCTTTAATAAAGTGATTACTAGTTGAGGTCAGAACATTTTTTTAATCTCAAAATATTGTGCAGTCACATACCTTACAGAAAGTAATTTTTCCCCAAAAGCATCTGTAATAAATATACTACTCATGAAGGTAGAGTACTAAATATAACATGACATCTCTGCTACTAAATATATTATACTCCTTACATAGTGTTGGGAATATAGCAATAGATGACTTTATCCATACTGTTATTTAACAACATGTGTGTTGACATGGTGAATGTATTTATAAGTGACATTTATAAAAATGTATTTAAAAAGAATATATTATGGATAAAACAGGTTACTTTTTGTAGCTATGGCACTCAACCAAAATTAATGCCTAGTGGCATAGGCCAGCACAGCTCTGTTCTCTCTCCTAAGCCAGCTCTGCACTCCACCCCTATGTGTGTTTCTTCTCATTTTCCCTAATATCTTTAACAGTGATTGCATCCAACTAGTCTCCTAAACTGGACACAGGAGAGATGTTTGGATTCCTCCCTCTTCCTTAGCTCCTTCATGTAACAAATTACTTAACTTCCATTCTAACTTTGAGAAGGCTCTGTCGACTTCCCCTTGTCAGCCTTCTCCATAATCTCTGTAAGGTCTCAATGTTATCAGTCTCTGCCATCTGTATTAATATAACCTTTTTCCCTGCTTCAGAGTTATCTTTCCAAACTTCTTGGCATGACATCCTATTCCCATCCCACTCTATCTGATCCCAACCTGTCTTCTTCCAGAGCCTTCCTGCCCACTCTCCCCTGTCCTGCCAGTGATCCAGTTAATCTGCAAAGCTCTATAGCTGTGGATGCTGCCTTTTCTTCCTGAAATACCCTTTTCTGGGCCTCTGATTAGAAAATTGCTATTTTTCCATCATGACCTTCATCTAAAAGGTCTTCTCTGGCACCCTCAGAAAAAATTAAATGTCTGCTCCTCTGTGCTGTAATAGCCATATGGACATAAGTGGCTTATAACACTTATGTATTTCTTGAGTTTTCCTCAACTACACTGTGAACTTATCCAGGGTAAGGATGTGTCTTATTCTTTTTGGTATCCCTAGTGCTGAGCTCAGTGCAGGCCATAGAGTTGCCCCTCATTTCAGGGTGAAGGAAGGAGAGAAAGAATAAATCCTTTAGTACTTTTAGGTGTGAACCAGTTTCAGTGTTACTACTTGTGAATACACATTCTGTCTGGTAACAAAGCCATCAGGAAAAATAATAATTTTAAGTCAAAAAATTGGCTTTTACCAATTTACCTAAAAGTAAAATCCCCTACAATTAGGAGACATTCTTCATTATTAGGAAGCCTCTCCTTTCTTATGCATATATTTATTTTTATATTAAGTTGCATAAAAATATTAGCTGTAAATGACCAATGAGTAGCAGCTTCATGCATGATTATTTGTTAATAAAAAACCCCAAGCAAAAGCAAACCATTGCAGGATGTCTCTTGGACATTAGATTTCTTTTATTTCCGTCAAAGCTAAAGTTGGCTATAAAGTTCATCTGGTGGCAATTTTTTGAATGTATTTTAAATTGGGATAGTAGAAGGCCAGTGTTATCTATAGAAAATTCCATTTGGTTCTATTGCCAATGTGCTTTTTTTCCCCTCTATATTCTATTATTAGGGAACTAATAAAAGTGCTTCTTTATGCCATTGCTATGCTTTCTAGAAAAGAGAAAAGAATAACAGCATAAACTTCAACATTCTCCCTCTCTCAATTAAAGGAGGCCTTACAGTTCTTTGATTTAAAGTACATTTGAATCATACGCCAGCCATTTTAATTTGACCAGGACTCCCATGTTCTTTGAGGAGTTGCTCCTCCCTCATTCCAGGGGTTTTGCTAAAAATATCAGTCCCAGGGAACTGCCAGCTTCTGGCCGTAGGAGTGGGCAGAAGACCTAAGCCTGTCCAAGCATGGTATCTCATCCTTCTGCCTATAGTGTTTGATCGGAGCAATTGGCATATGACCAGGACAGGATAACTTAGGGTCCTTCAATGAGGACTCTGTGTATGTGTGTGTGTGTGTGTGTGTGTGTGTGTGTGTGTGCTTGTGTGTGCATGCATGCTTGTATTCTAGAAGAGGAAGGGTTTATTTATTTTTTGCAGTTTTAGATGTAGAGGTGCACACTTGGGAGTACTAGCACGTATGTTTTCTGGTATATAGAAAAAGTCCATTTGAAGTAGGAAATTATGAACCTTACACATCCAGAGAATCAGAGACTAGCATAGTTGAGACATGTTGAGTAAACCCAAATGATACTATTTGCACCCATGAACTTAGGCCATGCCAGAAGTGAGAGTCATCCTTGAATTTTAAGATATATTAGCCAATAAATTCCTTCTTTTCTGCTTAAGCAAGTTTGAGTTGAATTTCTATCACTTGTAACCAAAATAGTATATGTCAGAGTGGCATCATGCTGAGAAAGACTGAGTGTAAGACTCCTTATGTATGAAATGTCAGTATTAAATAAATGGAAAGTACTCATAATCTGTCACTGCTCCCTAAAGGGATAACCCCAAAATGTGATAATGAAGAGAAGCACGGAAGAAGCTTCTAGACACAAAGCCTCCTATATCTCTCAGTATTTTCTACTCTGGAGCACTTGAAAGTTCTAGCAAATCATTTTATTTCATATCTTTGTATTTTAAATATGACTTTTAATTAATTCACAGTAAGAGTTCTAACAGAGTATGATGGCTTTGTACCATGTCAGTTTCCCAAAATTCCCTTGCCATATGGTTCCAGGTTAGGGTTGGGCAGGAGAATTATTTGTGCAGGATTTGGAAGCGAAGGGCAGACATTGTTAGGCTTTGAGGATTGGTGCAGGGAGGCTCTGCTGCAGTCTGTGCACAGTGTCAGGCATCTGCTGTTGGCCAGGGGCATCTGCTGGGCCCACAGGTCCTCCAGCTCCCATTAGGCTCTTCCAGATTCTGAGAATCCTGGGCCAAGTGCACATACAGCTCTGTGGTAAAGGATGCTGGCTCATCCCACAAGTTGCCCAAATCATTGGTACTAGAGGTGGTGAGTGATTGGGGGACTTTTCAGTTTTTCCTCTAAGGTCCCAGTTTGTCCTTGATCTGTCCTACTTCATGCCCCTCTTCTATTCCTGACTGCTGACCCTCAGGACCAGCGCCAGACCTAGAGGCAACCACGGCTGTGTGAGAGCTAATCCCTTTGACAATGAATTCCTTACTCTATCACTCATATTATTATACTTCTGCTTGCCTGGTCAAACCCTAACTGATACCCATGGTGGTCTATTTTTCATTATTCATTTCTGAAGCCACACGAGGGCTTATCTATTATTGGGAAATACAACTAATGAGGTTGAAAGAATTAAGGCTTTATATTCAGGCTGTTTAGTCTTCATGCCCACCTTTGTCACTTGTCATCTGTGTGGCTTTGCCCAAGTAATCTCTTGATGCCTTAGTTTCTTCAGCTGCAAAAGGGGGAAGAATGTATCTATCAATGGGTCAGCTATTAGGATTCATGAAGAAATAACACTTTTTGCCACTAGGCTCTTTCTCATTATTGTAGTATCTAGCACAAAAATTGCTACCTTATGCCTACTCCGTAATATTTTCTATATTGATAAAAAACGGGCATGTGCTTAATACATATTAATCTCTCCTCATCACCCTTTATTTAAGGAGTAGTGGAAAATTATTTTTCAGACAATATTTAGTCTCTTTCCCTCAAACACCTCCATGGGAGAAGTGTATTTCCGTATTCCACTGATGTTGATCTTGGCCATGTGACTTGCCTTGGCCAACGAGATGTTAGAGAATCTGATGTGAGCAGAGGTTTAGCATGTGCTTCCATACTAGGATTGTTTTCTCTTGCTCTTCTGCCTCCACCAAGATAAGAATATAACCCAAGTAGCCACTACCCCTTCAGTAGTGAAGCAGAGCAGCTCTGGTCCAGTCTGAAGCAAATTCACTTCAACTGACCCATATATACATGATGAAGAATCAATGCTTATCTTTCTCTGAATTGAGCATTGGGGTGATTTGTTATGGAGCACTAGCTGACTGATACAGAAGGGCTAAATCATAAAGATAGAATCTATATTCATAGATTTAGCATGTAAAAGAAACCTTAAGACTCAACTGGGTCCATATGTCTATTATAAATTAGAGAGACATATTTGGATAATGGTTTCAGACTATTTTTGACCAGATTAATCCATGCACTAACAAAGTCTGTGAAAACCAATTATAGTCATAGTCCTGGGATAGCTGTAATGGTTGTTCAAAGACCATAAAACATGGTAGCTATCCTCATAGAGTACATGAACATGTCCTCAAGAAAGGTGAGTCTCTTCTATTTAAAAAATACCTCATTTAAGCGGGGCAACTGACTCAATACAGGGTCATTATGTTGCTTCTCATTTGGACATGTAGAGAGCATTCTGCACTACTTAGAGGTTGTGAACTTGACGAAGAAGAATTCAACTTCATTTCCTCATCTAGAAAATGAGGATAATAATAGTTACCATATAATAGAGTTGTGAAACTTAAACGAAGCAGGTATATAAAACTCTTAGCACACTGTCTGGCTCATAGTAAGCAGTCAAGAGAAGTTGGCCCTTGTTGTGGTTGTTATGTTTGTGAGTGACAAGATGCTTAGGCAAGAGGCCAGGCTAATTCTAAGCCGTAATACAGTGATAGAGTATTCTAGCTTGGCTCTGGAATAGGATAGGGAAAATATTGTAGATCATAACTTTTTTACAACTATTCCTGTGGAGTCTGTTGGATCAGATTTGAGATTTTCCTTCTTTAGGCTAAGAAATCCTAATACTTTAAATTATCTTTCTTCATCTAAGAATCATCTTACAAATTTTCTACATTTCTCATTTCATTTTTTGAAAACTATGTATGAAGGGAGATCTGATCTGAGCCAACCACAGTGGAACAATAATAGGCTGTTATAGAGTATATATTTTACTATTTTATTACTTTGTTTTATTTTGTTTTGTAATCCTGGTCATTTCCCATCCTATCCCCCTCTATGACAAACCAACCCATGGTTTGATAGGTGGGATTGACCTATTCTCAGTCCTGGACTGAGCTTTGATTGGTTTATCAATATCTCATCCCTGCGACTCTCATGATTAGTTCAGAATTAGGCATGTGTCCAAACTGCACCAAAGAGATTCTGAACCAAAAATTTGTATTTGATTTTGGGATTCTCTCTTCTCTTGGCTGAGGTGATATCAGGACATTATTAGGCTTATAGCTGCTGCAGATGGGGCCACTAGGGGCTGGAGGATAAAATCAACACCAAGAAAGGTAAAATGTGGAAAAGAGAGATAAACTGGCTCATTGGTAAAATCAATGAAGCTGCTATATCCAGCCTTACCTGAAGTAATTCAACTCCTTAAGCCTTATAAATTTCTTTTATTGTTTAAAGCAGTTTGAGTTGGGTTTTCTGTCACCTGCAACATAAAGAGCAATGTGCCTGCCTGCCAACTCTTATCTATATGGTTAAAGCTCAGTGATCAATAATGGGGATAAGAATTTTTTTAGGGGGTTGGGGTAAATGAAAGTACTGTGACCTACTCAGCTGATGCCTGTTTTTCACTTTCTTTTCCTTCTTTTTTGACTTGGACTGTGTAGTAAAATAGGGATCCCTTAAATATAGTTTTGAAACTCTTAAGAAAAGGTAATGTTGAACATTAGATGAAAAAAGCAGAACAAAAAAATTTCTATAAATATATATACATACATACATAATACATATATAATTCTATAGCTAATACAATCTCAACTGTGTAGATACACATAGGAACATATTTTCATAACAAAAAATAGTAAACATTATTAAACATACTCCTTCTTACCTTAGAGCTATTAAAATACGATATTATCCTTAGACATGAAAATACTCCCTCACTATCTAGATAGCCCTTGCGACACTTATATTACACTCGTTTGTCACACAATCACTTCACTTAACAACTAGATTGTGATCAAACATTATAGCACATTAATTCCCTAGTGAGACAAGTTAGAAAATAGTTTGCCCTGCTGTTTTGTCACATTTCCGTCTTTTTGTTGTAACTTTCTCTTAACATCACCAAATTTGGTGCTTTTATCAAAATGACTGACTCCTAAATTGGAAGATTTGTTTGATGGTTAGGCTCCGTATCTTGAATTAGAGAGTTTTGCTTAAGATTTATAAGTGCCTGTGAGTGGCATTATCTCCACTGGCTTTACATAACACAGGTATTAGGTACAAGGTTTCTCATTCCTGAGCTTGTAGTGAGGAAATAAAGGGAAAGTGAAAGAAAAACTTTCCACTCTTGAAGGTAAGTGTAAAATGTCTTGTTGATTTTCTATGCACTATTTAATCACTATTAAATTTTATTGTCCCTATCTTGACATATACCTTTGAAATAGTTGACTGTCTTCCAGAGAAAGCAAAGGGAATTAGTTATTCGAAATGGAGGGCTAATAAGGCTGACATTAATAAGAATTTCAAAATATCATTGGCGTGATTGATTTGTAAATTCCATGCATAATTTTGTTGTTTTTAACTGTTAAAAGAGTATGTTTACACTTCCAGGAATACAGAAAAAGTGATGGAATTGTTAATAGGAGGGACAAAAGTAATAAAATAGTATAATGTGTAAATCTCCCTAGGAAATGATGTAATAGCAAGTGTGTTTTTTAAAATTTGACTTATTTTTAATGTCTTTGACCATACATGGCTTCTTAGGGCTGCACCTCTTACTCTTTGAGGGGTGGGGAGGGCATTGTGGTAAGAGAAGAAAGATAAGAGAAATAGGAAAGAGCCTTGGGAATTTGCTCTGGGTTGGTTCAACAGGGAGGTGAGAATTCTGCAGCTTTCTCAAAGATGACTTTTAAAACGATACATGGATGATGATGACACAATGGAGCCACTGTTGTAACATTGGTGACAGAGATAAAATTTATATTAATTATTTAGATCTTTTTCTGCATTTGAGTGAAAGAAATACTCAAGGTCACTATTTGAACTAAAGTATGAATATAATCCACAGTAAAATGAAACAACGTATTGCATAATGATACTACACTTTGATTCAACCTGAATGTTAAGTCATGTATATTGGCAGGTTTAATCATAGTAAACAAGCATTTCCTTTTCCATGGAGATATTTGTAGTAGTATACTCGATTATAGGTAAGAGGATAGACACATTTTTAAACAATTTCTTCTTCCTTGCCAAAGAGCAGAAGCTTAATAGGTACTGTGTGCGTGAAGAATGCTTCTTGAATACACACTGAATTTACTATGGCCTTTGAAACAATATATGTTCATCACGGTTAGTTAGATTTGGTTCCTTCCTGATATATAGGTTTTATTAACTTGTTCTGAGCTTATATTTTGTAAAATGCACACATACACATACATACAACCACACACACACATCTTTAGGTACTTTACATATCTACAGAAAAAATTTTACATATGGCATTTTTTCCTACTCAGTGTTAGGTTTAACAGTTGTTTTAGAAGTCATTAACAGACAAATTGACAAATTAAAAATTCAAAAATTTAACTGTGGTTAGTGTCAGAGAATACTTTTAATATATGTGCATTTAAAGTAATTATCAAGCATTAAAATCATCTTAAAAAATATGAAATCATTATTTTCCACAAATCTGAAATGGTGCCAGAACTTGAGCTCATTTTCTATATTTAAAACTAAATATGTTTGAGACTTCTAAGGTACCTGGACAGATTTTTATCCTAGTTACTGCTCATGGGCTTTTAACTTGCAGTCTTCTTTTTAAAAAATTACTCTCAGTTGCAAATTTAATAGTATACTATGCCATATTCTGGCATCTAACCCTAACCCTAACTTTGATCAAGGTACTTACCTCTCTTCCCTTAGTTTCCTCCTCTGTGAAATGGGGATAATTATACATTTCATTATAAGGCTGTTGCCAGGATTCAATAAGCTGATAAATCTAACCCACTTAGAATTGTCTTTGGCATAGAAGAGGCTTGATAAATTTAGCAATTTTTATTATTGTTGATTATTTTTTAAACTCTCTCAATGATTGATTTAAAATAGTTCCAATTAATGATATCATTTTATTATGCCTTCTAATCACAATGTCACACCAAATATATATTAAGACTCTCAAACCCTGTATTATTTCATTTAAATGAAAATTTCAGAATATCTAATCAATACCTTCAATAACACTTTCTATTGCATTATATAAAGAGGACAATTAATTAGTAAAAATGTGATTTTCTTCATCCGTGTCACTAATATTCTGATGAACTAAAAATAAAATATTTAATATACATGTTACAGAAATCATATATTTCTAATAGAATAACTTTCTTTCTCATTCCCAGGGTGCCTATGATGTTTAATTAGTTAACATTTGAAAAGTGCTTTGTGGATTAAAAGTGCTACAAAAGTGCTAAATCTTCATTGTTAGTAACAAAAGATCAAACCTGAAAGAGCACATTAAGCATTTATACAAAGAAATGGTATTTTATTGTAATTTTTGCTCTTCAACTTTGTAGAAAACTGCCATTAAAGTTTATTCTCCTCAGAGATAAAAGCAGAGTACTCACTGGAACTCTCAGCTCAGATAACCCAGAAACAAATGGTGGGACTTGGACTAAACCATCTCAAATCAATGCCTCTTACTTTCATTATCAGTGAAGTAAAGATAATCATACTTACCTGCTACCTACTTAATGCAGACATGAAAATAAATACTCCTGTAAGGTAATGCTAGATTTGAGCTCTTTGCAGGACGGTGCTACGTATTTGTAACTGTTACCATCATTGCTCAGTGGTACCACATCCCCTGTGTGCTGGGTGCAAGGTTGGTGAGGCAGGTAAAGCATCTCTGTCCACAGCAGTGATTGCAGGGCCAGGCCATCCATCCTCTCTCCATCATCCTTCATCCTCTCAGAAATAGAAAAGGTGAAAGAGCACAGAGAGTTGGAGAATCCCTGTGCTGCAAACGCCCTTAGAAACCATCTAGTCCAATCTTTCAGTTCCCAGACACAAGTAAAATCCACTATGAAAAGAAAACTGTAACTGTATGCTCTAAGTGGGTAAACTCTATGGTATGTGGGTGATACTGTAATAAAACTTTTTTTAAAAAAAATTCTTGCATGTGCAAGTGAGAGAGAGAGAGAGAGTGTGTGTGTTTGTGTTTGTGTTTGTGTGTGTAAATGCTGGCTGCTTTGGCCATTCCCTACACTGAGTGGCAAACCTACTTCACTGACCCTGAGCTCATTCCGTTTATGGTCTTTGATGGATTGAGGAGTGCGGTGCTGTTGGTCAGATGATCTCTTCTTTCTTAAGAACTAATGGGAGACAGTGAAGAAAAGTTATTTGGCTTTTTTTCTTTTTCAGATGGCATTAACTTTTCAGGAGTCTTGAGGTCTTGATTATCCTTCCCACACTCTGTCCCAATTCAATTCCTAACCTAGTCTCTAGCTGTTGGTTTCTGATATTTCACCCTGGAGGTCCATTCCTTTAGCTCAGTGATTCGAAACTGGAAGTTCTTTAGGGGGTGTTTGGTAATGAGAGGAAACATTTTGGGGATTACTAGAGTCGGTTGGGGGAAGGGACAGGGATGATGCATGAGCACTTAGGTATGCAGAACAAAGAATTATCTTTCCGCAGGGTCAGTAGTGTATGTGGTAAAAGACACGGGAAGAGTCTAGCTTAAAATCGTTTTTCTTTTAATAGGTGAATACCTGGTGCTGTCATTGTCACTCAGAACTTACCCAAAGTTCCAGATTTTTTTCCTTGGAACTAGTTATGATATATATAGACTGGTAAGAGGCGGTGAAAGAAGCACATATATAGGAATTTCCTGGTGATAGTGCTGTCGGGGGCAAAGAACATGAGAAAGGAAGAATCTGTGGCAGGCACTGTTGCCTGGCCAAACCACAGCAATTTCCAAGCCCCATCCTTCTTGTCTCCTTTCACTGAAGAGGCTGGAAAAGCTAATTTCCTTTCCCAGCTTTCCTTTTAGATGGGTGATCATGTGACAAAACACTGACCGATGATGTGTAAGTAAAGGCCTTCTTGGGGAGGGCACACGGGCTTCTGGTAAAGTACTGCTTTCCTGGAATAAGGAATTGCTGGTGTTTCCCCTTTCCCTTCTTCCTGCCCCAAGTATGGATTCCCAGAACTATCATTCAAGCGTCAGATAACACAATCATGCAGAGGAAGAACTAATACATTGAGTCTGGTGAAGGGGAAGAATAGGAAGTGCCTGTGTCTTCAGTACATCCTTGAGTAGCTGAGCTGATCCTGGCAACTGCTACCCTTAATCTTGTTATGTGATATAAAGAAACTGTTTGAGCGAGGTAGTGAGACTTTCTGTTACTTGTAGCTGAACACATTCCTAGCAATACAGAGTCAAAGAAAAAAAAAACTGCATACGAATGAATAATTTTGCATATGTCTACATTTGCCCTCTATCTAGAATATTCTGTCAATCAAGATCACCCTAGTCTGTGCCCTGAAGAGTAGCCAAACCTGACAAGGCTTTTGTTTAACCAATTTCAACATTTATTGAGAGTCTGCTACTTGAAAGGCCATATAGCAGGTGTGAAAATGTTATCCCACTGAGCTTTAATTTTGAGACAAATCAGAGAGACAAATGATTTTACTAAATCTACAGTAGAACCCTTAACATCACTGATTTAGAAAACACGTGTGGAAGTGGGAGAGATTGGAGACCCGGAGGCCTGGTAGGCAGTTACTGCTGTCACTCAGGCCATGGCTGTGTCCAGAACACAATCTGGCTCAAGAGACGCCGTTGCTGGTGGCTGAGCATATGATATAAGGTAGAGCCTCTGAGTTATCAAGGATACTCTGTTTTTTACTTGAACAATTGGCCTTTTAACTGCCTTCCACATTTTCATGACCTTGCTTGCTGAAATCGCCCATTTTCATATCAAAAATTGATTAAGCAAGCAAAGAAACAAAAATCGATTAAGCATCTGTGGTGTACTTAGTGGGAGGAAGGGTTACTTAGTGGGAGGAGGTGTTGCTTAGTGGTCAGGAGTGATTACTCTGGCTCTGCTACTCACACATGTGAATTTGTACTTTGGAAAGTTACTGAGCAACTCTGTGCCTTAGTTCTAGCATTCGTAAAATGGGGATAAAATTAATACCTACTTCATCAAGTGGGTAGACCAGTGTCTGGCATATAGTAAGTGCTCATTAAATATTAGCTATTGTGTATACAGCATTGGATGAGGTCACTGAAAATGCAAAGAGGGATGCAAAGAATGTTGGGGCCATAATCCTGCCACTTAGGCGTTTC
This sequence comes from Lemur catta, assembly GCF_020740605.2. NCBI lineage: Eukaryota > Metazoa > Chordata > Mammalia > Primates > Lemuridae > Lemur > Lemur catta. The sequence goes on from NC_059135.1 coordinate 73,930,730, forward strand.
ATAGTATTGGAGAGGCAGAGGTGGGAGGATCCCTTGAAGTCAGGAGTTCAAGACCAGCCTAAGCAACATAGCAAGACCCTGTCTATACAAAAAATACAAAAGTTAGCTGGGCATGGTGGTGCATACCTGTAGTTCCAGTCATTCAGGAGGCTGAGGCAGGAGGATCACTTGAGCCCAAGTAGTTAAGGTTGCTGTGAGCTATGATGACACCACTGCACTCTACCCTGGGCAAGAAAGTGAGACCATCTCAATACAAAACAAAAACAAAAACAAAACAAAAAAAACAACAAAAGACAGTATTTGAGAAGGGGTATAAAGAGGGCAATTTAGTTTGTTGGAGTTACCAAGAAAAAGGTGCAGAATTAAGCTAAGTCTAACATGCAGTATGTGCTTCTGTATGTAACTAAGCCAGGTTTTCTATGTGATGATTTTTAATGCTCACACATACACATCTCCCCAAAATTCTCTGCCAGTGTGAAGTTAAAGAGCGCTGCTGCCATGGGGGCTGAGTAATTTTTCCAAGGCAGCTATGAGGTGAGCTTTGGACACAGACTCTCTGAAGAAGGCAGAGTAGGTTCCAACTACTTCGTGGGGTTGGGGAAGGAGATGTGAATGGGTATATTTTCCACATTGTTCAAAAGGATTTGTGGTAGCTCATTTACAATACAACATGATAAAACATAGAGGACATTTTAGGGTAAAATAAAAGAAATAAGAATAGGAAAAGAGGACAATCTGTTTTGGGAGCGCTTGTAGAGGATTTGCTGGACCCTCTTAAACTGGAAGGAGAAAACTGAGCTAATTCAATTTTAAGCTAATAGAGAATTAATCAAGATACTCTGTATGAATGGTTAGCCTTTGTCTTCATTTTTTTCCATAAAGTGGCAATATTTTTTCCTTGTCAACACATTTCTAGTTTTATATAAATGTACTGTTAGTGTTCAGGAATGCCCGTATCCGAACATCAATTTGTTAATGTATGAATTTTCTGAGATTGGATTACATCATTACACCCACATAAATATGTAAACTTCATGCTGCATTTATTTAACACAACAAAACCCAGTTACTACAACATCCTTTGTTCCTTTCACTTTCCACCACGTGACATTGTTTAGAGGAGTGTTTTGGTTCCAAGCACATAAGACATTTTTAAAATAAACAAGAATTTGTTTTCCTTGTGAAGATGTATATTGTTCGTTTGAAGCATTAAAAAGCCAGTCTTTGGGGCCAAATGTTTTCATTTAAACAGAGAGCTGTAGGAACGTATGGTAAATTGTTGGAGATGGGTGCACGGCATCTGTAAGTGTTCAAATAGCCAGGGGTGGAGAAGTCCTTTCTTTGTATTTTTTTCCTTTTGCTGTCACGTACACATTTGAGGCCACAAACAGATCCTGTTGACTCAGCCATGAGTAGGGCTTGACCTGTGATGGCTCCCACGTGTGTCCACCGTCTCCACTGATGGGTGCACCGTCCAGGGAAGGGGGGAGAATATGAAGACAGGAAAACTGACTAATTCCCCATTCAGAGATGCAGCCACGTAGCCACAGAACTTCATTCTTTGCCTCGTGAAAGGAATAAAGGTGTGCTGCTTTGCTATTTTGCATTTACCTTTAGCATATTTAAAGAGAGAGGTTAGGTATAGGACAGATACAAGTGCTGATGAGGAATGGTCTAAAAGCATTGTCACTGGTGTATCAATGAATTGAAAAAGGATCTGAAACCAATTTTTTTCTTTTAAAATATTTGTCATTTATAATAAGATTGGAGATTGCCTTTTTTGGTAACACAGCAAAGATGTTGAAAAGAAGAGTTTCTGACAACAAAAAGGCTATTAGGCAGACTTTACAGGGTTTTTTTTTTTTTTTGTCTGTAAGATTCACAGACATGTTAATATTAATTCCGTTGGTAGTAAAGTTGTTGAAATGGAAAACAGAAAGAATAACAAAACCAAAAAGAGTGGTTTTCTCCATTTTTGTGTGATAGAGAAAAACAGAGCTAAGAAACTGTGCAGGTAATCAGTATGCCACTTCAGTTTTGTAATTAGCAATTTACCCTTTGATGTGCTTTGAAATACCTATAAATGGGTAGACATGTTTTGGAACAAAGAAAGAAAGAAAAGAAAGAAAGAAGAAAGAAAGAAAAAAAGAAAGAAAAAGAAAAAGGAAGGAAGGAAGGAAGGGGCAGACTCTACTTCCTTCATTTTGATATTATATAATGAAAATCCTTAAATTATTTTTATTTAAGAATTAAGTAAAAATTTGTGAAGCTTGATTTGCTAATGAACATACACACACACACACACACACACACACACACACACACACACACAAATTGGCCCTCAGTATTGGTGGGTTCTACATTTGTGAATTCAACCAACCACGGATTGAAAATATTTAAAAAAATAAAAAATAACAATACAACAGTAAAAAATTAATACAAATAAAAAATACAGTATCACAACTATTTGTGTAGCATTTACATTGTATTTGGTATTATAAGGGATTTAAAATATACAGAAGGATGTGTGTAGATTAATGCAAATATTATGCCATTTTATATCAGGGACTTCAACATCCAAAGATCTGGGTATTTAGGGGTGTCCTGGAACCAATCCCCCACAGATACCAGGGATAATTGTATATACATATGTGTTTATATATGTATATATGTTTATATATAAGTATATATGCGTATGTGTACTTATATATGTTTATATAAACATATATATGTATACATGTTTATATATATAGGTATGTATAAACATATATAGCGAGAGCAAGAATACTGCTAGTTTTTGTCTTTTTCTTCTTTCTTTGAATTGACCTCATCTAAAATGAAAGCTGGTGATTATGATGCTCCCTTATTTAAATGCATTTATATCTATCTTTGTAGTTAAAAGGAAAGAATGATTAATTTTCTTTATTTTCAGGAATCAGGAATCATTGAAATTAGAAAGACGTTTATATCACTGTACTCACATCCATGACCAGTTTTATGATTATTCCCTATGGTTTTCCAGGTACTTTGCTCCATCTCACTATGAATTATTTGAGTGATTGGGTTTCCCATAATTGGCATAATAAGATATTTTATGATGGAGTGGGGGAAGTCTTCTCAGCTGCTAGGCCTTAAATGGTGTGGGAATATTTGAGTGTAGCTGAAGGCTCCTCTTCTATTCTCAAGGCTCATGAACAAAGATGGAAAGGTTTCTGACATTAGTACTGAAGGACATTTGAGAGTCAAAAATGCACATGGTACTGTGCAAGAGTATTCCAAGAGAATCAGACATGGCTTCCAGGTACACGAGGCTCATAATCTGCAAATACAACCTGCCTGTTCCCAGTTTTCTCTCAGAAGTGGTCAGAGTCTGCCTGTATTACTTCCGGAGGGCTTGGACCACTATATCTGGGCCCTGCCAGCCAGCTGACTTGCAGAGAAGGCAGATGATTTTCATGCTTAAATCTAGTCATCATTTTTCTACCAGACCCATTTACTGTTAAACATAAGTTTAACAGTAACATCTGCTGTCCTTTAAAACAATTGTTTCTGTTATTAAATGTTTATAAGTCAGAAAATGGTTCATTCTTTTTCAAAGAATGAAATTTTATATTAAGTAACTGTCCAGGTTTTATGTAATTGTTTTAAAACCATGGACTAATAATATCACAGCCATGATAGCTACAATAAGGATACAAGACCTCAACACTAAAATTATTCTTATAGATTACTCTTTTTATGATGTTTTACTACTCAAATCAATTTTAAGGAGGATTTTCCCCCTTACATTGATGATGTTTTATTCAGTACCTTTAGACCACAGAGCTTTGCCCATGTACATATAGTTTCATCGTTTGAGGGACATCAAAAGTTCTTCATACATTACCTTCCCACTTCCAGTCTTACCTCACTGCCTACAATTTGTACAAACAATCCCGGATGTAGCAACCATGAAACTGCTGCCGTCTTCAGCAGCTATACGTTACTGTGAATTTGTCTATCAGATTAAGTTTGGATACCTGGGAGTGGGAAAGAGGATAGATACATTTCTGGGGGAAAAGACATGAGAAAAATTAAGAATGTCTGTGACCACAGGGGTTATCCTAGGTTATCCTAGAAGGTTATCCTAGGGGTTATCCTAGAAGATTAAGGCAGCCCTTGAAACCCCAATAATGCTAGAAAGATGGTATAGGATTAATTTTTTAAAAAAGGAAAAACATGCAGAAAAAAGATTTGAAAGACTACATAATATTATCTATTTTACACATGTGACCAGGGAAGGCCATGTCTAGACACCACACTTAAAAATGATGTGCCAATTTATGGCTTTGAAGGAAGTAAATGAACAGGTAATTCATGCAAATTTATTCTAGCCACCAAATGAATTTTAAAACCTCCAGAAGTTTAGAAATATAAGAATATATTTTATTCTAAGTCTATTGGACATAGACAAATGTCATATAAGTGTCTAAGGATGGTACGCTAAAATAATATCACACATAGTGGACTCAGATAATCAAGGATTGAGGTAGGCTGCAATACTCAAGGAAAATGCTACGGAGGAGGCCATATAAGAGACTTGAGAAGTTGGTAGGACTTAGTAGATAAGCAGCAAGGAATGGGGCTGATATTCCAAAAGGCCAGAAAAGCATGAGTGAAGACAAGAAAATGGGTTTTTTATAGCATGTTTTGTGGGATGAATGGTAAGTACAGCAGAGTCTTTTAAGTTGGGTAGTGTGGGTGGGAAGGGCTGGTGTGAGGCAGTGTCTGGATGCTGAGGGAGGAGCTTGAACTCTTTATGGTGGTCCCACAGAACAAGTGATATTTGTATTGTTAGATGTATTTAATAATGTCTCTCATAGTGCATCTTTCACTTACAGTTTCAATATACTTGATTATCCTGTGCTGTCTGTGACAACTGTACCAGACGAAAAAGCAAAGGCTAGAGTGAGAAGACCAGTATTTTTTTATATACCTGCCAGGTACTGTATAGATACATATTTTTTTAAAGCATTGATTCTTAGTTACTCACTTTATGACTTATGCAAGTCAATCTCTCTGTAATTCCATTTACTTATATATAACATGAGGATAATAATATCCTTACAACTATGTACTGACCTATCCACACATCTAATGGACTAGGAAATTCTTAACAGAGAGTCTCCTTTGTGCTTAGCATATATAATGAACTAGAGGTCAGCTCAGGCTGCTATAAAAAATACCAAATCTGAATAGCTTACAAAACAGACATCTATTTTTCACAGATGGGCGCCAGAATGGTAGGGTCCTGGTAATGACCCTCTTCCTAGTTTGCAGATGGCTTCCTTCTCACTGTATCTTCACACAGCAGAGAAAAGAGACTCTGGTGTCTCTTTTCCTTCTTATAATGGCACTAATGCCATCATGGAGGCTCCATTCTCTTGACCTCATATAAACCTAATTAGCTCCCAAGGGCCCCACTATTGGGGGTTAGGGTTTCAACATAGGAATTTTGGGGAGGACACAAACATTCAGTCTGTAATAGAATTCAACAAATATTGTTCAATAGAAACTTGAATGGACTGTATCTAGGAACAAATGAGTAATACTGGAAAAAGTACTGTGTAGACAGCACAGTAATACATAAATGAGGGAAAAATATCTTCCCTCTCCTTCCTTCCCAATTCTCTGCTGAAATGACACTTAATTCTTATCTGAGTAGAGAGTCATTCCCACCTCAAATCCAGGCTACCCCAACCTAATTCAGTGAGGTCATTTTAGCAGAAACACTTTTGTGGGCTCACCAAACCCATTTCATTTCTATCCCTGGCAAACTCCTGAACATTTCCCTATCTCTCCTATAGACGAGTGAGGCCACGTGCCTAAGTTCTACCTAATATTATCGATGAGCATTATAGATGGGCATAGCTCCTAAATTCTCTAGGCGTGGCCCCTGAAATCTCCTGTAACATATTTCACATCCCCTCTCTCTCCATCTGCTGGCCGAATGACACCTGGTAACCTGGAAGCTGTATTAGTTTGCTAGGGTGGCTGTAACAGGGTACTATGGACTGAGTGGATCAAACAACAGATTTTATTTTCTCACCGTTCTGGAGGCTAGAAGTCCCAGACTGAGGTGTTGGCATAGTTGGTTCCTTCTGAGGGCTGTGAGGGAGGGATCTGCTCCAGGCCTTGTTCCCTGTCTTGTCCCTGTGTGTTCATATTATTTTCTCTGTGTGTGTGTCTGTGCCCAAATTTCCTCCCCTTATAAGCACACCAGTCATATTGGCTTAGGGTCCACCCTAATGACCACATTTTAACTTAATTTCCTCTGTAAAGACGCTATCTCTGAATACAGTCATATTCTGAGGTATTAGAGGTTAGCACTTCCACAAATGAATTTTTTTGGAACTACGATTAAGCTCATAACAGAAGCTACGTGTTAAAGTTAGAGGGAGCCTAGATGCCGCCTGCCTCTAACATGCATTGGCTGTGACATGAGCTGGAAGCATTTATTGTTTAACTCACTGGGGTTTTGGTGTTACTATAGCAGCTAGCAAAACTTGACTGATATAGAAATTGGTACCAAATTGGGGTGCTACAGAATAAAAACCTAAAGTGTGCGGCATTGGCTTAGCAGTGGTTGGGGGTGGGAATAGGTAGCAAAGAAACTGCTATTAGAGGCTGAAAAAAATGGCAATCTGTATTATACAGTGGTGAACGGTTTGGCAAAACTAACACTTCTTATATTTTGGGAGGCAGATGACATTCCTACTGAGCAAATGACTCTATAGGAAATGGTTGGAAAGAACCAAGGTGTTAATGTATATTGACTACTGCTGGCTGTATTTTGAACAATATTTTTAAAAATAGATCACATTAGGAAAGCATTGGTCACTTAGCAAGCAGAAATAAAAGTAATACAGTCTAGAAGTTTGGGGCCTTGAAGGGTGTCCATTCAAACTTGACCATTGCTCAGCCCCCATCAGTAGGAAATAAGATTGAAAAAAATCCCAAAACCCATTAAGATCCAAGCATTTGGTAAAGATCAGATTAAGGATGTGGATTTCAAATGAAGCTTGATGGCCTTAAGGTAACGGTCATTAAATTGAGACAGCAAGGCTCGGGTGAGAAAGAAAAGAAACAAAGCATATTTGAGAATTATGTCTAGAAAAGAACTTTGGGGTGGTTACTTAGCTAATGCAATGAGCATGAGTAAAGTAGATCAGAAACATTCTGTGCTTTTGAGGGAACTGTATTACCAAAGAAACTACGAACTGTAAGCTTGGATTAAGAAAAAAATCTTGACTGTTGAAGCAGAAAGACAACTCTTAGACGTCTATGTTGCTGTAGCCAGAAGTGGCTGCACAAGCTGTGCAGTCTGCGAGAAAGGAATCCTCCCCAGGGCCCATTTCAGACATGGCCAGAGAAGATGTTAGACAAGGAAGATGCTTCCAGAAGTTAGAGACAGTGGCCATGGACAAAACGGACAGCAGAACCTCCCAAAGAGTAGAGTCAGGGCCTGCATAGTAACATCTTCCCCTACCCCTCATTCCAGGACAGGAGGCCCACACAGCACCTGGCAGCAGGACTTTAGAATTGCTTTAACTCATGTCTGCTTCCTCTTTCCAAATGGGAGTGTTTTTGACTGTCATTCTGTGCTCATTCTACCTCTGAATTTTGGGAGTGTGTATGTGCTGAGGGGCAGAAAACTTGCCATTTCTTAGTTCATAGTTTTCAAGAACTTGAGAAATTCTACTTGGACTTGATGGAGGATCTAATCATTAGTCATTGATCCTGGTCTTTCAGCCGGATGCAGTGATTAAACGGGAGCTGAGGCTGTGTGTCACGGGGAGGTGGTGATTTTGTTCTGTGTATAGGAGGGGATGAAACAGATACGTGGAGACACTTCCAAGTGCTCACCAAGTCTGTTTTCTTCTCCGTCTGGGCACACAGCAAAATTATATTTCCCAACACCAGTTGCAGTTAGGTGAAGTCGGATAACTGAGTTCTGACCCTTGGAATGTACGTAGAAGTGACACATGCCTTTTCTGGGCCTGACTTATAAAACGTCTTATAAATCCTCCACAATGTGTCTTTCCCCATCCTCTGGTTGGATGATGCCAGGGTGCCCTTTACCCCACTGTTGACGAGCGAAGAGACTGGGGTCCCTGAATGAGCATATGGAGCAGAGTGAAGCCCCTTGCCAACCCTGATCCTTTGCTCCTCCCATGCCCCCACCAGCCCTCACTGAACTAAGGGAACTTAAAGGCATTATGTACCCAGGCCGCACTCATAGATATTGTGCTTCTCATAATCTATTTCACATTGTGCAATGCAATCTCTTTTTGTGGGGGGACATAAGAATAAGAAAACTTGTAGGAGCTTTAAAAACCATACAGATTCCTGGGTGTTTCAGGGACTTCCCAATCAGAATGTGCAGGGGTAGGGTTTTCTTAAGCATTTCTGATGGGCAACAGGGCACTGCTGACAGGCGAGTGGAGACAGAGAGTGGGGTAAGGTATTAGACAGGTACTCCAAATAATACTGCCGACGGAAGGAAAAAGGAAATGTCATTATGAAATTTGGGACGATGTATTTGAGTCAGCATGTTTACAAAAAACTAGCTACACTAGGATCTAGAGTTTGAAAAAGTCCCCTTATTCATGTAGGATGTTTATCATTGGGAAGAATATGAATAAAGAGAAAGTGACTTCCTTAAAGTAGATAGATTGTTAAAACATACATTAAATTTAAACTGCACTAGGATAAATGTCATATCTAGCAAGTAAGAGAGCATATGTGCTCAGGAAAACTACGCTCTCAACAGACAAGAGACAAAAGCACACTGGCAAGTGATTAATGCAGGAAGACATGAGGAGGCGAAATGACAAAGGCATTTGTGTCCAACTGGCTTCGTAAGCCAACTGGCCATCCTGTCAAGTGGGGAAGTGAGAGAGAAAAGAGCCATTAAGGATTCCACTCTCTCTGGCCTAGACCTTATGTTTCTGCCCTGAACGAAGAAAGAAAAACGGCAATTGAATAGCTCATAAAAACAAATGAACAAACTGGTAGTAGAAAGAACGATGACTTGCCGACGATTCTGTGATGAGTTTGCCTCTCCATTCTGACCTCAGCAGATGAATAGGAGAATTATATCCATTTTGCTTTTGTCCTTGGCTTCAGCAATTAGTAAGCCATTGAATGCCATACCGTAAGTAATTTAAGGTAGGATGCAGGCACCATGGCAATATCATATTTTGAGATATGAGAAAATATTCAGATCCAAATGATTTTTTGTGACTTTTTCCCCCCTCTAAATATGAGGATAATCATTTCAAGGAATTCCACATCTTGAAAAGGGTTAACAACACAGTGTTTTGAAACCAGATCTGGTCTGTTTTTCAAGCTGTGCTGTATTTAGAGATATATTTAGTTCTGCAGATGTCTTGAGTCTGTCATTGGAATTGGACTTTCCCATCAAAACCAGACACTGCTTCTTGAGGAGTCAGAATTGGATGTTCAATGCCACTCGATAGGATCATTTTCATTTTGCCTCCCACTGTGATGCAGCACTGCAGCAAAAGAATGATGTAGTTCTTCCTTTTTTTGACAGTCCCTAACAAGTCCTCTCCCATTGGTTGTGCAATACAGGTTGTAGCATTTCTATTTGGGCATTGCCTTGAATAAGAAAAGTCTTCAGGATTTGTATAATGTAGTCTCAAAGTTTTTGAAAAAGTGTAGAAATAGAAATTTAAAATCATGAACAGGAGATTTATTTATATTCTATCCAGAGAAGAGTTGTTACAAATGGGGTGGGGGAGGAATGTGACATAAAAGAGAAAAGTGCTTGTGCTTAAGATTCTGGTGGTTCGAATTCTATAATGAGCCATAACTAGTCGAGGGATGGAGACCCAAGACCTGAGGAGCTCCAGATTGTATCTGAGGTTGGAATAAACAAACACAGGCAGCATTCTCTTTTAAATTGAGAACTGAATTTTTAAATGCTCTAGGAATCATTGAGTGTGGCAAAAAACCTGGCGTATATCGCATCTGATTGAATAGATTTTAAAGAAATCATTCAGGGTAAAATGGTTTTCTATTGCTATTGTGTTATTTTGTCCAATTTTTCCCCCAAAGGTGTGATTTACATAACAAAGTTAGCAAAAAATTTCCAGGCCTAATTATCACTTTCAAAATAGAACCTGGAAATCAGCCATTGGTAACTGAAGATTACAGATTGTTTTTTAAAAAGCAAATCTTGAGTTCAGCCCAAATGTTACCCTTAATACTGGATTGTATTATTTTGCCACATCAAATCAAATGCCTTTTGGCATCAAAGAAAGCAGCTCCCAAGCTAATTCATATCTTAAGTTCTGTCAATTTAGGGTATGCTAAAGCTTTAGCTTTTTTTAAAGTTAAAAAAATAAAAAGCAATTGTGCTTATATTGTTTCTAATGACAATTTGCTCATGTGATTTTCAATAGTTTTTTCCACTTTGTGAAGACCAAGACAGTAGTTGAAAACCAAAAATATGTTCTTTTTCTTCAATCTATGCTCTATTACAGCGACACAGAGCAGGTGGTTAAGGCCATAGACTCTGAACTCAGCTGCCTCAAGTTATATTCCAGCTCTCTCTTTTAATAAGATAATTTTTTTCTAAAATATTTGAATAATATCCTAACTTTATTTTGTAGTTCGATTAATAAATAATAAATATTCTTACAGAGGACAAGACACTGTGCTAATACCTATGGGCAAAGGTGATTAGGAGAGTCATACATATAAATAAATATACTATACAACACTGATCCTACTCTACAGGAATTTAGAGATTTTTGGTAATTTTACCCCCATCACAAACCCTTGAGAATCTAACATGCTTTTAGATTGTATTGGAGGAAAAAAAAAAACTCTTCATGTTGAACTATTGTTTTCTATAGTAACTGTAGTTATTCATCTTAATTAATAAATCTGAGTTCTGAAATTTCCAGTAGGACTAAGAATATGAGATTTGGAACTGTTGTCAGTTCGAGTGTTGTTGGAGGGTCCCAGGAAGCCCTGCCTCCAGAGCAGAGTGGATAAAACCCCTCTGTTCACATTTTGAAATTTTGTTGAACATCTACTGTAAAAACAGATGCTATGTATGACACCTGGGATAAAAAGGAGAATGAGACAGAGTTCGGTCCTGAAGGAGCTCGTGGACTAACAGCAGCACCAGTGATAATAATACAGCTACCATTTATTGATTTCATTGTTTTCTTTAATCCCCATAAAAACTCTTCTAGGTAAATACTTATTCCCATGCTCATTTTGAAGATGAGGAAAATGGGGCCTAAAGAAATTAAGGAACTTGGAAGTATTTGAAATACAGTGTAAACCTTGCTATAATAGAAAATTATGCAAATAAAATATAATGGGATTATATTTTATGGCTAATTGAATGGCTACAATGCCTACAGTATGCTGAGCCTTATGTTATCATATATATCATATATATATATGTGTGTGTGTATGTGTATATATATATATATATATATATATATATGTATGTATATTGCTGTCCAGAAAATATCCAACCATTGTTAATATAACAAGACTAGTTACATGGCTGGATACTTTCTGGAAAGCCCTCGTATATATTTCATTTAATCCTAATAATATTACTGTAAAGATATGTATAATTATCCCCAGTTTATCGAGAAGAAATCAGTGAGATTAAGAGTCAGAATGGCCAGAGAAGTTAAGTAAATTTCCCTTGATTACTCAGTTTGTAGTCATGGGGTAAAGAGTTCAAGTGTGTCTTTCTGGCTTCGAAACCTGAGTTCTCTCCACCACAAGTGGTCTGTGCAAGGTGAGGAAAGGAGACATAACTGCAATGCACAGGGCCAGATCATGGTGAATTTTGTGGGTGGTGAGCAGCTATTGCAAGATTTTGGCAAAGGAATATTAGATTTGTATTTCAAAAAGAGCAATAGCAATCAAGAAGAATGATTCTACCTTAAAAAGTTTTATAAATTACAAGTACTGTACTGCTTTCTTTGTTGATTTAAGAGCATTACCAAGATGAAGGTCATGAACAAAACATTATCCCTCTCTCATTTTGGGACTTAGATTCTGCATTTCTTCTTTTCTCCAGAGTTAGGTGACTCATGCTCTTGTCCTACCCAATCTTGAATTTAGTTTTTATGAGAGTGCCCAACGCAGAGTTTACTTTTTATTGTGTGCACTTATTCTGTATTTATATTTTCCCTCTGTATTTTCCCCCTTGATATTGTCATCTAGATTTGACTATGGAGGATTCTTAAATAAGTGTGGTTATAGAGTTATCCTGTGTACCATAATAGTGTAATAAGGTGGATCACGTGTTGATTTGATGGAATTATTAATGCTATATTGTTTATCTAGCAGTATATTGCACTGATTAAGAGCTGGGACTCTAGACAAGAACTTCCTGAGTATGAATCCTGCTGTGCTACTTACTAGCTGCTAAACACTTTGCTTAAGGTCATTTAGCTAAATACATAATTGGAACATGGTGAGCCACTTGCTGTAATAGAGGAACACACATAGAAAGTACAATGAGAACTAACTCTAGCTGAATACTTATAGTGCAAAGAGTAAGTTTGGCATTGTGCTGCATGCTTCATATATATCTTTGCATGTAGTGAGAACATGGCAGACCTTGTGTAGCTACATGCTTTGCATATATACTCTTGCACTTAATAAGAATATGACAGACCGGGAATGTGGGTATTATATCCCAAGGTTGACCTCTTTGTGCATTAGTTTCCTTATCTTTATAAGAATAGTAATGATAGATATCTCTTAGGGTTGTTATGAAGAGCAAATGAGTTAATTCATTACTATGTGCTTAGCATGTAGTAAGCTCTCAATCATTTTTAACTATTACCTGATGAATCAAGAAACAATTCACAATAAAAGCTGGTGGCCTTTGAGACAGAATGATAAGGTACAGAGGGCTGTATTCATATAGGAAAAAAATAAATCCAGCAGAGAAAAAAACAGAACAATTTTTCCAGCTGGTTTATTAGATTAAAGTAGAGCAAGCTGACTAGCTGCAAAAATTGTGCTGTGTATCTATGACCACAAGTACAGAAATAGCACTGGTTTTTAGATTTAAACATCCTTGATAATTTATTGAAAAAATCTTATAAAATGAATACTTTAAGCAATTAAATGTTCACTGATTAAACCACAGAAACTAAACTTTAATGAAAGAAAATCAGCTTAACTCTTAAGTGTACCAATCTAATGGAATCCAAGTCAGAAAATGCTAAATTTAAATTCTATGAAACTGAAAAATAAGCAGATGAAATTGCCTGTAAATATCAATTGGATGTCATTTTGATTTCTTAACCAGTTTTATATATGTAAATAACATCCATTTGCATAAAGAGAATATTAGGTAGATGAAAATACAACCTTATCAAGAAAAACTACAGGAAAATAATCTGTAGAGAGAAAAAGGGAGAGTGCTCATTAAATCAGATGAGGCTGAAAACATGAGTGCCCTGAGCTCTCAAAGATGGTATTCCTCTAATTAAATATTGGAAGAATATTTACATTTTCTTCTCCTAAACATTAAAATGATCCTTGACAAATCCGAGTGGCCACACTGATCTGTTTACCCATGATGAAGCACAGTCTAATGTGGGTTGCGTTTAAATGGCCTTTTTCCCCTACAGTAGCATATTAAGTCAAAAATATCAAATTGTACAACCTTCATTCTTATTCCAAGTGTTCAATAGTTAGCCAACAAATGATACACTGGTAACTTTAATTTCTTTATTCAATGGGATGTCCATTCACAGAGGAAATTTCAGAGAAGAATTTCAAACTCTATTTTCTAATGGCTGAGGAAAATTTGGGTTAATTTTCCTATTTCAAATCACTTTCTACATGTGACTGAACTCTGTGCTTCTATGATTGTTGGAAATATTTCTCAAATATAGGTAGTCACTTTGAGGGAGGATAAACCCCTAGGATTTTGGAACTCAATAGCTGGTTATAGGCTGGAGACAGTATATATAAGGAGATGGTTCTATCAGATCATACTAAAAAATAAGAAAAGATCCAGGAGACCCATTGATGGGGAATTTATATATGTAACAGCCAAGTAACATTTAGGAACCAATAAAAACTAAAGATGGTTGGTTGATATTGTTTTGTTTTCCCCCCCGCCAGATCAACAGCCATATGTGAGGAGCTGGTGGTAGAGAGAGGGCTGGGTGTGTGTGTGTGTGCGAGAGAGAGAGAGAGAGAGAGAGAGAGAGAGAGAGAGAGAGAGAGAGAGAGAGTGCGTGCGTGCGTGTGTGGGTGTGTTGTAAGAGAAACAGGGTCAGAGCTGGGGAAATCAGGGACCCCTTCTTTGAGAAGGTTTAATTCTCAACCTGTGTCTGTGAGGTACATTTGACACTCAAGGAGAAAATCCAAGTTGCTGGAATTTCACTATTTGTTCTGCCTCTGTTTTTATTCCCTTCTGAAGTCCCATTAATCCATTAGAGAAGAAACTTGCCTAACTCTGTACAGTCTAGTGAGTTATTCCTGTGGAAGCTAAAAGGCTTGTGTGGCAAAAGGAAAGGAGGCCCCTTCCATCTCATCCTTTTCTGGGTTCCAGTGACATTCTGAGTTCCAGGTGGGGGTCTAGCACTGAAAGGCATCTGTCCCGCAGAGAAGCTGGCAGGGCCGGAGCAGCGCATGGCAGCAAGAACAGGCTCTGACTGCACCTGGGGGACGACAGCACTCTTTTCCTGAAGGAGGAGGTAGGGACTCCAGGGAACACCTGGGTTCCTTAAAAATGGCTCAGTACTGGGCTTGCTGCGGGTTCTCCTTCATTCCACACACACTCCTCAGGAAACACTCCTATGTGACATCTCCTCTTCTGTACTCTTTCTGGGTTGCCCTCCACATTCATTTAAAGATAACATACATTTTCATGGTTAAAAAAAAGTTTTGAATATGTCACTTGTCAAACATCACCTTCTTGGTGAGACCTTCTCTGGACACCTTATTTATAATTGCAACCTCTTCCTCACCAACATTCCTTATCCAACTTCCCTGATATATTTCTCCGTAGTACTTCCCACCATCTAAAAACATGTTATGTGTTACTTATTGATCTATTTCCCCAAATAGAAAGAAAGTTCCATGAGGGGAAGGATTTTATTTTTTTTTGGTTTATTGTGTATCACCCCAGTGCCTTGAAAAATACCTTGTGCCTAGTGGTCATTCAAGGACTATTTGAAGAACGTTGATGAAGGTAACAAATGAAGGTCCCCTGTTCCCTTCTGCCTAGGCACAGAGCATCCAGGTGAGTCCTATTCTCACACAACTGTTAATAGCTCTTTCTTGAATGCTAGTTCCAGACATCCAAGCCAATTATGACAGTTGTGTTCTTCACAGGCATGGTCTTCGCACACCACAGGAGAGTGTAGCACCCCAATTGTTTCCTTTAGCAAGTTCTGCCTTGTGCGTGACCTTGACTCCTTCAGTCTCTTAGGATCCTCTCAGCTGCTCCAATACCTTTGTTACTGCTGAAGGTAACGTGTTAGTACAACCGTTTCTGTTATTCTGGCTTCCCCTTCATTGTTCTCAGTCAGGGATGCCAATCCTAGAACAGCAGATAGGTCTCCTTTTTTGCTGACTTCCGTGGGCCTTGTTCTGGTGCTTTCTCCAATGTTACCTTCCTCATCAATTTTGTCATCTTCTGCAATGAAGCTCTCTCCCTCCCAGAGCTCATGGATGCCTCTCTGATTCTGATTTTGGGAACCAAAACAACTCAAAACTAAAAACTGTTGCTAGAAAGGCAAGCACTTGGATCCTATAAGCTCCCCCTCCCATTCTGATATCCTTGGGAACTGAGAAAACCGGAAGTCCAACCCGGCCAAGGCTACTAACAGTTTCTCTTGCTGGTGGATTTGTGCGTGAAACTCCATCAAAGGCCGTCTCCCTTGTCATGTCATTGCGGCTGTGTCGCTGAACCCTCTGGCCCTTTGTTTTCCATTGCAAACCTGATGCTTAGAACTATTTCCGTTCTGTGCTTGATCCTTGGGCTTGATGCTTTGGGCCCCCTTTGGCCACAGCCTCAGGCTAGTCCTGCTCATTCTTCTCCTAGAGGATGCTACCTTTGGAGCTGGGGAGGTTAAACTGAAAAAAAGTTCCCGTTCCAGTCTTCATTCCCTAGTGAGGATCCCTGATATCAACCAGGATGGAGTTGGAATAGGCAAAGAGATGTCAAACACCCTAATCCATGTGTGCTGGGGCACCAGATTTGCTGATTGCAGAAACACGGTTGACCCCAATATTTAGACTCATGACCCTCACCCTCTTCATGCCCTATCCTAGACCAACTTTCAGCAGCTGAGAAATCTTCCCTTCTCTAATCAGACCTAGGCTATGGGATCATCTCCCTAAAGCATATGCACATTATCTAAGGAACTCTTCATTTTCCTGCTCAGGGTAGCATTAGACTCCTCCTACAGACTTCCTCAGGGGACTGGGAAGCAGAGGGGTTTCTTAGGGCCATATATGTCTCTGGAATAAGATACTACATGCAGCTAAGCTCTCCCCACATGGGCTCTTCACTTTGGAGCACATGAGATATATTTGGTATCAAGAGCAACCTTGAGAGTAAGAAGGAACGTTACATTATTCACTTTGACAGTAGCTCCAGGCCAGGTTGGGGTAAGGGGAAAACGGGCAAGGGTTTGCTCACACATCGTCTACCTACTTGGAAGTCTTGCTGGCATCAGGGCTGTGATGTCAACAATTCCCCATCTTTGTATACAGAAAAAAAAGTCTCTTGCACATTTATTATTTTAAATCATAAAATATTGGTGAGCAAACATTTATTGAGCACCTATTAGGTACACATTTTTGGGCTAGGAGATGGGATCTCTGAAGCTTATAATGAATAAGACCTCTTTCTTGCTTTCCAAAGAGCTTACTTTTTTAGGGGGGGAGATAGAGAAGTACAGAAATAATACAAAAGGGTAAAAAAAGGGGTCTAGCAAGCAATGGGAGGGGGTGAGAATGAAAGTAACCAGCATAAAATTTCTAATTTTGAGCATTTGTGTTATAGTACATGTAACTTTTATTTCTTTTGGAAAAGGAAGAATAAAAATTCTGTGATTTTTTAAAAATAAGACTATTAAGCTAAACTACTTCAAACAACTTAGAGAAATTTGGTTATTCATGAGAATAACACCTTTTCTAAAAGAAATAAAGTTAATTTTCTACTCTTCTGCAAAGGAGGTCATTAATTATACATTTTAGATTTCATCAATTTCAGTGAGATGAAACTAACATTTTAACTAGATGTCAAGGAAGACATAAGATATTAAGTTAAATATACTGGATGACAATAAATGGTTATTAAAAAACATAATTTTGTTACTCTCATAATTTTCTCACTTGGGTGTCTAATTGAAGGCTTGAGTTTCACATTTAGGCAGTGAAGTCAATGTATAGCAGTCTTGTGAGCTTTAAACAAAAGCTTTTAAACCATTGAGGCATTTCCAGATTAAGGACAGATGGATGGCTTTTTCTTTCTTTCTTTTTTTTTTTGTTTTTGAGCACTTAAAAAAAAACAAACCCAACAAAAACACTGGTATCCACAGTAGTAACCATCTATCTGCAAAAGAATCAACATACCTTTTGTTCTGCTCCCACTGGGAACTTACTATTTTTGAGATAGGAACTTGTCTCGGAAAAGTTTAATGCATGTGATCCCGTATTTTGGTGGTTCTCATTGCTAACACATATAGGAAAAGAAGGAAGCAAACGCTAAGAGCATTAGCTGTTTGGCATGCTTGGTGAGTTTTCTCAGGTTGCTGTTCTCTGTTCATCTCCTACCATTTTTCAAAAATTTCCCTCTGTTTGGACAGCCCCCTGTGAGGAGAAACAGGAGAAGTCACACGACAATCTTCCTCATGCTCCACAGGGTAGCCAAAGCCATCTTTCATTTTTCACATCATCTTCTGCTTGCTTGGCCCAAATTCACAAATGCTGTAACTTTTGTTTTTCAAATTCTTTTTTCTTAAGAAATCCAACAAAAAATATTAATCCGATGGAATTGTTTTTATTAAACCAGAGGGGTGTGGGGAACATTCACTTTCCAATGGAGATTTAAGTTTTAATTGTTCTTTAGAATATATTAATAGTTTGGGCATTAAAAAGTTTCTTTAAACCCTTGAATTCACACATATGAAATGAACTTTGGATTGTTCAGACAACTGTGTGATGAAAGATTGATACATGTGGGAGGCATCTGTCGGCCCCTGCTTTCTTGTCCTACTGTCCATCCCATATGTTCAGCTAAGCAATGAAGACCCAGAAGATGCATGGAGAGAACTGTATTGCAAAAGTTAAGATGGTAAATCAGACGCCGTTTTTAAATTTTGGTCCTGCATGGAACCAAAATATGTATATGTAGGCTGTTCCTACATATTTTTCCTGTACTTTATATGTCATAATTTTTATATTTGTCCTGTCTCTGTTAGATTTGTTCTGTTCCTATTAGATTTTCAGTTCTTCAAGCGGTATGGTTACTGTCTTCTGTTTCCTGTTTCCTCATACAGAATCCATTCCAGTACTTCACACATAGTGCCTGTTTACTAGATAATTGTTAACAGACTGACCTTTTTCCTCCTAGTTACTGATTGAAATTGGTCCTTGTTCTGTTTTGTTTTTCTTTCTTTTTTTTTTTTCTTCATGTTGTTCTGTGCAAAATCAGTGACCTTAATCTGCAAAGTGGTACATAAGGAAAAGAGATCACTAGAGTTGACACAAATTTGAAATAGAAAAGAAATGGGTCACCCAGACTGAAGTCAACAATGTGGGGACTTTAGGAGTAGAAGAAACCTCTGTTTGTAAGTGTCCACTTACTATTAGTGACTGTCACTTTTTTTTGTTTGTTTCCAACTACTATGGACTTGATTTTATTCAGAAAATCAAGAGGCTTTGAAAGACCTCTAGCAGCAAACTCATCATTTTTAAATGATTATTTATAGTTTTGCCTCTCTTTTCAATGTGATACACAGGCATTAAACCATAAGATTCATGTTAAATGTGGTTGAAGCTGAAGAGATAAATTCCCAGTGCATGAAGGGCCAAGAAAAGGACCCTTTTGTATTCTTTAAGAAGTAATTACAATTTCATAGGTTTTGGAGAGCTTCCCTTCTTTTCCTTTTTCATTCTGTCATCGTTTTTGCTTTATTAGAAAACAAGTACCCATCTGTTTTTTATATGACAAGAAAATAATTCTTAATTGTATTTATATGCAAGCCAGTAATTCCAAGCAACATGATTAGTCTGAGGCAATAAATGATTTTAAGAAAGTACTTATAAAAGCCACTACTCTTCAAGTATTCCATTTTTCTTACATTCTCAAATTTCTTGGGTAAAATCCTTTTTGATTTCCCAATTGCTATAAACTTTTATTGCAATTATTACTGAAAAAGGAAGGTCAGTAGGAGAAAAACGAATCACTTCACAAAAGAGAAAATTTGTAGTAGCTCTCTGAATTGTGGCTTATTTTTCAGAAGGGCAATTGGATAAATCTAGAGCCAAAAAAACTAGTATTTAAAAACTCATTTTAGCCATGTCCTCACAGGAAAAGACTATCTCTAGACAGCATGGCCTATTAGGTCAGAAAAAAAAAGACAGACTTTTCAATTTGACAGAGCTTTTTTCCACGTAATGATATTATAATGTGGAGTCTAGAAATACTGATTCCAATATATAAAACAGTGAAGATAATTCCACTGACTCTCTATTGTTAGATGGTCTCTGTTGATTATTTCACCTGAATAGGCTATTTCTAGTGCATATAGTTGCTTATATAAGCAGAGCCATAAAGTTTTCAAAAAATGCATTCGGTTAAGGTAATTTTGGATGGAATATGAATTTCCTTTCATCTTCTTTGTTCTAAAGTAAATTATAAAAATAAACTTAAGATGGAAAAAATATGTATTGATTGAGAATATTTTCGCCATGTGGACTGTAGACCACCTCAAATTCATTGGAAATTTAAAATTTAGTTATAATACATTTTCACATATATTTAAGAAACTAATCAGTGATAATTCAACACCAAAGCATCATTTAATAAATATTGCTTGTGCACCCAGTATGTATCAGGGACCATGCTAAGCTTTAGAGACACAGTGTTCTGTCCTTATGAGCTTACAGGTTTTGAAGCTTGAGAAATAAAATGGCGTCTGAGGTGGTGTGAGCATTCTGGGAATTACTCCTCTGTTAACAGCTGCTCTCCTAACAACTAACAGATGCTTTGGAACAGAGTATGAGGTGCACTTTTGGGAATGAATAAGGGTGATCTCAGTCCTGGTTAAGGCAAATAGTAAAGAAGTCCTAGGTGGCTTTGAACTTTGACCATGGAAGAACAGAACAGATATTTCACTATATAATTCAAGAATGTAAAGGAGACCAGAAAAGAGAAGGAGGTCAACCATGAGTATGAGGTGGCGGGAAGAAAAATGAAATTAGAAAAAGAAGAAAGTGGACGATACATTAAGCTTCATGTTCCCATATTTTATACCTAGCAATCTCAAAGAGAGCTTTCTTTACCTTCAGTTGGTGGTGTTCAGGAATGGGAAGCCAATAGCCAAAATAATAAATCCCAGCCCTATTTGATTCTGAAAACTTGGTCTCTTTTAACTTATTAACGTGGCTTGGAAACCTGGTAAAATACGTAGAGTTATTGGGGTGAATGGTGTAGCTGAGACCAGTATGTAGTTTTGCAATAATATATGTGTTTAATATCTTATTTGTGGATTAATAGTTATGTATGAATACTTACTTAATTTGTGTGTTCAAGCATACCTATACTTCAATCTCTAGACACACTGATGGCCAGTATTAATAAGGATAAAAAAATTAGCAAATTCACAGGTTTTCTCTGTAATGCATGGTTAATTAAACAACTGAGAGATCAAAGTCCTGTACTAAGAAAGTATGTTTGCTTTTCACACCAGGGAGCCAAGTTTACCAGCACTTGAGGAATTCAAACAGAAACTCTGCTTACTAGCCAGAGGCATGGTAAAGGCCCTAATTAAATAAATGCCTGGGGAATAGAAAGATAAGCATAGACAAAACCCATCCACTTTTGCTCATAATTCTTTTTTCTTAGTGCCTATTGCATAGGTTTCCATCTTTCATTTATGAATTAGAGTTGCAAACCACAGAATCCACTCTTGATAATTTAAAGAGAAAGAGATTTATTAAAGTATTTTAGGTAGCTCACAGAATCTCTGCAGGGGCCATCAGACCAGGCTTGAATGCAACACATTCTTGAACAAACAATACAGTCCAGAGCTCCACCTCCCCATACTGGAGGATTTTTTTCACCAGGATGCCACTGTTGCCACCCTTCACTGATTGTGCTTGGTGCCATATGCCAGAAGTCAGCTACAGACATCTCCTGAAGGATCAGATGCCTCATGCCCCTACTACCACATTTGCCAGAAGACCAATCTCCCCACTTGTGGCCACTTGTTTATGTTGCTACCTTCCATTTGTTTTACTTCTTGAGTCTTCTTTGACTGTATTTGCTCGGTGCAACCTAGGTCTGATACTTGCATTGTAGCTGCAAGTGAGTCTGGAAGGAGTAGATTCTGTTTTGTTTTGCCTAATTCTACTTTGGTGAGGATGGATTGATGATGTAAGAATCTATCAAAATATTGAGAGTGTTTAAAGATATTAGGCAGCTACAAATGATGAAGTTCTGAAGGCTATGTATTACTAAAGAATCTCAGTGAGGACACACTTGCTGCAGCATGACCTAGAACACATTCATAGGGGGTTCCAACTGGAAGTTAAGGGCTGAGATCTTTTTTGAATCTTTATATGTAGGATATGACCAAATTATCATTGCTAGTTATAATCATCCAATATACCTAAGGGTAAACTTAACATGATGTGAAATGTGTATGACCTATGAAGAAAGTAGTAAAACGTACTAAGGGGGATAAAAGGAGACAAGAAATGGAAAAACACACTTTTTCTTGGCTAGAAACACTCACTACATGTAAAGATGACAGTGACCTCAAACTCAATCTACAAGTGAATGCCAACCCTAACTGAAACCTCAAGTGGGGTTTGACTAAATGATCCTAAGCATAATCTTGGATCATAAATATAGTCTACAATATTCTAAAAAAATATGATAGCCAATGAATGTCATAGCCAATAAAATTCTGAAAAAGAAAAGTTATAAGGAATGAGTAAAGGCATGTGGTTCTCCTAGCAGAGGAATAGAAAGATGAGATACAACAGTGAGTTCAGAAGGAGACTTATGTAAACAGGAAGGTAAAATATAAATTAAAGGTGTCAGTGTGAAAGAGATGAATTATTTAATGAATAATGCTAAGAAAACTGTTAGTCATTCAGGAAAAAAAGAGCTCAATGCTGGCTTTAATCACTATGTTAACATAAATTCCAAATGGATCAAATATTTAGAGTAAAAAACTAAACCATAGAATTATAAATAAATAAATAAATAAATAAATAAATAGATAAACAAACAAGGGTGGCTTGAATTATACACTCCTGTGGTGGGGAAAACTTTTTCCCATATCCCATCTCACACACACACACACACACATACACACACACACACTGTTTAAAGGAAAATATTGAAATATTTACCTATAAAAGTTAAAAATTTCAGCCTAGTAAAAGAAAGATTAAAAAAGGAAATACCTGAAACAAATTGGGAAAAATATTTGAAACAAATATGTGAAAATGTGTCTGAAAATAAAATCAGGTGGCAATATAGTCCTGGGTTTAAGGAGAAAGAAGAGTTCTCAGTCTTTTCACACACGTATAACATGTATAGAATAATGGTCTGTGTCTCTTCCATAATTTAGTCCCTTTATAGAATTTTCATTGGCCATGTGCTGTATGGTACATAGTACAGCTATGCTGAAAAAATTTAAAAGGTTTGATTAATTCATCTGGCAAATTTTTTAAGTTCAAGGGGATATATTTCTTTAAAAAAATTTGTTGTCCTCTGTATTAAATCACATTTTGCGTATTGAATATGTTTCCCCTGAAAAAACTTTTCCAGATGATTTGCCTTTCTTTCAAAAGTAATGAAGTTTGCTGGAATTATGTAGACTTTTCTAGCTTCTTTTGCTTTCTTCCATCCAAGATAGAAAAGGCAAAATTTTTGAAAGGGGGATTGCATTCCCTTCACATTGCTATTCTAAATCTGACTTGATAACAGAATCCAAAGTACATCATATCCCAGATAAAGCTAGCTGCTTGCCAGACTGCTCTGTTACAATTGAACTGTAAATGGCTCACATCAGCACATTCTGTCAACTTTATATAAACCCCACTTTATGTAACATGATTATAGATCCCCTGAACACTGCTCTGTACCTGCAGCTTCCAGACTGATTCTCTTGACGTTGCCTACCAGACACGTCATGAAAAGCAGCATGGGCTGGAGTTGAGAATACAGGTGGAGATAACAGGTAGTTAGTGCCTGGTTCTTCATTTTTCTAAATGCCTGTTACTGCCATGTGCAAAAGAGAGTAGGTAAGTGTGTTCTTTCTCTCTTTTCTCCTCAAGCCATTGATCTTTGATCCTTGTCTTTATGACATCCAGAGATGCTTTGGGGCTGGCTAACTTTGACCATAGGCCCTGACTCTATAAGAAAAGCACTGATTTATGTGGTCAGCATGCCTTCCTGTGCAATGGGATTTATCCAGGGAAGCTTTGGTCTCCACTTCTGTTTAACAACACGATTCCCTCTGATCTGTGATCTGGTTGACCTGATGGTGTGGAGAGTTCCTGGGAGGTTCAGTTCAGCTCAAAAAGCATTTATTAAGCTTTTGCTGTATGCACCCCCCAGCCCCCACCATGAAGCACCAGGGATATCAAGATAAATAATGCAAAATCCCTACTTTTGTGGAAGTGACAGCCAAATGGGAGAGAGACAAAAAGCAAAATTTCAATATAGCATAATTAATGCTAAAATAAGACTCTGGGCTTCTGGGAGAGTATAAAGGAGGTGTAGTTAATCTAATCTGGGGTCCAGGAAAGCCTGCCAGAAGAGATGATACCTGAGCTGAGTCTTGAAATTTGAGAAAGAATTGTTTATGAGGAAAGAGAAATTCCCACAAAAAGAACATCCTGGGAAAGGTCACAGAGATGGGAAACAACACGGGGTTAAGGGTAGAGAAACTCCCAGAATTCAGCAGTACTGGAGGGAAATGTTTCAGGCATGGAGTAGTGGGAGATGAGGCTGAAGAAAGAAGTAGGAGTCAGATTAGGAAGGACTGGGCTGCCATGCATGGGTTTTGTTCTGTAGCAATGCCGACCCCTTTATTCCTTGTTTGCTTCCATACCCACATCCAATCCTTCAGCAAATCCTTTTGGTTGGATATCCCAAGTCTGACCGTCTTCACCAAACCAGTCCAAGCTCCCATCACCTCCACCCAGCTCACATCAATAACTACAAATTAGTGTGGGAATCAGGTGACCTTGCTTCTGTTTCTGCCCCTCTAAAGTTTACCCTCTGCACGGAGTGAGAGTGTTTTCTCTAAAACACTAAATAATGACATTCCCCAGTGCTGAAACCTCCAATGCCTTCTTCACAACCAGAATGAAAATCCACGTTCTTACCAAGGCCTGAAAGACAAGGCTTTACTTGAATTGGCCCAGCACCCCTTTTCCCCTCATGGCTGACTCTCTCCTTTGTTCCTTTGTGCTGAGAATAGATCCTCCTGACTACTCTTTCTAAAACTTATCCCCCACTCCATCACTCTCTATTGCTTTTTGCTGAGATACATATATATATATATCAGAAAAATGATATACATATATACCAGGAAAAATATATTTGTATACTTGTCTAGTTATTGCTTCTTACCCACAGGGATGTAAACTTCAAGAAGGTGCAGATGTGTCTGTTTTGTTTACTGTTGAGTCCCCAGTGCTGGAGAACTGGGGATTAATTGAGTGAATGATATGAATGAATCAATGAATGAATTCAGAACCACCCAAACTTGGGAGTAAAATGATCAGATGTGTATTTCAGACAGATCACTCTGCAATGTGGAGGATGTATGCAAGGGGATTGATTTGGGGTGGGGAAGGGGAGTAGATAAGAGTTAGAGAGACCAGTTAGGAAGCTCTTGTGTTAGTCTAGGTCAATGGTATGAAGGACGGAACTAAGGCAGTAGTATTTGGCATGAAGAAAGAGGAGACAGATTTGAGAAGTGTTTTAGAGATAAAATTGTCCCAACATGATCAAATTACATCTGGGCCTCCCTTCAGAGTCTTGGCTACAGGAGGGGATGATAAAGGATGCTGGAACTGGAAGTGGTCCAGAATCAAAGGGGGTAGAGTGATGTTGCCAGGGTGCCTTCAGGGACAGTGCTTTTCCATTTTAGCTTTTCCCTGGGTCAGAATTGCCAAGGCGTCCATGTGTCCCCTGTGAAGTGCAGAGGCATTGTCTTGCTACAGATCTGAATGGCTATGATGAGTTGTATATATTTTTGGCAGCAGATACATGTTCAATAATAGTTTTAATGATAGTTTCTAAAGCAATTGGGTTTCCCCTGGAGGTTTCTCATCTCTCTAATGACTAGGGCCAAGCCTGCTTAGTTTATAAGATCTGGCAAAATTACAGTGTGAACTGGTGATGCTGTGAGTTGCTGTACAAATTATACCAGGTCTGTCTCTTGCATAGCCCTGAGGAACTCTTCTGAGTCCAGTGCCTCTAGAGACTTCAAGAATACTGACTTCAAAGGAAGCGTTGTACCATTATGAATGACTGAAACCATGTACCTAGCAAAACAAGAAGGGGACTCACAAGGTCTAACTTGTGGAAGTATTTGATCTGCTTGAAATTTTTGAAAAAGTATTTGATCTGTTGAAATTGACACTTAGTAGAATGACACAATTTTGTTTTCAATATGATTTGAGAAAGTTCTTTTTAGTTGGGAAAGTTTATTATCTTAGCCAAGGAAAGAATTAAGTGGGCCTCACATCTATAAACTCTCAAACCAAGAGAGATTATGAAATTATTTTGGATGATTGGGACAGAGGTCTTTCCAAAGAAAAGGTTTATCACATGGGTGATTTAAAACATGACTACAATTGCCTCTCCAAGCAATGACCTAGAAATCTGACAATGTGATAATGAATTCTCAAACAAATAAAACAAACAAACACAAAAATCACATTGGAACATCTCACAATTGGCAGGATGAAAACTGGCAACAATAACTTCTGGAAAAGTGAGCTGGATCTTATAGCATTAAAATGAGTTTGGGGACTATAACATGAAATCAACACTTTCATGAGAATTTTGGAATGCTCAATTTCCCACACTCTCATCATTTCTCTGCCTGACAATTGTAATTATTCCTCATCACGTTGACAGTCAAATTTGCTTCCTGTAGTGATAATATACCTGCTACCATCCTGACCATATTGGAGAAGTAGCTTTTTCTTTGATAGGGTTGCTCATTTTTGAAGATAACTTTCTATGTTATTCTAACCACTCTCTTACATTATTCATTAACTAATCACTGTTCATGCTTCTGACAGTAGTTTGTAACTTTGGAAAAATGAGGAGATACACAATTGCCTACCCGATTGTAAAGCAATGACACTTCACTTATGTTGCAAATTAAAATTACTTGGGCAAGGCATGCCGTACTACTTCAGAAAACACTGGACATTACTGTGTTTCCAAAATGTCCAAGGTCATTAATGAATCATAGACTTAACATATGAGACATTATATAAAGGAATATAATTATGTATAAGCTGAGGAAATTTGCATGGGACACTAAGACCAGGTCATATGGTTAAAAAAAAGAACAATAATAAGGAAAATCAAATAATTATAAAGTAAAATTGCCTGACTATTATAAAAGATAATGATTTGGAATCCATTTTCATACTTATTTATTCGATAAGTTTTTACTCACCTCTGAGAAGGTGACATTTGAACAAAGGACATAAAGGTGGTGATGGAGTGGACCTTGCAGTTACCTGAGGAAATAATTTTCAACCAGAGGGAGCTGCCAGGGCACAGGCCTTGAGCAGGGACCATGTCTGGAGTGTACGCAGAGGAATCAGAGGGGCTCAGAGATCATGGCGGCAGTGGACCAGTGCTTTGGGGGAGCGGTAGGAGATGAGACCCAAAGGGGCCTGGAGTTGGGAAAGCCAGAGTGGGGATTTTAGCTTTCACTGGGAGTGAAATGGGGAGGCCTTGCAGTGTTTTGGCATGTTGAAAGGTACAGTCTGTCTGGATGTTGAGAAGAGACAGCAGGAGGCATGGGTGGAACCAGTGAGACTCTTGAAGAAGCGGATCCAGGATGTGGCTCAGATTAGTGGGAGCAGTGGATGTGGTGAGAAGTGGTCAGACCCTGGATATGTTTTAAAAGCAGTGCTGTTGGGCCAGGTGTGGTGGCTCACGCCTGTAATCCTAGCACTCTGGGAGGCCAAGGTGGGAAGATCGTTTGAACTCAGGAGTTTGAGACCAGCCTGGGCAAGAGCGTGACCCCATCTCTACTAAAAAAAAAAAAAAAAAGAAAAAGAAAAAAAAAAAGAAAGAAATTAGCTAGATAACTAAAAATATATACAGAAAAAATTAGCCGGGCATGATGGCGCATGCCGGTAGTCCCAGCTACTCAGGAGGCTGAGGCAGGCAGATTGCTTGGGCCCAGGAGTTTGAGGTTGCTGTGAGCTAGGCTGACACCATGGCACTGTAGCCCGGACAACAGAGTGATACTCTGTAAACAAAAAAACAAACAAACAAACAAAAAACAGTGCTGTTGGCTGTTGTTGGTTGGATTGTTGATGAATTGACGAATGAAAGATGTAAGTCAAGGATGATTCCAGGTGAAGGAAAGTGTTGTCGTTGGTATCAGATTTTTGGGCACACTGTAACAAATTACCACAAACTAGGTGGCTTAAAATGACAGAAATGTATTCTTTTACTGTTCTGGAGGCCGGATCCCAAGGCACGGTGGTACCCCCTCTGGAGGTCCCAGGGGAGAATCCATTCTTTGTCTCTTCCAGCTTCTGGTGGTTGTTAGCATTCACTGCCGTTCCTTGGTGGCATCTCTCCAATCTCTGCCTCTGTGGTCATGTTGCCTCCTGTTCTTCTATATTTTAGGACATTTGTCATTGAATTTAGAATGATCTTATCATAAGAGCCTTAACTTAATTACATTTGCAAAGTCCTCTTTTCCAAATAAGGCAATACATGTCCCAGGGATTTGGACTTAGGCATATCTTTTTTGGACCATCATTCAACCCACTCTACCATTCATTGACGTGAAGAATATTGTGGGGGAAGCAGGTGGGGTGAAAGAGAAGAAAGCATACAATTTTTCTTTTAGCTGAGAGGACACCTGAGAACAACCTGTATTGTCAAATTAAATAATTGGGTATTACTATGAAAGGCCTTCATTATATTGGTCATGTAAAATAATAGATGATTAAAATCTCTATAAAAATACAACATTCTGTCCAAATTTAACCATTATCCTCATTCTTCATGAGATACTTTAACTCAAACTGTTAAAATAAGTGAATTGTTCACATTTGAATTTGACTGCCTCTCACTTTCACCAATCTATGGTTTGCTAAAAAAAATTTAGTGATTCATTTATTCAATAGATATTTATTCAGTGTCTAGAGCATGCAGTTCACTGTACTAGGTGATTCAGAGATACAAAAATAATTGAGAAGTAATTTCTATCATTAAAGATATATAATAACTTGGCTCATATTTGTGTTTATTCCCCCACTTTCTACCCTAATGTAGCTTGTTAAGCATACGGCCTACTTACAGGTGTCTTGTGAGTGAGAACATGGGCAACTAAGTCTCCTTTGCTTTTTAAGATTGATAATGTTTGCAAAATCGTTCTCTTGCCTTTTGTTTTTCAATCTCTGCCTCTCTTACATTGAGAAAGTTTAAGCAATTATAAATTGTGAGCTTCAGGTTCCAAAAGTGCTTCAAAATGCAGGAACAAGACACCAGAATGAATACATAGTGGGTGGAATCAGTTTATTTGAAGGAGCTTTTCCTAGAAATAACCCATCCTACAGTCTGATTTGGAGAAGAGAGAGTTTACTGAAGAGACAGAAGTGCCAGGAAACAAGCACCATAAAATGTAACTAATGTAAAAGAAACTGTAATCTTGGAAATGGAAGTATATTAGTGACAAATGGTCCTTGTAGGGCTTAGGAAAGGGAAAATTGGAGAGAATGCTTTTCAGTGGATATCCATGCCCACCCAACAGGAGGAAAAGACTGTATTTGATGTCTCTACTAACCTGATCACTTGAAAAGTGATGAATTCTCTGATCTCTCAGACAGCTTGATTTACATAGGTCATAGAACTACCCCACTTCCTTTGCAGTAAACCTGGGCTCAAGGAGCAGACAGTGGATTGCTATTGTAAAGAACTTGGGGACAGAGCCTGGAGCATAATGTGAACTTCACAAAAGTTAGCTATTATTATAAATTATTATTTTATTTCCCTTGCTACTTTATTATTTATCCCATGGGAATCAAACTGCTGGGAATGACACTGATGAAACAGAGGTTGTAAACCTTCTTAGCCTAGTCTAGACCATGATGATTCTGGTTAAGATGTGATCACTCATTTAATTAACCACGCCTGAAACAGTCTACTAGTTTTCTCCTTATGTTACAACATGAATATTGCCTCATGTTTAGATAATATTTGCTGAATTGTCACGTCATTGCCTAATTATTGTTTTCTTATTTAATCACAGTAAAGCACTGTTTTGATTAAACTTTTCTTCCTCAAACACCTTTCAGTAGGCTACCAAATAGCCTAAACTCCTTAAAGTGGCATTTAAGGCATACTTGTTACTATTTGATTTCAACCTAATTCCAACTCACTTTTTTTTTTTTTTTTACCATGCCACCATATTTTTCTAGGCTACTCCTCAAATTGATTATTTACCATTTCTCCTTTACAAAACGTAGGATCTCCTACCTCTTTACCTTTGTCCATGTGCTTTCTGCCTCCTGGAATAATGACTTCCTACCGTTACTTGTCTAAATTCTTACCATTGCTCAAGAGCCAGGGCAAAGGCCATCTTCTGCACCACACGTTTCCAGTTTCCTCTGCTGGCAATGAGCACTATTAGAAAAACAAACAAAGAAACAAACAAACAAAAAACAACCCTGCAGTTCTTTGGTCTGTTTTTGTGATGTTTGTCTATATATGAAAATGTGGTATCACAGAAAGGAGCTACTGCTTTTTGGAGTCAGACTGACAAGTCCTATTTACTAGTTTTTAAAATTTGAACCCCTTTCTTAAATTCTGTGAACTTAATTTCCTTATCCATAAACTAAGAATAACTATACGTACTCCATAGTGTCAATAAGAGGATTAAATGAGATCATGCATGTGCTATAAATCTCTTGGTGTAGTCCCTGGAATATTATGTGAGCCCTAAATATTTTAAATTATTATTTTATTGCTACTATTATGCCCTCCCCTACTTACAAGGTTGAAATCATCTTGAAGTCAAGGACCATGAGTGACTTGTTCATCTTTATATTCTGCTTAGCATAGTGTCTTATACACAGACCCACGTTTGCTAAATTTGTGAGTGTATGTATATCACTTTTGTTTCTCCAACTACATCATAAGTTTCTAAAAATCAGGGACAATGTCAAGTATACCTTAGTAGTCATCCCTTTAGTACCTAGTTAAAGGTTGGTGTAATATGTCTATACCTAGGTAGGAGTAAGACTTGTTCGGACACCCTTTGCTAGGAGTAATGCTTGCCTAGCTCGTTCACGTTGGGCAACTGAATCATGATTGCACTTGTTAGTTGGGGTCTTATGGATCAGTCCACTCAACATTCTTTAACAAGATCTGATGGAGTTGTGTGCAATTGAAAAGAACTGAAACCATGCTATGAAATGAGTACTGTTATACTTCAAATTAACTTAAAGATGAATATATATCCAACAAACTACAATGAATGTTGAATGTTATTCTGACAGTGACATTCATCCCTTCACACAAGGGAACTGGTGAAACCTTAGGTGAATGTGGGTCAGAGCAATATCTCTGACCTAGTGCTGGTCCCTTTGCATGGCTTTTCTGGGTCCTACACTCTGCATGCCCCACATCTGCCTGCCTCAGAATGAACATGCACTGCCTCAGAGTCTGGATAGCTATTGAAAGAGGATATTTGGCTGCTACATTTACAACTGCACAGGAAAGCCTTTAAGTAGAGTTTTTATAAACCATTTCTTTAGGTAATTGCATTAAATGTAATTTGTATCAAATACATAATTGCATCAAATGTAAGGATTCCTGGGCATCCCCTATATTCGGCAAAATCCTTGCCCTCATTTTGGTCCCTGGAGTAGAATTGTTCTTTGCGAGCATTGCTGCAACTTGAATTCACTGAGGATTTTTGATCTGTCCTCTCTTGTGGGGCTGGAAATAAATATATGTATTTCCATGGCTTTTTGACATAAGGAAGCAGCTACTGGTTGGATTCCGCTTGAAAAACAATTCCCGGTTATATAGACATCATTTCTATGGCATCCTAGTGTTAATGTGGAATATCTTTGACGCCTACCCCTAATTTAAAAAATTTAAGCATTGATGGAGTTACATGCCACTATTAAACTCTCAGTAAATACTTACTGAGTAACTTTGGAGTTTATGTTTTTATTCTTAGAATTTATAAGATGTCTGAATCCTGTGGATTTATAACAAAATTCCTAAATACTTGCTATCTAAATTTCACAGTATCTAAAAGTGTCTTGTGACAGTCATGTAAGCTACGTATCACCCTCATAAAATGAAGCTTAGGAAATTATGTATCACTATGAAAGTGAAAAGATTACTGACTAATTGTGTTAAATCTGGTCATAATAACATTATCATAGTACGAAGGAGTGAATTCAGAGATGAAGGTGAGATGATGAAAGGAAATTAATAAGAAATTTGAAATCATTTAAATTTTTTCTCCAGTGGATTATTCCCAATGTCTCTTCATTAATTCTTTGTCAGTTATGTGATATACATTATCTATGGTTTTGCAACATTAAAACCATCTCTCCCATAGATACTGGAATTTATTTCTAGCAACAAAACTGGATTATTGTTTGGAAAAGATAATTTTTAAAAGGGAAAGAGAGGTCAATCATCTTTTCACAGCTGGATAGAAATTAATTTTAGCTGGTATTAGAAAAATTACGTTCTATAATATTTCTTTTGATTTGAATAAATGGAATTTTAGCTCTGGTGGTAAGTCTCTAGTGCACCTGTTTCATTTTAACACATGGAAAAAACCTAGAGATATTGAATGTCTAGCTCAAGGGCACAAGGACTTGTAATGCAACTCAAGTCTTTTGGCTTCTAATCCAGGACATTTGTCTCTAGCTTTCATTCTGTCTATAATCCTTTTAATTATAAAATTACCTTGGAAAGGATTAACGTTATGGACTGAATGTTTGTGTCTCCCCAAAATTCATATGTTGAAGCCCTAATCCTCAATGTGATGGTATTTGGAGATAAGGCCCTTACAAAAATAGTTAAGGTTAGATGAGGTCATGGGGGTAGGACTCTCTTGATGGGATTACAATCTTTTACAAGAAGAGACACCAGAAAACTTGCTGTCCCTGTGTCTACCATGTGAGGACACAGCAAGAAGGCAGCCATATACAAGCTAGGAAGGGAGCCTTCACCAAAACCTGACCATGCTGGCACCCTCATGTTGGATTTCTAGCCTCCAGAATTGTAAGAAAACACATTTCTGTTGTTTAAGTCACCCAGTCTGTGGCATTTTGTTATGACAGCCAAACAGATGACAAAATAAGAAGAAAAAAATTCTTTTTTTCATATGGCCAAATTTGGTTATTTTCCCATTGATTTGGTGTCATTGCAAGCATTGATGTTACAGTTAGAAAGTGAGAAGGAAAACAGAAGTAACTTCATCTCGGCAGTGCATGCTAAGTTTCTGCAACTTGCACATTCATCGTATTTGTAGACAGTGGTGTACTGCATGATTTATGTACAAATTCTATTCTTGGGCCTGCCCTATACATGGGTCTGCTTATGCAAACAAAGATTAATTTAATTAAAAAGAATATTTATTATGTCTTAAGATTTTTCTTTCCAGTGGGAAAATGTTATTCACTATTGAGCGTTCAGGGCTAAATTAGGCGATTCCTAATTATCTTGGTCAAAGGAGGTAGTAATAGAGGGAGTTTTGCATTTTTTATTCTGTAGGGCGTCCATTCACACTATTGCCCCAGCTTCCCTGAGGTAAGAATATTTGTCAGGGTAAAATTAGCTGCTACAACTTCTACTCAACCCAGAAACTTAACATTTAGGAAGGAACTAATTTCAAAACTTGTTTCCATTCACACTTTTGTGTTGGCTTTCTCATGCCAGTAAAAAAACAAAACAAAACAAATAAACCCTTGATTTTCCCATTGTAAGTCAAATCTGGGTGGATAACGTCTGTTTCAGGAGGGCACTGTGGCTAATGCTTTGGTTTCGGATTAAGAAGTATCAGAAGAGGTCAACTTGTTTTTGTTTAAATCCCAATTAAATGCATGCAAGGATAGTGATTATATTGTTTATTATAATAGAGAAATGTCTGAAATGATCTTTAAAAACGTACTAGTTGATAGTGGTTATCTTTAGGATATGAGGCTGCTGTGATATTACTTTTTTATGTTATTTCTATATTATCACAATGTTCTTAAAGCAAAATTAACCAATAGACTTTTTTAAAGCTTTCTGTGGAAGCTGTGGTTTTAAAACAAATGAGTTTTAAATCAGAAATAAAATGTATTTACATTTTGAAAAAAAGAGACATTTAAGAAAGCAGCACTCTAGACAAACCTAAAATATTAATATAATATAGGTTGCATCATCAAAATGGACCAGCACAACAGAAACTAATTCTCAAACTCTCCAAAATACTTCCTTTAGGATTTTTTTCTTCAGTGCAAAGGTGTCTGGACAGTAATAACTATGATGATAAGTCCTATATAATAGAGTTTTGTAGCTTACCAATGAAAAGACACCGTCCTCTGAGCCCAACAAGAATCCTCTCCAGTAGGCAGGGCAAATATGGCTTTCTTCTTCTTGCTTGTGAAGTAACTGGGACTCACATAAATTAAATTAATTGTTCAGGTTGAAAGGATAAGAAATGGCTGAGTCAGAAGTACAAATGAAGTCCAATATTCTTTCCAGTGTAGACCTCTACATTCACTATCACTGCTTACTTTATCCCTGGTTCTCTTGAATATCCAATCAAGTTTTCAATCCTACCACTTCAGTGAACTTGCTCTGATCAAAGCCACCCAAAACCTCCATCTTGCCTTAGCGATGATCAACATTCAGTCCTTATTTTACTTGACCTCTCGGCAGCACTCCCTTCTTAAATTTTTAAAAATACAGTTTGAATAGGTGATACATATACATGCTATGAAATGCAAAAGATATAAAATGTTATAAACTAAGCATAACTCTCTCTTCCAGCTCACACAGTTCTCATGCCCAGAGGCAGCTTTGTACCAAAGCTTTGTAACTTTGTATACCTTTTCAGAGATATTCCAGGCATGTGCAAGGATATATGTTTCTATATTCTTTTATTTTCTTATACAAGAGATAGATAATATGCTAAAGATACTCTTTTAAACTTTGGCTTGTTTCACTCAACCATATATCTTCAGGGAATTTCCATATGGTACTTAGAGAGTTGCCTCATTCTTTTTAGTAGCTGAATTGTATTTTATTTTCAAGATAAGTCATAATTTATTTGACCAGTTCTCTGATGATCTATATCAAGTTGTTTCCAACCTTTTGCTATTGAATATAATTCTGCAAGGTGTATCCTAGTACATTTCTCATTTTGCAAATGTCTAAATACAGTATAGGATCAATTTCCAGAAGTAGAATTGCTTGGTCAAAGGGTATATTTATACCTAAAGTTTTGATACTGCCAAGTTGTTCTCCAAAGAGAATGTACTAGTTTATATACCCTCCTGCCACGATGTCTGAGACTGTTTCCCTATGGCTTCACTAACATAGTGTGTTGTTAAACATTTTAATCTTTGTTAGTCTGAGAGGGTAACAATGGTATCTCAATGAAGTTTGAATTTTATTTTCCCTTATTATGAGGGAGGTTGAATATCTTTTCTATTCTAAGAGCCATTTGTATTTCATTTTTTATGAATTAGATTCTAATATCCTTTGTTCATATGTTTTCTTCCAGATACTCTATATTCTTGATTTTTTTACTCTTCTGCTACCAGACTGGTTGATCTTCCTCAGTTTCTTGGCTTGGTCTTCCTCTTTTACAGACCTCTAAATGCTGGAATGCCCCAGTGCTCAGTCTCCAGACTTCTTTTCTTTCTTTTCTATTTATTATCTAGGGAATTACTCCTGTTCCAAGTAAGAGCTGATGCTTTCCAAACTTACACATCCAACTCCAGCCTCTTTCGCAGATTTTTGTCTAACTTTCTACTCAACATCTCCACTTAGATGTCTTGAGCAGACCACTCTGATTCCTTGATGCCATAATTCCTTTGGTTCTTTCAGATGGAGCCATGGCATTGTTGTCTTGAGCCTGTTTCATGTTAGGGTTATTTTGTTAGGGGATCAAGCCAGAATCTCAAAGGGTCTGCTTGCTAGTCTAACTCTTATATTCTGTGGTAGGACTAGTAGTCAGCCTCTTGTATGGCTTCGGTACTCAATTCCAGTAATGATGTCCTTATTTTTCTGGGTGTCTTAATCCAATTTCTGCTGCTATAACAGAATATCAAGACTAGGTAATTTATAGTAAACAGAAATATAATTGGCTCATGGTTCTTGAGCCTTGGAAACCCAAGGACACGGCACTGGCATCTCTTGAAGGTCTTTGTGCTGCATCATGACACGGTGGAAGGGCAAGTGAACAAGCAAGACAGAGAGAGGAAATCAGGCTGAACTCAATCTTTTTATCAGGAATGGACTCCCACTAAGCACTAATCACTCCCACGATAATGGCATTAATCCATTCATGAGGGCAGAGCACTCATGACCCAATCACCTCTTAAAGGACTCATCTCACTACTCTTACAGTGGCAATTAAAATTCAAATGAGTTTTGGAGGGAACATTCAAACCATAGCATTCCATCCCAGTCCCCCACCCCCAAACTCATATCCTTCTCATATACAGAATATATTAATACCATCCCAATAGCCCCAAAAGTCTTAACTGGTTCCAGCATCAACTCAAAAGTCCAGAGTCTAGAGTCTCATTTAGATCAGATATGGGTGAGACTCAAGGCATGATTTGTCCTAACACAAATACTTCTAGCAGTGAGCCTGTGAAATCAAAACAAGTTATCTACTTCCAAAATACGATGGTGGGACAGGCATAGGATAGACACTCCCACTCTGAAAGGGAGAAATAGGTAAGAAAAAAAGGGGTAACTGTTTCTAAGTAACTCCAAAACCCACCAGACCAAAGAACATTAAGTTTTAAAGCTGGAGAATAACCTTTGACTCTCTGCCCCACATTCTGGGCACATTGGTATGAGGGTTGAGCCCCCAAAGCTTTAGGCAACTCTGCTTCTGTGGTCCACACATCAGCTGTCAGGGGTTGGAATCCCATGCCTGCAGCTTTTCCAGGCTGGTTCTACATGCTGCTGGCCCTGCAGTACTGGGCTCTCTGAGGTGGCCTCTCTCCCACAGCTCCACTAGGCATTGACCTAGTGGGGGACTCTCTGCACTGGCTCCATCGATGAGACAAGTCTCTGTCTGGGCCCCCTCATAGCCCGTGGCATCCTTTGAAATGTAGGTTAAAGTAGCCATGACCCCACAGCTCTCACATTCTATGAGCCTACAGACTTAACACCACGTGGATGCTGCCAAGGCTTAGCAGTGGGTCAAGGCACACCTGAGCCAGTTTGAGCCATGGCTGGGGAAGCTGAGGGCCACTGCACCAGAATACATGGGGCAGAGACCTGAGGGCACGCTGGAGTAGTGAGCCCATGGAGGGTGCCACTGGCTTGTTCCTCAAAACCATTCTGCCCTCCTAGGGCCCTATTATGAAAGAAGAAGCCTTGAAGATCTCTGAAATGCTTTCAGGGTCTTTCTCCCATTGACTTGATGAATAGCACCTGACTCCCTGCTATCCATGGTAATCCCTTTAGCAAACAGTCACTTGGCCACATCCTTAATATTCTTTCCTGAACATACGTTTTCTCTGTTTATGTGGCCAGGCTGTAAGTGTTTCAAATCTTTCCATTCTATTCCTTTTTTAATTGTACGTTGCATCTTTAAGTCATTTCTTTGCTCTTATATCTCACTGTATGTGTTTAAAAGTAACCATGCAGCAGGCTGAATACTTCGCTGTTTACGTATTTCTTCCACCAGATATCCTATTTAATCACTCTTAAGTTCTGCGTTTCATAAAGCCCTAGAACATGGATACAATTCCATCAAGTTCTTTGCAACTGTATAAAAGGATGACCCTAACTTCATTACCTTGTTCCTCATTTCCATCTGAGGACTTTATCAGAATGAATATTACCTTCCATATTTCTATCACTGTTCTAATCTTGACCACTGAAATAATCTCTAAGAAGTTTCAGAGTTTCCCTACAGTCCTCCTCTTCTGAGCCCTTGCCAGAATCATCTGTAATGTCCCACTCACAGCAATCGAGGCTTTTTCTAGCCTGCACCTCCAAATTCTTCCAGTCTCTACTCATTACCCAGTTGAAAAGCCGCTTTGACATTTGCAGATATTTGTTGTAGCACAACAATCTCACTTCTGGTAACAATTTTCTGTCTTAGTTTGTTTTCTGCTGTTATAATAGAATACCATGAATTGGGTAATTTATAATGAACAGAAATTTATTCAGCTCACAGTTCTGGAGACTGGGAAGTCTAAGATCATTGTGCCAGTATCTCTCCAGGGACTTTGTGCTGCCTCATAATATGGTGGAAGGGTAGGCAAGCATGCAAGACAGAGGAAATTGGGTGGAAAACGCCCTTTTTGTTAGGAATGCACTATCTCAGTCACTAACCACTCTTGTGATAATGGCATTAATCCATTCATGAGAGCAAAGCCCTTGTGACCTAATCACCTCTTAAATGTCTCTCCACTTAATACTGTTACGGTGGCAATAAAATTTCAACATGAGTTATGGAGGGGACATTCAAACCACAGCCCTGGCCGGGCGCGGTGGCTCACGCCTGTAATCCTAGCTCTGGGAGGCCGAGGCGGGTGGATCGCTCGAGGTCAGGAGTTCGAGACCAGCCTGAGCAAGAGTGAGACCCCGTCTCTACTAAAAATAGAAAGAAATTATCTGGCCAACTAAAAATATATATGCAAAAAAATTAGCCGGGCATGGTGGCTCATGCCTGTAGTCCCAGCTACTCGGGAGGCTGAGGCAGTAGGATCGCTTAAGCCCAGGAGTCTGAGGTTGCTGTGAGCTAGGCTGATGCCACGGCACTCACTCTAGCCCGGGCAACAAAGTGAGACTCTGTCTCAAAAAAAAAAAAAAAAAAAAAAAAAACCACAGCCCTGGGTCTACCTTGACACATTTTGCCTAATATAGAAGTTGCTCTAGTTGTATCTACTTTAGAAACTTTTCCAGGTTTCTTGAGTCTTGTCTCTTGTCTTCTAACTCCTGTGGTTGAATATTTGATACTAGATAGGAGACTTAACCACTGTTCTCCCCAACCTATGCTTATTACCTGCTGCCTAGCTCCTTGAAACTTCCCCATCGTCCCCAGTTTTCTTCCTTAATGCCATATTTGTGTCTTCGGGTCCTGCCACCTGGAGCCACCACCCACTGATCACCTGTTTGACTCTTTATATTGGGGTACAATGAATAAGTGACCAAGTCAGTTTGGACCTCTTTTTAAACTGGGAGTCATCCTGGGGGTAAAAATCATGGAGATGAAGGAAATCAGATGAAAGAAGCTCTTTATCCTTCATCCTCTCTACAAATTTTGTGAAGATTAAGTGCTTTTGACTCTGAAAGTTGATTTCTGTCTTTATTGGACTTCTACAATACATTCTGGATGTCTCTGAGTTCACCTTCATTTTTTAGATGTCCCATGTGAGTTAGTGGTCTCTTCCCAACAAGATGATAAGATTCCTATCAATGGGTATTTTAAGTCTTCTTATTCCAACATCAGTTCCAATATCAGTGCCAACTACCATTTCTGAGCACTTACAGTATGCTAGGCACTGTGCTAAGTGTTTCATTTA
Organism: Lemur catta; assembly: GCF_020740605.2. NCBI lineage: Eukaryota > Metazoa > Chordata > Mammalia > Primates > Lemuridae > Lemur > Lemur catta. The sequence goes on from NC_059135.1 coordinate 73,970,015, forward strand.
CATTAACTTAGACTTTAGAATAATCTTATAAGTATGAATATTCCTACATCACTGGAGAAGAAGCTAGAACATGGTAGAGTTGTAATTTAAATCCAGGTATGTCTGGTTCCAAATACTTTCTTAGACAACAAAACAGGACTGAGTTCCATCAGTGAATAATCCTTGACTTCGAGTTTAGGAAAATATGTTTTAAAAATTATTCCTCCTCATACCCACCAGGATGACTACTACCAGCACTTATTCACAGAAAATAACAAATGCTGTTGAGGATATGGGCAAATTGGAACCCTTAGGCACTGTTGGTGGGAATGTAAAATGGTGTAGCTGCTGTGGAAAACAGTGTGGAGGTTCCTCAAAGAATTAAAAATAGACTTACCATATGATCCAGCAGTTCTACTTCTGAGTATACACCCCAAAGAATTGAAAAGGTGGTCTCAAAGAGGTATTTGTACACCTGTGTTCATAGCAGCATTATTCACAATAGGCAAAAGGTGGAAGCAGCCCAAGTGTTGATTGACAGATGGAGAGAGATACAAAATGGGGCATATACATACAGTACACTATTATTGAGCCTTAAAATGTTAGGAAATATTAGGGAATGACACCTGCTAAAACATAGATGAACCCGTAGGACATTAAGCTAAGTGATATTATAAAAAGAGAAATAGTATATGATTCCACTTATGTGAAGTGTCTAGAGTAGTCAAATTCATAGAAAAAGAATGTAGAATGGTGGTTTCCAGGTTTTGTGGCGAAGGGGGAAATGGGGAGTTGTTTAATGGATACAAAATTTCAATTTTGCAAGATGAAAAGTTCTAGAGATTGGTTACACAACAGTGTGAATATACTTAATGATACTGAATAGTACAATTTAAAAAATTTATTCTTACACATAGAGGGTAGACTGAAATACTGTATGGTATTGTACTATGTCCAAAAATACATACACAATGTAATTTTGCTATTAAAAGTAGTAGTTCTAAGGACAAGTGATCAAATCCTTACACAATGCAATTGTTCTAAATTCTGGATTTAATATGTTACTATATAAAGACATGTATGGACACATTGAAACAATCTTTACAAAGACCATCCTGGTGTTGAATAGCTGCAGTACTTTTAAAAGTATATACGTCATTACATTTGAAACGAATATCTCCTCTGGCCTGTGTATTATACTAAAGCATAGAAAACATCTACATTTTTAGTAGAAAAATGCCTTTTGTTATTTCATTGCTTTTTGATATACTGAATAGATAACTATTAATATATCATCTGTTATTTTCCAAGTGAAAGTTCATGTTGCTTTGTTTTTTTAAACATCATGGGGTATTACTGCTGATTCTTAAAATGCCAAAAATTTTGAAGTGTTTTGATTGATAAAGTGTAAATAGATGCCTGTGGATTTGACAGGAAGTCGGGAAGTTTCTCTGCTGAAAGATACTGGCCTGGTGTGGATATTTGAAATGCCACTGATAATGATTCATTGCTTTCTGTTGAGTTTTTTCCTCGTATAGTGGCTCTTTTCTGAATTGCAAATACTCCTGGGAGGTGTAATATACTGAGTAACTCACAGTCTAATATGAAATAATTGATCATATCTTTTCTATCATAAGAAGAACTAGAGGGAAGTACTGACAGAGGACTCATGAAAGAAAACTAGATAAGGAGGGTCCTGATCAGGTAAAGTCTAGTCTGCAAAAGATTCTCCCTCGTACCTGAACAGATAGCCAAGTTCCTGGTCCTCTTTAAAAATGAGTTTCTCAATTGCAAGGTTAAGCTTTGTCGATACATGCAAAGTGAAATGGAAATCTGGGACAATTATCCAAATTATTTCACTTTAGAAAACCTTCATTAACGCTAAACAGGAATTTTTAGCTTAAATGATTGAACTGGACTAACTACATTAAAATTATCTAAAATTGCTTTGCTCCCTCTTTCACCTTATCTGTTTAGAGAGACAGACCTTAGGCTGTGTCTGCTTTACCCTGTATGGATTGATTTGGGGACAAAAAATTCAATTAATTCTATTCACAGAGGGCCATCTTAGCACTGAGCAAATGGCAAAATGAATGCTTCCGGTTTCCTACTGCCTCATTCCACTGTAAAGCCTGGGAGGGTCTGAGCCTCACGAATTCAGTGATCCCAGTTCAGGTGGTTCACTATGTGTCTCCGTGAGTTTCCACTGGGCATCTTATGTTAAATATATTGCCTTCCAAAACTGCTTTGCTTTGAGACAATCAACAGAGTCAGTTCATTGTTTGAGAAGCAAAGAAAAGCAAATTTAGCCAGTGTACATTGCTAGCTAACATCTACCGTGTGCTTACCATGTGCCCGGGATTTATTATCTCATTAATCTGAGGGTAATTGCAAGTAGTGCAGCAGCTTCAACCCTAGGCTGTCGGGGGCTATAACCCATGTGCTTAAGCACACGGTGCTGTGCTGAAAGACAATAGAGCACACTGGTCAAGACTGCGGGCTCCAGACTCCAATTGCCCAGTTATGTAACCTTGTGTGACCCAGTTTCCCTCCCTGTAAAATGAGAATAGTGACAGTTCTTTTCTCATAGCACTGTTGGGAGGATGTAGAGTTAATACATGTAAAGCAGTTAAAAGAGTGCCTGGTGCATAGTAAATTGCTTAATAAATATTACATATATATTATTAACATAGTTATTACTACAATCCCTATAGCTGATGTAAGCAATGATTCCCAAAGGGATTGTGTGGAAATCCCTGTCTTTTGTCACTGAATTTACCCCTCTCCCCAACTTTAATGACCCTTTCCCCACACCACTCCCACCCATCTTAAAGACTGAGGTATAGTTTGGCATTAGGACTGTAAATTTGGGCAGAGCAGTAAATCAGAATCAAATGAGCCATTTTGGTCCAGGTGGCATCTAGGCTTATTTCTTATCTTTTTACTTAAAAAACTATCATAAATGTCATCAGCATAAGATTTGTGTAGCACTTTATGGGTGCTAACATATTTTTATATTCATTATCTCATATGATATAGCAAACTTCTGTAAGACTTTTACAGATTTTTACAGATCTGGTTTTCTGTAAAAGTCAAATGTGACTTTCATCAATATAAGTTGCAGTGCAGAGAAGTTAAATAATTTGTAGAAGAATTCCTCACTAGAAGGTGGGGGTGCTGGGCCTGCCCCCTGCTTTGGAGCTGGGGACAGTAGAAGTTGAGGGAAGGAGCAAGAGAAAAGTTTGACATTACTCTGGGAGTTTTGAGTTACTTGAGATTGTTAATGTCAGGCCTAGGACAAGTGAGGGGAGAGGCCAGGAAAACAGAAAAAGGAAAGAAAAAGCAAGCAGGAAAAAGAGGTTTAGAGACTGTGAAGAATACGGAGTACTAACAGCAGCTTCTTCAAAGTTGCTGACTATTCGTATCTAAAAATGGATGCTCCTCAGTGGCAGCGTCTTTATCTAGGTCCTTAATTTCTCCTCATGGTACTTAGTGTAGTGTTGTTGAGTGCCTAATGAATTGTTCTCTTTTGTGCAAGGACTTCCATTGCAGCAGCTCCTGTGAGCTTAAATGATGGCAAATGGTTCATTTGTCCCATTGAGGAGGAAGGAAGACCTCCTATGAAGTCAAGGAATTGGATGAAAATGGTGGGTATTCTCTGGGGTGATTGAAATTAGAGTTCTGTGGTCCAGAAAATAAACTGTGCTTCAGTACAGATACATTTATGGAAACATCAATAAACACTGTGATTAAACTGCTGATAGGATACCATCAGAGAGAACAATTCAAATACTACAAAAAGTCTTTTAAAAACATTCCTATTGGTATTTGCAGGTAAAAATTCCATTTTAATCAATCAGATGGGTTATTCAGATGGATTTTAAATCGATACATAATAATTGTACATATTTATGGGGTACAGGTGATATTTGATACATGCATGCAATGTGTAATGATCAAATCAGGGTAATTAGGACATCCATCACCTCAAACATTTATCATTGATTTGTGTTGATATTTCAAATCTTCTATTTGCTAATTTAAAATATGCAATGAGTTATTATTAACTATAATCACCTACTGAGCTATCTAACACTGGAGCTTATTCCTTCTATCTAACCGTCTTTTTGTTCTCACTGACCAATCTTTCTTCATCACCGCCACCTCCCCATCCTTCCCACGCTCTGGTAACCATCATTTTTCTCTCTACCTCCTTGAGATCAATGTTTAAACTCCCACATCTGAGGGAGAACATGTGATATTTGTCTTTCTGTGCCTGGCTTATTTCACTTAACATAATGACTTCTGGTTCCATCCATATTGCTGCAAATGATGGGACTTCTTTCATTCCTTTTTTATGGTTGAATATTATATATATCATTGTGTGTGTATATATACCACATTTTCTTTATCCATTCATCCATTGATGGACACTTTGGTTGATTTCATGTCTTAGCTATTGTGAATAGTGCTGCAATAAACATGAGCATAAGAGATACCTGGACATCCAGATATCTCTTTGATATACTAATTTTCATTATACACACACACACACACACACACACATACACACTCAGCAGTGAGATTGCTGGATCATATGTTTTTTTTTTTTTTTTTTTGAGACAGAGTCTTGCTTTGTTGCCCAGGCTCGAATGAGTGCCGTGGTGTCAGCCTAGCTCACAGCAACCTCAGACTCCTCGGCATAAGCGATCCTACTGCCTCAGCCTCCCGAGTAGCTGGGACTACAGGCATACAACACTATGCCCGGCTAATTTTTTCTATATAGATTTTTAGTTGGTCATATAATTTCTTTCTATTTTTAGTAGAGACAGGGTCTCGCTCTTGCTCAGGCTGGTCTCGACCTCCTGACCTCGAGCGATCCACCTGCCTTGGCATCCCAGAGAGCTAGGATTACAGGCGTGAGCCACCGCGCCCGGCCTGGATCATATGATAGACCTCTTTTTGTTTCTTTGAGGAAGCCCCATACTGTTTTCCACAGTGGCTGTACTGATTTACATTCCTGCCAGTGGTGTACTAGCATTCTCCTTTCTCTGCATCCTCACTAGCATCTGTTATTTTTTTGTCTTTTTGATAATAGCCATTATAACTGGGGTGAGATGATATCACATTTTGGTTCTGATTTTCATTTCCCGGATAATTAGTGGTGTAGAACATTTTCTCATATGTCTGTTGCCTGTATGTCTTCTTTTGAGAAATATCTATTCAGATCATTTGCCCACTTTTAAATTGGAGTATTTATTTATTTTTGCTATTGAGTTGTGTTCCTTATATACTCTGATTATTAACCCCTTGTCAGATGGATAGTTTACAAATATTTTCTTCCATTCTATAGATTGTTTCTTTACTCTATTGATTGCTTCCTTTGCTGTGCAGAAGCTTTTTTGCTTGATACAATGTCTCTACTTTTGTTTTTGTTGCCTGTGCTTTTGAGATCTTACCCACAAAATATCTTTGCCCAGACCAATGTCCTATAGCATTTCCCCAATGTTTTCTTATAGTAGTCTCATAGTTTCTTTCAGGTTTTACATTCGTCTTTAATCCATTTTGAGTTGACTTTTGACTATTGTATAGGGTGAGAGGTGGGGGGTCTAGTTTGATTCTTCTACATACGGATATCCAGTTTTCCCAGAACCATTTATTGAAGAGACTGTCCTTTCCCCACTGAATGTTCTTCATACCTTTGTAAAAAATCAGTTGGCTGTATATATATGGATTTATATCTGGATTCTCTACTCTGTTCCATTGGTCTATGTGTCTGTTTTTATGCCAGTACCATGTTGACTTGGTTACTATAGCTTTGTAGTATATTTTGAAGTCAGGTAGTATGATGGCTCCAGTTTTGTTCTTTTTGTTCAGTATTTCTTTGGCTATTTGAAGTCTTCTGTGGTCCTATATGAATTTTAGGATTGTTTTCTCTATTTTTGTGATGAACATCATTGGTGGTTTGATAGGGAATGCACAGAATTTGTGGATTTCTTTTGGTAGTATGGTAACTTTTCATAATATTAATTCCTCCAATCCACCAACATGAATATCTTTCCATTTTTTTGTGCCCTCTTTCATTTCTCTTGTTAATGTTTTACAGTTTTCCTTGTTGACAACTTTTACCTCCTTGGTTAAATTTATTCCTAAGTATTTTTTTTTTTTGGTAGCTATTGTAAATAGGATTGCTTTCTTGATATCTTTTTTCTGCTACTTTGTTGTTATATAAAAATGCTACTGATTTTTGAATGTTAATTTTTTATCCTGCAACATTATTGTATTTGTTTATTAGTACAAAGAGTTTTTTTTTTTTTTTTGGTAGAGCTTTTAGGGTTTTCCATATATAAGATCAGGTTGTCTGCAAACAGAAAAAAAATTGACTTCCTCTTTTCCAATTTGGATGTCCTTTCTTTTTTTCTCTTGCGTGATTACTCTGTCTGGTAGTTCCAGTACTATGTTGAATAAGAGTGGTGAGAGTGGGCATCCTTGTCTTGTTCCAGCTGTAAGATTCAGTAAGATGTCAGCTGTGTGTTTGTTATAGATGGCCTTTATTCTATTGAGGAACTTTCCTTCTATAGATTTGTATAACTGTATATAATTTATTGAGATTATTGAGATTTTTTATGAAGGGATGTTGAATTTTATCAAATTCTTTTTCTGCATCTATTGAGATGATCATATGATTTTTGTCCTTTCTGTTCATGTGATGGTCATGTTTATTGATTTGTATATATTGAACTATCTTTCCATCCCTGGGATAAATTCCACTTGATCATCATGAATGATCTTTTCAATGTGCTTGCTAGTATTTTGTTGAGGATCTATGTTCATTAGGAATATTGGCGTATAGTTTTCTTTATTTGTTGTTTTCTTGTCTGGTTTTGGTATTAGGGTAATATTTGCCTGGTAGAATGAGTTTGGAAGAATTCCCTCCTCCTTAATGTTCTGGAAGAGTTTGAGAAGAATGACATTAGTTCTTAAAATGTTTGGTAGAATTCAGCAGTGAAGCCATGAGGTCCTGGGCTTTTCTTTGATATGAGACTTTTTATTACTGATTCAATCTTATTACTTGTAATTGGTCTGTTCAGGTTTTTTATTTCTTCTTGGTTCAATCTTGGCAGGGTGTATGTGTCCAGGAATTTATCCATTTTCATTAGGTTTCTAATTAGTTGGCATATAGTTGTTCGTAATAGTTTGTAATGAGCTTTTGTATTTCTGTGGAATTAGTTGTAATGTCTCCTTTTTTATTTCTGATTTTCTTTATTTGGGGCTTTTCTCTTTTTTCTTGATTAGTATAGCTAATGGTTTGTTAATTTTATTTATCTTTTCAAAAAACAAATTTTCATTATGTTGAGCTTTTATATTATTTTTTAAATCTCATTTTTTTTATTTCAGAATATTATGGGGGTACAAACACTTTGGTTACATATATTGCCTTTGCACCACCCAAGTCAGAGCTATAAGCATGCCCATTCCCCAGACAGTGTGCACTGCACTTGTTAGGTGTAAATATACCCATCCTCTCTGTCCCCCTCCCACCTGCCTGACACCCAATAAATGTTACTTCCATATGTCCACATAAATGTTGATCAATTAGTACCAATTTAATGGTGAATACATGTGGTGCTTGTTTTTCTATTCTAACAATACTTCACTTAGAAGAGTGGGATCCAGCTCCATCCAGGATAATACAATAGTTAGTTCACCAATTTTATGGCTAAGTAGTACTCCATGGTATACATATACCACATTTTATTAATCCACTGTATATTGATGGGCACTTGGATTGTTTCCACATCTTTGCAATTGTGACTTGTGCTGCCATAAACATTCTAGTGCAGATGTCTTTATTACAGAATGTCTTTTTTTGCCTTTGGGTAAATACCTAGTAGAGGGATTGCTGGATCAAATGGTAGTTCTACTTTTAGTTCATTGAGATATCTTCATATTACTTTGCAGTGTACTAGTTTGCAGTCCCACCAGCAGTGTGTAAGTATTCCTATCTCTCCGCACCCATGCCAACATTTGTTGTTTTGGGACTTTCTGATAAAAGCTAATCTCACTGGAGTTAAGTGATATCTCATTGTGGTTTTGATTTGCATTTTCCTGATGATTAGAGATATTGAGCAATTTTTCATATGTTTGTTGGCCCTTAGTCTGTTTTCTTTTGAAAAGTTTCTGTTTATGTCCTTTTTTTTTAATGGGGTTGTTTGATTTTTTTCTTGTTGATTTTTCTGAGTTCTATATAGATTCTGTTAATAGTTATCAGCCCTTTATCAGATGTGTAGCATGCAAATATTTTCTTCCATTCTGCAGGTTGTCTGTTTACTCTAATGATAGTTCCCTTGGCTGTGTGGAAGCTTTTTAATTTGATCAGGTACAATTTATTCATTTTTGTTGTTGCTGTGATTGCTTTTGGGGTCTTCTTCAAAAATTCTTTCCCTAGTCTGATGTCTATAAGAGGTTTTCCAACATTTTCTTCTAGAATTCTCATAGTTTCATGCCTTAGGTTTTTCTAATTTTTATTATTTCTTTTCTTCTACCAAATGGTTGTATCTTGCTTTTCTAGTTCCGTGAGATACACCATTATGTTATTTGAAATCTTTCTACTTTTTTTTGATATAGGTGTTCATTGCTATAAGCTTCCCTCTTCATACTTCTTTTTCTGTTTCCCATAGGTTTTGATTATGTTGTATTTGTATCTAATTTGTTTCAAGAATTTTTAAAAATTTTCTTCTTAATTTCTTAATTGACCCATTGGTCATGCAAGATCATGCTGTTTAATTGTTATGTATTTGTGCAGTTTTGAAAGTTCCTTTTGTTATTGATTTCTAGTTTTATTCCATTGTGTTCAGAAAAGATATTTGATCAGATTTCAATTATCTTAAATTTATTGAGACTTAGTTTGTGGCCTGACAGGTGGTCTATCCTGGAGAGTATTCGATGTGCTGATGAAAAGAATGTGTATCCTGCAACTGTTGAATGAAAAGTTCTGTAAATGTCTATTATGTCCATTCGGCCTAAACTGCAGTTTAAATCCAATGTTTCTTTGTTGATTTTCTGTCCAATGCTGAGAGCAGGGTGCTGAAGTTCCCAACCATTATTGTATGGCAGTCTATCTCTCCCTTTAGATCTAATATTTGCTTTATGTCTGGGTGCTCTGGTGTTTGGTGCATATATATTTGTAACAGTTATATCCTCTTGCTGAATTGATTCCTTTATCATTTTATATATATCATGACCTTCTTTGTCTCTTTTTACAGTTTTTGACTTAACATCTGTTTTATCTTAAATAAGTATAGCTACTCCTGCTCATTTTTGGGTTCCATTTATGTGGAATATATTTTTCCATTCCTTTACTTTCAGTCTACAGTTGACCCTTAAACAACATGGGTTTGAATTGTGTGGATTCACTTATACATGGATTTTTTTCCAATAAAAGTTACAATGAATATAACTCTCTTGTCTCTCTTCTATCTCTTCCACCTCTTCCTCCTCTGACACCCCTGAGACAACAAGATCAACTCTTCCACTTCCTCCCCTGGGTCAGAGTACTCAGTGTGAAGACAGTAAGGATGAAGACCTTTATGATGATCTACTTCCACTTAATGAATAGTAAATATGTTTTCCTTATGATTTTCTTAATAACATTTTTATCTCTAATTGGCTTTATTGTAAAAAGATAGTATATAACACACATGGTCAACAGTGGGCTATTAGTGGTTAAGTATTTAAGGAGTAAAAATTTAAATGTGGCTTTTCGACTGCCCAGAGGGTCACTACCCCTAATCCCCATGTTGTTCAAGTTCTACTGTATATTTATCTTATAGGAGAAGTGAGTTTCTTGTGGGCAGTAGATAGTTGCATCATATTTTTTTTATCCATTCAGCTAGTCTATAACTTTTACGTGGGGAATTTAATCCATTTACATTCAGGATTATTGACAGATGAGGATTTACTTCTGTCATTTTGTTAATTGTTTTCCAGTTGTGTTGTATATCCTTTGTTACTTTCTTCCTCTCTTATTATTTTTATTTTTTTAGAGCTAGGGTCTCACTCTGTTGCCCAAGCTGGAGCGCAGTGTTGAGATCATAGCTTACTGTAACCTTGAACTCTTGGGCTCAAGTAATCCTGCTACCTTAGCTTCCAAAGTGTTAAGATTATAGGTGTGAGCCACCATGCCTGGCAACTGTCTTATTGTTTATTTTTGTGGCTTGGCAGGTTTTTTTTTGGTAGTGATAAGGTTTGATTCTTTTCTCTTTCTCTTTTGTGTATCTATTCTACCAGTAGGTTTTATAATTTTGCATGTTTTCATGATGTTGATTGTCATTTTTTTGCTTCCAGATGCAGGATTCCCTTGAACATTTCTTATAAGCCTGGTATAGTGGTGACAAATTTCCTCAGTTTTTGCTTGTCTGAGATCAGATGATCCTGTTAAATTAAAGGAACAAGCCGTTGCTATGGGGTATGGAAAGTTTGATTCCTACCCCTTTGCTATGGTGTGTACTCTTTCATCCAAGGAGCAATAGCTATTGTGCAGGGAGCATTAGGCTCACGTTGAGAATTTCCTGACAGAATTCTGGCTCCCAAAGAGATTAAAATCTTCTGGCAATTGAAAGACTGTGGCTTTTGAATGACACAAGACAATGACAAGGTCTCTGAGAGAGACAACCCCCAAGGACAGTGAGGGTTCAAGTGTGGGGAACTTGGGGGAATCTGCCCTAGCTCTATAGCTGTTATCTCTCTGTATATTATATGTATATTAAGTGTATATAATTATTCAACTAAACTAACTACATTAAAATGAGCTAAAACTGCCTTTCTCCTGATTTCACTACCATGGCTGAAGAACTGAAGAAGAGGCAGGAGAAGGAGTTGGTGAGGGTGACGAGCCAATCTATGTAGAGGGCTCTTCATGTGCAAAGCTATAGAGATGGGAAGTACTCAGAGGCTGAGGCTGCTGGCTGGAGTATAGGTAGGGACTGGTAAGAGAGATGGTAGAAAACATGAAGCTGGAAATGTGAGAAGAGTCTACTCTTAAAGGGTCCTGTCTATCATTCTAAAAGATTGAGGTTTATTTGAAGTGCCATGGGAGAGTAATTAAGGAATTTAAGCATCATGTTGGCATTGGGTGCAGGAGGAGGGGGCAAAAGAGTGGGAGTAGAAAGATTGTGTGTAGATGCAGTTAGGTGATAATTTGCATTTCAGGTAATGTCCTTGGGGCTGCTGGGTGAGGGATGGGTGGGAGGAGGATGTGACTGAGGGCGGTAGGAGGTGATTGGAAAAGCCTGGGGGAGAGGTGATGGCAGTAAAGGAGAGAAAGGGACAGGTTTGAACAATAATAAAATGGAAGAGTTGTCAGAACTTGGTGATTGACTCAACACGAGAGGAGTCAAAGAAGACTTATAGGCTTCAGGTCTGAGATCTCAGTGGTTGTCCTTTCTAGGACAGGGTATGTTGGGAGAGGAGAAGGTACGAGGTGGAAGATGACTTAAGATCGCTGCATCGGGAGAAGAACTGATGGGATTAGCATTGCCTGGAATGGTAAAGGTCATGGTATAATTTTTTCTGCTTCCTGGCAACTGTCTCAGAAACTTTGGTTTCATCTGTCCCCACCCTGTCTTCCCTGTCTCTCCCTCCCTACTCTCTCTGCACCCCACTGCTGTGTTCTTTCAACCTCACCTGGCTCTGCTAATGCTCCTTTCCCTGTTCCGCCCACCCCATCTCCTCCCTCCACACCCACTGAGACTCGGCAAACACATAACAGTTGCAACAGGTAGAACAAATACTGTACCAACATTTTTGTTAAATACCTTGACTGCTTTGTGGACAGGGATTTGTCAACACATCTGTTCTAAAGGATTTTCTTTTAATAGATTTTTTTTTGTGGAAACCAGATCAGCAAAGCACTGTTGCTATGGCCTATCCTTGGAGACCTGGAAATTGCTATACTAAGCAAACCTGATTAAATGATAGTTCACCTGTTTGGAATGAAGCTCACAATCTGTTCTTGAAAGCTGTCACAATTATTTGTCCAAAGGCAATTGAGGAGAGGAATATACTATTTCTTACATCCTAGGACTGTGATTTGTGATCTGTGCCTATAGACTATGGAGTCCCTCCTTGGTCAGATAAATGCGACATGTGAACATTAAAGGGCATGCCACTCAGAACAGAGGGAACCATGTGAGGGGGAGCAGCAAGGCCAACCATCAGTGTAACTAAGGACACTACCAGATATAGAACTGGGGTACAGCCAGGAAGATGACACCTAGGTCCATCACAGATGAATTAGTGTTTCTCAGACACATCTTTCATGTGACACTGTGTAAGAGTCCTGCTTACAAAGCCAAAAAAATCTAAAATCTGGATTATCTGGGAATGTGTAAGTTCTAAAGATGTTTGACCTACAAGAGTGAATGTTAGTCTGTCCTGGGGAGCAGGAAAGTCTCCAGCTCTGGCACCCTATCACAGTGGGAAAGATGCAGTGGTCAGCCTGGTCTTTGACCAAAACACGGACTCATACTCTGGGGGTAGTGTAGCTGGTAGTTAAGTTTTGTCTACCTGGACAGCCTGATGCAGTAGTTAAGAGCAGGGACTTTGATCAGACAGGATCCAACTTGACCCTGCCTTCGTTGCTTGCTTCCTACTAGTGTTGCTTTGGGCATGTCACTTAACCTCTCCAGCCTTCACTTTTCTCTCTGGATAAGAAGAATAACATTGCTCACCACACTGGTTTGCAGTGAAGAGCAATTGAGCTACTGTACTTACAGTGTTTAGCACGTTGCCTGGCATGTAATGAGAGCTCAATAAATGTTTGCTGGTGTTATTAGCAGCTATCTGATGGGAAGATGCAGTTGGAACTCTAGGGTTGACACTGCAACAAAGAGCTGTGTAAAATAAAGATGTCTTTATGTCATGGCATTAAGAAATTGGTCTTTGAGGATCTGGTTACAATGAATTTGCTACAAGGAATTATCTTATACTACAAAAGCATTCTTGGGGTTTGTGAAAGTCTTCTTGTTTTCCTTCTGCTCACTGTCCCCATGATCAACACTATTCTGTGAACTGCTCTCACGTAAAGTCAGTTTCAGTCTCTAGCCCTCTAGCTCTGATCACTCTTTGTCTGCAACCAATTGCCAAGTTGTGTAGGGTTGCAATCCCCAACCCCGGGGCTGCAGACTGGTACCAGTCTGTGGCCTTAAGTTAGGAACGGGGCTGCACAGCATGAGGTGAGTGGTGGGTAAGCAATCGAAGCTTCATCTGTATTTACAGTCACTTCCCATCGTTCACATCACTACATAAGCTCCGTTACTTGTCAGATCAGCAGCGGCATTAGATTCTCATAGGAGTGTGAACCCTACTGTAAACTGTGCATACGAGGGATCTAGGTTGCGTGCTCCTTATGAGAATGTAATGCCTGATGATCTGAGGTGGAGCTGAGGCAGATGCTAATGCTGGGGAGTGGCTGCAAATACAGATTATCATTAGCAGAGAGGCTTGACTGCATAATAAATGTAATGCACTTGAGTTCTCCTGAAACCATCTCCCCCCTACCCTGGTCCATGAAAAAATTGTCTTCCATGAAACCGGTCCCTGGTGCCAAAAGGATTGGGGTCCACTGGTGTAGGGAGTTCCCACACAGCAGGTGAAAAGCCTGCCACAGAAGCAAGAATGTTGACTCTGGTTTTGTTACTTCTGGCCTCTCTTCTTGTCCTTCTTTCTTAATCTCCACTGCCAGAGGGATTAAGTATCTTCTGGATGGGAACAGAGCAGTGGTTCTCAATTCTGGCTGCATCAGGATCAACTGTAGAGGTGCTAATAAAGTGTAGGTGCCTATATGCCTGATGCTCAACCACAGAGGGCAGCTTAGCTAATTCTCCATGGAATACCCCTTGGTGTTCTCATTAAAACACAAGCAGCCAAGGGCCACCTACAGTTGTGTTAAGCAATCAAGGGTCCTGTGAACACCCCCTTGTAGTTATGGGGCTTCATGTGTACCTCTTAGGGGCAGTGTGCCCATAAACGAATTAGTCCTGTTTGGATATCATTCTCTGGTACAGGTACTTTGTGACTTCACACTTGACCTCTGCCAATTTGCTTTCATCTTTGACTCAAACTTTTCCTGTTGCTCTTGTGCAAATATATCAAATGAGATAAATTTAGGACGTGTGTTTTTTCTCCCATGTGGGTATATGTTTTCAAATAGCCTTAAAATAAAACAAAACAAAATTTTCTGCCCTATCTAAAATGAATCTGTAAGGAGTTATCTGGGCAGGAAGAAGATGGTCTTCTGTCTGCGTGTCTCCTAGAAGATTTTCCATCAATGGTCAGAAGGCCTTTCCTCTGCATCAGTTTAGTAATTTAATCTGTCAGATGCATTCTCTTCCCTACCCCCAAAATTGGCTGTTAGTGGCTGAGTTTACAGATTGTTCCCTTGTAAAGAAAGCATGGCTCAATGGGGCCCAGCCTTTCAATAGTTTAATGCCAGGGTCTATCAAAGCTAGAGTTTCCTTTTCACTATGAAGTTTATTCACAGGTAAATTTTAAGTTTAAAATGTCTTTATCAATATGAATGTGAAGGTTGCCTTTTTTTCATAAATGTTGTATTTCCTTCTTTGTTCCCAATTAAAATAGACTTATAAGCATTTCTCAAAGAGTGTTCTTTCATTCCAGGGATGTTTATAAGTGTTACTAGAAAGAGAAAATATTTCCTGATGAAAAGATTGGAGAAACGCTAGAAAAACAAGTTGGTTTCTTCTCTATCGGGCTTGTCAGTATCTTTAAGATGGTAATATCATTATGCAGTATTCTCCCCACATGATTTTCCCACAAAGCTCTTTTTTCACAGAACATTCCTGAAGACTAGGTTTGGGGAAAATGGGTTGAGAAATGATGTCCTAAATTTCCTAAACAAGAACTGTAAACAGGGAAGGGAGAAGATACATATCTGGAAACAAAATTTGTTATAATCACCTGACACGTTTTCCTATAATAGACAATTTGACATTGGCTCTGCCTCAAACACAGGACTCTTGATCAATGTGTGCCTCGTGCCAAGACAGTGATGGAAGTGGCCCAGCTCTGACACACTTTTCCAGGCAGCCATGTGAAAACACATGTCTCTGTTCCTCAGTGGCCAAAGTTGTTTTCAGCAGTTGGCAGCATCATTAAAAAAGTGGGTGCACAATACTGAAAATGAGGTGATTGAGACCAATCCTACATGTCTAACACCACTACCCAGTGAGTTGGGAGATTTGGGGCAAAAACCATGGGACATTTCCAAGATAGGCATGGTGTTAAATTGTACCAGGGAGAAGTAGGGAAGATGTAACGGGGGGGACAGCTGTTCTGGCTGGTGCTGCTCAGTAGACAGGCAGGATAGTGGATCATCTCCTTGGTTAGCACCAGCTTAGCCACTCATTGAGAAAGAATCACATTCATGTTGTCCCTGTTCAAGGCATCCGCTGGTTCACTCCACAAATATTTATTGGGTGCCTACAAAGTGGCAGACATTGTTCTGGTCATTTGGGCTACAGTGGTGACAATGAGTTAAATTCCTTGATCTAATATTTCTATTATTTATTAATAGTTTAACTTGTACAATGTCCCCATTTAGTAGATGAGAAAACTATGGTTGTAAGAGGTAGAGACTATAGATTTTTTGACTCTGGAAGGTACCTTAGAAAACATTTTTATTCAAACTCTACATTTTACTCATGAAGAAATACATTTGAAGGGTTACTCTGCATGATTGGAAATGATGACATCTAGGACCAAAAGCCAGGTCTTCTATCTTCCAGTGCTGGTCTCTCTCTATTGCCATATGCAGCTTAGAAAATTGGTCTGGAGATGTCTGAGGGAGGCAGTCGGCAGAGGTGTGATTCTCAGAGAGTGGTTGCAGTCTCTGTCCTAACACAGCCGGAATTCGACACTGTCAGCTCAAGCTGCCAACTGAAAATCCAGCAGCAGCAGTGGCTTAAGGACCGTGCCAAAGGATATTTCTCAGGGTAAAGGGGGGAAAGAACCCCATTAACCGAGAAGGCTGAGATAAATGGTCAGAACTCTTGCGTGCATCTTGCTGGATTTTGGCAGCATGGTGGATGTGCTCCAATTTAAACTTGGCCAGACACTGGGGGATTAAGTTTCATGACACAAGAGGTTGATATTGCAGCCCGTGTTAAGTTCTCCATGAGAAGATGGAACTCTTATATGTTATTAAGTGTAGGAAGGAGATTCAAGAACCATACATATTTCTGTTATACACAGTATTTGAAACCAGTGTTTTATTTTCGTTTGATTGCAACACTAAATCTAGGAATGTGGAGGGAGAAAATGTGCTTGTGGAATGCAGAAAATTTGGTTAAAAAAACTCTTAATTGGTAAAACTGTATCAAAGAAAGCATATGAAGCAAATATCACAAATTTCATAGTTCAATATTTTTTAAAAAATTTGAATTATCTGAATGAATAACAGATTGTTCGAATGGATGAATGAAAGGGAGAGTTGATGAGTATCAATCTACAAACATGGATTAAACATCTTCTACACGCAAAGTATCATCAGATGGTAAGAAATATAAAGATGAGTAAATTCCGGTCCCTGCCTTTAAAGAAAGTGTCTATAAGAGATGACAAATGCTGTAATACAAGGTTGGAATTTGTATGTTCATTAAAGACGTTTGGCATGTTTGGGAGAGCAAAATTATTTCTCACTGTGGGAAATATAATAAAACAATAGTGGCCCAGCATTTATTGCCTATGTGAATGGTGGGTCTTAAGGACCTGATACGGGATATGCAGGCCATGGAAATGTTATGGAATGACATGATTTACCTTCGGGAAACTCAATTTGGTGTGTATGGTATGATTCAAAACATCATTTGTGGTACAATCTATAATAATAGCTGTTATTTTTTGAGATGATGTTATATTGGCCCAGATCCTTCTGAAGTTGGTTCTGACATTTATAAGGGAGCAGTTAGCTCCTTTGCAGACAGCAAGCTCACCATCCTTGCATACTTGTATCTAAAATAGTCCTAAAATCCTCTTTATTGCCTCTACACTGTTTCCCAAAATGAAGCATGAGATCATGGTAGTATTTAGTTATTGGTTCAGTTTCCTGTCTTCTTAGATCTTTTTTAAGCTCCTACGTCCTAACAAAATGACCTCCTAGCTTAATGTCTGATCATGTGACCAGCTGTTTACAATGCGCTGCTGTTCTAATTTGATTCCTTTTGATAACATAAGAGGATATTTAGTTGTATGTTCCGTGGTAAATATAATTTATTTCATACTTGCAGAGTCTTTTGAGACTGTGGAGTGGCAGAAAGCAGACCAACTGAATAGTCACATTTGATAAGAAATTAAGTCAGCCTTTCTGTAAAAGAATTTCTTTTAACTAAAAGAAAAAATATTGTCAGCTAATGTGTCAAGCCATGCTTGCATTGCCAACTTTATTATATAAGTATATTAAGTGTCTATGAATTCATGTATCAAATCTTATTTGCAAAGGAATTAAACATGAAAAATTTTGATTTGTACTTACATCCTTAAATTCTCATCTTAGGGCCTATGGCTGGAAGGTTCCTTTAAGGCAAACTTGTTAAAGATCGGTCCTCAACTTTATTGCAAGTCTACCATCACACATACATATCAATAATGCATTCCACACTGTTGCACCCAATAACATTCTTAGACCATTACATTTTTTTTTTTTCTTTACAGGAATGAAATAGTCCCCTTAGTTTGCATTATCTTGTTTTGTGAAAGTTTTGTAGATTTTGCCTCTGACCTTAAAGAATGGGTCCTGATTTTACTGAAAAACATAGCACACTCATGCAAGTCTCCATGAGTGGCTATTTCAGTTCGCAGTTCTCAGCAGGAACAAATAAATACTGCAGTTTGAGTTATTTTTAAATGTTTTAAAATAGTGTTAGTTATTTCAAGGCATTAATGAGTAAAATTTCTTAGAAAATAGTGGTCAGTTGTGTTTATTGCCTTATGTCAACAAGCTTGTCATGTTGAGAAAGTGTCACAATCCTAGAAGAAGATGATTTGCACTCACTGAGTCAGATTCTAATCTGAGAAGTGTCCTGTGTATCACTGCCTATCTCTCAGAAGACCTGTGGCTGCACTTTGTAAGCATCTTGCTTCACATAGCCTAGCCCATGCCTGTTGGGAAAGCTTAGACTCTTTTCTCCAGCAGCGTAATTACAAATTGGGTAGCTAATGTGGGAAAATGGAAGGGTCCTTATCACTTGCAGTTTTATTTTTCCTTTCCATAGTCTTTACACTGTTGACATATTTAGGGTAGGCCAGTTACTGAAGGGCACAGACAGAGCACAGAATTGGCATTGGGATTTGCCTACAAGTTACAGTTTGACTTGGAATTTAAATTCCTTGAGGCTCAGTGTCCACGTTTTGTGAAATGAGAGGGTTGCAAACTGTTGAGTCATGGCTTAAATATAATGTGCACAGGCGTTTTGTTTGGGCCACATGGCCTTTCAAAAGTCAGGAAATTTTATGTAGGACTCTTAGCATGTCTCAACAAATGGGAGGATCTGGCACTATGGGGCCTGCATTCTCAAATAGCAGCAATTTCTTGGGCCTTATGGGTTCCCTAGTTTGCTATCATTGTATTTGATGGGAATTTGTTCCTGTGATCTTCAAAAACGGTGTGACTCTTTGGGCTTGGAATATTGTGGGAAAAGTTTAGTAACTCTTCAGTTCATTAAATTAATTAGACATGTTATTTTTCTTTTTCTGCCTCACAAGATCTTAGTCTTCCTCTGGTTCCTTTCTGACATTATGTTCTTACAAAGAATATACCTTCTACCTGTGTAAGGCCCATCCTACTCTATCACCTCTTTAGGGACAATGGTGGAGGGATAAACTTGGCTTTAATTTTCACATCTCCATTTACTTTTTCTCCTTCCATAATTTTACTTCTAGATAGATGATGTACAATAATTTGCTTCTGCACAAGTTAAAGAAACGACGGCTTTCTACTCATGGAATCTAGAAAAATGTGGAATTGAGAATAGAATAGTAAATCTCACTTCTGAAGTTGTACTGTGCTTGTTCACATTTTTGGTTACTACACTGTATCTAATCAGATTCTTGCAAAGCAATGCTATGCATGCAACAATTCTCCTATAACTCTCTTTGGAGACAGAGCCCAGCTGCTGTGCTGAGGGTTAGCTGCTTCTTAGGGCTTGGAATCATCTTTCATTAAAAATCACAGATGGTAGTCTATCCTTCCCACCATAAGAACTGATGTAAGTAAGCTTCAGTCAGGCAAAGGGGGAATGTGTGACCATGAAAAGTTCCTTCAAGCACAACAGCCCTGAATTATGTCCAATTGTCATGCATCTTCAGTTGAATGCCCATCCCTGAATTTTGGATAGGATCAATATAGTCAATAAAAGTCCACAATAGTAAAATAACCTTGAATCTATGGGAGGAGGGTAGGGGAAATGATCAATGAAAATAATTATTTCTCATTGATTTATTAAGAGTTGAATTTATGTAGAAAAAAATATTAGTACGGACATTAGAGAAATGATTTAGAGGAAGATGATATCTATTTGCTAGAATAAAGAGTTTCTTACTAGGTTGTTGCAATTTGGCTACTCTAAGGAGCTGTTAAGTGAAGCCAACATTGCTGACTGTCAAATGTGATCCTTGAACAGCTTGATTATCGACAGCTAAGGACCATCTAATGATAATGCGTATTTTGCGAGATAATTCTCTTTCACCTGCTGATTAAATTGTGAGAAATCAGTGAGCTCAAATGCAAATTTCCCCTTTTCTGTTACAATGGACAGGCCCCCAGGACTAGACTAGAGCTAATACAAATTAGAGACTTTCCACCAATTGATTTAGGGAAATGACTAGCTTGAAACATAAACCTCTCAGCAGTAAGGCCCTGCAGAAAAATGCAAAAATAGGAACATTGACTGAGGGAGCATAGGAGGCAATAGGGTTTCTTACTGTAAGACAATTATTCAGTGTAGGGAGCACATTGACCAGATTCTTAATTTGTAAATTTATTCTCTCTTTCTCTTTTTCTACTCATCTCTTGTTTGGTTTCTCTTTGCTCAACATTGACTATCTTCTGAAAGTGACACAGAACACCCCAGGGTAGACCCTCTGTTTCCATGCTTTTGCACTGTACATTTCTGATGCATTTCCTTCTCGGAGAGGAAAATTCTTTCCAAGAGAATGTTGGAAGCATAAGGGGGTACATTTTGTGAGGCACACAGGCAGTGAATAACTTGGGTAGAAAAGGCTGGTAAATTGATCTCTGCTTCATATCTGACTAAACCTTTTAATAATTCCATGGAAAATGGGTGAAATATTTTGAATATCTTGTAATGAAATCCCAGACATGATCCCACAAAAAAAAAAAAAAAAAAAAAGATGTCTGGAAGAAGGCATTTTTATGGATGTTAATCTCGAGCTCTTTCATATCCAGTCATGATTTGGCTCTGAAAGTTCCTTAATAATACAAACAATTCAGTAAATTTTTATAACAAGTTGTTCCCTGGTGTCTTTGGAGCCCTGATGATCTGCTGTAGGATCATCATCTGCCAGATTGTTCAGGGAGGGTAACAACCAGTCCTGGGCAAACATTTAAAAAGTGATTTCTGAATTAGTAATTAACAAAATCAAGGTGGGGCTGGCAACTATTTTAGAAGCTTCATTTATATTTAAGCTTGAAAGGGGCCTTGGGGCCAGATGAACTGATGCCTTCATTTTACAGATGAGAAAACTGAGGCCCAAAGAATGTAAATGCCATGTTTTAGGTTATGAAAGTTCTTAGCAATAGAACCAGAATGAATTCTTGATTTCCAGCCCAGGGCTTTGCTATTGGGGCCTGCTGCCTTAGATTTTCCCACCAGATCAAGCTGTTGGCTTGGGTCGAATTCTAATAATTGATATTTCATTTTCGATAAAAGTTTGTTTTGTGAAGTCTGCATCACATTATGTCCTTTCAGCGCTGTAAAAAGGAGCTTAATTTGAATGTCCTTGTAGCATACTGCACCAACTAAGTGTACCAGCTTAGCCAGTACAGTATCAGCCCCAGGCTCCAAGAACACTGTGTAACTTTTCCCACTGATGCTAGCCCCTATCTGTTGTCATGTTCAGCTTTAATTTTGAAAGGCTGCCCAATTTCCCATGTATCTGACTAATCTTACACAAAGATGCTGCCTTTAGTGTATGGTGATTTTCAAGGAATTCTTCCCCCCAAAACCTGCTTTGAATCAATGCCCAGAGGTAAATGGAGTTTTTTTTTCCCCCGTAGGAAGTATCAGCATAGATAACAGGAGCATACAGTGAATGAGTTGACCATTGTGTTGAGATATCTAGGTTTACATAAAAATTGCTATTGTGCCAAATCATGGAGCCAAAGCTAGGTATGTATATTACATCTATCCATTGGGTTTCTTAAGCTATCTTTGAATGGTAGGCGTCTTGAAATCGTAGTCTTGGATATGCAACTTGCCTCTTTTTTTGTTTTGTTGTAGAGATTTGTGAAGTCAGACTGCTCAATAGAAATAGAAATTCTTCTTTAAGAACAAAAAGGGAACAATCCAAACATAGAGAAGGCCCATCTCACCGTATCTATGACTCAAAGATGTGGGTTGGAGCCTCTCTATCTTCGAGCATTATTTCTGGGACTGACCAATGTCCATGGGTTATAGCTACCACAGAAGTGACACCCTGGGGAAAGGAAAAGATAGTGATAGAGGAAAAAGAAAAAGGGAGAGTAATAGAAAAGGAAAGGAAAGAGTAAAAGGAGAGGATAGGAACAGTAGAATACTTTCAGAAGTGGTTCCAAGTATGCCTGTGCTGTGGTCTCTCACTCTTAGGTTGTTTTTATTTAAATAGCTTTATTGAGTTATAATTTACCTACCATAATATTCACCTACTGCAAGTGTACAATTCAGTAATTTTTAGTACTTTGAGTTTGTCATTACACTTTCTTTTGGCCTCCATTGTTTCTGATGAGAAGTTAGTCATTAATTGCATCATTTACCTGTACAAATGGATCATTTCTCTCTTGATGCTTTCAAGATTTTGTTTGTGATTGTTGTCCAACAAACTCTGATGTTTGACTCTGATGTTTCTGGTTGTAGATCTCTTTGTGTTGATTCTACTTGGGATGAATTGAGCTTCCTGGATCTGCAGATTAATGTTCTTATCAAACTTGGGCCATTTTTGGCCATGATTTCTTCAAATCTTATCTGTCCCTTTGTCTCCTCTCCTTCTGAAATTCCCTGTACATATATGTGGGTATGCTTGATGTTGTCCCATAGGTCTCCAAGGTTCTGTTCATTTTTCTTTAATTTTTTTTCTCTCTGTTCTTCAGATTGGATGATTTCTATCAATCTGTCTTCAAGTTTCCATATTTCTCTGCCATATCATATCTTCTGTTGAAACCCTCCTATGAATTTTTTGTTTCAGTACTTTTCAACTCCAGAATTTCTATTTGGTTCTTTTATAATTTGTATTTCTTTATTGAGATTCTCTAATTTGCTGAAACATTGCCATCATATTTTCCTTTAATTCTTTAAACATAGTCTTCTTTAGTTCTTTAAACACATTTATAATAACTGCTTTCAAGTCTTTGTCTGCTAACTGCAACATCTGCATTCCCTCAGAGACAGTTTTCTATTGGCTCTTTTCCCCCCTGAGTATGGGTCATAATTTCTTGTTCTTTGCATGTCTCTTAATTTTTTTTTGTTGAATATTGAACATTTTTGATAATCTTTTACAGCAACTCCGGATTTTGACTTTTTCCCTGTAGGAAGTTTTTATTTGTTTGTTTGGTAACTTGCCTGTGCTAAATCTGTAAAGTCTGTTTCTCCAGATAGGTATGGCGCCGCCCCCCCCCATGCCTCTTCTCAGTTTTATTGCTCTTGTTTTTATTTTTTAAGCCTAAGACCCCTAGCTTCCTAGGGGTCATCTCTGTATCTACATGGTTTAGTGTTTGGCCAGCAATGGATCACAGGTTGTACCCAAACACTCTGAGCCAATATGGTTTCAGTTCTCCATTGGTGGATCTGTGTGTAGGCCAGGGAGTATATTCAAACTTCAGGTAGTTTTCAAGGCTGCATTAGCTTTTACTTTCTGTTGGGCTCTCTTGAGTTTTCTTTGCCTAGATTCAGCTCTGTCAACCAGGAATATGTGAGTGGCTGTGCATGCACATAGCCTCTGGTCAACCCAGGATACTGGAAGAGTAGATCACACGTTCTATGGATGTCTCATTTTCCACAACTTTCTGTTAAAACTCTAGCTAGTCTTCTAGTCCATTGCTTGCCCCAAACAGGCCAGCAACACCAGGCTAATGGAACCCTGGCCCTCTCTTGTCACCAAAATCTCCTTTTTAAGTAACAGTGCTCCAAATCAAGTGAGCCCCCTGCAGCAGCAGCAGCAGGAGCAGCAATGTTTATTATTTTCGTAGCCTGTCCCCCTCTGATTGAACTACTGGGCTGAGAGCTGAGGGAGGGATAGTAGCTACCCCAGGCAAAATGCCACAGACTCATGCTGTTCTTATCTAAATTTAAGTAGTTTTCATGAATAAATGCTTTTCAGTTTGTTGTATGTCTTTTGGCAAATTCCAGAGTGCTGAGATGGTTGTTTTGTATATCTTTACAGTTGCTTTTGGGAGAGAGGACTTTTTTTGACCTCTTTCTTCTGTCGTGGTGGAAGTTGCAAGGCTCCCATGTTTGTTTTCATGACAAAATCTTCAGTGAAGCTGAGCTGTCCATATCCTTTGCCTGTGAATATAGAAGTTCAGTCCACGTTCCAAAGGTCATGCACTATATTTGACAGTGTATCCCCAAATGGGAATACTCCATCCATTACTCATCCTTCAAGAAGCAAACAGATTCGACACTCTCCTCATACCTCTTCCTCTATTTCCCTGTGGATATTCAGTGCTCTCATTTCTGAGTGCTGATAACCAAGGTGCAGAAGATTATTTTTCCTCTTGGCAACAATAGCAGTCATTTAGTTTTCAGGTTGGGAGGTGGACAATGAAAGGGCATCATCTTTCTGCTTTTTCAGTAATAAAGATTAAAGAAAAAGCATGTCTACCGTTTAGTGAGTGCTTACTATGTGCCAGCTACTTTGCTAAGCATTTCACAATAACTTTGTATGTTATCATCTCCATTATTGTGGCTTAGAGAACTTAAGTAACTTTCCCAAGTTTACTCAACCAATAAGTTGTAGGGAAGGCATTTCCAGCCCAGGTCTGTTGGATGACCAATTCCATGATGTTGATGATCATGCTATACTTCTTTGTGGGTACCACTGCTCCCAGACATTAAGCAGACAAATCAGGTTCACACTTGTTTTGCAAGACTGACTTCCAGCATTGTGGCATTGTCTGATAATCTGCCTGTGGTGATTCTTGTCTGTCTCAACTGAAATTGGTCCTTTCTGGCCTTTTTTCACTTACAATTTACTTGTAAATTGGGTAAAGGAGGAGGGAATTTAGGGAATTGTGCTTTAAAAATATTTTATTTCTCTAAATCTTTAATTTTCTCAAATGAAGAATATATCTGGTCACAAGTTGGGTCCCCTGGGAAGCAGACTCTGAAATAAGATTAATAAACTGGAGGTTTATTAGGGAGTGCTCTTGGGATCAACACCTTCAAAGAAAAGGGAAGGAGTCAGGATTGGGCAAAGGGAAGAAATTGAGCTATGATGCAATTTCAACTGAGTCCTCCAACAACCCCATAGGGAATTCAGAAGCAGGGGTAACCTTTTCAGAGTTGAGGCGAGGAGGCTGGGCCTTTTACAGCCATATATATCTATTCCTGGATGTGGGCCACCTGGGGAAAGGGTATGACTTTGGGTGAGGCTGCGTCTTTAGCTGATGCAAAAGAGCCCTTGAAGAAGGCTGCCTGCTGAGAGCCATTAGGCAGCAGCACCTGCCCCCAGCTGGGGAGAGCAAATCCTCGTTCCTTAAGGGGGATCTATGGAGATACCTTAAACAGATTCAAGTAGACCTACCATTTGATCCAGCAATTCCATTATTGGGCATATACCCAGAAGAACAAAAGTCATTTTTTAACAAAGACACCTGTACCCGAATGTTTATAGCAGCACAATTCACAATCGCAAAGATGTGGAAACAACCCAAGTGCCCATTGATCCACGAATGGATTAGTAAACTGTGGTATATGTATACCATGGAGTACTACTCAGCTATAAGAAATAACGATGATACGACATCTCTTTGGTTCTCCTGGAGAGAGCTGGAACCCATTATACTAAGTGAAGTATCCAAAGAATGGAAAAACAAGCATCACATGTACTCACCAGAAAACTGGTTTCCCTGATCATCACCTAAATGTACATCAGGGAAGGATACCAATTGGATATCAGACTGGGATGGGGGGGTGGGGGGAGGGGATGGGTGTATGCCTACATGACGAGTGCATTGCGCACCCTCTGGGGAATGGTCATGCCTGAGGGTGCAGACCCGGGGAGGTGGGGGGGGAGGGGATCGAGGTATGAATACATGGCGAGTGCCAGGCGCACTGTCTGGAGAGTGGGAGCGGACGCGCTTGGGACTCTGACTCGGGGGGATGGGCGGGACAGGGACAATGTATATGATCTGAACTTATGTACCCCCATGATGAGCTGAAATAAAAAAAAATATATTAAAAAAAAAAAAAAAAAAAAAAAAAAAAAAAAAAGGGGGATCTGGGCAGCTCACTGGAGCACTCATCACAACTGTTTATGTTCATATTTTTTCTGTAATTCTATATTCTTTTCTTTACTCAATCAACAAATAATATTTAAGTGTGAACGTTTTGCCAGGCACTGTGTAAGAGGCTGGGGATACAACCATGCACGATGAAAAATTCGTATCAAGTTCCTGTTCTTATAGTGTTTATTGCCTGGGGGAGGTTATTTGTATTTAATCTCCTTCCTTGAAGTCTCTTGTTTAATCAGAAATTGGTTCTATGTCAGTAACTCAGTGTGGCCTAATTTAAGCCAATTTTAATTTCTTATCCAAGCCTTAAGCATTTGGTTGCTGTTTCCCAGATTCTTTTGTCAGTGGGTATCTTTCTCAGATAGAATTATACTAGACTATGTTTAGAAGTATTTACCATTTATAAAGTCACAATTACCAGTTTAATGGACTGTGAGCTAAGGCAAAGGAACCTCTGTATTAAAAAAAAGCATTAAAAATTAATCATAATTTTTGACAGAAAAAGATGACAGCAGCAGTTGAATTTGTTACTTGAGGTTACCCTAGCTTCTGAGTATTATCTTATTATTCCTAAAAAAAGAAATAGTGTGTTCTAATTGTAATTACTTTTGATAATTTTTTTTTACTCTAGGAGGTAAATTATTAATTAGGGTGTGCATTATAAATTACTTTTTTATTAGGTGATTTCTGTCTGACAATAGTTTCTAGTTTTTTTAATTAAACTATGTCTCTTGGATTTATTATTAATAGCTTTGGGCTCCATTAAGCGACAGGCTAATCGGATTTCCACCTTATGACTCCACATGCAACTGGAAAAATGACTCTGACCAGCTGAGATAACTGGTGAATTCCGTGTGGCTGATATGAATGACTCTGGGTGAGGAGACATTTCTAAATGTAAGTTTCATTTTCACTTTTTTTTTTTGTACTAGAGTATTTCACTATAGTTTTTAAGTTGTTTTGCTTCACCTTTACATGTGTGTCAGAAGACATAGATTCAGTTCTTTAAAAAACTGGTCCAGGCATAACATAAATCAGGAAGTGGTCAAGAAACCTCCATGTAGAATCAAATCTAAGTGATAAATCAATGAGTGGATTATCAATAATTTTCCTGTTTTTGTATAAATGGGGTAACCCTGGATAAAACTCAGTTTTAAGACTTTTTTATTTAAATGTATAGGTATAAATTGAAAAAACCAAAGCCAATCAACAAAATCTTTCAGCAAATAACCTACTGTTAAAATGTAACTATTTAAACATGGAAATCTGTTTTTTCTTCAGCTTATCTTTTGAGTAGCCAAATTTTTCTTTTGAGAAAACCCTTTGAAAAAAAAATGTTTTGGAGGAATATGTATTTCAAATGTTATAATAGTACCCCAGAATGATCTGGAATAGCACCTTATAATCAAAGGCTTTCATATTTCTACAGTGAAGCCTATGAATATACACACTGAGTAGATAAATCAGGATCACATGTAGCTGCAGTGAGTTCAGGTCAGGCTTGCCATCTGAGGAGTTAGCCCTAAACTTAGGAGAAAACATTTGGTTTTTAGAGCTCTTTGAATTTCAGAACTGAATATAAGGGATTATGCACCTGTGTTAATGATGTATGGGTTTTTTGTTCTAAACTCATGTGAATTGGTTTCTATTATAAGTAACCCGAAGAGTCATTTATTCCCAGAAAAATAGTCTGAGACAGCATCTCTTAAATAATTGAACTAACCCTTGGAGGAAAGTCAGGGCTTTTGGTGTGGGTGCTGGTACCCTAGAGAAAAGCCCTTGTAGGTTCTTTAGCCCTCGTAGGTTCTTTAGCCCTCAAGCTGACTTCTCACCCTCACTCCCTAAATGAAGCCTGCTAGTTTATGTTTACCCAGGGACATATAGTTCCCTAGGAGGTTTCCCACTCATGGGAGAGCTCTTCCAAGCAATAGATTGGCTTGTGCAGCAGCAGACCCTCAGCAGCCTCTTAACCCCCTTCTCTTAAGGGTGACATACTAGCCAA
Organism: Lemur catta; assembly: GCF_020740605.2. NCBI lineage: Eukaryota > Metazoa > Chordata > Mammalia > Primates > Lemuridae > Lemur > Lemur catta. The sequence continues at coordinate 73,997,737 of NC_059135.1, forward strand.
GGAACATAGAGAAAACTAGCACATGAAAGAGAAAGCCCATGATAAACAGAAAGAAAACCCCCAAAAACCAAAAAGCTAAATCTAAAGGAAACCAAGATCATTTAGGAAACAGAATAAAACTTAAAAAACTGCTCTGAGAGATTCAAGGAAATATTACATAAAATAAGAACAATCAGAAAAGTAAGAGATCTTAAAGAATAAACATATTATTGCCTATATAGAAACAATTTAGTGCAAGAGCTGGAAAACGAAGTAGAGGAACTCTTCCAGAATGTAAAACCATAATAAACAGATACAGAAATATATGAAAACACATGAGATATGAGAACCTATCCAGGAGGTCGTATATCTTCCAAAATAAAGAAATAAGAACAGAGAAAATGAAGGGGAGGAAATAATCAAAGAAATAAGAGACAACAGTTTCCTTAGAGTTGAAAGACATTAATGTTCAGCTTGCAAAGGCAAATCAGTGAATCCATAGAGGCTGTGCTCTGAGCACCCAGGAGAACAAAGAAAAACAACGGGACCCGGCATCTGCCTGTAGGGAACCTAGTGTGGGGGGAGTTAGACATGCCACATTTTGTGAATTGTTTGGAATTCTATATGCAGAGTGAATGGTGATTTACTTAATTAATAAAGAATTGTCTCTAAATCATTCTGAACAAATGTCATTGGTGATGGGGTGCAGAGAGAGAGCATGCAGCAGATCTTTCTCTACCAAGACAAGACAAAATGTTAGATTCACATTCTGCTAGCATTTATTCAGGCACTTTAAAAAAGAGCTTTGAGCGCCCTCACCAACTCAACAGTACGGTGGAAAAGCAGGTTGTAGCATAGTATGTATGTATGGTCTCATTCACTTGTATATGCATGTAAGCTTAGAAAATAATCTAGAAGAATATATCCAATCTCTGGGTGATGAAGTGATAAGTGGATTTATTTTCTTCTTTAGAATTGCCTATATTTTATGAAACAGATGTTACTATGGTTTGGATGTTTGTCTCCACCAAATCTCATGTCAAAATTTAATCCCAGTATGGCAGTGTTGGAAGGGGGGCCTAGTGCCCTCCCTGGGGGGAGAGCGAGCTCCCACTCTATTAGTTCCTGTGAGAACTGGTTGTTAAAAAGAGACGGACACCGCCCCTCTCTTTTTTCTTGCTTCCTCTCTTGCCTTGTGATCTCTGCCCATGACAGCTCCCCTTCACCTTCTGCCACACATAGAAACACCCTCAGGCCCTCACCAGAAGCAGATGCTGGCACCATGCTTCTTGTACAGCCTGCAGACCCATGAGCCAAATAAAACTCTTTTCCTTATCAATTACCTCACCTCACTTATTCCTTCATAGCAACACAAAATGGACTAAGACAAGTATGTATTAATTTTATAATAAAAAATAATAAAGTTGTTCTATTTGGTGGGGGTAGGGAGGGCTCTTTTTGCACTAAAATGCTCCTGGAAGGAAAAGATTGTAAAAAAACTGGGAGAGGCCAGGCGCGGTGGCTCACGCCTGTAATCCCAGCACTCTGGGAGGCCGAGGCGGGTGGATCACTCAGAGGTCAGGAGTTCGAGACCAGCCTGAGCAAGAGGAAGACCCTGTCTCTACTAAAAATAGAAAGAAATTATCTGGCCAACTAAAAATATATATAGAGAAAATTAGCTGGGCACGGTGGCGCATGCCTGTAGTCCCAGCTACTCGGGAGGCTGAGGCAGTAGGATCGCTTAAGCCCAGGAGTCTGAGGTTGCTGTGAGCTAGGTTGACGCCATGGCACTCTAGCCCAGGCAACAGAGTGAGACTCTGTCTCAAAAAAAATAAAAAAATTAAAAAAAAATAAAAAAAACTGGGAGAGTAGCTTGTGAAGGTAGGAGAAATAGGAAGAACCCTCCAGGGCACTGAGAAAGAAGGCCCAGGACAAAAAAACCAGAAAGAGATTGTAAGACCCTAAAGATAGAGCCAAAGAAAAGCTTTGTGTACCTCATGGTTCACCCAACACCTGTATTTACAGATTTCCTAACTAAGGTACACCATTTTCTTCCACAGAAGACACGTTGCCTGGGGGCTGATGCTCTCTGAGATTATCTACCAAGGGATAGCGGAGACAGAACCAGAATCTAGAAAGAGTCCAGCCAGGCTCAGGAGTGAGGGCCTATGGAGGGCTAACAGTGAAGAGATTGGGGCATGGTTTGCACAGGACATTCTGTGGACACAGAGATGTTTTGAATGTATTTAAAAATATATATCCAGTGCTTTAGTGACCATTCCAGCATCCTTGAAGAATGTTTCTGTGGCTGTGGTCCCCACTGTCTTCATGAAGATACATTTATTCTGAACGGATCCACGCAGAGGGCTATCTTAGGCACTTTAAAAAGCAGGTAAATAAAGTGGAAATGATTCCTTTTCTTCTTAGTGCTTGCACATTATTAAAGATAACAATTTGAAAGCTTACTCTATGTAAACAGAAATTAAACTGTAGCTTCTCGCAATGAAACCCTGAATGGCCATGCTATGTTTCAACTGGTTAAAAACATCTTTTAGTGGAACTCAGGTCACTAGCCCTGGCCTGGAAAGAGAGAAAGCAAGCCTCTGCTCCCCATGATAGCCCAAAACTTAAGAATATTCAGTATTGTATGCATCTCTATTAATTATATCACCTGTCTCAAATAGCGATGATAGAGAATTGTCCTAGAATTATCCATCAGGCTTAAACTTTTTTTTTTTCAAAAAGGTTATTATGCTTATAAAATGAAAAACAAATAATTCAAACTCTAAAAGTTACTTTTCTCTACAAAAATACTATTGTGGATTTTTTTTTTTTTGAAGGCAGAGTGTAACAAAAGCAGGGGGAAGGTAGAAAAGGCACAGAAAGTCGATTTAAGAGATAATGTATTGCATTTAAAGAACTTCAATGCCATTACTTTTCATCACTTAACTTTTCAAAGAACACTTTCAGCTTCCTTATTTGCATGTTTCATTGTTTTCCAGCCTTTACACTGTATGCTTAAAATGCAAATGGAATAATATAAGAATAATGAGAAGTAATACTTGGAAATGTTCTGAGAAAATGTTGAAAAAAGGGCCTGGTTTCCATCTGATTGAAAGGAGGTGAGACTTGGGAGAGAAGTCAGACTAGATGGAATTTTATCTTAAGTTCTGACCGGAAGCACCATTGCCGTCCTTCCTCCTTTGTAATGCTGAAAATTAGTTAATAGTTCTCTTTCATGACTCTTACCCTTGATCCATTTCTCTTATTCTTCACATTAGGCATCTATCAATCAAATAACCTGAATTCAAGGAACACTTACCGAGCACTTATTAACTTGTCATTGCCACACCTGGAATGTAAAATAAATAGTTCTTTGTTAAGAAAAACAGGGTTTGGTTTAAGGACAAACATGGAGAAACATCTGTCTGTCTCTTGTTCCAATCCCCTTGATATCTGGGCCTCCAGTGCATGGCTCAGAAGTCAGACCTCCTGGGTTCCCATCCAGCTCTGCTGTTTCCCAAACGTACTTACCTTCTCTGAGCCTCAGTCTCTGTAAAATAAAATAATAACTCCTTTCTTGTTGGGTGGCTGTGATAATTGAAATGATACAAATAAGGAGTTTGGAGAAACATCGCTTAAATACAGTGTGAGTACATACTACTGCGTACAGGCTCCTGGGCTCAGCAGGAAGACTAGGATCACATGGCATGGCTTGTGACACAGCAAGGGAGACATACAGTGACCAATCATCCCAGTTTGCCTGGGACTGATGTGTTTCCTGGGACATGGTTCTTTCAGTTTTGAATGGGGACAGCGCCAGTCAAATCTGGACGAGTTGGTCACCCTAGAGATAGAAGAACATGTATTCAGTTAGTCATAATCCCAAACTGAATGAATCAAGTTGCATGCCAGAGTCACAAAAATGTATCAGGGCATAGGGGAAGGCATGGGAAGTTCCTTCACAGAGGAGAGGGAAGGACATGCCATGCACAGGGACCTAAACAAACAAAGGTGTGGAGGTGAGAAAGAGCCTGGCCTGCTTGGAGGCCTGAAGGAGTTTCATGTGGGAAACATAAATGAGTAGAGAGGATGTGGCGAGTTAAAGTTTCACAAGGGGTGTTGTGGCCAGATTATCCAAGGCCTTGAACGTTGTGCTCACTGATACTGGATCTGTTCGGAGGTGATGAGAGGACGGCCAGCAAAGGGCAGCGTCGCGCAGGCACGAGACGTGATGTGCTCCTCAGACCGGACGTAGACCCCACTGCTCCAACGAGAAGTTGTGCAGCCCCTTCAAATAGATTAAAATGAACAATTTGTCGTTAGCTCTCATCTTATTATTGAGTAACCACACCGTGTCCTGTATCAAAATAGTTAAGATAGCCTTCTGTATATGATAAAAGGTACAACGTAGTTTTTGTTTCCTTCCAGCCTCATGCTTGAGGGACATCTCTGACTCTCCTCTTTCCATATCTTTCTCATGTAACCATTGGCACGATGGGTTGGTTTTCGTCTTCACAGTCAAGCTTCCTTCCTCTCCACTCCCTGGTTCCATTCAAAACCTCATTGTATGTGGTCCTTGCTCCCAGCCTCTCGCTACTCTAAGCCATCCTAAATATTGTGCCCGATCAACCTTGTTAAACAGCATTTTTGTCACGTCACTTTCCTATTCCAGAACCTATTATGGCTTCCCTGCATCTAGGCCACTCTTGTCAGCCTGCCCTCAAATGTTCCCCACCAATGGGCCCCTCCCAACGACTACTCACCGCTTCTCCCACACTATTGCTCAGAAACCATTTGTGCTACTCAGACCTGCCTTCTTTTTGTCTTTCCCTCTCACAGATCCTGCCCCTCTGTCTGTTTCAAACTTTTCCCCCCACACAGAATCAAATTTCTCTTTTTTCTCTCTTCCTGTGTCAATTCCCAGCTAAACTGCAAAAAGAGAAATCCTAGGTAAAGCATAGTGTTTATAAAAGAGTAAGTGCTCAATGAATGGGTCACGTACTGTAGCGGCTGTATTTTCTGTTCTCGAGTTATAGCTTCTGTGTGAAGAACACTTTATCACTCACAATGCTTAGTCAAGTCTCCATGTCATCCCATATGATCCTCGCCGCAGCCCTGTTAGGCAGGGGAGGCAGGTGCTCGTATGCAGGGTTTTCGGGTGAGAAAGCTGGGAATGGCTGAGGTACTTGCCCATGTTGATACACCTAGTAAGTGACACAGCTGGTACTAGAACGTAAGAACGCTGGCTCCTGATAGAGAGCTCTGATTCACTATTTCCAGCTGCCTTGATTCTTTGAAGCACATCTTGTCTCCACAAGAAGAGTAAAAGCTCCTTGAGAGAAGAAACTATTACTTAGAATTATCTTCATCTCTTTTAGCAGGTAGCTGAGTGTTGGGCACAAAGATTCTGTTTCTTAGGTACTTGTGAGCATATTGATAATTTCCTAAGCTTTTTCATATTTTATATTATTTTAGATGTACTTCCTATACTTCCTGACATAACTCTGTCGAGGAGACTTTTAGTTCTCAATTCTGGGTCCATGTGAAAACTTAACCTTCTTTGTCCTCCTTACATTGGGAGATGTCGCATGACAAGTTGTGGCCGAGGCTGGGAGTGGCAGTGCCACTGTTCTCTTTTCTCCTGTGCCGCCGCAGTCACGGAGAAGTACTTGTGTCGAGATAATAGAGTCCCAGGATCTAAATGGCAGGGATTGCTACCCTGAGACTTGGAGGACAGCTGCCCTGGAGAGTTGCCTGATCTGCAAGGACTTTGTGTGAGATAATCGACTTGTGTCATAGAGATTTTAGTTTAGTGTTTGTTGTTATTGTTGTTAACATCAGCATAATCCAGCCTATCCTGACAATACAAAACTGAAATGTTTAGTGACCAGCACACGAGCATCTCAAACTCTCAGAGTTGCCCTGGAAAAATAATAAGAAATTGTTCTTCTGGATTTACAGTTGGACCAAACGAAGGCCCACAGAGTTTCAGGGAATGACTTTGCACCATCCCCAAAAGGAATTTCTTAACCCAGATTGGGTGATTTCCCCGAACACTTAAGGACTAGTATAAGAGAAATGAAATCAGGGCCAGACAAATGCAGACTAATACTCCAACCCTCTTGCTTCTGCAATAATGTCCTTCACCCCATCGCACAGCTAGCCTTCTTCCCTTTTCTGTCTAGTTTCCTCCTTCTTCACTGCCAGTTACAGCCTTTCTCAGGGGAGACTCTATTGGAAGAGGCATTATTTATCACTGTGTCACCGTAACAACACCAGCCTGCACAAAGATCCAGCTGAAGGATTGGAATGAATGCAAAAGATAGTTCTGCTGGTCTCGGACACACTCAGTCACCACTTCCTATCCCTGCCCTTTGCGATGAAGAGAGGGCATCACGCTTGTCATTCTAAAGAGGAACATGTCTCTAAAGAAAAAGAGAGAAGGCAGGGGAGTGGTGGGGGGTAGAGAGAGAGAAATTTGCTATATAATCTCATAATGAGTTCCAGTTCAATGAAAGTAATGGCTTTTCCATTGCTTCCATTTAAATCTTCTCCCAGTCACACCAACAGTTATTAATAACCCCAATTATTAATTGTTTATTATAATAAACCCAAAGAGTTGAGGGTCTTCTTCCCATTTTGGGCCCAATTTTGGTTGAAATTCAGGCTTTAGTATAGCTTTATTTCTCTAATGATCTATATGTATATCTATGACCATCTCTATCTCTAGTCATATAAAAAACTTGCAGATATATAAGACTTTATATACATATATACCTGCACAGTATATGTTATTTAAATTCTTTTCTTTCTTTTTTGAGAGTTTTTTTTGGGAGAATAAATTAAGGGAAAGTATTGAGATATTGAGACTCTGGGCTTAAGACTAATTTGTCTATATAAATTAGCGTGGCCTACCAAGTAGTTACTGATATTTTTTTGTGGCATTATAAAGTTGAAATGATTATTTAATTCATATTTTAACCTCACAATTTCAACTATTAGAAAAAAGCTGAGGGGGAGGCTGAAAAGATGTTCTTTGGAGGATTTTTTTTTGCTGGAATAAAAGACACCAATAGGCTTACAAAAAGTTCCATAAAACAAATGAAAAAAGAAATGTTACACTGAAGATACAGATAATTTGGGAAGCTGCAGCCATCTGGGTATGGTCAAAATAGCTGCTTCTGTTGCCCTTAGATGGTACAAATTATTGGCAGACCTCAAAAATTAAAACAGGAATCCATTCTGAGATTAGATTCCTTTTGCCTTCAAGCCATATTTACAAAGAACGATTAGAAGAAACAGAGGAAGAACTGGAATGTGGAAGGAACATATCACCAAAGAGTTACTTAATTTGTCGAGTGTTTAACATGAACAGAATAGATGAGAGGGCAGGTGGCAGGTGGATGTCCACACCCAGGTCAGTCATTTGGCTTTTTCACCTTACTGTAGCCATCGGCATCCTGGCTTCCTGCTTATGGTCGCTGAAAGGTACCATAAGGGGTGTGCTAACAGTGGCAACCAAAGGGCTTCTTCTAGTAGGGGAGTGGGCACCAACCATGGATGACACCAATTGGTGATGAGTGGACAGTTGCTCTCAAGCAGAAGACTCCCTCCTTTGGAGACTTGTAAAAAATAATGTGGGAGGAGCATTTTGCAGGGATTGAGCAGGGAGGCTGAGATCTTGACTTGTAGGAAGTGCCATTGTGATTTGAGCATTGCAAGTAGATGTGCTCTGAATTTGTAATTTATAGGCCAGTGGAATCTTGATACATTGATTGCACTACGGAGTTGGTTCAAACATGGTGTGAGGGGATGGTACACTGGCTCTCCCTGCCCTTGGGTCACTGCATAACCAACTCCGGGAACCCTCCGGTGCCCTACTCTCAACTCCACGTTCCCTGGCTTTCTGAGCGTGGTGCTTTCTTTCCCTTGTTTCCAAGCTCAGATTTTCTTTCTTTCCCTCACATCTTCTCTTCTGTCTTCCTCCTAATCTCCCTCCCCAGTTTTTAGGACTGCCCTTCGTTCTGGTCTCCATTCTGATTTCCTGTCCCAGCAATCTATGAAGTCAGAAACTAAGGAACCATATATCTTCCTTAAACTACTGGCTCTTCAGAAATGGGGATGGAAGTGTGGGGATTGGCATTCTTGTGCGTGAAAAAGTAATTTGCAGGCTTCAACAGATAAATTATACATGTTGCTTATGTAGATTTAAAAATATTATTTAAAATATTTTTGAAACCACTTTTAAAAAATACTTCAGAGTAATTATATGGAATATCAAAGAAAACAGCATTTACCTTGTACTGGTTTTATACACATTGTTTTCTAAGTGGTCCCCGAATTGTTCAAAACACTGAAAATTCCTTCTATACCTGCATCTGAGATAGGAACTGATGCACAATTTGTGCATATGCAGTTCAATAACCTTACTTAGACAATTACTATATGGCATATCAGAAATTCACTTGTGAGGTTCCTGGGGCCACTTCAGAGAGATAGGTCCTCACTCTCCAGAGAGGCTGAAATGGAGGGATCATTAGAAAATCTCGGTCTGTGAATTGGGAGAGACACTTTGCATGCATCAAGGCTCCCTAGACGGAGAAAACCAACCACTGTTTCAAAGTTAGTCTTTCGTGAATAGTGTCAGGGGCAGGTGTTCTGATTTATACACGTTGATTTGCAGTGAAGCTACTTCTCACGTGGGCAATATTTGGCTGTGCTTCTAGGCAAACAACAACAGGGAGTGATTTATAGGTGGCTGAGGATTCTCGTGAATAATACCCAGGTGGTCAGGCAGGACTGAAATGATTTTTAATAAATTGGAAGCTGATTTTTGGCTGAAAAACTGTGTCCATATTAGTTAGGGAAGGTTAACTACCATAAAAATAGACCCCCCCAAATACATGATGACTACAATACGACAGAAATTTATTTCTTCCTCTCATGATAATACTAGGCAAGTGAACAGGCCAGCAGGGTGACCCTCTTTCATGAGGTCATGGAGAGGCTCAGGCTGATGGGGGCTGTGTCATCTTCCACATGTGGCTTCCAGGGTTACACAGCTGCTGGGGGAAAAGGGTTCAGAGGGGCAGACCTGGGAGTGGCACCATCTCTTCTGTTCCCATTCCACTGGCCACATGGCACAGCTGACTGCAGAAGAAGGGGAGGAATACAGTCTACCTGTGCTCCCAGGAAGAGGGGGAGAACATGGGCTTTAGTCAACAGTTTCTGCCACAGTGTCATTTATAAATCGATAGCTGTTATGACCTGTAGGAACAGACATACTTTATTCAAGGGATGAATTTTGCCAAAAAAGATTTAAAAGGGAACTCTCTTTTTCAATGCATTTGGATACCTGTGACTTCATCCGAGGAGAGATATTTATTTTAATATGCAAGGTTACAAAACTTCAGCACTCCATGTTCCCTAGCTCTGCTGTTCTGCCCCCAAATCAAACAGGAGTAGCATTCTGTCTTCACTCCCCAAGGCAGTTATTTAACATCCCAAGCTATCGCTCAGTTTTTAAACAAAGTGTTTAACGAACCTTTACCTAATTCAATATGTTATCATTGAAAACATTTGCTTGAATATGTATTTGTGTGTGAGTGTATTTTCTAACACTGGCACTAGGGTCTATACCCCGGGAATGACATACTATGAATCTAAGTCACTTATAAGTGAAACCCTTTAAGATTCACTCATTATTAAGGTGAGCATGATCTGCTTCTTTGGACTTTTCTGGCATTTGAAAATAAATAAACACACCCTACTTTGGTAGGCAGTAGGAATAAGAGGCCTTAAAATGACTTAATGATCTTGTTCATTACTGGCCTTAAATTGTATGTAATCTAAGGGTGGGACCTTGCTGCCGTATGACTTGTAGAACCAGTTATGTTTCATACAGAATGACTTTGTTCATCTAAAATCAGGAGTGAAGTTTTTGTCTAGGTTAATTAGGTGGGTAAGAGGGCAAAAGCAAACAAAACTGCTTCGGAGCCAACTTGATTATGTAGGTTTACAAAGAACAGTGAATCCTTTTGATAACTGAACCATGCAGACAATCCCTAAGTCTCACTCTCCCCATTGGTTTTCATTATGTCCCCCGTGAGTTTGGTACCAGGGTGGATCGGATCAATTGCTCTGTGTCTCCGCTCTCCCTTGCCCCCAGCCCCTGCGCACTTACTCTTCTGAAGGAGGAACAAACAAATACGTGCTGAGAAGAAAGCAGCGAGAGGCTGTATGATCCATAAACTGTGTCAAGGGCCCTGGGCAACTGAGAGTTGGCAGTCAATGATCTTCCCTTGTCATTGGGATTATGACACGAACCAGGAGAGAGAAAGGGGGTATGGGTTCTGAAATCAGACAGAACTTGATGCAAGTCCCAGCTCTACTACCTACCAACTCTGTGATTTCAAGCAATTATTTAATTTCTCTGAGCCCCAGCCTCCCCATCTATAAAAGGAGATTGAAATTGTCCCCTTTTCACAGAACTGTAAGTATTCAGTGAGACCATGCATGTCATATTCTCATCCAACTGCCTGGCATGTAGTAAGCACTCAATAAATGTTAGCTATAATTATTATCTATGACAATTTTAGAGGTCCCTTCCTTCCTTTTGTGTTCCACATGCCCTCTACTCTTGATAAGAAGAAACAGAGAGGCACATATTGCTGAGGTTCCTCAACCCAGTGCCAGTTTAATCATTGACACAGCGGCCCCCCGGTGTCCTCTGTGACCTTAGGGATGAAGCACCATGGTGGTTCAGAGCAGCTCTTTCTTCTCAGCTCTGTTTTGTTCTTGATATAGCTGTTCTATTCACACACCTTGCAATCTGTGAAGTTAAAATTAACCTATTTGCCAACCTGCGTCTCAGTGAGAAACTGAAAAATTACACCTTCTCTACGCACTAGACAGTGTTTTCTAGTGCATCTTTGATGAAGAATATGTTAACACAAGAGATGGCTTAAAGGGAAAAGACAGAGTTCTATCTGCGCCTAGTTTATTCCCTTGGAAGAGTCCTCTGCAAATGTCAAAGCTGGGTTGAGAGAACAGGATGTGACATGGAAGTCGCTCAGTTGCGTCTCCACACACGTTTTTGAAATGGGGAATCAGAGTGTGCCAGTGTAACTGTCAGATTTGGGCATATGGAACAATCTAAGGAATCAGACTCTTTCCAGTAACAAGTTTAGCAACTTCCTTTGAAAAGGAAAAAAAAAAAAGGAAAAAAACCCAAAAAACCCCTCACTGCACTCACAACCAATGGTTATCTTCAATCAACAGTTCAAAGGAGTCCAGTTTTCCATTTTGTATCTGAGCTGACATTTCTCTGACTTCAGGTAGAGATAGTGCAGCTGCCTGCACATTGCCACCTTTTTTTTTTTTTTTGAAACAGAGTCTCACTCTGTTGCCCGGGCTAGAGTGCCGTGGCGTTAGCCTAGCTCACAGCAATCTCAAACTCCTGGGCTCAAGCAATCCTTCTGCCTCAGCCTCCCAGGTAGTTGGGACTACAGGCATGTGCCACCATGCCCAGCTAATTTTTTCTATATATTTTTAGATGTCCAGCTAATTTCTTTCTATTTTTTTAGTAGAGACGGGGTCTCGCTCTTGCTCAGGCTGGTCTCGAACTCCTGAGCTCAAACGATCCACCCGCCTTGGCCTCCCAGAGTGCTAGGATTATAGGCGTGAGCCATCACGCCCGGCCCATTGCCACCTTTTGATCTTAGGTACCCTAGATTAACCTGGTTGTCTTCTGCCTCCCAATTATGTCAGTCATGGTAGGTGGCCAAGGATGAATTTGTTTGCCCTGACCTTGTTTTGGAGGGCAGCTGGGTGTTATCATTTGTCTCTGAGATGGCCTAGACCATTGCACCAACCTGAGCAGATGTGCACTCTTGCTTATTTCCTATCTTCTTCAATGGGCCATTGTGAGATATTCCTCAATTTTCTCAGGAATTATCTCCCTTTCCTCCCTCCACTCCTCCCCAGTAATTCTTAGAGACTCTAAAGTTCTGGGTTTTAGAGACTAGAACTGGGCAGGGGTGGCACAAACTGGTGGCCTGATTCAAGGCATAAGCCTAAGAATTCTTAAGCCACCAAAAGGCTACCTGAGACCAGACCCTTAGAGTTGTGGTAGGAGGATAATAAGGGTTGGAAATAGCCCCTTCCTGCCTGGCACAGGTAACCCAAAATCAGGGGTGGCAGGTGTGGTGTCTATATGGTGGCTAGATTGAGGGGTATTAAGTGTAACTCTCTGCCCTGAAATAGCCCATTAATATCTGCAATTTTACCACTAGAGATTTATTCCTTTGGATATGGACATGTTTTAGTTTTCAGAAGGTCTTTCCTATCTGGGAAATACAGTTTTAAAAGTGCTTTTACATATATTAACTTATTTAGTCCTCATAATAGCGCTGTGAGGTAAGTACTGCTGTTATTTACATTTTACAGGTCAGAAAACTCAGACACAGAGGCACCAGTTGCTTGGCCAATGTCCCCAGCTAAGAAGTAGTGGAGCAAGAATTTGAACCAGGCAGTGTAGCTCCAGAGCCCCGGCTCTTAGCACCAGGTCCTTCTGTGCTACACTAACAGCTATAATCCTCAGTTCACGGGCTGCACCACCCAACTGTTATTGCAGAGACTCCAGTCTCCAGCAGCGCTCCTCTTCCTCCTCCCAACTCTTTCTGGGAGTTCCCAGAGAATGTCTGGTTTGTATGGACCAGTGAATATTGATATTTCATGTAGTATCTACCAAGTCCTTTTCCAATGTTTGAGTGTCCCCTCAATATTATCTTGCTTCTACCTCTATAACAGTTCTACCCAAGAAGGCTATGTTCTGTAGGGTCCCCAACAAGCTGAAGACACATGGCGTTCCATAGTGAAGGAGTGAGGATTTTCGGCCAGTGTGAGATACTGAGGCTGAAGTGACATTGTGCGCTGTGCCCAGAGGACACCTGGCACCTGGGATTGTCTGCTAGGGCACTTTTGTTAAGTTCTCCCTCTCCCTGTCCCCCCTTCTCACAGTTAACACAGGAATGAACACTTGAGTACCTTTCATTTCTCTGTTCCCAGGCCCCACCTGACAGGTCCATCCTAGAAATGGCCAACCCTGGCAGCTCTCTCTCTGGCCCCAGTTGATTTGTCTAAGGGCTGATTCAAGCTTGGCTAATAAGTCTTTTTCTTGGGTGGCCTGGGGGTCAGAGAGATTCAGGGTAACCTCTTTCTAGGGGTAAGTCTGCAAGATGTCTGACAGACTTAACTGAGCACCTGTCCAGGGCCAGGAATCCTCTCACTTCAAGAACGCCAGTCTGCAAGGAGAGAGGATGAAGCCCACAGGCTGAGAGGCAGGATGGAAGAATAGAGTGTATTTGTGTGTGTTTGTGTCCCGATTCTAATCATTTCAGAGGTTTAGCAATGTCTCTGCTCTTCCCACGTCTTACTGTTCTTTTCTTTCTTGAATATCATGAGCCAGCAAAGTCCTGTATCTGCTCATGCTGATCTGAATTATGCTTTTGCCACTTGCAACTAAAAGAAATTGAAAAGTCCAGCAGGTGACAGTTTTTGGTTTAAATATCTTGGTATCTCTTTGCAACTCTCTTTCCCTTGGGCTTTGGCAAAGGAAGCTGGCTAACTGAGAATGTTCCATCAAAACGCTTTCCTGGTTTCTTAACCCTTCGCTTCCCTGCCAATCATAATTAGTCCCTTAAACCTTAGACTGACAGTTTGAAGTTTTCATTTACATATGCAAATACACCTGGGAAAAGAAACACCTTACACCACTAACAACCAGTATTATCTGTAGAGAGACTAGTTAACAATCAGCTAAGAATAAGACTTTTTAGGAAATAAAAACTGGTTGAAGAGCAGCAGAAATTGGATATGGAAACGAGGGAAATGGAGGGCAGGATATGTCAAGGACAAGTCATACTTTCTGAATGTCCTCCTTACTTTGTCAGGCTACATCTGGACATTTGTGTGTTTGTTGTACTTCTTTATCCTATTTAAAATATGCTTCAACTGAGACAAGATATATATTCTGTACCATATTTGAGTATAAGTCAGGAGTTGTTTGTTTCATTGTATATAATTTAAGTTTGGACTGTTTAAAATTTAATATTCAGACTTATTCCAAATGGGATGCAAATTGTTGTGTAATATGTTCTATATTAGGCAGGGTTCTCCAGAAAAATAGAACCGATAGGACATATATAGATATATAGATGTGTGTGTGTGTATACAGATATATACACGCATAGTTGACCTTTAAACAACACTGGGATTAAGGACACCAAACTCCTGTGCAGTTGAAAATCCATGTATAATTTTTGACTCCCCCAAAACTTAACTACTATTCTAATAACCTACTGTGGACTGGAAGCCTTACCAATAACATCAGCAGGGGATTAACACATATTTTGTATGTTATATCTATTATATACTGTATTCTTACATAAAATAAACTAGAGAAAAGAAAATATTAAGAAAATCAAAAGAAAGAGAAAATATATTTATTATTCATTAAGTGGAAGTGGATCATTGTAAAGTTCTTCCACCATATTGTCTTGGCTGAGGAAGAGGAGCAAGAGAAGGGATTGCTCTTACTGTGTCAGGAGTGGCAGAGGCAGAAGAAACTCTGTATATTAGTGGACCCAGAGAGTTCAAATCTGTGTTGTTCAAGGGTCAACGGTATACATACAAGGAGATTTATTATAGGAATTGTCTTAAGCAACTATGGAATTCAGGAAATCCCATGATCTGCTGCCTGCAGGTTGGAGAATTAGAAAAGCTGGTGGTGTCATTCAGTCCAAGTCTGAAGGCCCAAGAACCAGGGGCACCAATGTCCAACGTCAGGAGAAGATGGAGGGCTCAGCTTAAACTGAGAGTGGATTTATCTTTCTCCACCTTTTTGTTCTATTTGGGCCTTCAATGAATCAGATGATGCCTGCCCACACTGGTGAGGATGATCTTTTTTACTTAGTCTACCAATTTAAATGCTAATTTCTTCTGGAAACACCCTCACAGACACATCCAGGAATAATGTTTTACCAGCTATCTGGGTATCTCTTAGCCCACTCAAGACAACACAAAATTAACTATCGCATGTTCTTTTTGAACTAAATCCTCTGGAACTTTAAGAGAATCAGATTACAATACGGCTAATCTACCTTCGTCATCATGATTTACCATTCACTGATCTGGGGAAATGGCTGGGTTTTAGGAATCTTATAAATAAATACTTTAGCTTTCTCCTGGGTTGCTAGTCACCTGCCTAGAACCACATCTCAGGTGTTTTTCTTGGAGAGTGATGGGACAGCAGGAGAGAATTTAGTTACCATTTGTTATTTTTGCTTGTGTGGTACCTCATCCTGGCTCCCTTAGTCTTCTTGTGTTTTGCAAGGAACAACTGTTACTAAAAAGTTTATACACCCATCCTTTCTGATACACTCCCTTCATCAAACCATGAAATCTTAGATCTGGAAAGGACTTCAGGGATTGAGTGGTTGAAATTTTGCTCATAGACTTTAGAAAACTGAGCTACCCTTGATCAAGATCATATGGCTATTTAGAGGTCTTCTAATTCCTAGTACAGTGCTATTTCTAGGTATGACATGGAATTTTTCCAAATTAGGTTTTTTGACCATCTATCAGAGCCAAATCCATGCTTATTCTTCATTTGTTTCCCTTTTCTTGGCTTTCAAAGCAGAGCCACAGAACGCATTTTTGCTAATGTTTGACCCCCTCTTGGTTCAAAGGGATGGACCTGAGCCAGCAGAACCTGGGGAGTTGGGGGACATTGAGTAGGTGGGCCTGGCTCACTGACTGAGAAGCAGAACCATGCAGCCCTGGAAGTCTGTCCAGATGAGAGTCCAGTGTTTACTCCAAATGGAAGTTTCCACCTGTGGGAACTGTAGAGATGGAAATCAATGACATAGCCACAGGAGAATGCAAGACGGAAACCAGCGAGAACCAGGAGGCTGGGAAGGGAGCCCTGGGAGGCAGAGCCAGGGGGAATGCCTGAGCCTTGGAACATCCTTGGGACCGTCCTTCTCAGTCCCCTCTGCTTCCACCCCTCCTTGAGAATGTGGGGGGATTGACCTGGACCCAGAAGACTTTCAGTGATTCCTGGATTTTACTTTTGGATGAATATTTGTGAGTCCTGATAATCCCCTGGCTGGCAAGCCCATTGATATGATCATGCTTGAAAAGCCTTTTTAAGTCCATGCATCTATCATGAGCCTAATTGACATTGCTGATGATACTAATCAGAGACCTAGAAGTTATGAAAAGCAATGCTTTCAAGTATTTCAAGACATGCATATTTTTTGTGTTATGTTCTTAATGTGCTACCATGCAAATAATTTATGATTAAAATTTTTCCACCCTTCAACCTGACAAATTTGTGTTTAAGTTAAAAGATGAGTTCTTACAGAAAAGCACTGGAGAAAAATTGTAAAAATGCAGATTTTTGTGCTGTCACAAAGCAAATTTCTTTGTTCTTTGCCTGAATAGGGAAGGGTGTGAAATGATGAAACCTGTATGGAGACCTCTAGTTAGAAAATTCATTTCTTTTTCTTCTCCTTATCCTTCATTCCTAATTCTTCCTCTTCCTCCTCCATTTGCCCTGAACTCAAGATTTTAAAGTTTTAGGAGCCATTAATCAGATGTTTATTTCTTAGACTGATATAATTCACAAATAAATGAGTGTTTTAAATTTACATGTGCATGAAGAAGGTGCACAATGAAGGTATATGATATTGCTTTTGTACAATTGGTAAGAATGAAGGTACGGGGATAATTTGAGGAAAATGAGCAGGCTGATTCCACGCACTTGTTAAGTTCCTCTTGGCTGGTGGTACAGCATCCAGTGTGTGCTTTGCCAGCTCATCCTATTTCATTACTGATATTTTCATTTCCTCTTTTTTCTAAGCATATTTTCAAAGTTCAGTGCTTTGCCTGCACTTTACAAAACTGTGGTCACATATGAGTAGGAGATTGGGAGGGGACTTGGTGGAGGAGTGAAGGGAGGTACTCAAGAGAGTGGTTTGTCACCAGGACCTTCCTGGGTTCCAGAATGAATGTCAATGATCCTGGGTGGGCTGTTTCTTTGCACCTCACAGTTTTGTGTAGACAAAATCTGGTTAAAATGATTATCATGGGAGTCCCTGCAGGGAAACACTTGCCTTCTTTCCTCATTCCTGATCCCCTTGGGGCCCCAGCTTCCTGCTTCACAACAGAGCAGCGCTGTGTATGTCCCTTACCACGGCACAGGGAGTATAGGGGCCTCCCTGATGCAGCTCCAAACTGTATAGGGGAAGCCAAAGCTTTGGGCAAACTTGTGTTTGTGGTGCTTTTCTGTTTTTGACATATTGTTCCCCAAGCCAATATTTCTTTTCTTTTTGTTTTTTCTTGATGGAACAGGGAACAGGGAATTATTCAGCTGCCACAGTGTCTCTACTCTAGGATTTGAGTGTTCTAGAGTCTTGCTTTCTGTGTTCTGTGGATGTTCTGCCTGATGTGAATAGGCGGTATATAAAGAGTGGTCAGAGCATGAACATTCAGAGTAGATTCTGTGGCTCAGAGATGTCATCTCTGAGCCAGGCTGTCTTCATCTTTTGCCCAGTCATTCTCAATATGTTGGCAATTGACTCTTGTGCTGGTTGCCTCAAGACTGCAAGGTGGTTGCCACAGCTCCTTGAAGCATGGCATATTCGAGAACAGAAAGGAGGGTGTGGGGTGCGGGGAGGCAAGAGAGGAAGTGACTTAAGCTAATTCATTCTCATTTTCTCTCTCTCTCTCTTTCTCTCTCTGTAGGTAGACTGACAGATATATAGGTACATATAGATATATAGATGTCGTAGAAGGCCCCAGAAGACTTCCACTCATATCTCATTGACCAGAACTGTGTCTTATGGCTGCCCATAATACAAAAGTCTGAGAAGGCTAATATCTGGAAAAACATGAACGGATTTCTAGAAATGGCTTAGTTAATCACAATCCAGACACATGGGGGCTGAGCATATTGCTCTTCTGCATGAAACCATGGTCCTATTGGTATGGAAGAAGGAGTGGATGGCTGTTGAGGGACCAGACAACAGCACTGGATACACTAATGACAGTTTTTAAATTAAATTAATGTTTTTTAGAGACAGGGTCTTGCTATGTTGCCCAGGCTGGAGTGCAGTGACTATTCACAGGTGTGATCCCACTACTGATCAGCATGGGAGTTTTGACCTGCTCCATTTCCGACTAGGGCTGGTTCACCCCTCCCTAGGCAGCCTGCTGGTCCCCTCCTCCCAGGAGGTCACCAGATTGATGGCCAACTTAGTGCAGACCCCCCACTGGTATGGTGCACTACAGCCCAGAATTCCTGGGCTTAAGCGATCTTCCTGCCTCAGCCTACTGAGTAGCAGGGACTATAGGCTTGAGCCACCACTCCCAGCCCAACCCCGGTTTTAGTAGGTTTTCTCCTCCACACTATCATGGAAATGTGATTCATTCATGCTGGGGGTGGGGGTGGCTACCTGTCCAGTTCTAGAGACTAAATCGTGATCTTAAGTGATCTAAGCCAATAGTGAGGGCCTAATTCTACTTGCCAGTGGTTGAGTTAAGCATGGAAGTGTGACACAATTTGGGCCAATGAGACGTGATGGGAATTGGACAGGAGGCTTTTGGGAAAGCTTAGCCTTTCTCACTAAAAAAGACATATGGGGGGGAAAGAATACTTTATTTGTTTGTTAGACCTTAATGTATATAGTTGTCATGGCTGGTGCTATCGTAGTCCTGAGGAGAGACACACAACACACTGAGAAAGGCAAAGAGGAGAGAAAACGGCCATAGGGCTTGATGACATCACTGACTGGCTAAATGAACTACCCTGGAGACCTCTAATGAAGAACTTCTTCATATATGAGAAAATAATTTTTCTTATTGTTTAAGCTATTCTAAATAATTTTTTCCATTACTTTTAGTCCAAAGAATCTCACGGCAAGAGGTAAGGGCAATTAATTAGGTCAGTTTCTCAAAATGTGTAACTGAAAATATTACTCCCTGGATATGCTCCCCAACCTAAAGTAATCCATTATCAAATAAATACGGGAAATCTGAAAACTATATATGGTCATGGAAGTTAATGATCAAATGAGCATATCAAAAGCTCAGAGTAAAATGATTCTGAAGGAGAATTTTTGTCTCTGCTTATAATCCCATTCAGGAGGGGAGTAAATAACTAGCATGTAAGTGAGAGAAGACATTTTAGAACAGAAAAAATATCTGATGTAGTAACCACACCCTCAAATAACAAATCCGTAAAAACTCCTACTCTGTCCACTTCTTGGACTTGAATCTTTCCTTGGCACTGGAAAATCACTAGCAGGGATCTTGCACTTCACAGGTATCTTGAGAATGGTTCATTGTCTCTACTTAAAGACCAACTCTCATTTGTGGCTGCATAGGCTGCCCTGACTTCCATGATCATCATAAAGGATCTTCCTTTTAGTTGATGAGTATTGATTATTGATCGTTAGCCATGAGCGCAAAACTCTGTGAAGCCTGAATAAATACAAGTGTAAGCCATGAACCATGTAATACTTTCCCAGAGCTGCTATAACAAGTCACCAAAAACTTGGTGGCTTAAAACAACCGAACTGTCTCCCAGTTGTGGAGGCTAGAAGTCTGAAATTAAGGTGTGAGCGGAGCCATGCTCAAACCTTGGACATGTATGGCCAGGACCATGTAAGGGTACCGTTCCCCAGTGCCAGGTCCCCCTGCAGGGCTGGGAAGGGTGGCTGTGTGGAAAGAAGGAGGTGTGTGTGTATGTGGGGCTGCAGCACCAAGGAATTTCTTTCGTATGTTGAATGTGGCCTGTCTCCTTGCAAAAAAGAAGTTGGGGGTAATATCAAGAGAGGATTTTATCATTCCAGTAAAATAGATATGTGAAGACCAAAGTTGTAGGTCGAATTTAGGCTAGTTTTTTTTTTTTTTTTTTTGCCTTAAATCCAAAGGAGAAATATAAACACTTTATCATTATTTTCTCTGGGTTTTTGGTTTTTTTTTTTTCTTTGTTTGCTAGCATTGATTTTTTTAGCCGTCATTAAGATTTGTATACCTGTTTAAACTTATCCCCCAAATGTGCTAATAACTATTGATTTATAGGCTTCTAAAGACCTGTAATATTGTTTGGGTGCTCCAGCTATTACCCTTAATCATTTTAAAGGAGCTGCAGCATGGCTCCACATGCAGAGAATTGCTCGAGGAGACTTTGCTCTGCTTCATATAGGACCAGCTCAGTATTTTATGTAGCTTCTTTGCCCTATATATAGATCAAAGAGTTTTTAAAAGTGTCTCTAATTCCTGATCTTCAAAGTCTGCTAGAGAAGCTCTGAAAATTGTCTCCAGAAATATTCATAGTTAAGTTTCTATTTAGCCTACTAATTTAAGTTAGCCATCCCCAAATTTACCAATATTGTTTGTTTTTTTTATATTTCTTTTTTTTTTATTTCAGAATATTATGGGAGTACAAACATTTTGGTTACATACAATGCCTTTGCCTCACCCAAGCCAGGGCTACAGGCGTGCCCTTCCCCCATACCTTGCGCTCCGTATCCATTCGTTGTGAGTTTACCCACCCCTACCACACCCCCCCATCTGACCGGCACCTAATAAATATTAATGCCATGTGAGCACCTTAGTGTTGGTCACATAGTACCAATTTGATGGTGAGTACATGTGGTGGATGTTTTTTCATCCTTGTGATACCTCACTTTGAAGGATGGGCTCAAGCTCTACCCAGGATAATATAAGAGGTGCTAGTTCACCATTGTTTTTTGTAATTGAGTAGTATTCCATGATATACATATACTACATTCTACTAACATGACATCCTTTTGCTTCCCTAGGACTTTAGCTTTGGTTCAATGCACTTTGACCACTGTTGCCATCCACAGTCCTGAAAATTGTATGTGGAACCTTCAGATCATCCAGGACTCAGTCTTCTGCCTATCACTGGCTTCTTTAATAAATTTTATCATATTTTGATGGCAAACTTTGGGTTTCAGTGGCAAATTCAATCTTCTGCCAGATAGATCAAGACACATTCTCCATGTTTAAATTGACAAAGCCAAACAAAATAGAAAACTGTTTAGAGATTTGAGTAAAGCCAGAAAGAACCTACATGAAAGTTAAAGAAAAGTGATTAAAAGGGGTGTATTCTGGGGTAAGGCATGGACACAAACAAATGGAATGGAGTCTGGTTGTAAACACCTGGTACAACTGTCCTAGTGCTGATACCAATTGCCTCCTCTAGACTCTCCCTATGGTAGAATTCTCTCAAGCTCGAGGCCGGCTGGTCTGCAACTCATTTCTGTGAAGGGCTGGAGGAAGGAGAGGAGTCTTGCTTCCTAAAGTGCTGAGTAACTTTCCTCTTTGAAGAAGGCTTCTACTTCCACCTTGAGCATCATTTGACACGGAAACTATTCAAGGGGTCTCCCCAGTTTGTAAGTTTGAAATTGACCCTGAAGACTTTCAGAGAGAAGCTTTAGAATGCTTATGGCAGGTCGTCTTCTTTTCTACAGAGGCTGAAGAGACATGAGAGACAGCAGAAATCAAAGCTAGCTAACGCTTTTCAGCTAAAATTAGTATGAAAACTTCTGGGAGTTTTGGGGCCTCTAATAAGTAAAGAGTATTTGAAATGTGTTGTCCAAAATATTAAATCTATGTTCAGTGCTTTTGGTAAACCCAGATCTAGAGAATTGTATATTGTAAGTGTTTTGAGGCCCTGACATATAATATACCTTCAGCACCTGGTTCAGTGACTGGCATATAATAAGCTCTCAATAAATGTTTGATGAATGAATAGATGAATGACAAAATGAATGCATTCTAAGAACTGCACATAGTTGGGTTTTATTGGTAGATGGAAAAGACAGTTACAGATCCTTTATCCTTAATTGAAATCCCACTATTAGAAATTCATTCTTTCATTTTAAACATTGCCGTTTCTTTCTCACACCTTCTGCTGAAACACACATACTCCTGAGTGGGGTGACTTACTAAGTCTCCAATACTGCTGATGGCTTAGTGTGAGAACAGATCACGACGCTGTGTGACATTAATGAAAGGGAAGAGATGCTAAAGATATATTGTTGCAGAAAGGGAAGCCAGAACACAGGAGACCAATTTGACTGATCCAAGTATTTTTCCTAGGGATGGCCTTGTAAAAAGGACCCTGCCCTTGGCTGCTGTAATCATTACTGGGAACACCTGCAGCTTTTGGAAAGTAGTACACATTATAGAAAGAGGAGAAAGG
This sequence comes from Lemur catta, assembly GCF_020740605.2. Lineage (NCBI taxonomy): Eukaryota > Metazoa > Chordata > Mammalia > Primates > Lemuridae > Lemur > Lemur catta. The sequence goes on from NC_059135.1 coordinate 74,020,019, forward strand.
AATAATAGTTGGAGAGGGGACATCTTTAAATTCTGACCTAGTTTTCTATTAATAAAATATATTTATTACTTAGGAAACATTTTCTCCAGCAGGTGAATTATAACTAATAACATACATTTGTAAGGTAACGTTCTTTTTGCTGAAGGCCTCAGTCATAGCAGGTGTTATTAAAGGTAATAAGCACTTGAGAAGTAAGAGAGAACAATTCTTTTATTGGAATATTTGTGGAAGGTCCAGCCAGTATTGTTGAGAATTATGTCAAGTACCTTATTTTTCAGTTCTTAGGGAAGACCATGATCTGTAAATGATCTTATAGGGTTTGGATAATGATGAATTCTGGTAGATTCAACTGAAATGTTTAGTCCTGTGGATGATTATGCCTTTGAAGGTAATGACATTGGGTTTAAGGAAAATGGATATTTACATGTAGGAATTGAAACAAACATGGAATGTTTAAACTATGGTGCTGTTAGGCTCTTGAAAAGAGAGAGAAAGCCTATGTACCTGCTACTTAGAATAGGGTGTAAGGAAGAGAAGAGCTGAGAGTTGGGAGCCAGATGGTCACCCTTCCTACAAGCAGTAGTAGTACTCCAGAAGTTCCCTTTATGAGCCCCAGCTCGGGATGGAAAGTTCCTTGGCCACCATTTTTTGCTTTCTCTCTGGGCCTGGGCCTCTGGGGTACACAGTGTTGGAAGAGGGGTGGGTATAGTGTGCTGGTCAGGTCTGCCATGTTCAGCACTTGTAGCCTAAAGAAAATAGGGCCATTGTAATAGTTATTTATTTTAGGATCATTTTATTGGTTTTTAAAATAGATACTATTTAAGTTAGTTACTAAGGTTCCCCTTTAGACCCAAGGGCCATACAGTTTTATTGGCAACCAAGTCAAGTTCCCATTGATACCAGATTGGTACCATTCATTTCTTTAGCACATGGAGTGCCTACTGTGTGCTCTGTTCCAGGGCTGGGTATACAGTTATGAACCGGGACAACAGAATCTCTGCACACTCAGGGTTTATATTTTACGGGGGGTGATACACAACAAACAATAACAAAGATATAAAGGTGACATTTGAGAAATGTTTTCTACCTTGGAGGAGCTCTCAATGTAGTTGGAGAGACAAATATATCAGCATGTACTTAGAGCTTACGGTTCTGCTACAGAATGTGAGAATATCAAACCAGTTTCATTGCAGTGGATTTTTCCTGTTTTTCAGGTCTCAGCTCAGATCCCATCTCTCAGAGTGGCCTCCGACCACCCAATCTCTAGCCGACCTCCCTCAGCCCCCCGTTATTCTTGTGGGCTTAGCCCAAGATGTTTATAAACAAGCAGGGAAAGTAAGAAAAATATACAAATAACCACAAAAAGAAGGTAGAGGGTGTAAAATGCTGCATATAATTACAAATAGTGTTATGTAACGTTAGTGAAAAAAGAGGTTACTTATCTTTTTTATTTTATATTTTTAAAGAATTCTGTCTTTGGAGAAGATTAGGGCTTACGAGTGTGTGTGTGTGCATGTGCGTGTGTGTGTCTTTGAATTACTGGACAAGAAAATAAAGGTCCTGAAATGTTAACAAGATTTATGAACACGAGAACAAGGTCTCACAGAGGTGATTGAAAAATGTGACAAGCATTAGCATTTCAGAGTAGTGATGAGCTACTTGTATAGATTGATGTGGCTAAAAATTAGACAAGGCATATTAAAAGCTGAGCTCATTCAGGCTTAGGAGCAGCTGAATATGAGCAATTATGAAGTAGTTAAGCCATTAAATAAAACTGAAGATCTTGTGAACTGCCAGTGCAAAAAGGCACCTCCGTGTGACCAAGAGCTTTATCACCAATGCTTGCCTCTTAAAAACATAAACATTAGGAAATGTTGGTGCCAAGGATGATGGAGAGGCTCTTTAAAGGCAAACTGCTTCCCATGGTGCTCAGGACAGGAATCTCATGCAGAGAAAGCCACTCTAACTGGGCACACCGATTGTGTGAGCAGAATGTGGGGCTACAGCGATGAAGCCAGCCTTCAGGTGTGGGGCTGACATGGAATCTGAATGTTATAGAGCCCTGTGAAAAATGGCTCCCCTGGCTTCCGGCATGCTCATGTACTGTGCATTCAGACTGGCCACCTGCATCAGCCCATCCCTCCTGTGAAAAGGATTGTAAACATGGGCAATGTCATTTATGTGAAAATGTTTGTTTTATTCCCATTCTGCTTGGGTGTTAGGCACTTTAGCATTAGAGGGCTTCGAGAACATACTATATGAGGGGAAATAATCCTAAGAACATCTGTTCTTTCCCTCAGTCACTGTGACTTGGCTACATCCTTTGATAGTAAATAAGATAATTCCATGAAGAAAAGACTTAGCTGGTTTCAGAGTGGGTCTGGCCCATGTCATAATGCAGTGTCTATATGCATAAGTCGTTTTGAATGGCTTAATTGGTTGTCAATAGAAACACCTAATATTTATTAAGAATCTGCCATGTGCTAGGCACGGGGTAGGAACGTTTACATATTGATTCAGGAGAAGCAGGGTGCTGGAGTAGAAAGGGCATGCCAATTAGAGCATCAGCCTCGGCAAGGTCTCTAACAAGGGGAGAGACCTAAGCAAGTTGTGCAGAGGTTCCCAACCTTTTTGGCACCAGACGCCATTTTCATGGAAGATAATTTTTCCATGGACAGGGGTGGGGGAGATGGTTTTGTGATGATTCAAGCACATTACATTTATTGTGCACTTTATTTCTACTATTATTACATTGTAATATATAATGAAATAATTATAAAACTCACCATAGGTTGGGGACCCCCTGATTTAAAGCACTCAACAGATGTAAGGAAGGAAAGCAAATTCTCCAGACCTGTGTTTATTTCACTGTTTAAAAGTGTGTGTGTGTGTGTGTGTGTGTGTGTTCACCTATGTCTGGAAAAGATTATCTTTTATATTCCTTCCAACACTAAAGTTCTATGGCTGTACATATATACAGCTTTATTTATGTTTTTGACCCTTCTGCTATTTTTGGACAATATACTTTCCATTTGCAGTGTTTTCTTTCTTCACATTGAGATCAGTCATCCAACTCCACTTTAATTTTTCTTCAAAATATCTCTCAAATTTCTTCCTTTCAGCCAATCATTTTATATAAGAAAAGCCTGTGGTTACAAGCACACGCTCTAGAGTAGAACAGGGTTGGGTTCAAATTCTTCCTTTGCCCTTAATAGCTGTGTGATCTTTACTTTTTATTTAAACTGTCTGAAATTCGGCTTTCTTAACTGTAAAAGGGGATAGTAACATCTACTTTTCAGGATTGTTGTGGATATTAGATGGAAAACAATGCATATAAAATGCTTAGCAAAGTGTATGGTACAAAAAACTCTAGTTTTAATTCTTTTACTGATATATTATTATTATTAGTAGTAGTTATATTAATTTACCACCATCACCACTGTTATTACCAGCCTCTTTCATGAGTTTTCTTTCTTTTTTTAAAATTTCAGAATATTATGGGGATACAAATGCTTTGGTTACATATATTGCCTTTGCACTACCCAAGTCAGAGCTACAAGTGTGCCCCTCCCCCAGAAAATGTGCACCGCACCCATTAGGTGTGAATTTACCCATCCTTTCTTCCCCTTCCCACCTGGCTGACACCCATTGAATGCTACTACTATATGTGCACATAGTGTTGATCAATTGGTGACAATTTAGTGCAGAAATCCCACTACTAGGTATTTACTCAAATGAGAAAAAAGGTATTATGTAATAAAGACATCTGCACTCTAATGTTTATAGTAGCACAATTCACAATTGCAAAGATGTGGAATCAATCCAAGTGCCCATCAATACATGAGTGGATTAATACAATGTGGTATATGTATACCATGGAGTACTACTCAGCCATAAAAAACAATGGTGAACTAGCAGCTCTTATATTATCCTGGACGGAGCTGGAGCCTATTCTTCGAACTGAAGTATCACAAGAATGGAAAAACAAGCACCATATGTACTCACCATTAGCTTAGGTTTCTATGACAGCCCTGTGGCTGATATTCCTAACTTCATTCTCTGAGCATCTACTACAATAAATAACTATACTATATGGCAGACTCTTTGTTTCATTTTGGAGAGTTTCTATTGCTATATATTCAGGTTCACTAATTTCTTCTGTAGTGTCAAATCAGCTGTTTATTTCATTTGGTATATTTTTCACCTCATTGTATTTTTCATCTATAGAAATTTGAATTGGGTGTATTTTTATTATCCATGTCTCTCCTGAACTTGCCCATGCTCTCCTCTACCTTAGTGGTTCTCAACCAGAGCTGATTTTGCCCACAGGAGACATTTGGAAATGTTTGGAGATATTCTGGGTTGTTACAGCAAGGGTAGGGAAGATGCTATTGGAATTTCATGGATGCAGGTCAGGGATGCTACTAAGCACCCATGATGCACAGGACAGCCTCCACACAAAGAATTTTATGGCCCAAAATGTCAGTAGTGTCAAGGTTGAGAAACTCTGCTCTACTTTCTCGAACATACGGAATATAGTTAGAGTAATTGCTGTAACATCTCTTTCCATTTGTCTTATCATCTGTGTCATTTCTGAGCTGATTTCTATTAATTGGCTTTTCTCCTCATTTTGCTTATTTACATGCTTGGTAATTTTTTACTGGATGCTTGTTACTGTAAAATTCACAGCCCCTTCTTGGGGGCTGGATAATTTTGTTGTCTTTTAAATACTCTTGAGCTTTGTTCAGGACACATTTAAGTTACCTGGAGACAGCATGATGCTGTAGGCTTTTTTTTAAACTTTGTTAGGTGGGATCACAGTAACTTTTAGTTTAGGGATCATTTTCCCCACTACAGAGGCAATTAGCTGATGCCCTCTGTATTATGAGGTTTCCCCACTCTGGTAGAGGGGAACATGAACTGTTTCTAGACCTGTGTGAGCTCTGTGGATTGCTCCTTTCCAGTGGTCTCTACCCAGCCTTGAGTAGTTTCCTGTATGTGCCTGATGGTCAGCACTCAGTTGAAGACACGAGGAACCCTCTGAGATCTCCAGAGTACTGTCTGTGTGCCTATCTCCTCTCTGGTCCCATGTGCTATGAAGTCTTGCCACTGTGGCCTCCCTCCCTGGACATTCAACTCTGTCTTCTCAACTCGGGGGGAAAGCCAGGTTCTGTCTGGGTTTCTTCCATTTGGTACAGCCTAGGAACTCTCTCCAGGCAGTAAAAGGGATTGACGGAGGTGGAATTCACCTAGTTCGTTTCTCTATACTCAGGGTTACTGTCCTGTCCTCCCTCTTGTCCAACGTCTGAAAACTATTGTTTCATATGTTTAGTCTGTTTTTAAAGCTACTTAAGGTGGGAGGGTAAATCTGGTCCCTGATACTTCATCAAGGCCAGAAGTGGAAGCCCACAGTAGATGTTTAAGAAAGATCCACGGACAGTCTCATATCTACTCAAAACAGGATCCCATTTTGTTTCCACAGCTGTACTTCCAGAAACACGTTGTGTCTTCAGAATCAAATTGGCATCAGTGCTGAGATCTAAACCACAAGATATACATATACCACAATAACCTCTGAACTTTTCTGTGTTGATTCTCTTTGGCTCCCTTTCTCCACTTGGGATTCTTCTTTTGAGAATCAATGCTTCCCTACTACAGCTGCTCCATTTTTAAACTTTTTCCCCTCCTGGATCTTATTACATGTACAAATAATTTAGACCTTTTTTAGTTTGCTTTTTGGCCTTTTCTGCAGTCAGGTCCCAAAGTTTATGTACAGCTCAATAATTCATATATCTGTTTGTTGGTTACAATGCAATTTAATGGTGTATTTAGATTGCTGTATTCAATTAGCTTTGGAATTCCTGACAGAAGTATCCATTTTCTGCCCTGAGGACATGTTCACATTTTAATTGCCATTTATGTATTAAAGAATATTTCTTTACATGTTTCTAGTAACTTTTTTTCTTAAAGTCTTTCATTAAGACACTTTTATTGGAAAGGAGGGGGGACAGGAAACATAATGAGAACTTGGAAATAAAAGTAAAATAAAATGCAACTGAGTCCCAAGTTTCAGTGCCTGCCAGCTGTTCCCATTACTGTTGCTCTTGGGCGTGATGTTTTCAGATTTTCTGAATCTAGAAAAATGTCATCTCTTCGTGGCTTGTGGTCACTATCTTGGAAGTCACTAATCCTGATGCTGTTATACTATAGCTTGGGTGAGCTTGATCTGGTTTGGGGTTTATTATGCTGCTCTGTGTAGTATGATGCTTGACAATAAAGCCCTGGATTTAGGTTGAGTGGCTCATGAGATTAGAGATGGGAAATGTGGAGTCTTTCATCTTTTGGTTCCCAATTCAGAGCCAATCAAGAAGTCATTGGGTTTAATGACCTCCAGTCAGAGGATCCTGTGAAATAAGCTGTTGCTGTCAATCCTACTTTTAATATACAAGAATCCTCATAATTCAGTGCCACGTGGTATCCTTTGTTCTATAGGGTTGATAAATGGGCTGTGAATTGAATGGTTTCTGGAAACAATTTATATACAATTTTTCCCTCCCTTCTAAGAGCTTAGGCAATTTGATAGAATAAACTATAGAAAGAAGTGTAACCAAGCTTTATTACTGACCCAAATATTTTATTCGGAGTTGTGGTAGGAAGCAAGAAGCATGAGAGTCAAAGGAAGGTGTGGTCCACCATTGGCCTGATAGCCCGGAGAGCACTGGGGAGAGGGATCAGCAGTCTTCAAGCCAGAGGACACACTACTCATTCCAGGGGTCAGCAGCTGTTTGAGTTGCCCAAAGTAAGGCCTGGGGGTCAAGGATGGGAAGATGGAAAAACACTGGACATGTAATTGAACAACAGACTTAAGATACTGGTAACAGAGAGTTTAAAACGGAGCTCCCCTGCCTTCACACACAAAAAAATCTCTTACTTTTTTTCTTTAGTGAGTGAAGGTAAGCTATGGTTTGCACCTGGTGGTTTTTACCACCAAAGCTCTTGCCCCAATTTTTTTTCTTTTATTTCAAAATATTAAGGGGTACAGATGTTTTTTGTTACATGAATTCATTGTATCATGTTGAAGTCAGGGCTTTTATTCAGGGCTTTAGGATAGTGATTATTGTACCCAATAGGTAAGTTTTTATCCCTCACCCTCCTCCTACTCTCCCCTTTCTTGGTTTCCAATGTCCTTTACATCTATCTGTTTGTGCTCACATGTACCCATGATTTGGCTCTCACTTATTACTGAGAAGATGTGGCATTTTTTTTTCCATTCCTGAGATATTTCATACAGGATAATGGTTTCCAGTTCCATCCAAGTTGCAGCAAAGGACAGTATTTCATCCCTTTTTATGGCTGAATTGTACTCCATGGTATATATCCGACATATTCTTAATCCACTCATGAATTGATGGGAATTTAGGTTGATTCTATTATCTTTGCAATTGTGAATTGTGCTGCCATAAACATTCATCTTTAGGGTTTTCTAGATACAAGATTGTATCAGCAAATAGGGATAGTTTTATCTCCTCTTTCCCAATTTAGATGTCCTTCTTTCTTTTGCCTGACTGCTCTGGCTAGGATTTCCAGTATTGTGTTGAATAGAAAAATAGATACCCACTAGTGTAAAAACATCCAAAAGTTAAAGCCCACAGCTCATATAAAGTAGTAGCACAGAAGGGAAAACAAAACAAGGTATCCTGTTCTGTTCATCATGTCGAAGGATACCTTGTTTTGTTTTCCCTTCTGTGCTACTACTTTATATGAGCTGTGGGCTTTAACTTTTGGATGTTTTTACACTAGTGGGTATCTATTTTTCTATTCCATGTATAATGTGCTTTTGAATATTTCCTATAGGGTAGGTCTAGTAGTGACAAATTCCCTTAGTGTTTGCTTGTCTGGAAAAGTCTTTATTTCTCCATCATTTATGAAACTTAGGTTTTGCGAGATACAAAATTTTTGTCTGGCAGTTCTTCTGTTTAAAAAGACTAAAAATGGCCCTAATCCCTTCTGGCTTATAAGGTCTCTGCTGAGAAGTCTGCTATTTGCCTGGTCGGTTTTCCTTTGTATGTTAATTCTTATTTTCATCTTGCAGCTTATAGAATTTTCTCTTTAATTATGACTTAGGCATAGTTGATGATTATGTGTCTTGCAGATGTCCTATTTATTATGAATCCTCCTGGTGTTCTATGGCCATCTTGTATCTGGATACCTGGATCTCTGGTGATACCAGCAACATTTTCCTCAATTATTTCCTTGAGTAGGTTTTTCCATGCTTTTTGTCTTTACTTCTTCTCCCTCAGGGATACCTATAATTCATATATAAACTCATTTTACATAGTTTCATTTTCTCTGAATGATTATTCATTCTTCTTTATTCTTTTTTCTTTACCTTTGACTGACTGGGTTAGTTTGAAAGCCTTGCCTTCAAGCTCTGGAATTTTTTCTTCTGCTTGGTCTATCTTGTTATAGACACTTTTTGCTGTATTTTGAAACTCCCTAAATGACTCTTTCATTTCTTTAAGTTCTATTATATCTTTTCTTATGTTGTATATCTCTTTATTGAATTTTTCATTTATGTCCTGAAATATCTTTTTGGCTTTTTTTTGGTGTTGTTTTTTGACTTTTTTCTCAATCCCACTCATCTTACTTGCCATCACATTCTGAATTCAATTTCTAACATTACAACAATTTCCTTTTTGTTGGAATCCATTGCTGTAGAGCTACTATGATCTTTTGGCAGTGTTGAACTAGCTTGTTTTTTCATGTTGCTGGAGTTCTTTTGCTGGTTTCTTCTCATCCCAAACCACCTCTTCTCTCAGCTCAGGGAAGATAGGTTTGCAGTATGCCTGTTCTCTTTTTCTGGTAGCTCTACTACTTAGTGAGAAGAAAGACAGCTCCCTAGATGGTGCTTTTGTTTCCTACTCCAGAAGATTTATCCAGCAGGAGAGGGGTGGATGTTCTGAGAGCCTTTAATGTATGTTTTCTGTGTTGTTCCATTCCCCTGTGGTTGTCACAGTCCAAGCTGGTGCTGGGGGATCTTCAAGTGGAGTGGTGAGTTTATCCCCAGGCCACTGTTAGAATTTCAGGTGGGACCTACTGAGTCAATCCCTCTCCATGGAGATGGGCATTATGGAGATTGCTCTACCTGTGTCTCCCCATGGTGGTGGCAGTGGCTGCTGAGTGAGGCTATCTTGGCAGTGGCCACAGATGTCAGGGCTGTGGGTATTTGCTCCACCCAGGTCCAGGTACAATGGCAGCACACAGCAGGGAGTGGCTCATGGCTAGTGAGTCCATGGCAGAGCACTGGACTGCAGGCATGGCTCCAGGTGGTGCCATGGTTGTGGGGTTTGCTAGGCAGCATGTGGGGCCATGGGGATGTGGTCCACTGGGTGGCTGGGACTCTCTCCTTCTGCAGGTCCTGCTGAGGTTAGTGCTTTTGGGTTTTTTAGGTGGTGTCAGTGCCTGTTTTGTTTAAGTTCCCCTGTAAAGGCGTGGCACTCAGCTCCCAGTCACAGGGCACATGAGAGTATCTGCTTTCCTTGCTTCCTCCCCAGCCCATCAGGGGCAATATGGAGCCAGTTTCAGCGAAGCTGATCTCTGTGCAGACCAGGTGGTTTGAACTGGAGAGCTCAGAATGGCATCAATTGCAGCCACTCAGGAATGGAAGCCAGTGGGTCCCTGCTGTGCCTGCTCTCAGGGTACACAGTCTTTAAGCAGCTTCCTGATCAGTATGGAGGCCTGTGGTGGTGGTGGGAGATTCCTCACAGCTAGTGTCCTAGTGTCTATGGGGGGAGTGTGGAGCCCTGGAGTTTTCTCTTCTGAAACTTTCCCACATCTGGATGCCTCCCCAGGTACCTTCTGATCTTGGCAAGTGGAACACCCCATCTCCCTCTCCTTCACTTTGAGTGTCTCCCATCCTTCTTTGATGATTTACAATACTCTCTCCAAGAAGGTCCATCCATAGTCAACTTGCAACTTTTGATCTTTTTTTTGAGAGCAGCATGTGTGGGCTGTTTCTAGTCCAACATCTTGGCTGGATTCCTCCTGTTGAAATTTAACTGCCAATGTATTGGCATTGGGAAATGGAGACTTTAAGAACTGTTTAGGTTGTTCAGGTGGATTAATGCCTTTCTCATGAGATTGGGTTGATTTTTGTAGGAATGGATTTGTTTCCTCTGAGCTGGCTGTTATAAGGGAAGCTGCGTATCATGTTTTTTCCTTTTTTTTTGCACATGCCTAGTTCCCCTTCTATTTTTCCATGATGTTTTGATGGCAGTACAAGGCTCTCACTAGAAGCCACCAGATGTGGCTGCCCATTCTTGAACTTCTCACCCTGCAGAACTGTGATCTAAATGAATTTCTATTCTTTATAAATTACCCAGACTGAGTGTTGTTATAGCAACACAAAGACTAAGACAGCCAATTTAAGAAAATAGTATGTAGATGAAGCAGGACAATGCAAAATGAGGAGAGAGTATGACAAATGCTAAGAGGTCCCAATATACTTGGATTTAAATGACTAGGATTCAACTCTATCTACTTGTGAGGAAAGGAGAGAGAGAAAAATAATCTGAATGGGATGGGTGATTCTGCTTGCCATGCCACCTAATGAATGAGTAAGAGATGGGAGATATGAACCCAAGATAATACCTGGGTTTGTCTTGGTTTTTATGTGCTTCACACACTGAGTATCTCTCTGCACCATGGATGATTCAAGTGTTTATACACCATGGCCACTTGAAGCAATTGAACAACTTCATCTGGTACTCAATAAAAGAAACAACTGGGGGAACATGGGGTTATATGCCTTCCTAAAGAATATTTTTCCTGGAGTAATTTTGACTCTATATGATTTTTGTCTCAAGTGCTGACCCTAGAACCCAATGCAACTCCACCAGAATGCTGTAATAGTATATGGTTGGCATTCAACAAATATTGGTTAAATGAATGAATGTATGAATATTAGAGTAGAATGACAGGGGACTCTGTTTCTACAATATTCAACAGCTCTGCTAGAAATGTCTTGGAGGATTGCCCTAGCCACCATATGTATATGAGTATTATCTATCTGTCTGTCATCTATCTAAAATACAGTTGTAACTACCACTCAAGCTGGTACTAAAGGATGACTGTGGTAAATTTTGGTAAAATTTGAGTTGTAATACCAAGTAGTCTAATTTGAGACTTGCTTATCTTTGTGCTTAAAATAAATTTTCAGCAGTCATTAAAATGAATAAATCAAAGAGCAATTGTTAAAAGCCTGTGTTTTAGAAATGGTCCATATAGATAGAAATTGACCTTGTGAAGTAGAATGAACACTGAAATAGGAACCAAGAAGTTCATTCTAAGTCTTCTGTTGACCCTCCTAACTCATCTACCTTGGGTAAGCTGCAACCTTTCTACCCTCAGTTTCCTCCTCTGTAAAGTGACAAGATTGGGTCACAACAATCTCTGAAGTTCTTTAGAGTTTAAATATTCTATGATGAGTTTTAAAAATTCAACTTAGTGCTTCAGCAGACTAAAAGATCAAGGGATCACTTTCCTTTTTCAGAGTTCTTTAGCATTCTTGTAATTTGGTATTAACAGAAGGGGCCAATCTTTGGGAGCTAAGGTTTCCACCTAGATACCTCATTCACATCTGGTGAGCAAAACTCAGCAATAATGTTTGGAAGTCCGTTCTTAATTCAGTGGTTGTTCTTTTTTTTTTTTTTTGAGACAGAGTCTCGCTTTGTTGCCCGGGCTAGAGTGAGTGCCGTGACGTCAGCCTAGCTCACAGCAACCTCAAACTCCTGGGCTTCAGCGATCCTACTGCCTCAGCCTCCCGGATAGCTGGGACTACAGGCATGCGCCACCATGCCCGGCTTATTTTTGCTATATATATATTTTAGTTGGCCAGATAATTTCTTTCTATTTTTTTAGCAGAGACGGGGTCTCACTCTTGCTCAGGCTAGTCTCAAACTCCTGACCTTGAGCCATCCACCCGCCTCGGCCTCCCAGAGTGCTAGGATTACAGGCGTGAGCCACCACGCCCGGCCTTTGTTCTTAAAGTTTAGGGTGCATAAATTTTAACTAGGAGGTTTGTTAAAAATTCACATTCTGGTATAGGGCCCAAGAACCTAAACATCATTTTTAGGAACAATCCTAAGTGAACGTTCTGAAGTGATAGTCCCTGAGTTAATTTGGAGAAACACTGTTTTAAGATTTAAATAAAATTGTCTGTGGATAGGAAGGAGCTCAAGAAATAAGTCTAATCTTCTATCCTTAAGGACAGTATGAGTTTACCCTCAAAGTCTACCATAGAAAGGGATTCCATAACATCCTAGTTCTAATTTGTTCATATATTTAGGAATTCATTCTTTGTGTTAAATCTAAGCCAATCCTGTTTTTTACCTTTATAGGTGCTTTTTGTTGAATCCAATACTTCTACTGAAAATTCTTATAGGATCATGAAATCTTGAATTTGAAAGTGATGTCAAGTGATGGTGTTATTCAATCCTCTGCTTTCCAGCTGGACTAGAAGTAAATAAATTAATAAAAACAGTAAAATGATTTAAAGGCTAATATAAAAATATGTTTGGTAAAAGATCTCAAAGGCATGTTGGAGCAAGCAAAAAACTAGACAAAACTGAGGAGGCCATTAGAGATGTTTTAAGACACAGAATTTTCCTAGTCAATGATCTTCAGGGAGTCATCTTTAAAGATAAACAACTATCTGGGAGGTAGGTAGGTAAATGATAGGTAAGTAAAATTTGCTCTTGGGGATTTGTGGAGGTACAGACAGGTCTAACAGGTTAAGTGGGGGAAGGAAAGTGAGAAGAGTAAGTCTCAAAGCTCTTACCCACTGGTGCTTGGTTTAAGGCTCCAGCTAGCCAGTGTGCATGCAGGCCTTCAGCCTACAGGTTGTGCCTCATCACCTGAGAATTGCCTTCCAGGTCACAACTCTGCCTTAGGGTTCAGTGGGGGTGGGTGAGAGGTGGTGCAGAGAAAATAGTTTGTCAATACTCTTTGTCATAAGCATGCGTGGGCATGCCCCTAACAGTTGGGTTGCTTATTCTGGCTTCCTTGCCGTCCTTCTGCCAGTGAGAATGCTCTGTAGCATTTCTTTCTGTCCTACAGGCTACATGGATGACTGGCTTTTGTAACATCACAGGAGGATGATAATGAGCACCAAAGTGTGGAGTCTCACTCCTCTACCCTTGTGACACCCACAAATATATGCCATGAGCAAGCCCATTTTTAATGTCTAGTCTGAAATTTGTTCTTTGATTTTGAATTAAACAACATAACAATGGAAGAAGGTGAAGTTGGAATTGAGAGCTCAGCTTAGGGAAAATAACAGAAAGAGTTCAGATGAGGCTGGCCCAGCATTTCAAAAGTAACCTTCAGTGCTGACAGACTCTCAGATTGGTGTTTTCAGAAAACATTTACCACCTCCTTTGTTCCCTTCTTGTTTTTTTTAATGAAGCAAAATCACATTCCTTTAATTTTTTTTTTTTATGGAAGCGCAACTAAGAGGGCCCTAAAAAGAAACATTTTTTGCTGGTTTGTTAAACACGATGTGTGAAGTCATTAAGTTTATCCTTTGCTCCACAGCTCTGCACTTATTCAGAATTTATCCTCATGATAACTTGTCTCATAGTTTTAGAGTTTGTGCTGAATCAAAACAAATAACCTCAATAAATAATTTCCAAGTGGATGAGTTTCCACTGATCCCTTCTCCTTTAATAAAATAAACATTTTCTCAATTCTAATATTAATGTTATGAAAAATAAATAGTACTTAATTAAAATATATTTGATAAATTAATATTGGGAAAAAGACTCCTCCTTCTTTTTTTTTCTTTTTTTCTTTTTCACCAAACAGAGATCAGTAGCCTCAAATTCAAGCTACATTTTTCTAGAAATATGTGAAGCCTTAGCTGGGTCTTGCATTCCCTGTCTCTGTACCAAAAGCTTCCCATAGATACCTTTATCACAACTTTTACTACAACTACTACAAGAACGTAGCACAGCAAGGAGGGCAAGTATCTAAGCTGAAACTTAGAGGCTGAAGTCCAGTCCCAACTCCACCACTTGCCACCTGTGTGGCTTTAGATATGTTAATCAATAACTCCCTTAGACTCAGTTTCTTCATCTGTCAAATGAGGGCATCACTAGCCCTGACCTCATAGGGCTGGCATGAGCATTCAAGCAGACAATCCACGTAAGTGCTCAGAACACTGCCTGACATGCATTGGATGCTCATTAACAGTTAGCTACTATAATAATTAATTGTCTGGCTCCTCCCTTTCACTGTGAAATCCCACAGGACCCAATTTATATGTCAACATTCATATCTGTTCCTCTAGATATTGGCATATATGGCATATATTTGGTATTCAATAGACATTGGGTGCATAAATGGGTTATTCTTAGTGACAGTGTGGAATCCAGTGTGCAAAGCAAATTAAGCAAATACAAACCAAACTTCAATGCTAATATTCCAGAGTATCCACACCAAGAACATAATAGATACCTGTTACCCCCAACAGTACCTTGTGTGTGGCAGGGGAAACAATGGAGGGTAAATGACATATCCTCTCTCCCTATTCTCCACTTCTTCCAGGACCTGCTGAACATACACTGAGTTTTAATATTTAAGAAAAGATTTGTGGTACATCAGATCAAAAGAAGACTGCAGTAGCATTGTGGAATTTGTGAGGAAGCCTCCACTCCCCTCATTTCATAGGGTGGACTTTGTCCCTAGTGGGTCTGTAGTTTATTTAGAGACATACAACTAGTGGTTGGAAGGTCTTGAACCATTACCTGTTTTTCTTACAAAGTCTTTTATGAGCAAACATGCATACCTGAGGATAGAGTGATAATTCGCTGGGTAATCTTGATCAGCAAAGAAAGGGAAGTGGGGTTACATAGACAGCCTCCTAGAAAAACCACTGACTCAACGCTCAAGCAGCAAACTAGGGCTCTCACCATTAAGACCCTGGGCTTCTGTGGGGCAGCAGAAAAGCTTTGACTTTGAGTTAGAGGGACAGTGCTACTTAGTGGTTTGGGGCTTTGGCTGTGGAGTCAGAAAAACCTGGGTTCTAATCCCAGGTCTGTCGCTTATTATCTCTGGATCACACCTTGAGCTCTCCAAGTTTCTTTTTTCTCAACTTTAAAATGCAGATGATAATATCTACTTTGTAGAATTATTGTGAGGATTATATGAAAAAAATTTATATAAAGGATTTAGAACACAATATTTAATATTTAATAATTGGGAGATTAGCTGTACAGCCTTCGGAGACTACATTAGGGATTCTGAGCCTCAGTTTTTGTATCTGCAAATGGGTGTAATAATCTGTGATGTGCAAGACAGTTGTGAGAATTAAATGAGATAATGAAGGTAAACTTTTAGAATGTTCTTTTGAAAATAACTATAGTTGTCTGGGCATGTTGACCTCTTCCCCTCTTTCCTACATTTGTCTGTTACTTCTTTCTGTGTTCCCTTCTTTCTCTCCCCCAATCCAAGGGTCATGAACCTCAGATTACATGCTGGTGATCTAACACTTCTTTCTAGTGTGCCAATTCAAACCTGAACTTCTGGTCAGTGCCTAGTGCTTCTATGTTTATTCTCAAAACTCATGGTTCTCTTAGTGCTCATCTTATGTATTAGTAAGAAAAGCAATCAGATTAAAGCAATTCACAATGAGATCTAGATGGCTGATAAATTAATTCAGAGACAGTGGCATGTCACAACCCAGGCTAGGAGAGGTATTCTTACTTGGAAAAAAAAATCCATGGACTCTGTTAAGTCAAAGAAATCAGTAACATCTATGTGGAAGTTAAAGATGAAGAAGAAATACTTGGTGGAAGAACCATTTGGGGATACTATACCTTTCTTCCTCTGGCAACACATTTCCTTCAACACATACCACAGAAAGAAATGATTCAGCATCCCCACTTCTGAAAGGTTGCTCTAGCAAGTGTACTCTTTTTAAGGTGAGAGTGGGTATGGATATTTACATTTGGGTCTTAGTAGCTCCCATTGGTGTGCCTTCTACAGGAATAATATACTTTGTAAGATCTCATTTTTGGAGACAGCCCCACGTACCAAAAACATAGACTTTTTTTTTTTTTTTTTGCCTTGAGAGCACAATGGAACCCTCTATTTTTGTCTTGGCTGGAAATGAAAGGGAATGTTTCCAAATGTTTCAAATCCTCAGATGTCTTTAGTTTGGATGGAATAATATGGAAGATGAAGGCTGGCAGGGGCGTGATTGAAGTCTATAAAGTCAGGAAGGGTCTGAGGAGGGTGAACACAGACTTGCTCCCCAAATCTCTGAAAGCTAAAGCCACGGTTAATGCTTAAAACTTAAAGCACTAACTCATTGCACTTAGCTGCAGCTTTATCAATGTTAGTTTAGTAACACAAAGGAAATATTGTCGAATTCTAAGAGACTGATTAACAAATTTGTGGATGTTTACCACAAGAGGTGCTAACCACTGGACATGTGCTTTGTTTATCTTTCACATGGAATCTGCAACTGAAGACTTGGATTAGAATTCTTCCAAGAGTCTCTGATATTCTGTGGCTCTATATGGAATTACTGAAAGTTATGGGATGCTTCGGGGCATATCCCTACCTTTCAGGGATTGAAATCATGTAAGGAAAAAAAAATCCTTAGTGTTAAATTTGACAACTACCTATTGGATCCAAAGGGTCTAAACTTTCAGGTCTTTACTTCTCATTAGAAGAGTCTATCCTGGAGAAGGTGAATGGCCTTTAAACTGATTTATGAATTCTTAATTGCCTACATTGTCATGTGGAAAAGCAAAACAAGAGAATGTCCAAAATATCTGCCTCCTATTCCAAGGTGTTCCTGATTTTATCAAATTCTTGAGATTTATGAGATGCTCCTGATGAAATCCCATTATTATTAGTAACAAAGATCTATATATATATGTTTAGGTAAGTTTCAATATATCTGTTTCTTGACCTACAGTGATTTTATTAGTTTAAAAAAGCATAATGCTCAATTCAAAATGGATTCTGTGCTTGTTATAGCAAATGTATATTGATTTGATTAAAAATGCATTCATTTCTTTAAATTTCAATAACAATGGATTCATTTTCAGAAAGAAATGGCTGGAAATGTGCAGTCATGTAACCTGATAATCTCAGATAAGTGGTATTTAATATTTCTCAACAGGAAATCCGCCCCCCTCCATACTTTTAAAGCAAAAATCTCCAATATTAAGTGACGTATGTAGTGCATACGAAACATTCAGAAGAAAAGAAAGCTCTGTAATTTCACTCAAGGTCACATGCACACTGTCAGAGTAAAGAGGGAGTTGTGAAATTATCCAGGGAACTTGAAACAGTCTAGACAGTCAATCCAGATCATTTAAAAAGATATGTTAAAGATGCTCATATGAGTAAGAGAGTTATCTGCTAATATGAAGATAGAGTTTAGGAACAAATCAAATTTAGTGGTAAGAGCCTTGAGGTCTTTGCTCAAAATCTACTTTATTAGGAACATATACATTTAAAATATTCCCATAAACATAAAATTGTTTAATAAATTAATATGTTTTATTCATTTATTACACACACACATAGCCATAGAAATATCTTTTAAAATAACCCAATTTCTGTGAATGTTTGTTTAATTTTTTTTCTGTGGAACTCAGTGCATTATGTAAAATAAAATCCAGATGAAGCGCTTGCCTGGGAGGAGAAAGAAACCAGGGTTCTATCCTCAGATCTTCCACTGACTACATTTAGGCAAGTTCTTTATTCTTTTTTCAATTTTTCAATTGTAAAATGAAGAAATTAGAGCTGAAAATATGCTTAGAATAGATAACTTGTAAGTATGGCTTAACATAAAGTCTAATAAAATATATCTGCACATATTTATATCATATAGACACACCACAACATAAATCTGTAACAGCTAATTGTATAACAGGGAGAATAACTAGCAAATTAATAAATTATGCTTTCATTTACTCTTCTTCCAAGGATAATTGCTCAGTAGCTCAAGCTTCCAATTAGTAGAAACTCATTCAATGGTTGTTGAATTGAATTGATTGTGACCCATGGTACATAAAAATGGGTTTGAATTCTATCAAGTCTGCCTGGATTTCACAAAACTTATATTCCACAGTAGGAATCAGCCTCAGGGAGTATTTTCACTATTTTCATGGCTTGGATAAAGGTGGTAGATTTCACTAACAAATAGTTATCTCTGAGAACAGAAATATGAACAAAATCACAGCTTGTATGTGAACTGATTCTCCTTTCCAATGCAGACTGAATGCCAAATGTGTAAATATACATTACCAGTGCTCCGGCTCTCTCTCAGATAAGCTGACACACTAATTCTGCCAGTGGAATGTCATGTACTTGCCTTTCTCTCCATTCTCAACAGTGTCATCATTTTCATCACTATTATCGTCCTGGATTAGTCCCAGACGATTTCCGTGCCCCCAGCGCTGCACTGTTCAACACAGTAGTCACTAGCTACCGTGGCTATGGAGCTCTGGAAATGTGGGCAGTTCAAACTGAGAGGTGCTTTAAGTGTAATCGGGTTTCAAGGACACAGTACGAAAAAAAGAATCTAAAATATCTCATTACTAATTTTTATATTGATTACATGTTAAAATGATAATATTTGGACACATTGGGATAAATAAAAATGTGTCGTTAAAATAAGTTTTATTTGTTTACTTTTTAAAATGTGGCTTCTAGAAAATGTCAAATTATGTAAGTGGACCCACATTTGTGGCTCACATTATATTTCTGTTGAGCAGTGCTGCTCCCGAGTATCTGCTGAAAACTAATCTACCCCACATGCCCTGTCATGGAAACTTCCAGTGGTACTCTATTTTCTTCCTCATGATCTATAGGTTCCTTTTAGCTTTCGGGGAAGGACTTCTCTCACCTGCACTGTTCCTACCTGAGTGTTTGGGGAGGAAGCTGCCGCTTCCATTCTGGAATACATTGCTTGATGCTCTTTTCTCTCTGCCTCATCTGTGCCAAGACACTGAGCAGTTTCATTCACCAAACATGGACTGATTTTAGAGCTCTGAGCAAAGAGTTGTGTTGGGTGAGCCCTGGGGCTACAGTCCCTATCCTCTTGGAACATACAGTCTACTGGCAGCTGGAGACAGGTAAACAGGAAATGACAATCAGGGATCCTAAGTGCCATGATAGGGTGGGAACAGGTCCCTAACTCAGGTTCTAGAGTTTAGAAAAGACTTGCGAGGGCTACTGAAGGCCAAGTTGAGGCCCAAGGAATGAGTAGGAGTTTAGTGGGTAAATGTCAGTGAGAACGGGGAAGGAAGAGCCTTCCAGGCAGAGAGAAATGGGCCTAGGCCAGGAAGTAGGAGAAGACCTAGGTCACTTGGTGACAGGAAGAGAGTGATATAAGTGAGAAAGGAGACAGGAAGCTTGAGCTATAGGTCAGACTTGGCTGGATCATGAAAACCATGCCTAAGGAGCATGGTCATAGATTCTTTCTTGCATTTTCTTTCTTAGCTACCTGATGTAGATTGATTCTGTTCCCAGGCCCAATTCTTACCCCTTTCTGTGACCTTGCCCTTTGCCATGTAATATTGCAATTCTTCTCATTAAGTAGGTGGAGTCTAATCTCTACCCTTGAATCTGGATTTGGGCATATGACTTGCCTTGGCTAGTAAGATGCTAGGAGATCAGTTGAAGAGTGGAGGGTCAGTCCTTGGGTCATTGATTTGACCAAATGAACACAACATCTTTATATATCTGTAGGGATCTGCACCAGGGAAAAGATTAGTTTTCTCAGCACAACTGCCTATTTTTCTTTTGGATCCTATGTCCATCTTGGGATTACCTCTGTGGCAGAAGCATGCACATGATGGTTGACAGCCCTACCAAGACTACATGGAATAAAGAGAACATCCAACACTTGCTGCTCCTACCGGCAGCATACAAATGGGCTTGCTTCACTGTATACCTGCAAAAATTCTTATTGCTTATTATTCAAATAATAGATGTTATTTAAAAAGTGCTTGTGCATTTTGCCTGCATTTTTACACTTTGCTGCTCTCATAAGAGGAGTATTCCCAAGCTAACCTGCTGGTCCCAGAAGGAGAATGAAGACCTGTGAGGGGAGCCAAGTCACCCTGGTCAACCTAGCTGAGGCCATAGTGGACCAGCCTATAGTCAGTTAAGGCTGAGATGCGTGAGAGAACCCAGCGAAGATCAGCAGATCCACCTAACAACCCCAGATAGGCAAGAGCACTAAATGCTTGTTTTGCATGTGGTTCTATGTTACTCAGCGCTGTTATGGAAATACATTACTGACACACTACCCATATAGATGGTAGGATCCTTGAGGGAAGGACCATATCTTTTCTACCTTTTTACTAATACTCAGTAAATAGCTAGTAATTGGTATAGACTTGGACTTTCAAGGATTTTAATATATCACTAACCCCCAAATTTGAAATCCAGAATGCTCCAAAATCTGAAACTTTTTGAATGTCAACATGATGCCACAAGTAGATAATTACCTGACTTCACGTGTACAACCTTTGCTTTATGCACAAAATTATTAAAAATATTGTATAAAATTACTTTCAGGCTATATATACAAGGTGTATATGAAACATAAATAAATTTCGTGTTTAGACTTGGGTACCATCCTTACGACATCTCCTTATGTATAGGCAAATATTCCCAAATCCAAAAAACTCCCAATCCAAAACACATCTGGTCCCAAGCATTTCATATAAGGGATACTTAACCTGTACTATAATTATAGTCATGGAAAATGGGAACTTTCTTAAGCTAATGTTGATAACTTTTCTAAAACTTTCCAACAAGGAGGAGGAAGGTGCCTATTCCTCCCCCTTCACTCTTTTGAAAGGCCCCATAGGCAGCCCCTGAAAGGGGAAAGGAGAGGAGGCTGAACTGGTAGCTCTGTGGGTTTTCTGCACCAAAGAGAAGCCTCCCCCCTCCCTACCAGGGCTCTGGTGGGCTGTAGAGTACCTTACTGGGTGACACATGCACTCTTCAAAAAGAAGCTGACATAGGACAAACACCCAGTACAATTTCTGGAATCTAAATCTCATTTGACAGTTTTTCTAGAATGCCTGTCTTTCCTACTAAAGCTTGGCTCTGACAAATGCTAAGCAGACTGCCAGAGAAAATCGCTGAGCTTCGTGGACTTTGGTTAGGTGGGTCAGAGTTGATGGCATTGTGTCACAGTCATTTTCTATCACCAAAGGGGAGAGGAAGGACTGCTCAAAAGATCCATCTTCACTATTCTGTGCAGCTAGACTTCTGGATTCCCCTAGAAATCTAAGCACTGATGTCAGTCTCTGATCAGATTTCTTGGAAAAACTTTCTGAGATTATCAAGAGTTGCTGAACATCTAAAGTTCATCTTTCTTAAGACAACACTCCAGAGTGGTACACAGATGCTGAAATGGGCACACACAAGCAGATAGAAGGAACGTCAGTCCGCTTTGCAGAGTCAGCACAGTGCTGTGTGCTGAAGAGTGAAATCTACCAAAGCCCACATGAGGGGAATTCCTGCTCTCATGATGGGCGTCTTCCTTGGTGAGTCAGAGATGTAAAGTGGTTCTGGAGTCACATTGCCTGGGTTTGAATCTAGCTCTGTTTTTTATCCGCTGCATGATCTTGAGCACAGGAAATCTCAGTCTCTGAGCTCAGTTTCCTCTCTTGTATGATGGAAGTGATAACAGTAGCCACCTTACTGACTAAATGAGATAAAACATGGAAGATTCTTGACAAAGTGCTGGGTGTATAATGAGTTCTTCAGTAAATGGCGGCTGTTCTTATTAGTGATTTTTGCAGTCTGTGTTGATCCTTGGGAGCTAGGTAGTAAGCAATAACAGTTCAGCTTGTCCTATACTGGAATGGCTGGCTGAATGCTGTATTGACAAGAGATGAGTCTTTAGGGGAAGTTAAATTTCTGCTTAACAGCATATTCCTCGTTCCACCATCAGGCTTGCACTGGCTATAGATAATGCCATAGTGAAACCAAATTGTCCTGAGGGTCTTTTTTGCTCACCTACCCCTATTCTCTCAAGGGTGGACCACAGTCTACTGGAAAAGAAATCTGCTCACCTGTAGTAGCCACTTGCCACATTCACCGCTCAGGGATAACCATTCATACCTATTGGCTGGAGTCTGGGCATGATGGGAACTTTGGATGTTGTAGAGACTGGACATTTCAAGATGACTATTATCATAGTTTTAATAAGTATGTGTCTGTGAAGTGTGTATGAATGTGTGTATATAAGGGGGGCATCTGGTTTTTACCTCTACTTCGTTGTTCAGTCTTTCAACAAATATTTACCGTATGCTAGGCACTACGTGCTAAGTGTAAGTAGACATGTCCCCACTGTTGAGCTATTTGCAAGCAGATTTATCCCCTGATCTTTCTCTGCAAACTGCATTTTTCCCTTTCCAAATGGCTTCTTGGCAGATCCAGCCAATGGGAGACACTAGAAGGAGGTAGTAGAGCATGAAGAAGAGGAGAAGCCATGGCATTTCTTACTGTGTTCCCCACCTCCCATGTTGAGAAGTGGCTAGATCTTCTCTGTGTCCCACCTCCTGCCAAGCAGCTTCTGCCATGAGTCTAGCTCCCACCAGGCAACCCCGATCTTGGGATCATGTATCGGTCATTCCTTTCTTTGTTCTTCCAGCCCCTAGGGATGGTAGCAGCTTTTTGCTCTTGCTTACCTCTGGATTGTTTCACTCTGAATTTCTCCAACACCTTCATAACTAGTTTTCTAAATTAAATTCTTTCTATTAAATTACCTGATATGATCTTTTTTTACCTGACTGGACTTTGAGGGATACAATCTCAGTACTTCACAGGTTTCTTTTGTGGGAACAGATATTATTCAAATAGTCCCATAAACAGGTGATGACATACTGTGATATGCCATGAAGGACAGGTGCAGTGAAAGCAGGAACTGGCTGTGTTGATCTAGCCCAGGGTCTTGCTATTCCAAGTGAGGTCCCCTCCCCTGCAGCATTGCTATTTGCTGGGAGCTTGTTGGAAATGAAGAATCTCAGATCATACCCCAATTACAACTGATTCAGAATCTGCATTTTAACAAGCTCACTAGCTCAGAAGAGTGATCCCATGATAGCATCTATTGCCTGATTACTGTGGCTCAGTCCTCCCGGCTCTGGTCTATAGATTGTATAGAATCAGTGCGGGCCCTGAATCATTGCTCCATTTAAATGAGGAATGCTTGCAATGTCTGATTCTTGATCCTGCCTGAGCAAACACTGAGGCCAGACTCTACAGCCAATACAAGACAGAGAGCACAGATTAGGGTGACAGTTGGGATAATTCAGGAAGAAGAGGCCGAAAGCTGCTTCTCAGCTGACAGTTTTGGGGCAGCTGGAAGCTGAGTTCTAGAAGTATGTTGTGGGAAAGTAAATATCTGTCCCAAAGTGACCATATCTTGTATTAGGATGCAGGACACTTGATCACCATATCTTTTCCACACCTAAACTTCAGGTGGAACTCACATACATTGTGTTTTAAAACCACATTAGAAGAAGCTGTCAGAGAGACAGAAATTGTGCATTTGAAACTTAAAAAAGGGAAATGTTATATGCAGGTTTTTAATGATGATCTCTTTAACATTTTCATAATTTCCCCTCCCCCCATGACCTAGTCATTGATTTTGTTATTTATTCTCTGTGGCCTTTGCCCAGAAGTGAGTATGGTGGAAGAGGAAGAGAATCTGGAAGCAGAAGACCATGTCAAGTCCCCTGTGGTATAATGTGAAATATATTTCGCCTTTGCTCCTGTCACAGAGCTCTTAAAACCTTTGGAATTTCCTGAGTCATAGAAACTCCACATCCTTTCCCCATACTTTGTCCTATCCCTCTCTTCATCTGGCTGTTCATCCGTATCCTTTAGAATATTCTCTATAATAAACCAGTAAATGCAAGTGAATGTTTCCCTGAATTCTGTGAGTCATCCTAGTAAATTAATTGAACCCAAGGAGGGAGTGGTGGGAACGCCAGTCAGTCAGAAGTACAGGGGCAACCTACTAGCAATTGGCATCTGCAGCGGGAGGCAGTCTTGTGGGACTGCGGCCTCAACCTGTGGGATCTGATGCTGTCTCCTGGAAGACAGTGTCAGAATTGTGTAGAATTAGGGGACGCCCAGCTGGTGTCTGCTGGAGATTTGCTTGGTGTGTGTGGGACCCCCCTACACCTGATCACAGATATGTTCTGTATCGAGTGTGAGCAGAGAGAAACAACCAATTTGTTTTTCCTTTACATCCCCACATGCCATTCTGTGAACTGTGCTAACTTGGGCAAGCACATTAACATTTTTAATGCTCATTTTTTGTTTTCATGTGCCAAATGAGACCGAAAACACCTTAACTCATTGGTTTGTGGTGTGGTTCAAATGGTGTAAGAATGTGCTCTCTGAATGAAAGGAACTAACTAGTGTTGAAAAACTACAGTTAAAGCAAAGTAAACTGGCAAAACTCTAGGGGGAACGTGGAAGGTGTCAAAAGTCTATTAAAGTGAGATGCTCTGCGCCTTCTGTGCTTGGGTCAAAAAAGACTAAAGACTGCACAGTATCCCCTTGTAAAAAGTTTGTGTTTTTAAATGCCAGCCTGTACACTTCTCAACCATCTTATGCCTCTTGAGTCTGTTTTGACTCTGTGGATGCTAATACTTAACTTTGTTCTTACTTGTGGCCGTGCATATTGAGATTCATTCAACAGATATTTTTACCGAGCACTGACTCTGGCAGGCACCATTGCAGGTGTTTCGTATACTCAATGAACAGATCAGACCGAAACACCCTGTCCCAATGGAGTTTATATTTTAATGAGGCCAAGTTGCCATAGCAATGACCCTCATGGTTACACTTGAGCCTATCAAATACCTATCAGCTTTGCCCAAGAACTGGAACCTAGCTGGTCTAGGTGGGATGAGTATGAAAACTGTTTCAGTTGCTTGCTGGTCATAATTGCTATTTGTCCAGCACTAATCTTACAGTGAGTAAACGTATTCCATATTTACCCTATTTCTGGGTATCCTCTTCATACTACCCTTGCCAATGATTGAGTCTTCTCTCATGACTGTGTTAGATCTTCTGCTGACTCCCTGGGATGAGATCTTCTGCTCCATAGCACAGTGTTCCTTTATTCATTCACTTACTCATTCACTCATTCCTTCAACTAATATTTATTGGAGAGCACTGTGCTAGGCACTCTGCTAGGAACTGAGGATATGGCTCTGAACAAGACAGAGAACAATACTGTCTTCATGCAGCATCCTTTCTAGGAGAGAAGCCAGTGCATACAATTAAATACTCAATTACAGTTATGAAGAGGACGAGAGAGGAAAGAGTGTGCTATACCATCAGAGTCTGTAATAGGAGTGCTAGACTAGCATGATGAGTTCACCTCCTTGAGAAAGTGACGTTCCAACCGAGTTCTGGAGCATGGGGGACATTAACCAGGTGAGGGAAAAAAGCAGAACATTCTGTGCAAAGGAGCAGTGTGTGTGGCTCTGAGGCAACAAAGAAGTTGGTGTATTTGAGGAACTGAAGAAGGATGTGACTGGCTCATAGGGAGTGAGTGGAACTGGAGAACAGGATGAACTGGAGAAGTACAGAGCCTTCTATGTCCTTCTATAGCAATGATCTCATTTATGTTTTTAAGCAAACATTTTGGCTACCACGTAGACGACGGATTGAAGATGTGGCAAGAATGGATGTGGGGAGACCAACTGGGAAACTATTTTAGCTGTCTAGGCAAAAGATGAAGTCAGCTTGGATCAGGGTGGTGGCTTTGGAGATGGAGAGAAATCAGTAGATTTTTGTTTTGTTTTGTGACAAGAGTCTTGCTCAGTCTCCCAGGGTATAGTGCATCATAGCTCACTGAAACCTCAAATTCCTGGGCTCAAGTGATCCTTCTGCCTCAGCCTCCCAAGTAGCTGGGACTACAGATGTGTGCCACCATGACCAGCTAATTTTTCTGTTTTGGAGAGATGGGGTATTTGCTTTTTCTCAGGCTTCTCTTGAACTCCTGGCCTCAAGCGATCCTCCCGCCTCAGCCTCCCAAAGTACTAGGTTTACAGGTGCAAGCCACTGCGTCCGGCTAGAAATCAGTAGAATTGACTGGTATTAGGGAGTGAAAATTGGCAGGCTGTGGTGACTGAGTGGATATTAGTGCTAAGGAAAAGGGAAGATCAAAGATGGCACCCAGGATTCTGACATAAGCATCCGGGTGAACAGTGGTATTGTTCACCGAGATGAGACATACTGGAAGAGGACTGTGTTTTTGGAACAAAATAACTTTAGTTTTGAGCACTTTGCATTTGCACTGCCTTTAAAACATCTGAAAGGAGATATTGAGTAGGTAGCTGGATACACAAGTCTGGAAGTCAGAGGTAAAGTTTGGGCTGCAAGTTGCAAATGCTGATAACCACCTCAGTCATGGTTGGGTAAACACTTCAGGTATTGAAACAATACCTCAGATCTTGACTGATGGCAAAAGCACCCTATCAGCCTTCTCCATGAAATGAATCTTCCAACTGATATTTTCAATGCCTCTGGAAAGGCTGTTAGGATTTTACAACACATCCATATTAAAGCCTAGACTTTAGATGAAGGATGCCAAGTTGGTCTGCACTGCCAACAATCTGATACCTAGCTGCAATGACAATGAAATATCATCTGTTGCAGGTATCATGAATTGCCTTTCTTTCTAAAATATATTTTTATTTTATTTTATTTTATTTTATTTCAGTGTATTACAGAACAAGTGTTTAGGTTACATATATTACCTTTGCCCCACCCGAGTCAGAGCTTCAAGCATGTCCATCCCCCAGATGGTGTACCCTGCACCTGTGAGGTGTGTATATGCCCATTCCCTCCTTACCTGTCCCATCTGCCTGACACCAGATGAATGTTATTATTATATATGCACTTAAGTGTTGATCAGTTAATATTAATTTGATGGTGAGTACATGTGGTGCTTGCTTTTCCTTTCTTGGGATATTTGACTTAGTAGAATGGGCTCCAGCTCTATCCAGGATAATACAACAGGTGTTACATCACCATTGTTTTTTGTGGCTGAGTAGAACTCCATGATATACATATATCACATTTTATTAACCCACTCATGTATTGATGGGCACTTGGGTTGTTTCCACATCTTTGCAGTTGTGAATTGTGCTGCCATAAGCATTCTAGTACAGATGTCTTTTTTTATAGAATGTCTTTTGTTCCTTTGGGTAGATGCCCAGTAATGGGATTGCTGGATCAAATGGTAGTTCTGCTTGTATCTCTTTGAGGTATCTCCATATTGCTTTCCTCAGAGGTTGTACTAGTTTGTGGTCCCACCAGCAGTGTATGAGTGTTCCTGTCTCTCTGCATACATGCCACATTTATTGTTTTGGGACTTTTTGATAAAGGCCATTCTCACTGAAGATAAGTGATATCTCATTGTGGTTTTTATTTGCATTTCCCTGATGATTAGAGATGTTGAACATTTTTTCATGTTTGTTGGCCATTAGTCTATTTTCTTTTTAAAAGTTTCTGTTCATGTCCTTTGCCCACTTTTTAATTGGGTTGTTTGATTTTTTTTCTTGCTGATTTTCCTGAGTTCTATATAGAGTCTAGTTATCATCCCTTTATTGGATGTGTAGCATGAAAATATTTTCGCCCATTCTGTAGGTTGTCTGTTTGCTCTAAAGATAGTTTCCTTGGCTGTGCAGAACCTTTTTAATTTGATCAGGTCACATTTATTTAATTTTGTTGTTGCTATGATTGCCTTTGGGGTCTTCTTCATAAATTCTTTCCCTAGGCCAATGTCCATAAGAGTTTTTCCAACATTTTCCTCTAGAATTCTTATAGTTTCATGCCTTAGGTTTAATTACCTTTCAACATCCATTCACCTTTCCTCCTTAGCAACCAAACTTAAGGCTATATTTCCTAGCTTCTTTGGAGTGATATGTGGCCCTGTGACTAAAGTGCTTGCCAGTGAGATGTGAAGGGTAGTGCTGTGTGGGCAAAGTTATTAGTGGACAGAAGACAGGGGTTGGGGGAAGCTCATGTCCTTCTTCTTGTTGCTTGGAATCCAGATGTAATGGCTGGAAAAGCAGCTGCCATCTTGGACTAAGAAAGTCATGTGTATAGAGCAGAAAGATGGAAGGAGCTTGGGTTATTAGTGACTTCTTAGAGCCTCAATATTAGCCTTAGGTTGACTAAAGTATGTCTTCTTTTACCTGTAAGTGGGATGGGAATGTATGGGCACTAACATCATAGTTGGATCTCTATTGTTAGCAGTTGAATCCAATTCTTTACTCTATGTTCAGCAATTACTTGGGTACTTTGCTATAATGCAACTTACCATGGCATGAAATTTGGTGTATAGAGAATAGGTTTGTGTCTCATCTAAAGAAGTTCATTACCAGAGTGCTAGTG
Organism: Lemur catta; assembly: GCF_020740605.2. Taxonomy (NCBI): domain Eukaryota; kingdom Metazoa; phylum Chordata; class Mammalia; order Primates; family Lemuridae; genus Lemur; species Lemur catta. Next base: position 74,048,489 of record NC_059135.1, read on the forward strand.
AGATCTTATTTAATAATGTTTATCTCTTGCTCAAGGCTTGATCAAAAGCAGTATAAAGCAGGGATCAGGAAGATCAGCAAATGGGATTGCATGGCAAGTAGAACTCCAATAAAAGACAAAAAAGTGAATTAGTTAATGTTTTTAAAAAATACTTGCTGATATAACAAACCACCCTTAAACTTTGTGATTATTAGGGACTAAATGTTTACATTTTCCTCAAATCCATATTTTGAAACTCTAGTTCCCCACATGATAATATTTGAAGGTGGGGCCTTTGGGTAGTAATTTGGTTTCGATGAGGTCCTGAGGGTAGAGCCCTCAGTAGTGCTCTTATAAGGAGAGTAAGAGAAACTAGAGCTCTCTCTGCCATGTACGGACACAGAGAAGGCATCCATCTGCAAACCAAGAGGGGAGCGCTCACTAGATAGCAGATCTGCCTGCACCTTGACCTTGGACTTCCCAGCCTCTAGAATTGTGAGAAATAAATGTTTGTTGTTTAAGCCATTCAGTCTATGGTTTTTTGTTTTAGCAGCCTGAAAGAACTAAGACAATAACTTAAAACAATAACCATTTATTTAAATAATACATTTGCAGATTAGTAATTTGAGCCTATCTCAGCTGGCCTGCTCTGATGATGGGAGGCAGAGTTGGCTGCTCTTGGCTGGAGCTCATTTATGCATCTGCAATTGGATGCAGGTCAGCTGAGGCTGACTGGCTTTTGGCTGGGGTGCCTTGGTTTTCCTCTATGCAGCCTCTTATTTTCTAGAACTTGTTTACATGGTAAAGGTGATAGGGGTCCTAAAAGAGTGAGTGGATATGTGCAAGGCTTCTCAAGGCCCAGGCTTATAATGAGTAGAAGGTTATATCTACACCCATCTATTGGGCAAAGCAATTGCAAGGCTAGCCCAGATTGAATGGGTGAAAAAAATAAATTTTATTTCTTGATGAATTTCAAGAGCGTGTGGGAGAATTTTTAGCTGTTTTTGCAATCTACCACACAGACGCCTAAATACCTAAAGAAGAGATGATGAGAAAATGTAGGCTCTGGAAGGAGTAAGATATCTGATACCCTCTGTAGGAAATGCAACCCAGGGCTTGGGAGTGTGGCTGTGTGATTACGCAGACCTGAATGCAAATCCTGACTGTGATTATATATCACCAAAATGTTTGTATCCCCATAATATTCTGAAATAAAAAAAAAAAACTATGCTAACAGAAATGTGACATGCAATAAAGAGCTGGCAAAATGAAAAAAAAAAATCCTGACTGTGTTGTTGACAGGCTGGTTGCCTTAGTTATAATGACTACCTCATGGGCTTGTGAGGATTATATTTATGTAAAACTTTTAGCACAGTGCCTGGCATGTGCTAAGCAATAATAAGGTTGTTATACTTGTTATTTTAATAGGATACTGCTGTGGCATAGGGCCTGGATTGGAGACAGGATTTACCAGGACCAGAGGTGGAGGGTTAGGCAAGAGAGTGGTTAGCTTAGGTTGGCAGAGAGAAGAAAGGTTTATCACAGGGTTACATAGTGGACTAGTGCAAGACAGGATTCAGGGTCAGACAAACTAGGTATTCCCATAGCTACAGGAATGCAGGTTGGCACAAGTGTTCTAACAATAACAATAATAGTTTACATTTATTGAGCACTTACAATGTGGTAGGTGCTATTTTAAGTGCTTTACAGTTTTAACTCATTTAATCCTCATAACACCCCTATCTAGGCATTATTGCCATTCCCATTTTATACATGAGGAACTGAGGCAAACCCATGAGAGGTGGAGCCAGGATCCCAGTCCGGTCTGTCTCACTCCGGACTCCAAGCCCCTAGCACCCTCACCGTACCATGGGAAGATCCAAGGTGGGAGACAATGTTAGGCAAGTGCAGCTTGGAAGTCTCCAGAAAGGCAGGGGAGATTCAAGCAGGCATTTGTGGCATCCAGAGAACCACAGCTGAGGAACTGCTGGGATGTAGGGGAGAGAGGGGAGAGGACGGTCTTAATAACCGAGACCTTCCATATAGCTTAGTCCCGCTCGCGCTATTTCACATTAACATTTCTAGTCTTCAAAATGAAGATGAAATTGCTTTCCCTTCACAACTAAGCTACTGAAAAGAATAATCTCCATTCGCTGTCTTTGCTTCCTCCTCTCCCACTCTGTTAGCCTAAGGCAGCCTGACTCTAACCTCTCCATTGGTCAAGGTCACCAGTGACCTCCATGGTCACATCTAGTGGATTCTATTCGGTCCTCCTTGCTTGATGCTGAAAAGCTGTGGGTTATTCATTACCGAGCTGCTTCCCTTCTGCCTTCCCAGAGGATTCTGGCCTGGGGGAGGAGAGAGACTTCCACCTTTTATCAAACACACCCTCAGCAGTCTACTCCCTCCCCAGGCCCAATCCACACTCCTGCCCTCATCCTTACAGGAGCACATTCCTAAAGCCAATTTCAGGCATCTCTATTGTTTCAATTTTTTTCCTATTCCTTTAAATAATAAGAACACCAGTATTTTACAGCCTCTGACTTGTAGTCTAGAGTATGGGAATCTGAAATGGGGGTGGTGATATCATCTGTAGAGCCCACATTCTGGCACTTTCCACACAGTAATCCATTTTCACCACTATGAATCTGTGCAGTACGATGCATGCTATTTTTATCATGCAGTTAAGGAAACTGAGGCTCAGAGAGAAAATTAACGTATTGCCTGTAGGAAAGAAGCCTGGATTCAAATACAGGTCTTTGGCTACCCAGGTCATTTTGACACCAGAGCCTGTGTTTTCCTGCGACCTCATGCTGCCTCTCAGAATTCACAGATTGTATACTGTGGGATCAATAGCCTTGCCGGCAATAACACACCAGTCTAATTTGCAATTATTTATTTGTTTATTATTTATTTACTATTATTGCCTTTGGGACACAGCAGAATCTGTCTGACTGATTAAGGAGAATTTCAGACCCGCTTCCTAGTTGCCTGAACTGAGAAAGGTCTGTATTCTATTTGGTTGCCTGAGTGCCGCTTTTCCTATAATTTGTAGCCAGAGTCTATCCTTAATTGGAACGTCCCTGGGATTTTATGAGAAGGGAAAAACGCACTGGTGAGATTACAGATCAATAGCTCTTGCACAAGACACATAGGTATAGAACAAGCAATAGTTCAGAGATTGGAAATTGCAATCCAGGCATGAAGGCACCTTGGAAAAACACATATTTTATCCCACCCCCCTCTGGGATCATTGAGTGTCACAGAAGCCAATAAGTTAAAACTTAATATGTGAAGCTTAATGGGCAAAGCAGCAGATTAACGGAGGAAAACGAGAGGCATTTCTTGACCTGGTAATTTGGAAGGAGAGTAGGTGAAGTGTGTAAATTAGAGAAAATTCAAAGGTGAGTCATTCTGGAAATGTATAGCGGGCATATATTACACTAACTGCAGCTCAGAATTGTGGGTCTCACCCCTGAAATCCATTAAAACGGGGTTTCCTAGCATTTTTGCCATGTTAATACTTGTGTTGTTGTTAGCTTGATTTTGTCATATGTGGTCTATGTTTATTTAAAACTTCAAATGAATTATAATGATTCTTTCTGTGAAGTTTTAATGACGTTCCCTTGAGGTAATTAGAGGCACTTTGTGGCGGGAAGCATCCCAGGGCTGGGAATTATGGCATTATGGAAATGAAACCCACGTGCTACCGCCTTCCATCTTTAATTTAGAAGGAACAGCTGGATGTAGTGTTTAAGAGCTGAGGCAATAAAGGAAGGAAACTCAGTGTTATAATGGACTGGTTTGAAAGGAGAAGTGAAAAGAGTGGTGACCAGTCACTTTTAACTTTCTTGCTCAAGTCTGAGTAGGAATTAGCATTGTCACTGCAGGAAAGAAAAAGACTGTAGATTAAATTCCTATTCCATCAGGAATTTAATCCCTGCCCAAGTCTTAGGATGTTATGTCTAGGACTCATTCATTCAACAAATATTTATGAAAGGTCTGTTACGTGCCAGGCTCCCTGTTTCACAGTGGACATTCATTCATTGGTGAAACAACTAGAGTCCTTGTCCTCAAGAAACTCACATTCTGGTGGGATTGACAATCAACAAATACGAGGTCTGTCCAGAAAGTGTCCAGCCATGTAACCGTTCTCATATTAACAATGGCTGGATACTTTCTGGACAGACCTCATATGGTACTGTGTCCAGTGGTGCTAATGCTATTTTAAAAAAGAAGTAGGATAAGAGAACTAGATTTCAATGGAGGAGGTGCTTTTTTATATAGAGTGATTAGGTGAGGATTCTCTGAGATCATACCATTGGAACAAAGGACTGGTCTGTACGAAAATTTAATGAAGTAAAAAATAGCAAGTATAATGTTCTTATAAGCCTAGGTCACAGGATGACTAAAGACAGGTCACCAGAATTCCTTTTGAACTTCATAATGCCTTTGGCGATACCATTAAATGAATATTTAGAAAAGGACCTTGAGCTCTCATAGGGTCTCATTGTCAGAAAGCTACCAAACCCTGGGCTTGAAACTCTGCAGCGTTCTAGAGCCTTGCTAATAATATAAATATGTGATAGCAGGGACCATTGAACAACCCCAGCCTGGATACCAGTTTAGTTTATTATTGTACCTGGTCCCCAATGACTACACGAACAAGCAAGGCAATTATCTGACTCCAGGGAAAAACAAAATCGAGATGCTTGGACCACACAATGCACAGTAGTCATTCTTTTTGACAGGTTGTCATGGTGTGTTAAATAAAATTTCTCATCTAACATCTGAGGGTGAGAAATAACATGGCACAGAAACTTCAGCAAGAACACAATAGGCTACTGGGGGAAGTTTTACCTTCAAGACAAAAATCACTTGTTTATTTAAACAAGCCATTATCCATCTGCTTTCTCATGCCCAAATCTTTATTATATTTCAGAATTTTTCCTTAGTTGGGAATTATTTGCCTGTAAGAAACAGAACCCCTTCAAACAATCTTAAGAAAAACTGAAGAAAGACACAAGGCATGGAACTCCAGGGAAGGAAGTCAGTTGGGGCTCACAGGATATAAGCTCACTGGAGATTTAATTAGAAAATCATAAAGAATGGGAGTTATTTTCTCCAGCTACCCTTCCTCTTTCTACTCATCTGCCTCATTTGTGTCTCTCTGAAGAGGGCTTTCTAGGTTTCTCTGAGCACACGGCTGCTCCGCTTCTGTCGGTACAGTACTTCCTTGCTCATTCTTAAAAAGAGACTCACTAGAACTAGTCCTACTCAATGAATAAATATGTAAAAAGCAGATTATAAATAAATACACATGGTATAATCCCATTCTATAAACAATTTTAATCTATGTGTGTATGCTTAGGAAAAAAACGAGAAAGAAATGCACTAAAGTGTTTCTAATAGTTATCTCTAAGTGATAGGATTATGGGTGATTTAAATTTTTTCTTCGCATATATATGTACTTTTCCATCATTAGCACATACTATTTTTGTAATGGTAAAAAAATTATTGAAGAAAAAGTTAAGGTGAAATACATATATAAATCCCAGTGGTCTAGGACTGAACCCAAGAATGAAGCAGGTGTGTGCCAGGGAGGGAGGGCTTAAATTGCACTGGGGAAAATAGCAGGAGGGACTTACACACACACACACACACACACACACACACACACACACACACACAGAGGCTGGCTCTTTATTTCTAAATTTATTTCATTGTTTTCAAGAAAACCCTCTCAGTTGTCAGTACCATCATGGGAACAGAGTTTGTAAACAATGATTACATGCTCACCAGATTCTCCTGATTTTTTCTCTCCTTTTCCTTCTTGTGCAACTATCAGTGATGTTGTCTGAGATGCAGTGAGTCCTACAGCATTCCACATATTGTAGGACTCACTGACATCCAGGTGATAAAGTTGAGACCCTGAGTTTCATCTATTCTCTGACTTGCCCCCTTCTGGAAGACATCAGAGTGAATCCTGTAGGTTCCTTTCCCTCTACGAGACACCATCTGAACAAGCTGGTTCTCAGAGCCTTTCTCTGGTCCTGTCACCCACAGGATCTAGTCCTTCCTGCTCGGCATGGCAGAGAGAGCCCTCTGTGCTCTGGCTCCTGCCTACTCCCTGTCTCATCCCTGCCACTCTCCCCCTTCATTTCGTGCTACAGTAACACTGACTTGCTTGTAGTTCTCCTAACACACCGTGACATTTCACACTTCTGTGCATTTGTACATGCTGTTCCTTCCTTCTGCGATGTTCTTCTCCCTTATCTGCTTGCATATCTTCTCTTTTGTTCTTCTGCTCAGATGTCGCATCTTTTGGGCAGATTTCCTGATATCTCAAATGTAAACTTTATTCTTTACGTGTCCTTGTATCTTCAAGCACCCTTAGCTTTGCTTCTACAAAGCTGTATAGTAACCTGTTTACATGCCCATCTCTCCTCCCAGAGGTCAGGCAAGAACTGTCTCCTAAGGGCATAAATTGTTCCATGGTTTCTGAATCCTTAGTTCTTCTCACCTCAGAAGTTCTCAATAAATGTTTCTTAAATGAATAGATAATTCCAACTTGGGACTCCTGAAAATATTGTGCATTGGAAGGTACAGTGGATTAAAGTAAAAGGGAAAAGGAGGTGATAGACTGTAACAGAGGCTCTACAGACATTATCTCCTTTAATTTCTTCAATAGCCCTGTGAGATTTTTATTATCCATCTCACTTCACAGATGAGGAAACTATGTGTCACACGGGTTAAAAAAATTTGCCCCAAAATATGTTTCTAGAAAGTGGCAGAGTTAGGACTTGAACCTGGCTCTAAAGCCTGTGCACTTTTAACTATAGAATCTATGTGAATCTCAATAAAACCTTTGTCTGCTATGAGCTATGTGACCTATAGCAGTTCATTTAACCGATTAAAGTCAGGCTTTCACATCCGTAAAGCAAAGTAAACTCTATCTAAGGAAGGAGTTCTCATACCCTGGTTGCACACTAGGGTGCTCTGCAAAACCTAGTATTTATGTGTCATTCCCACACCCAGAGATTCTGACATTTGTGTGGGGTGGTACCTGGACATCAGTATTTTTTCACATCTTCCCAGGGGATTCTAATGTACAGCCAGAATTAAGAAGAAATGCTCTAGCTCAGTACTTCTCAAACTTTAATGAGCATATAATTCATCTGGAGACCTAGTTAAAGGAAGATTCTGATTCAGTAGGTTCCAGGTGGGGGTCTAGAGTCTGCATTTTTAACAGGCTTTCAGGTATGGCTTATGTGGATAGTTTTCACACTACACTTGGAGTACTATGACTTACAGTAGGAAGTCTGCATTCTGAGTTACAAATCAAAGGTGCTGGTTGCTATCACCTCCTCTACTTAGACCTGTGTAGCTTCCTTTGTCTACTCAATTCAGCTTCTATGGATCTATAGTCTTTGGCCGTGAGTGGTGCTGACCACCATTATTATTAATATCTTTACTGCAATGTCTGGCAGTTGGCTGTCGCTCATCTCTTGATAGGTTTACAGGGCTTAGGAAGCAAGGTAGGAGAAGACCTAGCTTGGGGCACAACTGAGAGAGGCCCATGGGCAGGCAGTCAGGACAGCAGGTGTACGAACCAAAGTCCTCAGGAATCCAAAGTAGATCACAATGGAGGGTGTGGCAAGCCTGGTTTCTGTTCAGCGCCAGACTTCCTGGCTGGTTGGGGCCTAAAGGCTAGTACGGCAGTAAGGGGTGCATTAGTTGGGCAAAGGTGAATGAAGACAAGGAATGAGAGAACTGTTAAAGTTTAGCCAAGGGCTTTAGAAAGAGTCAAGATGGCTTCCCATGAGGCTAAGCTGTGAGCACTCATTAATCAATCAATATGCAGCTATTCACTATCTACTACCTACCAACCCTGAGTAGGGTGTGTGTCGTGTGGGAGGGGGTGTGGAGGTTGAATGACTCTTGTGAACGTTTGTGAGTCAGAGAAGAAACCTGGCTTACAAAAGCTCTGCTGTCATCCAAGAGCCAAACACTGAGTCCCCACACAACCAACAAAATCACTTTAAACCAAAGACCTGTGAGTGATTTATAGATTGACAATTGGTACACCTTGGTTGAGCAATCTGCTGGAACTCCATGTTCACACTGCCGCATGAATGTGGATGCAGTTCAGAATGTCTGGCATTCATGTTACTGATGAGAGGGCACGAATTTAAGTAAATTAGACATCAGGGAGATTTTACTCCCCCAAAGTTTGAGGAGCTGCTGGTGGGTCCACTTAGGAAAGAACTTCAGAAGCTCATTCTCTGTAAATTCCAAAGTTTTCTTTCAGGCTTAGATTTTACTTGGCCTGGAAGCAGGGCAGGACTCAGATGGCCTCTTGGTTTGGTCTTCTATCCTCATAGTTCTGTGTTTATGGATTGGAAAACCCAACACCTTCACTGCTCAGATATCCCCCTAGACAAAAATGTTTTTCACAGATTTGGTAGCTGGAATACTCTACTTCTTTGTTTAGCCATTTGAAAAGGAGGATTAAAGAAAAAAAAAAAAACTCAGAGGCTAGTCACAAATAGATGGCATGAAGCTTGTTTTGTAAAGCAGTGCCTCTAAATTGTGCCTGTATTCCTTATGGAAACTGAAGGCAAAGCCAAGTCGGCTTTGTGCAAATTCAGCAGCACCGGGACCCCTTGGCAGAATGCCACATCATCCTTGCTTGGGCGATGTTTGTGCACAATCTTACTTGCTTTCTCCCAAGAAGCAAACAGTGTAGAAATTCCTGATCTACCTCTGTATCACCAGTAATCTGACCTGCAGGCTTGTACCTGAATACTGAAACCTTGGGGTTCACTGCTCAAATATAATACCTGGGAAAAGAAGAAAAGGAGTAAAGAGTCTCTTCTTAACCTTTGCAAATGTCATGCACTATTTATATAACATTTACCACTTTTATTTTCCACAGCCCAGGATTTTGTGAGGAGAAAGGAGCAGGCACCTTAAGCTAAACTGCATTCCTACAGGTTTTAAGTTACAACCCCTCCTCACCGACAGCTAAACTCATTGTACGGACACCATTCTTCAGGGGCTGATTTTGCCTCATAAACAACCTGAATTCTATGTCTTAGATAATTTACAAAACTGGTTTTCTAATAGCTTTAGGAGAGAATTTTTTTTCCCCCTGGATTTAAATACATAAGCAGTCCTGAAAGACAAGTTGCTATCTGTTGGATGGAAGCTTTGGAATTCTTTCAGTCTGGGTCATGATAAAGGCAACAAGATTTCATTTTCTAATCCAATCTTATTACATAAAATTGTACTTTTAATAAAGACTGGACTGAAATTAAGGTTCTGCTGTTTTCCTTGTGTAACCACTTGAGGCCTGAACTTGACTGAATGAGTTGCCATGTGCAGGCTGGTCTTTTATAAATTCTAGAAAGGAGGAAGCCACAAAGTCTCATTTGGACAGCCCTCCTAACTGCAGGTAGATAAGAAAAGTAAATATAAGTTAATGCCACCCAGGGATCAAGAGAACAGGAACCTCCAGGAAATGTGATAGACAAGTAGACAGAAGCTGTGGCCTCATTGAAGGTTCTTGTTTCAACTATAGTCCAGGTTTCATATATTTGATCCTATAATAACCATAATATTTTAAAATTGTGAGCATCTAAATAGCTGAGGTGTCAGAGTGTTTTAGGACATTCCACCTTGTCTTAAAATGACTGCTATGACTGGAGTCAAAGGTTGCCAACTGGCAGTGCTCAGGCCACCTTTGACCCAGAAGTAGTATTTTGTTTGGCTGCCACTGTGTTTAAAAATGAATTGGTTGCCACATTTTAAAATGAGGATGTTTCACATAAAAATATAGATTTCTGGACTCTCCTGAAAAATGAATAGATTCTAGAAAGGATTGGCTCACGTTCCCACATTCTTGATAGTCTAGAACTGAGTAGAGTTGCCCCTTATATAGAACACGTACTCTTCAGTTTGCCATAGGTTGGCTGACATTATATGGTGCTCTCTTTGTCCCTGTAGGCCTTTGACCAAAAACCAAAGCCTGAATGCTGCATTCCAGCACAGGGTGGCAACTTGTGCACGAAGGCCCATAGGTGCCACCTAAGACAGTTGTCAGTCTCTCTCTTCCACTTGCTGGTGGAGACATCAGTTTTCTTTTTCTTCTTCTCGTGGAGGCATTGCTTCATAGATGAAGGAGCCCTGAATTGAGGGTCAGGGACTAGTCTCGAATGATGACTTCTTTTATCTAATTGAGTGAATCAGAAAAGCCACTTACTCTTTTGGACTCTGTTTCTTCATGTATAAAATGAGGGGCTCATGTATTCATTGATTCATTCTACTAACATTGAAAACACACCTATTCTGTTGCAAGATTTGAAGATGCACCAAAGGACTCAATTATAAAATGACACAAACTGATGATGTGTAGGCGAATTCTGTGCTGATGTCTAATATCTTTTTTAAAAAAGAGTGACTATGAGTGCCTTTAGGCAGTTTCCCACAGTCCCTGCCGCTCCGAGCCAAGTCAGGGTCTCCATTACCTGCTTGACCTGTAGGACGTTTGGATTCACGAGTGACCCCTGACCTCTACAGCCCTTTCCCACTCTGACATCCCGTGGTTTTTCTCTCTCTCCCAACACTCGCCTCTTTCTCAACCTTGCCTCTTTCTTTTGTTCTCTTCCCGTCTCCATCTCCCCCAGCTGAAGCCTTGCCAGGGGCTTAGCTTTTAAAGTCTGCCATGCAGTTTCTGGTGAGAGAATTCTTTTGGCTTCGGCCCTTTGTTGCTTTTCATCTTCACCTTGACAATAAGGACACGATTCTCAGTTTTACTCTGTAGCTGGGTTTACTGTTAACAGCAGTTTCCCTCCCTTCTTTGCAGCAGCTGTTCTCATTCTTTTAACCAGTTTTTAAAAGACTTGAATTTGGAAATACGGTCGCTGTGCGCCTCTTCAGAGATTCATCCATAACTGTCAGAGCCTTTTCATTCCCTGTCTTTTGTATAGGTTTCTTTTATGAGCAGAGTAATTTGCATTTGTCTTTAATTCTTAATTTGTCTTTGCATTTACTGTGGATGTAACATGCAGCTGAATTTGCATTTTCTTTTCACTTCCATTCTCATGGACTGGGGCTGTCTGAGGTGTAAACCATGGAGAGATTCAGGAGTATGTTTGCGGCGTGGTAAGCGTGGCTCTGCTGGCTTTATTTGATTTCCCCCACCCCTTATTCTGAGTTGTCTTATTATATTTAGATGCTCTAAACTATAATCAAACATAGGCTATATTTTCCAATCCATTGATTACTTAATCCCATTAGCTGAATATTAGACCTTTAAATGCCAATTGTATTCACTTACCAGAAGAAACCCCATGTGAAAGGATACTCGGTTCTTAGGCATGGAAAGCTTAGGATTTATTCTGTCCCCACCACTAAATAGTTGGGTACATATCACATAGATCTCTGGTCCTCAGTTTCTTCATCCATAAAAGGGGACTGATAATAACCTTTTTTTTAAGTGTCTATTTCACGGTTCTTCTGAGGTGCAAATGAGAGGATGGGTGTGAAAGCCTTGGAGGAGTATGGTGTTCCAGACCAATGTAAATACAGTGCCCTGAAGACCCCAGGGAGGACCACCCCGGTACACTCCATTCAACTTCTGTTTGGTTATTGATGGGGCTTTGGTTCTGTGGAGTTTCACCAACAATGGGCACTGCTTTCCAAATCATATCAAAGTTTTCCATTAGCAAGGGAAAAAGACCAGGCTAAAATCCACTCACAGTCTCATGCTAGGGGCTTCTCTTTAGTGCTGTGAAGTAACATTTAAACAGAAGGTTAATGCCTTGCACTAAACCTGGAGTCCTGATGTGCCATAAAAAACATTCAATCTAATCACTCTTCCTAGAATGGCAGAGGCTAAAAGTGGCCCTATGTATGCCAACATTCAATTATAAGGCTGTTCTTGAGAAATAATTTTTTTTGCTACATTTTAGAATGTTGAGAAAATTGTTAGTTGCTTCTATGAAGCCCATTTTGTAGCAATATATAATATTTTGCCTCTCTGAGAGGGAGGAGAATTTCAAGTCAGTTTGGACTAATCGTAGGGTATATAAAGGTAGTTCTCAAAAAAGTTCAGTGATCCTCCTCACTGCTTCAATTCACTACAGCTTAATCACCAGAAAGGTCTTGGAGGCAGTGGAAGGGCTTGTAGATTTCCTATTAAATCTACCAGGTCCTGGAGAAAGGGCTATCCCCTTAAACCATGAACCTCCCTCACCATCCTCCCTAGGATTAGACCTTTCTCAGTTTGGAAAGGTCCTGAGACATGTGGAATTAACAGAGTTATCTGAATTAGAAGGTCAGTTTGACAGTTTAGAGAGTGGAGAAGTTTATTCCCTTGGGAAGGATCCATTCTTCCTTGATTCTTCTTGTCACCTTTACCACTCAAGGAATCCTTATTTCTGAGTTGGAGAGAGGGAAGATTGTAACAAAAGGAATGTCTTGGAAAAAAAAAAAAACTGGCAAAAATGTTTTCTGTCTCTTTAAAACATTCCACACTCCTTTTTTGAGAATTAAAACCTTCATCCCTGCCTCAGGCCACCGGTAGAGAGGGGCAGAGAAATCTTCTTTGTTCTTCGAGCTACAGGGGATGAGGAGATGGCTCAATGGAACTGTCCAGGTGGAGGTCCTGGGCAGAGGTCATGGATTGTCTTCAGCAGAGAAGGGACGAAGATGGGACAGAGATGGGACAATCAGAATCATCAACTATAGTTGAAAGGCCTCCCTTTAAAAACTCTGTATTTCTGCTTATTACTGGTAAATTGGTACTTTGAAACTGGAGTCTGCCACCTTCCCTATTTGCCAGCAAATTAATAGACTCCCCTTTCCTTCTCCTCAAACCACTTGTCCTCGTTCTTCTGACATGGCTTCCAGGACAAGAGCCAAACTTTCTGTAACAAGATCTGAAATTACTTTTCAGAGATCTCTGTTCTAGATGGTTCAAGTGTGGATAATAAGGACTCTGCTGGGAATCTAGACTCACTGCTCATGAGACACATCCCAAAACTTGGAGGCCAGAGAATAGCGAGAAAAAGGACTCCAGCTAAGAGGTCAGAAAAGGTGCAGAGGATATCACATGCTTGGAAAAAACCAGAAACAAAACAGTAATGTTTGATAAACCAGAGGAAACTCCCCCTACCCCTTGAAGTTTTAGAATAAAATCATTGGATTCAGCGGGTTGTATTTTATCTTATAACTTATGACCAATATTTCATTGTAGCAGGAAGGCTTTTTCCTGCAATATTTGTAAGTGCAAAAGACATTGCTATTTTCTTGGAGTTTACCAGAATTTTTTGACAATGTTAACTATGAATCAGAGCTTGGGAAGTAGATTTATTGTCCAATTTACCCATGTCTGGATAGATGAAATGCAAATTTTATATCAACTGATTTCTTTAAAAGTAGCTGTCTAACTTCTGTAGATGGGAGGGCAAGCCATTTGTTCTTTAAAACTTCATGGGCTTCAATTGGGCAATTGTTAAGTTCTCATCTGACCTTATCTCTTGCTTAGGAGAGGGTCTTTTTAATTCTGATTGCTGACTGACTTCTTTCCTGTCATGCTGGAAAGCCTTGTTCAAAGATCTCAAAGACTGGCTGCATCTCTTTCCTAATGAAGCACCCTTAGCTTGAAGCTGGGGGAGAAGGTCCATCTGGCTTCTGCCATATGTGTGTATGCTGTCAAACCAGTAAACACGGCAGAGTTTGCTGACAGTGAGGAGTTTCAGTTAGTCAGTCATAAATTAGAGATGAGATATGCTGTGTTCCTGCTGCTGCGAGCTTTCACACTCCAGAAAGGAATCTCGCTTACCTATCCTGAAGAAGTTAAAAATGCGGTTCAAGGAACCCTCCGATGGGACAACACACCAACTCAAATGAACATGTGCTATTTATACAGTGAGAATAGGCACAGGATTAAGAAACCAAAATCCTCTCCTAAGCACCTGATTTGTGTCTGTTTACTTATGCAGTTGGCACATTGGCTCTTCTGTTTTAGCACATGTGCATCTAGTCAATTATGTTTTTCTTTAATCACTTGGGGTGAGTATTGGGGAACATCTCCTTGAAGAGCCTTTAAAAATATTCCTGTGCTGGGTGAACATATGTGTATTCCCCCCTCGCCCCCACCCCCCAAACGTGCTTTATTCTTGTCTGATAATCAGGTAGGGAGACAATAAATTTTAATGCATCTGTCTTTTTAAAAACAAAAGTGCTTTCTGACTCTTAATGGCAAAATTTCATTATTATGATTTTAATGCTTTTAGACTAAAGGGGAGTTTACATTTAGGCTGCAAGAAGCACAGCTAAACTATTCCTCTAAGACATCTTTGTTTCATTTACGGGCTTGTGTTGAGGTGTGTATTAATGTATTACATGTAAAACAGACTGTGATACATTAGGCTATTTAAACATCTTAAACCAGAATAGCTTCAGATAATACTGTATCTGCCTCTGAAGATATTGCCACAGGAGGGTCACAGTCTCTAAAAACAATTCTCAAATTTTTTTTACCCTGAACACCTTTCTCATCCAAGAGGTCCTGGGATCCCCACAAGTCTTCAAACCTCTTTGCTCTAAAACAAGAGTAAGATGATAAGATACTTCAAATGATATAATAAGTGGAAGACCATGGCATTCTATTGCATTTGATTAATTCAGAAATGGCCAGGCCTTAACCTTAGTTGTGTTTTGTTTCTTTGAGGTTGAGATTCTGGGCAAAGAAAGAAAGGTGATAATGGATGGGGTGAGAAGAATAAGTTTTTAATTCATAAAAAAGAATTCACTGGGAAAAGGGCAGGGAGCCAGGGGACTGGACAGGTTGTCCCAGTCCCATAAATAAATACTATAGGCCCTTTGAAATTCCGTGTTTGTTTCCTGGTAGGAGAAGGAATGGCATGCATTTAAAAAGAGTTAGATCTGATATATAGTTGGTTTTAGCCATCCATTCAGTAACACCAAAATTTGATACATTGCTGTAATGGGCTGGATAGTGTCTCCCCAAAATTCAAGTTCCCTTGCAACCATAAACTGTGCCTTTATTTGAGGAAATTGGGTCTTTTCTGATATAATTAGTTAAGGGTAGAAATAAGATTCTACTGGATTGGAGTGGGCTCTAAATCCAATAATTGGTGTCCTTTGGAAGCGGCGAGGACATCAAGACACAGAAGAACACCATGTGAAGCCAGTGGCAGAGCTTGGAATAACCCACCTTCAAGTGGAGGAACCCCAAGGATTGCCGCAACCACCAGGAGCTAGGAGAGAGGCTTGGATCAGAGTCTCCCTCAGGGTCCAGAAGGAACCAGCCCTGCTGACACCTTTACTGTGGACTTTTGGCCTCCAGAACTGCAAGGAAATAAATTTCCACTATTTTAAGCCACCGAGTTTGTGGTAATTTGTTATAGCAGCCCTAGGAAATGAACACTGTTGCTTAACAATTTCATTCTAATAGTGAATAACCGTAGCTTTAGGTGCTTTTACCAAACCAAATACAGTTATTTTGCTGAGTTTCAAGCCAGTTATTTTGCTGGATTTATGGGAACCTCCTACGAAAGGAATTTTGCAAAGGGGGATCTGGTGCTTCTGGGTTTCCCGTAGTTAGGTCAGAGCACAGGGCCCACAGTGCTCCCGAACTGTGCAGTGCCCCGTGTCAGCACCAATCCCTACACCACCCCTAATGTAGAAGAATGATGGACCTGGAGGGTGTGCAGGGCCCATGCTCTTCACTGGAGTTGGGAGGGGCTGTAGAGCATCTAAAGAGACGGTTATTCTGGAGATAAGAGGGCTCAGTGGTCATCTGACTGAGGTCTCCAGGTTAGGAGATGTGGTATGTGGGTGAGCATCTGGCTGAATCTCCCAGAGTAGCACTTGTAGGTGAGAGCATCCTATTGCCACTAATGCCTGGTTGTGGTCCAAGACTCCTTCAGTTTACTCCTAAATAGAACCACAGCTTCGTGTTTCCAAAGACAGAGTTTTAGGATCAATTTCCCTTCAGTGCAAGTACATTTATCCTCTGCTTATTTGGCTTCTTAGCCCTTTTTAATGATTTCTTTACCATAAGATCTTCTCAATTTATGGTTTCCTTAGGAGTAGGTAGAAGAAGGACTTCCTTAGAGCCTGGTGAAATCCAGTTGGAATACTCATCTGCTTGGGATAGTTCAGGTGGTCCCCTTGGAGCAGAGTGGTCTTTGAAGGACTATGGATCCCATCTTGGTAAATAGAGTTCCAATTCACCCAACTGTTCAAGTGACAACCTGGAAGTCACTCTTGACTCTTTGTTCTCTCTCATCCCTCATATCCAAGCAATCACCATGTCCTATTAAGCTTTACTTTTTTGCAGATGCATCTCTATCTCTTCATCTCACTCCATCCCTCTGTTCTCACCCTAGTCCAAGCTGCCATCCTGTCTTGCCTGGATTATTGCAGCTGCCTCCAAATGACCTCATTACCTTCAATCTCTCCCCCTTTATTCCTTTCTCACAAGCACAGCCAGTGTGACCATATTAAATGTAAATTAGACCATGTTCCTTTGCTTAAAAGCGTCCCACAACTTTAAGACGAAATAGGAACTCCTTAGCATCACTTACACGATCAGGTTTCATCTCTTGTCATTCTCTCACCTGCGTCCAACGCTCTGAATTGCCTTCAGTCCCCCGAATGGAAAGTCCTCTCTTTCACCCAGTGGTTCTCCTCCTTGGCTGTATATTGGAATCACCCCAGGAACTTTAAAAATTATTGAAGTTTGGATCCCACCCTAGGGATTATTATTCATTTTGTGTGGGATACAGCTGTGAGTTTAAAAATCTTTCCAGGTGATTCTAATGTCCAACCTAGGCTCAAACGCTGAGGCTTCTGGACTCTCATCCTCTCTTCTGCTTACAGGCTAATACGCATGTATGCCACTGGTCTCCACTTAATGAAGACTTGCTCCAGAAGTCTTCCTGGAGTACCCTCAGACTGGGTTAGTTCCCTTATTATGATTCCTATTGTATTCTCTATTTCCCTCATCAAATTGCTCACTGCATTTAATTATAGTTTATTCTTTAATCTTTTGCCTTCCCCATTAGAATGTAAGCTCCATGAGGGCTGGGATCACGTCCAGCTTTGCCCAATATTCTCTCCCTAGCACCTAATTTTGTTTCTGATATTTATTATATAGTATGTAATAAATGTTAACTTGAATGCGGGAACACACAAGGCAGTATACACAGATCAACGTTCTTACTTGATTCAGGCAGTCCATTTTGAGGGCCTGGTTCTCAGCATGGTCTGGGATTCTCAGCCTCTTTCTGCAGGGATTGCCTTGCAGCAATTTTGCTCCCTTCATATCAGGGACTTGCCCTGGGGAGCAGTGGTCAGGACCTATCCCTCCCAGCTGCCGTATTTCTCCTGCTACCAGGATTCCGGACACCGCTTTCCCAACCATGACCTTAACCTCCCCCGTGTCCTACCTCCTGCAGTTGTTAGACAGGAGCTTTGCATGAGAATGCCTCTGGCAGCATTTTCAAAATATACCTGTTCAAACCTCCACCGCTTTCCAGATTCTGACCTGGTAAACTCAGAGTGTACCTTAGGCATGCATATTTTATAAAAGTTCCATAGATGATTCTGGTGCACAACTTGGTCTTCCTTGCTTTCTAAATCTGTGAAGCAACTACTAGGAAATCAAAAAGAGAAAAAAAAAACTCATCTAGGTCTATACGTGAAGGGGCAGAAGGCCATTAGAGAAAAAATGTTGTCTACCACTTCTATCCACCAACTGATGCTGTCTCTTCTTACCTGTGGCACATTTAGGCATTCCTACATGTCCTTTCAGGAATTATGACTTCTCTTTTATTGTCTAATCCAGAGGAGTGACCTTATTGTGGTTCTGTCAGAGGTTGGTGAGGCCATAGCAGACCAGAGAAGGAGATATTTGGGGCTGGTAGAATACTATAGGACTCTTCAAATTTTAAGCAGAGCTGACCTCTTTTGGGTTTCCTATCACAGGAAAGTTTTCCTCCCAGCTGCCTAACTGAGGCTGGCTTCTGTCAATTTGCAAGAAAGGGGACCTTGCACTTTACTGTGGTGTCACTAAGTGTTCCACTTTATGTAACACAGCCTTTAGAACATTGCTCTTAAATATATGTTAGGGTTGGGCTATTTAAAGCACAAGACTTATGCTGCTCAGATGTGAAGCACAACACTCCAACATGGCTTAAAGTTATGCAAATTGTTTCTTCTCAGTTGCTGCAAGAAGCTTTGTTTTGTGATATTGGCCTAGGGCCAAACAGGTAGCGTGATATGAGTAGGCTGCCCTCCTACTCCTTCTCAAGTGGAACGCTTCAGCCAGCGCCATTCTCCACATCCAAACAGGGCAGACACAAGTCTGGGGAAAGATGCCTTGGGCGGGGCCACAAGTTAGTCAAGTGTAGCTAGCATCTGCCTGGAAGGTAGAGACGGGTTCCAATCTTGGCCGTGGCATTGGGAGGATGTCCTTTCACTTCTCTGTCTCACATTCTCTGGTTGGTCCAAGAAAAGAGCTGAATGGGGCTACCTTTTCCAAACCTAAAATTTTACTCCTTAAAAACTTTAATGTTTCTATGCATGCATACATAACAAGCATCAATGGATGTCTTATATCTACACTCTATGCAAATGTCAGCTGAATCCCTTTCTCCCTCAGAGATTTGTTCTGATTAACTTGGATCCTAGTCAGTCCTAAGGCATGGGAAGTCCAGAGTTCTCCCATGATTTCCGTAATTTCCCAACTCAGCAGCTGGTCTGTTTCTCTGCTCCCAGCTCTCTGGGTGCAAATTCAGCCCTGTCTTCATAAGAAACTCATGCACTCCTGGCATTTTGTAAGCTGTAGCGGGACTTGAGGAGGAATCTGGGAAAGAGTCATCTCCTACTCTGCATGGCCTCTTGCTTCCTCCTGCCTCCGTTCTCCTTCCTCTCATCTCTGACAGCGCCTCTTCTCTCTTTCCACATTCCCTGCCTTCCACTCCAACGCCACATCACCCCTGTTATGCAGAATAGGTTGGGGACAGGAGAGGGAGGTGAGGCTCAGCCTCATCCCTAGACTTGCACACACTACTGCTATTGCAATTCACCCTTTTTAGAGAACAGTTTTGGTTATAGATAGTTTTTCCCCCTGTTACATATTTGTTTGATATCTAACCATGTGCTCAGGCTTATCATGCATATGGATACAATGAATACCATAGAAACTTTAGGATGTACAAGTGGGTTCTCCTGCAGGGAAGCTCTGTGATGTCATTAGCTCTGAACTATATAAAACCATCAAGACTTTAAAACTTGAACCTGCATTATTTTGGTGCAAAAAAGAGAGCACTGTTGAGGAAGAATGAGAGAAGAATTGGAGTGTTGGATGTGCAACTTCCAAAGTGAAAGGTGGAAAAATATATAAACCACCCTATGAATATTAATAAGCATACTTTGCAAAGCACTCTGAGTTCTTGGAAGAAAGACGCTACATAAGCACAAACTTCACCTCATTAATCCTAACAGCATCCCCGTGAGAGGAGATTCCATTTTAGAGACAGGAAAATGGAGAAAGGAGGAGCCATAACTTGTCCCCAAAGTCATCATTATCTCTGCTGCTGAAGCCCTGCAAATCCCTCCTTTATAAAGTCTCCTCTCACAGGCCGGCTTCATTGCTTCACGATACTGCTTTGCTGCTGGATGCTGTTCACTCTTTCACCTGTTAGTCTCACCCATCCAACCAGACTGTGAACTCCTAGAGGGGATACCCTGGGGCCCTCTATCTCTTTTGCATCTTTTCCTCTCACTGTGTCCAACAGAACACCAGGGGCTTAATAAATACTCCATAAGTATGCTTGTTGATTGATAGTCAACGTGGTGTGGAAGTAATGGTAGTTTAACTAGCTATCTTTTCATTTCCAGTTACTTCTCTTTTTTGCCCTTCTAGTCGTTTTTTTTCTACTACTTTAAAAATAATTTCAAGTAATTTGAATTCCTTGGTTTTATACAAAAGAAAAATGAAAGCATTGTAGAATTCCCTTTGTCTATCATCCTCTTCTCAGATTTAATCATTGCTTTATGCCAGGATTAAGGAGAGCTTTTAGTAGTATATTTTTTGAAAACAAACTACATGTGCATAGGACAAAATTCAAAAAGGGTTATAAGATGGTATTCTGTGAAAACTAACTATCCCTACACCCTTTCCTAGAGCCACTTGTTTCTCCTTCCCAGAGGTGGTCACCATTGCCAGTCTCCTGTGTGTCCTTCTAGGGATGTTCTATGTTTACACAAGCATGTATTATGTATAATTTTTTACCCCATATGGGACCACATCCTAGACGTTGTTCTGCACATTGTTCTTTTTGCTCAATGACATATCTTGGAGATTGTTCCACATCAGTATTTATAGTTGCTTTGTTCACAGTATTCCTTTATATGAGCATGCCATCATTTGTTTAACTACTCTCCTGCTAATAGACTTTACAATATTTTCTATTTTTTTTGCTATTAAAGTGTTACAATGAATGTTTTTGTACATATATCACACATGTGATAGCATATCTGTAGAATAAATTCCTAGAAGTAGGATTGCTGGCTCAAAGGATTTATACAGTTAAATTTTTGATAAATATTGCTGAATTGCTCTCTATAGAACAAAAGTTATACCAATATTCACACCCAATCACAATGTAAGAGAACATGATACATGTTAGAAAAGCTATATGTCTGAGATGAAAATGTAGGAAAGGTGCAAAAATCAGACTGTAGCACAGTAGCACGTCCCAGGGTAGCTGCTGCTGGCCAACATTCACGTACAGATCTTACCACGTGCCAGTCCCAGTGATGCGCTCTTGTGTTCATTAGCTCAAAACAACTCCGTGATTGTTAGGTGATTTTATTTAAAGGGACTTTAAATTAGTACCTTGCTTAACAGTTAAAGTAGCTATTAGAAAAGAACAAACATTTATTGAATATCTCTTGTGTGCCAGGAACAAAAATAAACACTTCCTATGCTATCAGGTAGGTATTATTATCCTCATGTTTTTGATGAGGAAACTGAAATTCAGGTTAAGTTACTTGTCCAAGATAGGCTATGGAATTAAAGAAGACCTCGCTAACTCTCTCTTTTATGCCACGGTTCTTATATTACTTGTGTGAGTTATGGAAGGTTAAGGAAGTACTCAGTCAACTGAAACTGCATTTTGTCTAAGGAAGATGGTTATACAGCAGGGACGATGTCCGAATGGACATACTTTGAACTTGTCAGTAGAAATAGAAGCCATCTGGCAACCAAAGGATATTTTCTGGATGTAAAAATCTCAACAACATTGTAGTTCTCTCTCATGTAGTAAAGGTCTTAGAGACAGATCTGTCATCACACATGATGGCCCTGCTCAAGAATGAAGAGATTTTAATCTCAGCAACATTTTAGGATTTGGCAATATATATAAAAAAAGGGAGCATAAGGGAGTGGAACACAAGTTTTATTTTCATGTTAGGATACACAGTTGAGACACTATCAATGATTAAAATTCAAGCCCTGTGGTTACTGCTATGATGAAATCCTATGGAAACGGGAGTTTCACTTCCATACACAGATTGATCACCAACAGAACCAAGAATACCCCTGCAATCATTGTTGGTTTTTCCTTGACAAAGAAAACTGACAGCGAACTATTGCAGGAAGCTAAGAATGGTAATTTGTGTCTTGTGTGAGTTTGTTCATAAGATGGTGGTGCCGAGGTTTTGCGAGCACAGTTTTAATGGGGTATTTTGCACATTGCAACTGGATGAGTAGCTCCAACACAACTAATTGGCTTAAAGAATTATTTACTGTGTTCCTGCCAATATGTGAATAGCTCCATGATGAATCAGCTGGAAGATACATAGAATATAAATTCTTGTCTTTATGTACTGTATGTAGAGGAATATCCAGTCTAATTGTGCAGATAAAAACATATACACATGAAAAACTACAAGATATACCTCCAACAAATGTTTGTTCAGAATTTGCTATGTGAAAGGCACTGAGCTAGGTTTTCAGGAAATAGTGAAGAAGAAAATAGTCCTGGTCCCTGCCCTCCTTATTTACATGTAGATGAGGAGACAGATAACTGAACAGTTATTCTAAGTGAGAATTGCAGAAATAAGTACTAGAGGTATTCAGAGAGGTTACATTAGGCTAACTTGGTGGAAGAAAGTGTTAAGTAGAAGGTGTAGGTGGAAATCAACAGTGTACATGACCAAATATTTCCGTTGTTTTTTTCTTCCTGGTGGAAGAAATCTTCAAGTTGGAGGTGAGCGTAGAAGTCCTAAGTGCTGCTGACCAAATATTTCCATCTTTCCTCATTCTGGGTTTGTGTAGGATTGTACTTTCCCACCCTCTTTGAAGTTAGGCCTGATTATATAATTTGTTTTGGCCAAAGCAAGCAAAATTGATATGCATCACTGCTTGTGGGAAACCTTACGAGCCACATGCAATTAACCACACCTCGTCTTCCCACTGGTGTGGTGATCCTCACAGACACAAAATGTTGAGAGGAAGCCTCTGCCAGTCACTTTCCCCTAAGTACCATGATGAAACTAGCCCCCTAGCATTTACAACATACATATTGTCGTGGTTTTAGCCCAGTGAGATTTTGGAGTTGCGTGTTTCTACAGCCCGTTCTTATTCATGAGTGGGTTTCCCATTCATTTAATTCTTTTGACAAATATTTGTTGTGGAATGCTAAGCAGCATTCTTAGGTGCTAGGAATAAATCATAGAAAAATACAGATAGGTTTCTTATTCTTTTGGAGCTTCTTCTGTTCTAGTTGTGGGAAGTTAAGAGATGAATCTGGAGACAGATAACAAGCAACTAAACAAATAAAGTATAATTAGTAATACTCTAGATTATGGTAACTCTTACCGAGGTGCTAAGATAGAGGCTATCTTTTTAATATGAGGTATTTAGGCATTTTAGACCGGGCGGTCAAAAAAGACCTCCCTGAGAAGGTGATGTTTATAGCTAAACTCTGAAAGATGAGGAAGAATCAACCAGGTTAAAACCCAGTAAAGAATGTTCCTTAAAGAGAGAATAGCAAAAGCCTTGAGGTCACGAAAGAGCTTGGCCTCAGTGAGGAATAAAAAGACGACCAAAATGGCCTGAGAAAGGTGCTTGTTGAATGTGGTGCCGATTGAGATCAGAGAGGCAAGAGCCTGATGTTGTAGCAAGATGCTATATCGTGCTATAATAAGAAGTTTGAATTTTATTTTAGGTAAAATTGGAGGTCATTACAATATTTTAAGCAAGGGAATAATATGATGTTATTTATGTTTTTAAAAGATCACTCTGTTCATTATGGGACGAGGCCAAACATAGATGCAGGGAGGCCACTTAGGGGCTACAGCAACATTCCAGGAAAGAGATTTTGGTAGCTTTGTCTAGGGCAGCAGCAGTAGAGATGGAGAAAATATATTAAGATATGTTTTCCTGATATAGCATGCAGGATTTGCTGATGGATCGAATGTGGGTAGATATTAAGATGACATCTAAATTTGGGGGCTGAGTTTAATGGATAGTGTCATTTACTGAGAGAGAGAGGATTGGAATAGAATCAGGAGACAGATTGGGAAGTGAACTGAAGAGTTCTGTTTAGATATGTTTAATGTTCATAGTAGATATCAAAATTAAGATATTAAGATGGAGTCTCTAGCTTCAAGTAGATGTTAAGCTTTGATGTAAACCAAGGATTCAGCAGAAAACAGATAATATTTAAAGTCATGAGAGTGAATGAGGTCATCTGGGGAATGTGTATAGAAAGTAAGAGAAGGAGAGTCCAGGACTGAGCCCTTGGACACTCCATTTTGGAGGCTGAGTAGAAGAGATGTTATGGCAGAGGATTGAGAACCAGTAACCAATAAGATAAGAAAAAAAGCAGAAGAATGTGGAGAGCTGGAAGCCAAGAAAAGGAAGAGAATTAAGAAAGGAGAAATGGTTAAATATTTTGATCACTATTGAGAGGTAGATAAGATGAGGAAATAGATATTTTCATAGACTTTGGCACAGAGGAGGTTGTTGGTGCATTAGAAAGAGCAAACTAGTGGAGCTGGATGCTAAATTGCAAAGGGTTAAAGAAGGAATGAAATGCAAAGTGAAAAAGTAGAGAAGCTATGTGTGGCATAGTTGTAAAAGCAAACAAAGCAATGGTCTGATTGGTAGATGGTAGGCAGATGGTGGTTCATGTGGGTAAATGGAGATCTTTTTTTAAGGATATGAAGTTCTAAATAAAGCATATTGTACGGTCATAGGGATAATTCAGGGGAAAGAGAGAAGAATGGAGAGGAAAGGAGGGAGGAGGAGGAAAAAGAGAAGGAGAAGAAGAGGGAGACTAAGTACAAAGTGCTTGAGAACTACGGAATTATGAACACCAGTAGAAAATGAGGCATTGGCTTTGACTTTGATAGGCAATTAGAATTTGTGAAGATAAAAAGGAGTGTGGCCATCAATAGTAAAGGTGCAAATGTAATAGTTAAGATAGTATTAATATCTTGGTGCAAAATTTAGTAGGATGGATTGGTTGAAGCCATGGTTTTATTAGGGAAATAATAGAACTAAAGATTGGAAGATTGGAAATACCTGATGCAATTGGACAGTTGGAAGGGAAGATGGTTCAGTGCAAGAGTCCATTCTACCACTGACCTGATAGGTATCCATCTGGCCTCTCTTCAAAGGTGAGGGCAGACTGAAGAGACCCTAATATTTGAGTCAGCTTTGGGAATTCATTATTTAGGCTATGAGAATCAGGGTGGATTTCAGAGTGGGGAGGGATTTTAAGTAGCTTCACAAGAAGGAAGCATTTAGGAGGACTGGAGCAGGGAGGCTCTGGAAGCAGAGAGGCCAGGCAGGAGGCCTGTGAGACAGAGGCCAAAAAGGGTGACACCATCAGGCTTGCAGAGGAAGGGAGGCAATGTGGCACAGGACATTAAAGGTCATAAGAGGAAGCAGTTGATACTTCCTTGACATCTTGGAGGAAGAGTAAGTTAGGAAAGGGTGAGGGTAAAATGTGATTATGTATTTTTGAGCCTGGGAGGATGATGGTGCTTTGAACACAACTAGAGAACTTGTAAAGAGAACAGAGTAAGTTAGAGATATGGTACTTGAGCTTTGGGAGTGATTTTCATGTGAGTGATTTTTGAGCCACTGAGACTAGATGAATCTGTAGAGGGAAAGTGTGGTGAGAGAACATGGCATGGAGGAGAAAGAGGAATGAGTAAGGGAGAGAGAGAGAAGAGCCATGGACTAGGAAGCAGAGTTTTGAGAAGAAGGTGGCCTTTGGGTCAAATGCCAGAGAGAGAGGCAATTAGGCTGAGATTGAAGATCAATAATGCTGCATCTGCTCAGTTTACAAAGTGCTTCCATTTCATTTACAAGTGTTAGGTTCTTTCAGCAATTCTCTGAGGTAGGGAGATGGTATGTACCTTCACTTTCAGAGAGGAAACTTGCTCAAGGTCACACTTGCTCAAGGTCCACAGTGCAGTGGTTCTCAAAGTGAGGTTCCATGACCAGCAGCATCAGCAACACCTGGGAACTTGTTGGAAATGCAAATTCTCAGGCTCACCCCAGACCTCCTGAATCAGACACACCAGGGATGGCCCCAGAAATCTGTGTTTTAAGAAGCCCTCCAGGTGATTCTGATGCACACTAGATTTGAGAACCACCAGCTGCCAGATAGCAAGCATATGGTGGAAGGAACCCAGATGCCAGAGGGTGAAGGAGTGAATGGGAAGTAAGAAATGAAGGCAGCTGGAGGGATCACTTTCCCCAGTTAGCTCTGATCTCATTTCCTGGGGTTGTAGTTGAAGGGTGCTCATTTAGGACCTCTGGATTTTGCTTATTTGGTAATATCTTGACTTCCATTTGCCCATACATCATTTTTTTAATGCATTTGTTCAGTGCTATTGTATTTGTTAAGGGTATGAATTCTTTAATTAGAAAGTAAATTTTATTAGTGGAAGGAAGGATCTCATTTTTTTTAAAGCATTTTCATAGTACCTAACGTGGTGATCAATACTCCATAATTTCTTTAAATAAAGACTCATTAACATATTGATGTATCTAGAAACTACAATGTCCAGGCATAATTCTGCCATGGCTATTTAAGAGAAATATAAAAAAAGACAGAATAGCCTAAACAAGGGTGAGAACTGGTTATAGGAGTATCTGATGGTTCTAAGAATCTTTGGGAAAAGTTAAGAATTACGGCTGACAAGAGATGACTGAGGAGAGGTGATTGGTAATTTGGGACAGGTTAGTGAATTAACACAGGGCCAGTTCAGGAATCTAAGATAGCTTTCCCCTTTAATGATTTGGTCTTCACTGTAGAAGAGAACAAACACATTTAGTATGAGTGCTTTCTATTCCTGCCCCTGCTTATCAGCAGGACATTCCCTTGGTCCAATGCCAAAACAGGCAGTCTACTCTTCAGCTTGGACTACCAGCCATTGATTCACTCAAACCCAAGCTGTTGGCCCAACCTGCCCTCCTTGGCATCAATTTGATTTCTCTTCTAACTTTCTGGGCTCCAGGCCTCTAGCTGTGAAGCTTCCTACTTACTTTAGTGTTCAAGACACCTAATTTCCTCTCTGTTCTTAAGGACATGATTCTTCATCATGTAGGCGAATGTCTTTGGTGGTATGTGTGGCTAAAGGAAGGAAGTAAATAGATTCTGAAAGTGCTACTTGTGTGTGTCAGTTATTTCCCTCCTTCTATTTTGGTCAAGCGTGTCTCCGGTAGTCCAAGAGGTCAGTTGGGGTAGGAACCACTACGTTTCCTAGTCCTCAAATAACTTCTGCCTGAAAGAATTTTTGATTGACTAATTTTATGGGGAAAAAAATTCTTAAAAAAAATGCTTTTGGCAATCTTCAATAGGACAGATGGAAATGTGCCTGGCAGGGTTTGATGTTCTAGGATGAAGTTTCCATCATCTTTTGTCTAGTCACAGAAGGTACTTTGGAGCAAGGAATGTAAAACTGAGTTTGATGTGGGCTCATTTGGCTAGATATATGCTAATCGGACATGCGATTTTTTGGCATGGGTGTCTTAAGTTTTCTGTAGTAAATAGGGATCTTAGTGAGCATTTGATGAAGAAAACATAAGACCGCAACAATTGCAGTAATGAAAAGAAAACATTAAAATATAAAACTAAGATCCACACGAGTCTGTAAGAATCTATACATGTAGGAAAAATTGTGTTTATGGGGCAGGCCAGAGCCACAATGTAAGGAAAGATCTAGGTTAGATCAACTAAGCAATGAATGCTACTGGCAGATTTACTGAGCTTTGGGGCTGAGCAAAAGTATTCTGCAGTTTGTATTTTTGATGTGTGTTGTTAATTAATTAAACGCATGCAGCCTTCCTGTGAAGTGAGTCAGCGTTCTTCATTTCACATATGAGGAAACAAGGGCAGAAAGGATAAATGACTTGCCGTTTTGCCAGCCAGAAGCATCACGCCAGCCATATTGCTAGCATTTCCAGTGAGGTTTCAAAGAATGACTTTAATTTCAAATTTAGTCTGGGTTCATGCAAGGTCACTGAGGTGAAATTTTCCGGTTTCTAGAGTCACTCATTTGGTCCTGCCCGAGAGGAAGAAATGGTCAGGAAGGGCCTACTTAGAAGATGTGAGGGTTTTAAGTGCTTCTCATGGTGACTTAAATTAGCACTTGTCTTGCTTTCTTAGTATAAACTTTCCATCCCTGAGTGCCACTTATGTGCTAAACAGAACAAAGAGCAAGCTTGCTGGAAAATTAATTAATTCAATAACTGGTGGCAAAAGACCTTGAAAGCTTGCCAGACCAGCAGCCAGGTGTGATTTGTAGCAACGGAATAGCAAAATACCTGAGCAATGAGTTTCATGTTTATTTTTTGGGTACTATAAGAATTGGCAAGAGGGAAGGGGCCATGGAGAACAAATATTATGGATTCGATTTTTCTTGTGTGTGTGATGGGAGCTTTCTGTGTGGGGTGACTCCTACACAAGATGGAGCCCTTAGGGTGTGTTGGTAGAATGGGAATGTAAGCAGACTATTATGCGAGAGCTAGCTGTACTTTAGAAGACTGGATCAAGCCGCAGACATTGGTGAGGAGGGTCCAATTACTTAAGCAAACTGTGCGGGGAGAGCACAAAAGTCCTAGGGTCTGCAGATGGTGTGATGGTTAATTTTATGTGTCAACTTGCCTGGACCATGGGGTACCCAGATATTTGCCCAAACATTGTTTTGGGTGTGTCTGCAAGGGTGTTTTTGGATGAGATTAACATTTGAATTGGCAGACTGAGTAAAGTAGATTGCCCTACCTAACGTGGGTGGGCCTCATCAAATCAGATGATGGCTTGATTAGAACAAAAAGGCTGATCCTCCCTTGAGTAAGAGGGAATGTCTCCCACTTGACTGCTTGAGCTGGAGCATTGGTCTTTTTCTGCCTTCGGACTCAAATTAAAATATTGGGTCTTCTTGGGTCTTGAGCCTGCCAACTTTTGAACTGGAACTTACACCATTGGCTCTCCTGGGTCTCTAGTTTGCTGAATTCCAACTGCAAATCCTGGGACTTCTCAACCTCCATAATCATATAAACCAATTCCTTATAATAAATCTCTCTCTCTGTACATATATCACTATATATGTATAGGCATAGGTATAGATATATTCTATTGATTCTGTTTCTCTGGAAAACCTGACCAATACGGATCAATCCAGCAATCCCACTACTGGGTATCTACCCGAAAGAAAAGAAGTCATTTTATCAAAAAGACACCTGTACTTGAATGTTTATTACAGCACAATTCACAATTGCAAAGATGTGGAATCAACCCAAGTGCCAATCATTTATGAGTGGATTAACAAAATGTGATATATATACTATGGAGTACTACTCAGCTATAAAAAGAAATGAATTAATGTCTTTTGCATCAGTTTGAATGGAACTGGACACCATTATCCTAAGTATCTTAAGAATAGAAAAAAAAACACCACCTGTACTCTCTAATAATTTGGAACTAATTAATGAGCACACATGGGCAGAGAGAGAAGTAAAAGTTATTGGAGATCAAGAAGGGGGAGGGCAGAGGAGGGAAGGGGTAAAAACCTACAGGTACAATGAACACTATTCGGGTGATGGACACACTTATAACCCTGACTTAAGCATTATAAAAGCTATCTGTGTAACAAAAACATTTGTACCCCCTTAATATTTTGAAATTAAAAAATGATGATCCAAAGTTATCTACCAAAAAAAAAATAAGCTAGGGAAAAATGAAATCAATAAATGTGAGTTTAAATTATTAAAAACAAAAACAAAAAAATGGGGTATTAGAAAACATCCAGGAATTTGAAAGATAAGATGTCACCTGTGAGCAGTGGTGGTCAGTGGCAGAAAAAGAGGACAATGAAAGTCCAATATTAGCTTAGAGAGAGGCATACCTGGAAGACGGGAAAACTTAGAACACTGGGCAGTGGAAGATTCCAGATATGTGCTCCATTCCACAATCTGTAAATATAGAGACTGTTGCTATTGCATTTTGCCAATGGGAAAGGGAACTAATTAATTATAGGAAAGGAGGAGCTAACAGTATGGGGAAATTTTGAATTTCAATGGAGAAGTTGTTAAGAGTGTTTCAGAATGAGTCAGAAGGAGCTAAACGTTTAGGGGTGCATGGTTTGTGAGCATATGATTCATACGGGGAATTTTATGTGCTAAAAATGTCATTGAGTAAGTGAGTTTTCCTGGTTTTTTTTGGAGTTCAAATTTGCCTTATTAACAACCAAGCTCTAATATGAAGTGATTATACTTAGGGAACTATGTTTTAAAGATCTGAAACTCAAGTAATTTCGTGGATAGATTTTGAAATGGTAATTTCTTGTAATGATCTATCTTAAATGAACCTTGAGAACAATCATCAGCAGGTGCTGAATGTCTGGGTGAAGAGCCTTGTGTTGAGTTCTGAATGGGAGTTCACAAAAGAATAAGTAAAGATGGAGTATTCAGAATCTAAAGTCCAACTTTCAAGATGTATCAAAATACCTAAAGCTTGCTATACCCTTTCTTCCTCTAAACTCTTTCTGGGGATCTATCTTATGGGAATAATCCAGAATATGGAAAAAGTTACTATATAAAGACAATGATTAAGATATTATTCATAATTGTAAAATATCATTAAAAAATTGAAAAATAAGAAGCAAGCATTATTTCATGCTTTAGAATAATGTTCAGATAAGTTAGAGCACACCCATTTCACAAAGCATGCTGTTTATATACTATCTAGCACAAATAAGGTGATGGCTATGAAGACTATACAATCAATATGGAAAAAGTATATGTACTCATGTTAAATGAAAAGATTAGGATAATGATAACTAACATTTATTTAGCACCTATTAGCTCATATCTCAGTTTTATATCCTTTAAATGTCTTAACTCATTTAATTATCCTAATCTTAAATGGTGTTATCACCACCCCCATTTTACCAATGCAGGAACTGAGACAGAGAGAGGGTAAATAATTTTCCAAGATTACACAGCTATAAAGAAGTAGAGCCCAGGATTGGAATGCAGGCCATCTGGCCTCAGAGACAAAATATAAATTTGTACTTATTGTATGATTAAAACCATCTGTCAAGCTGAGGTGAAGAGATGTGTTGAGTTTAAAAAGTGAAAATACTTCTTACATACAACCGTATTTCTACAAGGCTCCTATTTTATATGATCCTCTATTTAATTAGTGACCAAAATAAACATGATCTTGGGCCGGGTGCAGTGGCTCATGCCTGTAATCCTAGCACTCTGGGAGGCTGAGGTGGGAGGATTGCTTGAGCTCAGAAGTTTGAGACCAGCCTGAACAAGAGTGAGACTCCACCTCTACTAAACATATCCATAGAAAAATTAGCCAGGTGTTGTAGTGCATGCCTGTAGTCTCAGCTGAGGCAAGAGGATCACTTGAGCCCAGGAGTGTGAGGCTGCAGTGAGCTATGATGATGCCACTGCACACTATCCAGGGTGACAGAGCAAGACTCTGTCTCAAAAACAGAACACAAAACAAAATAAAACATAATCTTATTAGGCCTGAAAGTGCCGAATGGATTGTGCAGCTCCTTTGGGGAACATGGGCAGTTGTTTTCTTGGCACCACATGGGTAATCTGCAGTGGTATTAACTATAATTTATCATTTGTTTTCTCTCTTATGAATCTGGTTATAGACAGCTGGAAACCAGAAGAGGTAGCTGATATTGGCGTGCATAAATCCAAATAAAACTTTGCAAGTTGATAACTATCCTTGGAGGAGCCTAAACTTCAGACTCGCATGAGACCATCTTATAATAATATTATATGACACTTGATTGTTATTTACAGTTCACAAATCATTTTAATTATCATCTCATTTGACCTTCACAAAAAGATTACCTTTATTTTGCAGATGACGAATTGAGGTTCAAAGATCACTTAAATTGCAAAGCCCACATTCAAACCCTACTATTCTATTCTTTTAAACAATATTGCTTCTCTGCTTTTTGGTTAAGATCAAGTGTAAACGAAGATGGGGTCATATTATATATATGTGTGTATATGTCTCCATCTCTGTTTATCTATCCACCTACCTATCTTCTCTGCAACTTTTCTCAATATTATATCATGTACATCTCTTCAAGTTAATATGTAAATCTGACTGATCCTTTTAATTGTTGCCTGATAACCTGCACCATGTGGATCCATTGCAGTCTAGTTGACCTTTTCACCCTTTGTAGACTTGTAGGTTGTTTCAAGTTTTTGCCGTTACGAACATAATGGCAATAAACATCCTTGTTATGTGTGTCCTATGTACTGGTACTTTAATTTTTACAGGATGGATTCCCAGAAGTAAAATTGCTGAGTCAAAGGATATGTGCTTTTAAAATTTTTATATATTATCTCAGATTTTTTTCCAAAGGGCTGGATCAAAGATGTTCACATTGACGATGTATGAAAGTGCTTGTTTGTCTGCATCCTCATCAGCACTGGAGGTTGTCACTTGTAAATTTATTCTAGTCTCTTATAGCATGGACCCTAGTATTTTGACTTTCAATCTAGGCCCCTGTCTTTTTAATCAAGATATATCAAACAACAGAGAAAAATTTTTTTTAAATAGTTATCTTTAGGAGATCATTCACAATCTAATAGGCTTGGACTCTGCTAAGAGGCTGCTTTTGGCCTTAGCCATTGCTTTGTATACACACAACATATCAATAAATAATAACCATTATGGCAGAACATTAGAGTTGACAGTGTTATAAGTTATGAACAAATCTCCTCATTAAGGCACTATTATTTTGGTGTTTGCAGCAATCTAGTATTCACAGATAAGTTGAAACGAGCCATTTTGTATGTAAGACATTTTTAGCTCATTTACTTTGAACCCACTTTCCATATAGGAGCACTTGGCCCTCACCATATGGTGTAATGTCAGGACAAGATGCAAACTGAAGTGAAGGGAATAGGACCTCTTTGACATGAGAGTTTATTATCATTCCTTGGATGCTCATGACTTTAGAACTGAGTTAACAATTGCTTCTGACTAGATTCAGAATTTAATTTCCATCTGAGTGACCCACATATTTTCTTATTGTTGAAATGGAAGGGCTATTGTTCTAATACATTTATGTATATATGCCTGCATTTGCTGATTAGTCAAGAGTTGGAAACGTGACACTGTATCCCTGGGCTTAATTTCCATTTCAAAAAATTCTTGTCAATATTTTACAAGCTCAGGTTGGGAAGTTAATTCATTTGAGAACGGGATTGGGCATTTTTTTTCAGCTTGTATGGCATCCATTTCCCTTTTTTTTTTCTGGCAATGGCACCTTTATTTTACTCTGGGGCTTGCATGCAGCACTTCTCTCCACCCCCAGTTCTAACATATTATATTCCCTTGACATATGGTTAGTTCAGGGATGAGCACATAACCTAGTCTAGGACAATGACACTCAATTCTGGGACATTTGTCAGAACTATGGGAAAGAGACTATCCCTTTCTGCAGTGATTGCTAGTTCTAGGTGGGGATAAGCCTGAGCTACCAGGTCCCCAGGAAGATAGGGTCCACCTGAGAATGAAGTCAACCCAGTGGTTTGAATAGCCAAGAGGTGGAGAGAAACTGAGTCCAGATGATACCATTTGAACCCCTGGTTCAGGTGTATCTGGCCTTTACTATTTTGTGAGCAAATCATTTCTCTCCTACTCTTTATTATTAATTCCACCCATTTTAAATTGATTTTCTTTTATTTGCATCCAAATGAATCCTAACTAACTTAGGCTTTAAAAATTATGTTGATTTTCCTACTGCATTACTATTTTATTTTATTTTTTGAGACAGGGTCTTGCTTTGTTACCTCAGGCTACCATGCAGTGGTGTCATCATAGCTCACTGCAATCTCAAACACCCAGGCTCAAATGATCTTCCCGTATCAGCCTCCCCAGTAGCTGCCACTGCAGGAATGCACCACCATGCCCAGCTAATTTTTCTATTTTTTGTAGAGATGGGGGTTTTGCTCATGCTCAGGCTGGTCTTGAACTCCTGGCTTCAAGTGATCCTCCCACCTTGGCCTCCCAAAGTGCTAGGATTATAGGAGTGGGCCACCATGCCTGGCACTGTGTTACTATTTATATGATTCTTCAGTGGCTTAACTGTTTCACTGAATGAGCCAAAGTTATTTTTAAGGCTATTTCTAATGCAAAGTATTGATTAGATTTTAAAAAATGAAGCATAGGAGCTGAGGGATGAGCTTTTCTTTGGCAGTTCAACAACTATAAAAAGTTAGTATCTCTCTCTCTTTTTTTTATTGAGTTGTTTAGCACATTTTTAGGTCAAATGTTAGTATCTGAATTTCCTTCCTTCTTGTTGAAAACTAACAACTTTATGGAATTTTTAAAAATGTTTTTAGTTTGTTAGATAATAGCATACAGAAACTTATTATCGCAGCACACTAAATATTGGTCATGGGGCTGAGAATATGGCAAGAGCTCATGGTAGCACTAACTGAAGCCAGGTTGCTTCTTTGGGAAACCATTTGCATGAGACACAAATGATTTCTTAGCTTGCCCTTTATTGTATCCTGGTCTAAGCACCTAAAGCAAACTTGGAAATTAGTTTTCTTTCCTCTGAGCTCAGGTAGATCATATACTAACTCTCTTGGAAGAGTCAATAAGAATGTTTAATTGTTTCAGAAATAAAGTACAAAGATGGGTGGAGAAGACAGCATATTTTCCTTCAAAAGAGTTAGGGGAAGGCAAGTCGTCCTCTGTTTAGATCTCAATCTACAAAATTATTTTGCTCAAAAAAAGGAGCAAAAACAAAACATTTCTCCAATGGACTCAGAGTGGCCAAATATGAGGCAAGACTGAAAGTCACTGAAAACAGGACATAAAGACAAGAACAACACTCTAGAGGAGTCTTTTTGGATTGAAGGACTGTAAAACGTACTGGAGGAAGCAAATACTCTCAGAAATACTGCTCGTGTAAACTGTGTACTTAAACCATGTCCTGTGCAAAAGAAAAAGCAAGGACTAAGAATTGCCTGGACTTAATAATGAGAGAATGTACATGAGGAAATGATGCTCCAAAGCACAGGACGCAGGTGTGACAAGGACAGTGTGGAGCATACAGCATGTGATGGACCTTGTAAGGAGAGACCTAGACAGGAACCTTAGAACAGAGACATTTCCCTCAGCCCTACCTGGTCAAGTCTTCACCAGTTCTATAATGAGTTGTGTTGAAGTGAGAAAAATATTTGCAGACTGAGTACTATTGGCCACATACAATGTTAGGTAGTCCAATGTTAGATGATTTTATATTTTCTTTTTATGATTTTTGCTTAAGTTAAAGGTATAGAAACCCACTTCTATTTCTTATTCCATAGGAAAAAAAAATCTATCATTGTAGTTAATCATCTGTAGTCTCCCTGAAATCTTTAACCTGGTGCATTCTTTGTAAATGCCACAGTTAAGATTCTGGTACCCAGAGTAAGTAGACAAAAGGAATAACACCTGAGGTGGAATGATGCTCTTGTTGGGATGATTTCCATGTGATTGTGCTACGTGGGCCTTGTTCCTAAGAAACATATTCAAGGAGGTCCTAGGCTTCAGGTTACACTTATCTCTCCAAAGCCACACACCTGGGCATGACCAATGCTGATCCCATGGATATTCTTTTTAAATTGCTAAAGTGGTTGGTGCAAGGAAGTCTCCCTAGTGGTCTCTGCATCTCCTCTATCCATCTAGCTCTCTTTTTGATAACACTCTAGCTGGTCAGAAGGACTGGGAAGCATTGTGTTTGTACAGGTCAAAATATGGAGATAGAGGAAATGCAACAAGGAAACAGAATCTGCACTCTGTCAAGCATCCAATACATCCAGAGTTATTTGTATGACCTTGTACATACAAGTTCCTTAACCAATCTTTCCTCAAGTTCTTCATTTTAAAAATGGGGATAACAACAGTACCTACCACACAATGATTTTTATGAGGAAGAAATGAATTAATACATGTAACATACACAGAGCAATACGAGGCACATGCTAAGCACTACATAAAGTTTAGTGATGATGATAATGATGATGATCTCTCACTAGGATAATTGACCATGGTTTAATCAGCCAGTTCAAGTAGGAAATAAAGTTATAGCTGATATAACCCTACTAGGGGGGCAGCGAACTAGAAATTTAGCTGTGAAGGTAGTTTGGTTGTTCAAATGGCCTGTGTACCATTTCATGTTTATGTCAGCTTGTTAACATTGTATAGACTTGCAATGTTATTTTCCATTTAAAGTATCCTACTACAGTGTGAAGGACACAAATAAACTGATACTTTCCATGTGGAAAGGAGCCATGTGTCTTTCACAGAGCTTAATGAGCATGTTAGTGGAGGTACCATTGCCTGGAAAATTTTGGCTATCACCAAA
This sequence comes from Lemur catta, assembly GCF_020740605.2. Lineage (NCBI taxonomy): Eukaryota > Metazoa > Chordata > Mammalia > Primates > Lemuridae > Lemur > Lemur catta. The sequence goes on from NC_059135.1 coordinate 74,084,447, forward strand.
GAAGTGTCCTAGGAGCTATTAGAGAAGTTGACATCTTTACATAGGAACATCTCTTGCTGCTTACAACTCGGGCTTTAAATAGCTCAAGAAATGACAGGGCTTGAGAGTAAAAGGCCAAACTGAGCATGAGCTTACACATGCTCAACTCATGCTTTGAAGAGAGTGACTAGAGCATTTTTAAATTCCACTCCTACCTAGTTGCTGTTATTTGTTTCCATGACACTGGTTCTGGGAATGGCACTGAGCACACTCAGCCATTACAAGTGATGGATTAGATAGTAATTGATGTGTATTACGAAACTCACATCTGGGCCTTCCACCGACTGAGAGTTAGTTTGATTTGATCTGGCAAAAGGAGTTTCAAAGCATTTGGTTTTTAAATTACAGTGATTTATAGAAAAGTGCTTCTTAAGATGACTATCAGCTGGTAGCAGGTTGCGTTCCCAGAAAAAGTATGCTTTCATTGTCCTAATTTCTCCAAATGGCAAACCTGCTAGGGTACTCCTCTTCAATGTGCGTGGCCTCCTGGGGCCATCTCTTCCTTCTGTTGGATGTGCTGCCTACAGCTAGCATTGCTAACACTAAGACTATAGTTCACCAGACTGGAAATTTATTTTGGATTATTGGGTAATAGTGGATTATAAAAACTGTGGGAATAAAGCACTTTGATAATAAAATTCAAATTTAAAAAATCTTCATAAGTTTATGTGAACAAGAAAACTCAATTCAAAGTAGAATTGAAAAATCTACAAATTTGCCATGACTTTAAATTCTATTTTCTGGTTCCTACATTCCCCTCTCTCTATCATGTCATCTCCCTAGTGAATAACTTTGCAAGCATTGAATACCCTCTTCCTCTCTCAACTCCTCCTTCCCTAGCAAAACTTGCAGAAATGTGATCTCAGTCTTTATTCTTGTTGGATTTCTCCTTGGTATGATTAAATTTATGTCTATATTTTACCTTTTCTGTATATTTGCACTTTAGGTTTTTTATTTCTGGTTAAGAAATGAAAGGTTTTTCTCCCTTGTTAAAGGAATTTCAAGCATCATTAAGCAGGAGGGGAGTCTTTCTGGAACTGGGTAAGACAGTCTTCTGATATCATTCTAGGCCTTCTGATAAGGCTCTGAAGGTGAACCTAATGAATCATACTGGACAGATCCAAAAAAGAAACATCAGGAATGACCTTCTGTACAGCTATGGCTGCTACAAGCCTGGACTTGGTGAGGAAAGACATGTTTTTGTGTCTTCCCCCAAATATAGGTCTCCTATAGAAGTCTCCAGGGTAATGCTTCTCAAATTTAATGTGCATTTTAATCACCTGTTAAAAATATTGATCCTGGCTTAGTAGAGTTTGTTAGGGCCTGAGATCCTGTTTTTAACAAACTCCCATGTGATGCTAATGTTGCTGGTTCCTAGACCACACCATTTGAGTAGCAAGAGTCTAGAAGGTTCTGCTCTTCCAAATCATTTTCTTTGACCCTTCCTGACTTTCTTTCCTTTTCCTGAGGTGAAGTTTACACACACACACACACACACACACACACACAAACACACACACACACACACACACATATTATGGCACATATAATGTTACTTGCATTAGTATTCGATGATTTTCTATGTGATAGTCCCTTTAAAATAATCAAATGATATCATTGAGTCAAAAAATATTTATTAAACAAATGTGCTAGGTATTTTCTACATACTGGGCATACAAAGGTACACAAGACAAATACATCCTACCCCCATGGAGCTTCCATTCTACTGGGAGAAGCAAGTAACAAATCATAAATAAATACATAAAATCATGCCAGATGGGGATCAGTGGTATGCCAAAAAATAGGCCAGGGTAAGGAGATAGAGGGTGAGGTGGCGGGGGAGGGGGGAGGGTTGCTAGAGTCGTCCCCAAGGACAGCTCTCCCCTCCTCTTCAAACCACAGCAAAATTTAAATTATGTTAATAATTAAACAAGCTCATGTTTAATTCAAACACTAGAAACTCAAGGAACGATTTATTGAATGAAAACAGAAAGTTGCACTCGCTCAGTACCACAAAATTTGAGTTTGCAGATATAACATACATTAAACAATACAGCTCTCCCTAGGAGTAAGCCACTCCCATCTGATGATATAAAATCTTCCAGTCTGTTTGGGCACCACTTAACACATTATCCATGGGCATTTCTAAGTAGGCTAGAACACTCATGACCTCCGAACAAAATCAACAAACCTCAGACAAGGTTTCTTAAATAATATCAAGAACCTATTTAGTTCCTCGACCTACTTCACTGTATGATTGGAGGCTCTGCTATTGCCTTTAGAATTCACAACCAGCCAAGCCTCCCCATTGCTAAATGAGGATCCTTAGCTAAGAAGGGTAGGAGAACTTACTGGCCAAAGCTCTACTGGCATTCAGTGGGAGAGCTGGGACCAGATTGAACATGGGTCTCTAAACTAGCAGCTTCCTGGTCTCTTCACTCTGTATCATTGCCTCTGGCAAAAATGCTTCAGTAGACAGAATTAAATAGAGTTTTAAACACAATGTTCTTAAGATGTTTCAGAGAAAAGATCAAACAGATATGGTAATTCGGACCTCTTTCTTCTCTGTGAATATACAGAACTATGTGATCAAATAGTATAGATTCCTAGAGCATCTGCTTTATAGCATCTGTACTTGGTTGGTGCAAAACTTGATAAGTATCAACACCAACCACACACTGGCATCTTTCAAATAAACTCATGTCTTTTACAAAAATATTGATGATGTTGTGGGGTAGCCAGTATGGCCGGTCAAAAATAAGCTTTCTTTTGGAGAAAAGCAGCTGGTGCTACAAGATGCACTTCTGAACAAGAGAAAAAGCATGAAGTAACTTCTAAGCAAGTTTTCCATTGAAGGAGAAAGCTAAATTTGTGTCATTACTCTGAAAGTTAGTAAATCAAGAATGTTTGTTTACATTTAAAAAATAGAATTGATGAGCATTCAGTAAGCTCTTTTGGTGGAAGGTTTGTTGAATGGATGAGTTGCTGAAACACTAGCAGCCCCTTTTCGAGGTTTCTCAGTCCCTGGGCTGTCTACTTACACTTGCAAACAACACAGGTAAGCAGCAAGCAAAGCCATCTGGGCACTATGTCTTCATTTTTTTTTTGGTAATTCTAACCTCCAGTTTTATCACTACTTGAACCTTCAGCAAGGGGACTTGAATTGGTTTGTGTTTGCCCTTATTTGGAATCTATGTACATAGAAAAAAAAAAGCTGTATTTCTTCTGTTGCTTGGGGTTTTTATTTTTTAGTTTTTTTCAAGACCAGCAAATCTTTGTTGTTACCATCACTGATCATTTGGAGACCATTATGTGACTTGTATCAACGGTGATTCCTTTAGAAAGACAAAATTTCTAGATTTTTTGCCAATTGAAGTATTCAGTGTAAAAACAGATTTCTTTAAATGTAACAAATTGTTGGTTCATTTACTAACCATGTTTGTTTCATGTATTTGCATTTGCCAGACAAACACTGAGAATATATATTTTAATTTTATTGCAAAGCCACCATTTCAAGGCATACCGTGAAATCATAATTTATGTTACTGAGATTTTTGTAGTTTTAGAATGATCATTTCAATTTAGCCCTGGGTACCTTATATCATTATGCTAGGAACACTTCCAGTTTAAACATATATAATTTATTTTTAACAGATTTTGCTTGGGGTACACAAATGAAATGTAACAGTCATTACAGAGATTGTCTTAGTTCATTTACTAAACATAAATTCATGTCCTCAGTTTCCCTTATTCTGCTCCTGACTTCCTGGCTTGGATTCTGTTTCCCTACTTTGATGCAAATTGCAGGTTGAAAGAGGTTCACAGCATGAGGTCCCTTTTGGAGGGGGACAATCCTGACAAATAGCACGGGTAGATATGCTGAATATTGTAGATAGTTTCTTCCGAACACTTACATTTCTCCATTGATCCTGCCTCCACGTCTAACCCCCTCTTCGCTGCTGCAAAACCCCCAAACAGCCTTGATCTTGGGATGTTTCCTTTTTGGAAGATGATAGTTTCAGCTTTTGAAGTTATTTTCCCTTTATTCAGAAAAAGTTATTCAAAACTCAGCTTCTAATTAGAGTCCTCATTCTCTTTCAAGCAGAACAGATCAAAGAAATGAAGGTGGAGATTCTGCATATCACAGCGTCATGAGGTTTCAGCAGGAATTACGCAGTGTTGAGCATGTAAATTTAAATAATTTAAAAGTATTGTGTAATAGGCTCTATATTGAACTTATGCACCAACAGTTTGGGCCTCCAGATATTTATTTTGGGTTTGCATTACCTTTGTACACCGGATCTTTGTGGCTGATTCTGTATTGTCCAGCTCAGTACACATGGCGTACAAAATCTTTCCTTTTTTCTATACTTAGAACAATGTTTGAGGAAAGTCTGACTGTATAAAGGTGTTTGTTGTTTGGGTAGATTTCATGCCATTTAAAACTGGAATTAGGGAGAGCAATTATCAAGCATGTAACAGAGATTTTGAATTCAGCAAATAGGCGGGACTCAGAAATTAGGTTTTCATCAGTAGTGAATAAATCTCTCTAAAGGATTAAGGGTTGCAGAGCAAGCTTTTGCAGATTTCTATATACTCTATACTAAGTTTTTATAAGATGCTATAAGAAGTCATATAACTTCCCTGGCAGAAGTTAAAAAATAAAGACGCAATTCTATCAGCATTATGGGTTGTTAGGTGACTTTGCCTCAGGCCATCAAATAAAAATGGCACATGCCATTAGCCTTACAGGGAGAGGATTTTAAATATCTTTCTTCAAAATTATGTTCTCTTTTGATTTATTCTGTGGTCCCTTTTATTTGTCTCATATTTCTGAAAGAGGCCTGTGACTGGGGTGCCCAAGGGATTATCCTTCTCGTAATGTGACATGTTGAATTCTGTATAACCCACACAGTTTTTCTTTGATATTGGACACTTTCCAAACATTGAATTAATTCTGCTGCTAAAAAACAGAAAAAAAAACCCAAAACCACAAAACCAAAAAAATAGTTCTCTTAAGAGAGCAAAGAACTCAAATATGCACTGTGTCTTTGCAAAGCAGAAGCCTAAGGATCATATTGGAAAAACTAAAAATATGTAGCGCTAGAGAGAGGCTCTGGCTGCTTACTGGGTGACGTTTTAATGGTGCTTCCCGCTTTCGTTCATGCCTACACCCTCTAATTTCTCTCATATTCAGTCTTCAGAGGAGAAAGATGAAGTGCATCACCATAGGGAGACACATGGGTAATAAGAAGGTGGAAGTGACTTCAGTGGATGGCTCTGGCCCCGGGCTCTCATTACATAGAGGCTGGAGTGGCACAATAGAAAGATCAAATTCAGCAGAGATAAACGACACACATCATCATCTCAGCTGATCGATAACTGGCTTCTGACTATAACCGCTGTCAACTGAGCTTTATCAGTCTCTCTCTGAGACTCACACTGAGCAGTGAAGATTACATCCCTTTCAAGCTTGGAGGCCTTTAAAGTAAGCAAACCTATAGGGAGAGGGGCGTGTTGCAATGATTTTCCTATAACATTACAAAGGTCTGGTTTATTGATGGAAATAGCATAATTTTACCAATGCCAGCAGCGTGAATTAAGACAAAAACAAAAACCAAGATAAATTATGCCATTATTGCCACGTTTTTCAGAGCCGCTGTACTAAACCTGACAGTTTAAGAAGAGTTTATAGGAAGGAGGACCATTATGTTTTGATACAGTACTGAAGTTGCAGCTTACTAAAGCGAATACTGTAGAACAGTCTGAGCAAGTACTGACTAGAACAAAGTCTTAGCAATGGCTTCCAGTCAAGCATAGCCGCATATTTCATTTAGACATTTCGGGAATGAAAACGAGAGGGAACTTTTAAGAGGCCTTAAACCCTATCTCCCCACTGGCTCCTTCAAGTATAAATTTAGATAAATGTAATGTACAGAACATAAGCATCCAAATAGACTCATTTGATTATATGGCTTTTCTGTCTAGGAATTATGGAAACAGGATGTTTTATTTGATCTTGGGATATAATATTACTGAAAGTTTTTGCTAAGGTTAATAAAAAGGAAATTCAATAGATACATTAAAATGTCTGAAATAGGCTCATGAGTTAGAACACTGAGCTCACTGCACTTAAAGCTTAGAAGTCGGAATTCTGACGCCACTCAGCAGTGTGTGTGTGTGTGTGTGTGTGTGTCTGTACGTGAATGGTGTGCCTATGCATGTGTGTGCATACGTGTGTGTGTGTGTGAGAGAAGAGAGAGAGAGAAGTGAGGAGGTTGCTCTAGGAAAAGAGATTTCTCTGGCTCAATATTTTAGAGCATGTTGCTTCAGAGAAACACTGTTAAGTGGCACTTAAATTCTTCTATTAATAGAAGTTGGTATAAGAATGACAATTTTCTTTTCTGGAGACCGTTTACCATCAGGCTCATCAATATTTAACCATTGGGAAGCAGGGGAGGCCTATTAGGTTATCTCAAGAATTGTTTAAAAATCTATGATAATTTGAATCAAAATTCAATCTGAGAAAACTTGGGAAACCTGTCTGGCAAGAAAGCTTTTCTTCTTTCCCCCCTCCCCTTCCCCTCCCTCCTTAAAGTTCTTCTGATTTGTGAGCCCAGGGCAAGTTTAATTATAATTAGTTAATGTTAGTTAATTAGGTAATGTTCATATAGTGCTTTGAAGATGAAAAGTGTTTTAGAAATGCTAAGTGCTATCATTATTAATACCAGCAAAGGGGAAAAATTAAGCATGCTGAACACTTTTAGAAACTGCAGTTTGAATGTGAAGTGCTTGGTGCCATGAGACTCACTAGTTCCACCATCTCGATTCTTCCTCAGCGATGTGAAGCAGCCTTTTGTCTCCATTGTTTGGGTGACCAGAGCTCCCTTCCTTCCTCCTTGCCATATGCTGTCCCTGCTCAAAGAGGTGAGAGCCAGTCCCCCAGAGATATGTACTGGAGAATGTGCATTCACACGCCTGTGTGTTCACACGCAGATAGATCAGCCTTCAGTGCGAGGCCGTGAATGTCTGAATTTTGAGACATCCCATAAGCTCCCAATCTTTGCATTTTCTTTAATCTTTCTTGCTCAGAAGAAAACAGTAGAAAATAACAAGAACAAAAAGAACCTAAATTGGATTATCTAATTTATTTAAGAAAAATGAACCTGCCAAGTAAAAAGTAGAATCTCTTACTTGCAAACACATGGAATTCTCTTAGTTGTAATTAAGATGCAAACTTTGGAGGCATATGGCTCCTCAGCTTTAGAAATGCATGGCTGTCCCATGCCGCTTGCAGAACATAAAGCATTTATAGGCCACAGTATATCTGGACAGTGCTTCACATCACTTTTTATTAGCGATGCTGAGGAAAGTCGGTCAATATAACTTCTGCTCTACACAGGAGGAAAAGGGGCCCTGGCTGGAGCTAAGTCCAGGTGAGGGTGGAGGGTGCTCTTTGGAAAGAAATGCTAATTGGAGGCAGTGCCGTCCTCCACCCATCTTCCAAACAGCAATTACTTTGCTCATAGATTCCATTTTGAAAAGGCTTATAATGAACAATAGGTTAAAGCTTGGGATCTTGGAATGAAATAAATCAGTCTGTGATGGTGGGGAAACAAAGGGGCAGAGAGAGTGGAAGGCCTACCTTGCCATCTGGCTCTGCACTTCTACAAAGGATGTGCAGATGCTGTTTGAGTGCCCCAAGGTCACAGAAAGTCAGATAGGAAACTCTTGGCTTATGATTCCTCATTTCTTTGTTTAGCCCATTGATTCCTTGCTGCCTTTCCTTCACATAAATTGTTCAGGTAGGAGGAATACCAGGGAAGTGGCACGGAAGTGTCTTGGAATTGAGTTAAATGTTCCCAACGGTCCAAATTGGTTTTTCACTATTTGGTGGAGTAATTTGTGCATCTCACCGAAGGGCTAATGAACACTTCACTTTGGCACTTGGAAATAGACACATTCAGATCATGTTAATCAAACATAATTAACTTTCAAGGAAGGAGGCTGGGAGAGCGGGCCAAAACAAATATGCTGAAATAGAACAGGGATGAATGCAAAGTCCTGCAGTTAAAAAAAAATGTTTTTTTCTGACTGCACATCCATAGAATAACTATGCAGTTTATTAAAATAAAACAAATCAAAACAAAGCAAGACAAAACAGCATCCATTCAAATTTAGAGGCTTCCGTTGACTAAAAGCTCTATATGCATGCAGTGATAGGACCTGAATGCAAAGTGCTCGGGCGCCTGGGCTTCCACATGGCAGGTGTCCAGCACCAAGGGTGACGCAGGGCTCCTCTGGCCTGCGGAGAGCACATCCCGGGACTGAGTTTCGCTGGGCTTCGAATTTGGAGAAAGCTTGAGTGTCTTACGAGGAATGGTTGAACTGGGAAGGATTTAGCTTAAAAAAGTGAAGTTCTAGAAATATAATGGTTATTTTAAAATATTTTAAATTAAACAAATTTTAAAAAGCCCAACATCTAGAGGAGAGCTTAGGCTCAGAATGGCTATGGCCAAGGCAGGAATGGTCAGTCAGGCTGTGGTTCTAGACTTTAAGGCCCCCTGTAGGTTGACCCAGCCCTTCTTCCTCACGCTGTTTGTCACTGCTTCCCATCACATTCCTCCACCTCCACCCTTGGGTGGCTCACTGTTCCCCAAATGCACCTTACCAGTCATTTGGGGGGGTACCCCCACCTTTATTCTTATTCCTCCTGCTTTTCTGTCCAACTGGATCCTTCTAAGTCTTGCCCAGTGGTTTTCAACTCTGGCTGCATAATAGAATTACCTAGGGAGTCTTTAAAAAATACTATGGGGCTGGGCCCCACTTCCAGAGGTTCTAATTGAATTGGTCTGGGGTGGAATCCAGGCATCAGTATTATTTTAAAACTGTCCATATGATTTTAATGAACCTGGACCACCAATTTAGCCCCAACTTGACTTGGTGTTCCTCTGACTGCCTGCTGGGACATTCACTTATAATTAATATAATGTCTGATTTAATTCATTCAACAAGAAACACCTATCTGCTCTATGTTGTTAATCATCTTTCAATGTGCCTATATCTAATTTATTCAGTTGAGTCCTAAATCCTTTGGGTGCGTTTTATATTCCATATTCCTACAATGCCTTACCCATAGATCTGACCATATGAATTTTAAAAAATTATTATAGAAAATCAATAAATATTTCTTATATAATTGGCAAATAAATTGTACATCTTGATAGTTGATACTAAACTTATGAAAATCATTATATCCAGAAATGTATATTAAAAAAGAGGGAGGAGGGTGTTGAAGTTTAGCTAAATTATTGAGTGAGAAAACAAGTGAAGAAAATGTAAAAGTAGTTTGGATGTATTTCTTTTTGTAGATGTGAAAAGTGATTGTAATGGCTTACCAAAGGTGCCATCTGAAACAGAATGACAGGGTTGAGCTGATCCTGGGAGTGCCTTAGCATATGACTTTACTTTTGGGTAGTTGGGACATGAGGCTGCAATAGCATGCAAGGTTTATTAACTATTTCTGGCTAATGAGAATATCTTTGCTTTCTTTATTGTCCAAGAGAGGGTGGATTTTTGGATCATGGGGCCAAATTTTGCTTTAGCCCTGCAGGTGGATTTATGCAAGCCAGAACAAAAACTACATGGCAAGAAACTGATGGAATTAACTAAACTGTTAATAAATTCCAGTGCCACCTAATAATACTACTTTGTATTTATATAGCTTCTTTCTTGGAGGAGCTCAAAGCCCTTTATGGGCTCTGAAAGTTAATCAAGTTGGGAATTTTTCAACCATTGTGGGAATGAGAGCCAGGGCTACAAACCTCCAAGCTGTAAGCTGGCTTTCCTTATTTACACATGTGCACCTTGTTAATGCAGGGACTTCAAAAAGTCTGAGGCTCTTTGGCCTTAGAAACATTGTAACGTAAAGTGAACTGAAATCCATTTCTGGCCAGCTGGTGTAAGAAACCAAACAATGTTTAAAATATTTTAACAAATGAAAACATTAAAAAAAATCATATGCAGCTGTCTGGCATTACCTTGTCACCATGACAATTGCTGAAACATAATGATCCCTGTGTTTGTGCTTTTAGTTATTATAGGAATACTTGTGAGGAGGGAGAGTCAATTTTACTTTCTGTTTATTGACATTTTCTTGATTCTCTTTATTCTAACATGTATAGTCTTCGAGTAATAAAAAGGACTGGGGAAGTAGAGGTTTCTATGGCCTGGTATAGGGTAAGAGCCTAAAAATAAATACCTTGTGACAAGAGTGTTAAGTGGTACCTTGATTATTTTCATAGCAATTAGGATATCATTTCATGGAGGAGCTCTCACAATAAGAGCCTTCAAACACGAACAAGAATTGTACCCTCTGATGGAATTTTAGAATTTGGTTAATAATGAGAATCATGCAAATGATCTAAGTCATCAAAGGCTGATTAGTTGTGTGAATTTCATCTTTAAATCTGTGTGCTGTGGGCTTTTTCTGCCCTTGTTTAGGAACTCCTTTCTTACCACTTGGGTGACAGAGACTTGATTATTTATTGTGGAGCTGGATTTTGTCTAGGCAACCACTTTCTTTTTTCTGGGGTCCTAGGGACTTGAAATGTGTTACATGCAGCAGGGTTTTATGTATCCTCTAAAGAGGCAGATGGAGTTGACTTTGAGCATCTGCCATATTGTAGTGGAGTGGCTCTTCCAAAATTAGAATATCAGCTCTTCATTCAAAGAGACTTTGTGATTCCAAGTACAGTGCAATGAACATTACTGGGCTCAGTAAGCATTTGTTGACTGATTTTTTTAAATGCAGGGTTTCCTACTGTGAGAGGTGTAGCTTTGGTGATGGTCAAGATGATTTTAGATGGGTCTGGGACCCGAACATTTCATAAAACTGAATCACATAGAAAGATTTTCTTTTTCCAATTCTCTTGCCATTTTTCTGATTATATAAAGGGGACAGGCTTAGTTGGATACTGGTATGTATTTAATTGTTTAGTTTTTGGTATAAATGATACTAGTGTCTGTTTTTGGTCATGATATAAAGTTTCTTTTAAAATAAACTTAGGTAGAAAAAATTGAAAATATTTACAGAAAAAAATATTAAGTAAACAATAGCACAAGGGGATGTGTGAATGTAAAAAAACTGGTTTATAAGAATGACTGAATTCCTTTACTATTTAGGTTTATTCCTAAATCTAACTATTGTTTTCACATCTTTATATTTTTAACTAGGGTTGCCTACTGCTTGTTGCATGTAGGTTTGACTTCTTACTAGTTCTAAATCAGATGATTATGAATGGCAAAGACCATTATATTCTTCTGATTTCTCACTAACTTCCTAGGTACAAGGGTACCCCTTTGGTAGTCAGGGTTCTTCAACAGAATTAAGTGTCCAGCATATGTAACAAATTAACTTTTCACTTCTGCATTTAGAATTATGTGATCTATGTACCATTCTTGCAAGATGTGGGAAAATAGTCCCTTCTATGTTCTGTGATTCAGATGAGAAACCCTGCCTGAGAAAGGTTTTTGAAGTTGTTTTTGTCAAGTTGAACCAATTAGCTTAATTATCTCTGCGTTGAGAAGAACATTCAGTTATGCAAAGACAGGGAAGAAACGTCAGGGGGAGGTAAGAAAGAAAAGGGCAGAGGATGGAGAGAGGAGGGAGTGGGTGTGCAGAAGTGGCAGGGAGGGAGACGTGAAAGAAGAGTCGTCCAACAAGAGCAGAGGGGGAAGAGAGAGCCACGTAAAAATGTGCTGTGAATTAATATGTCTGCAGAAGACACGGTGTTACGGAAGCTATTTTTAAGTATGTTGAAATATAGATAGATTTATATCCTGACATGTTTGCTGTCAGGAGCTCAGAGGTTTCAAGGAAGGAGGCAGATCTGGGCTCAAATTCTGGTACCTAGCATTAGCTTTGTGACCTTGGGCGAGTCATGTACCTTTGCTAAGCCTCAGTCTCCTTATCTCTAAAATGCAATTATAGTATCTGCCTTACAGGATTGCTGGGAAAATGAGATGATACTCGGTTATTACGGGAAAATAGGAAATCTTACAGCATAACTAAGAAGTGCATTGTAGAGCTGGGATCACCAGACCCGAAAACAAAACAGGAAAAATGGTCTCTTGAAAAAGAAAACAAACAAATATCCTAAAGGAATGTGGGTTTCTCTGCTCTTTTTCTCAGAATGTGACCTCTTCCCTCTGCAGCCTCTGCATTTTATATTAGTGATGCTCTCTCGCTGGCTGTAGAGCAGGCAGCCTGCTGCTACTGCTGCCACGTCATGGCACCGGGCTCTGCTCTGGGCTCCATGGGGGTGGGGGGTTGAACTCAGGCCTCAGTGGAGCTGGCGTAGGGTCCTTGAGACAGGTGCTATGATGTGTTCATTGTGTGTATGGGAATGTCCAAGTGAGCAAGAGAAGAAAGTTCTTCCCCAGACTAAACTGTGGCATAAGTGAAAGTTATTTCAGGCATCCCTTTTTGCCCTTATTTTCTTCCTCCACGGGACAGATTCTTTTCAGGTACATGCTATCCTTGTCTTGTATCTCCTCCCTGTTATCACTCAGTCCTCACCCTCACATTGAAACCACTCTCAAGAAAGCAGCTATTTAGACCTCATGTGAAATCAAGTTAACATTATTACCTTTCCCAGGTGTGTTTGCAATCTGACGTTTTTATTGCCAGTCGCAGAACTCTGCCCCTTTTAAAAGGATTTCAGACAATTTCAGAATTTTCTGGAAAAGGGCCCACATGGGCAGGTCTTATAGGCAGAATCCTAGAAGAAAGCCACACTCTTAGGGACTCTCTGGGCCTGTCCTCACAGACCTCACGGCTGATGTTCCCAGGTCAGTCCTCAGTTTACATATACTGTTCTGTGTATAAAGCCATTTTTTTTTTTGTTTGGCTTCCTGGGTTTGGTTTGGAAAACAATTATGTCTGATGCATAGTAGGCACTTAATTCTTATTTTCATGGGTTTGTTAGATGGCAGTATACACAAGAGTCTCTATCTGTGGGGCTAAGTTGACCCTCTACCCTTTCTTTCAGTGGGTAATGGTTCCTAACTCTCTTTAGGCCTTCATGGTTAGAGTATTGTAGTTTGCTAAGCACATTCATAGCAGGCTCATTTCATGCAATAATTCTATCTATCTATCTAGCATCTAACCGCCCATTATAAAAAGAACAGAGCAGGGGGATTGAAAGGGTTTCAGACATTTTCTTTGGACAGTTCAAGATTCTGGATAGCTCTGCCTGCCTGGCCTGGCCTTTGAGAGGCTGGGCTTCATAGCTTTCAGGACAAAGTGTGAAATGCTGCCTCTTTCAACAGGGCTGCCTGGTGGAAGGGCCACTTGAGATTTGCTACTGCAGGCTGCTAGCATTTAGTTTTGATGTTATTGCTGCTGTTCTGGGTTTTAAATATTTTACTGAAAATTTTTATTGTGTTTGTGGACTGGCTTTTAGCAAAGGCTGCACTCTTAAACATTCTAATAAATGAATGGGAGATGTGTATAAAGGGAAATAAAAAGGAAACCTAGTTAACTCATACTTACAGAGTATTTCATAAACCACAATAGAATCTGATGTTGTTTTAGAACTGTGGTCCTCAAGCCCCGGGCCTAGCACCGGTACTGGTCCAGGGCCTGTTAGGGACCCGGCCGCACAGTAGGAGGTGAGCAGCCGAACAGTGAGCGAAGCTGCCTCTGTATTTACAGCCGTTCCCCATCGCTCACATCACTGCCCGAGCGCTGGCTCCTATCAGATCAGTGGCAGCATTAGATTCTGCATTATGGTGAGTTGTATGATTATTTCATTATATATTACAATGTAACAGTAATAGAAATCAAGTGCACAATAAATGTAATGCACTTGAATCATTCTGAACACTCCCCCAGCTCTGTTCATGGAAAAATTGTCTTCCATGAAACTGGTCCCTAGTGCCAAAAAAGTTGGGGACCACTGTTTTAGAAGGTGAAATACATGACTAGGTGCTGGGGAAACAGGTGACATTTCTCTTTGAGAACTAGTGCACCCACAAAATGTCTGCACATTCTTAGTTGGTTTGGTGAGTATTTGATTGTCTCCTTCTTTCAAGTGAATTGTTGTTGTTGTCGTTGTTGTTGTTGTCGTGATGGTGTCACCATGGGGCAGAGCTGTGCCTGGTTACACAAAGAACAAAGGTGGTGAAGAAAGTGATGACTTACCTGGACAATCTAACCTTGTGTAACTATCTTCTGCCTGTTGCAAATAATTGATGAAACCATACCCCACAAGACCTATCTGTTTATAAATTTTATGAATAGGCCTAAATATCTGAGCCTGTGTATAAAACATTCCCAATGAGCAATACAGTTCATTCTGTGAATTGTACTCCTTCCTCCCACTCTGGTTTTGATGCCTTAGGGCCTTTTCATAAAAAATGAACTTATGCAATCTAGTTAGGTGGTTTTCACAGTGCTTTAAAAATGCATTCTCTTTTTGGAGTGATGGTGCTGGGAGCTTTGTAGGAGAGTGTGGGCTTATCTTTCCCTATGCTCCCAAACATCAAAAGATAACATGGAAAATAATTATGAAAAGTGATGGTGCCAGTCATTTCCCTGTTTGCTCTGGGACCCATCCCTTGTCTTTCTCAGGCTTTGCCCTGCATAGTTGGGGTCAGTCCGAGAAAGGCATGGGCAGGAAACCGGAAGGAGGGAGGAAGGGAGACCCCAGGCTGCTGTGCCCTCTCCCTGGCTTTGTGGTTCCAGCTCCCCACAGCACGCTTGCGTAGGTCCAGCTTTCTCAGCCTGCCCCGGCTCTGGGGTCTGGAACTATCACCTCCCACTCCCTTCTATATGTAGTAACAAAAACCTAACACATTATTTTCTGATTATACATAATGCATGACCATTGTAAAAAAATGTAAACAGTGTAACACTGTAAAAAGAAAGTGTTGAATTACCTGAAATTCCACTATCCAGCAATAAACATAATCAACGTATTTGTGTATTTCCTTCCTGTATTTCTCTGCTGTGAATAGTTATAAATACGGATGCATTTGGAAACATCTACTGGATACTATTAGTGGCTTCTCAGGGCTGTAATTTGTGGATGAGCTTCTGTGATAAGAGCCTGTGCTATCAGAATATCAGTCCAGTTCCCAGGATGATGTACACAAAGGTCAAAATACAGCAAGCTATGGATGTGAGACTCTGACCCTCTACCAAATGTACGTGTGCAAGCGCGCGTGTGTGTACACTCCTACCCAAACCCCGTTGTCCTGAATGCCACCTCCAGTGTAGGTGTCTTTGGAGGAAGCCCCACAGTGTTCATTGCAGATGAATACTGACCAGCTTCAAAGGTTCCTTTCCAAAGGGAAGTAGGTTTCTGCAGCCACTCAAAGAGGCCTACAGACAACTGTGTTCCTTGAGCAGAATAACAGCAATAGCAAACCCCATGTCTATGTGGGAACTTTCTTTTCATGAGCTCAAGTTGTTCCAGCATTATCTAACTTGTTGTTTCTTCACCCTTGTGAGGAATTGGGAAAGTTGTTTCTATTCCTTCTTTGTAGACGGGGAATCTGGGGCCAGTGATACAGCCACGTGACCACAACCACTGATCCAACATCTTCCGGTGCTTTCTGACTCTGAGAGGTTTCCGATTTCTCAACTGCAGCCCTGAGCCCACTTCCAGAGATTCTGATTCCAGAGGTTCTGACATGCGGCCAAGTAATCTGCAGTTCCCCAAAGCACCTCAGGTGCCAATGCACAGCTAGATTTAGGAGTTGTTGCTGCAGGAACCTTGTTATGTTTACACTGATTAGTTGTTTAAACTCATATGGTGCATGGTACATGCTGGTCTTTATAAAATTTGGGGTTCTTTGAACTATTAGTCCTTCAATCTTAGGGTAGTCGATTTGGGGTTATTCAAGCCTTTCTTAGCCATAATTGCTTTTCTTCCTGCTTCTGGTTTTCTGTATATGTGGTTTTATTTGCGTGTGTGTGCTTGTGGCATTGCCCCATTTGGTGCAGGTGAGTCTCATCATTTGAAAGCAGAGGGTGGACTCAGGCCCGCGATGGCCAAGACGCAAGTGCTCAGAAACACTTGGAAAAGCCAGCGTTCCTCTCTGGATCCCTCCATTGCCTGTTGGGCCCTGCTGGCTCTGGTGTTATAAGATTTCCCACTGTGCTGTACCCTAGCTTGTCTTCTCTGTCAGCACGAATTAAGATAAAAGGATGTAAAAAACATCTGACTCTCCCCACTCTTTAAAATGCTTTAGTCCTAGGCCTAATTTCCTTGGCTTGGTGGTTAGCTAATCTGAACTAATACGGTACTGGAGGAAAAACGGATGTGTTAGACACCTACTGCTACAAAACAAATTAACCCAATATTGAGTGGCTTGAAACAATAAACACTTATTACCTCATAGTTTATTTAGGTCAAGAATTTGGGAAGAGTTTGGTTGAATGGCTCTGGCTTGGGGTGTTTCAAGAGATGTTGTATTGGCTGGGGCTTCGGTCACCCCCAAAGCTTGGCAGCCACCGGAAGGTCAGCTTCAAAGAAGGCTCACTCACATGGCTGTTGGCAGGAGACCTCAATTGCTTTCCTTGCGGGCATCTCCACAAGGCCCTCGTGGCATGGATTCCTGCAGAGAGGGCAACATGAAAGAGAATATAAGAAGGGAGCCACTCAGTCCTTTATGTCCTAATCTCATGACAGTGTCACTGTCACTCTACCACATTTTTTAAGCTAAAAATGAGTCACTAAATACAGTCCACACTTAAGACAGGGGGAATTGGGCTATACTTTTTGAAGGGAGAAGTATCAAAGGCTTTGTGGATGTATTTAATAAACTACCACAGCAGATAACCCTTTAATATGCTAGCCTTTCCAGATATCATGCCATATTTACATATTAATGGGGCCTCAAGCTGTTGAATGCTTAATAAATTCTAGAGCTCTCTTCTCTGACTTACTGCCTTTAGATGGGAAGAATGGAAACATTTCAGTGTCTGGTTGGTTTTTAATACCCTCCCCTTTTTGTGATGCACATGCACATGCACACACACGTGCACACACACTCGCACACATGCAATCCCTTTTCCTGGTTCTGGATCTGGTCCACACAGCAGGCACCTCGCTACCAGCACACGCAACACTTTCTCTCCCACAGGGCCCTCCCTACCCCTGTTCCCAGTCAGGCACTGGTCCTTCTGGTTTCTGACTTTTCTTTTAAATACTTCATCCTGCTAATCCCATTCTTTGTCCTCAGTTTGGCCTTGAAGAAAAGCAGAGCAAGAATTGGAATGACATTTGCAAGGAGGAGGAAACTCTTTTCCTTCCGCCTATGTGTTCAGGAGTGTGATATCCCCTATATCCTAGCAACAGTCTTGGAGGTGAGGCAATGCTTTGTGTGAAGCAAAGCAAGTCTGACTGCAGCATCATGACTATTGAAAAGGACTTTGAAACATAAAATAACCTGCCAATTATATGTCTTTGAATTGGATCCCATCCAAGCCCTCCCTGACGGAATCCCATTTTCTTGGTGTCTGGGCAGGGACAGGAAGGGAGAAAGGAAGCCTGGAACATGGACTGCCCAAGCACAAGAGGCAGTTCCTTTTGACAAAGGATGGTATCTGTTTCCCAGTTAGGTTACTGAAATGTGACAGATAGATAAACCAAAGATTATGGTTCTGTTAGGCTTCTTAGGACATCGTGACTTAAAGGCTTGTAAATCACCTGTGAAATATACTATTAATCAATGTTACAGAGGAATAAGAAAGCTAATCTGTATAAGTCAAAGATGGTAAAAGACATTGCCATAGGAACAGGTTTATTTTCCAAACTCTCTCTATGTAGTTTATGGAAGATCTGCTTCTGTAAGCCCCTTGGGATAAAAACCTAATTATTATAAGAGATATAAGAGCAGCATTGCCGATTATAAAGTGGCATGTTTTTACATCTTCTTAAAGATGGATGGAATTTTACTTGGTTTGTTATTTCATTTGGGTGTGTTTATGAGGGGTGTTAATTAGGAAGAACAGGTGGCACTATGTACTTTTGTTATAAAGCATCCTTTTCTGAGTGGTTACTGAGTGACAAGCATCAAAGCAAGGCCTGTTACTAGAATTATTTGCTTTAACTATCATAATAACCTGGAGAGGTAGCTTATTATTAGTTCAACTTTTATAGGTGAAAACTTTGAGTTTCTAGGGGATGGATACCTTGTCCAAGGTCAGACAGCTAACGAGAGGCAGAACAGAACTTGGATTCCGATCTGTCAGCTTCTAGCACTCTGTGCATTCTACTTTGCACTATCCCTGTTAATGTTGCTTGAAGTGGGAGGGTCACAGACAAGCAGGGAAATGACCTCTTGCCTTTCTCAGCATCTTAATCTGTAAAATGGGCTAATGGCTGGATTAATGTGGAGATCAAATGAGACATGTTAAAGCATATGTTAAACTGGAAAGTACAATTTAAATACAAGCCATTATGCTCTCACTTCATTTAGAACATGCTTCAAGAGTGGCACTATAGTCTAAATGTCCCCCCAAATTTCATATGTTCAAACCTAACCTCCAAGGTGATGGTTATTAAGATGTGTGGCCCTTGGGAGGTGATTAGGTTAGGAGGGCTCAGTCCTCATGAATGGGATTGGTGTCCTTATAAAAGAAGCCTGAGGGAACTTGTTAGCTCCTTCTGCCTTGTGAGGACCCAATAACAAAGCACCATCTATGAAGCAGAGAATGAGCCCTCATGAGACACGGTATCTGCTGGCAGCTTCATCTTGAACTGTCCAGCCTCCAGAACTGGGAGCAATACATTTCTGGCCACCCCAGTCTAAGGTATTTTGTTACAGAAGCCCAAAGGACTATGACAAGTGATCAGATTAGCTAGTGAACATGTGGTGAGTGCTGGTTGTGTTCAATACATTCTATTAATACCGAATATTTGCAAAGTTTAGATGATAATGGGATTTCCCTTGCATTATTTCTTGAGAATTGGAGAGTAATGAGTATTAGGGCTGGCTGATATTGATGCAGCAAACAGGTGTCAATGTCTGCATGAGTTCTGTGCTCTCTCACACTTTCGGAGTTTAGCTATATGATAAGTATTTACCAGCTTTCTAGAAGATAAGCAGTTGCCCATTTCCAAATATTAAAATCCATGAGAGGCAAAAGAAAATGTGTTAAGATGATTATTTAGTGCAAAATGCAGCAATGACCCTGAGTTTCAAGTACAAAGGTTAAAACAATCCAGGCTCTTCTCTCTACATAAATTCAGGTGGGAAAGAGCAGTATACATTAAGTAATTGAATAAATAACATGAGATATTTATAAGATGAAATTTCTCTTTGTAGAAAGAGTGTCTTGAATGCAAAATGTGAAATATTTATCTTCTTGCTTTTCACCATTGTCTGTTTTAAATAAGATTGTCTAGTTCATTAATAATGAAGAAGACAGCATAACACCATCATTCATGAGATGATTGTACAAATTTATAATAATATATCATTTCTAGGTGCTTACTCTTGTTTATTAGTTTCCTGTGCATCAATATCTATAAAATGGAGGCTATCAAAATTATTCTTATTTAATGGATTCAGGTATTCCACAATTCACAGAGGTGGGCTTCCTGTGATGCCATACTTTGAGGAAGGAGTGGGTAGAAGGACTTGGATCTTAGGTTATTTTGGTGTCAAACATGCAAAAACCCCCTTTAGTCCATTGGCTCTCACCACCTCATCTTTTGAAGGAGGCAATTGAGCCTCAATGAGAAATGGTGGGTGAAGGAGTGGTGACTAGGAGCAGGCAGCTTGTTTCTGGAAGCTCAGTTTCATTCAACCCTAATATGCCCCATCCCAAGACACACCAAGCACTATGTTATCTGGAAAGCTGCTCTCCCTGCCTCTGCTTTGCTTTCCAGATGGAGCTGGGGTGGGCAGAAGTCAGGAATGGGAAGCAGCTTTGCAAAAGATTTCAAAATTCCTTAAGCATTTTTTCCAGCCCACAACATTTGCATTGGATTCACTCCCTGCGCACCTAATCATCGTCTTATTCCCCATCAGACAACATGTACAAATGCTGGCAGCCACAGCCTCAATTTTCCCAAAGCCACCAGTTCCTGTAAAGCCAAAGGGAAACAGAAAGGAGGGCTGAGCGCTCCTGGCTCAGTTTCATCTTGGCATTTGGCCAAAGTCTCTTCTTTTTCCTCCAGATTGCTTGTAGTCTCTAGTCACCTGAGCTTATTTTTTTTTAATTTTTTTTATTTCAGGAAATTATGGGGGCACAGACATTTTGGTTACATGTTATGACCTTGCCACATCCCAACCATGATTCAAGATATGCTCTTTCCCCCACTACAACGCTGACCACGTCCATTAGTTGTGAGTTTACCCACCCCCAACTCCCTACCCGAAAACAATATTACTACTGCGTGAGCACCTTAGTGTTGATCAGTCAGTGCCAGTTTGAGAGCGAGTATATGTGGTGCCTATTCTTCCATTCTTGTGAAACCTCACTTTGAAGGATAGGCTCAAGCTCTATCCAGGAAAATATAAGAGCTGCTAGATCACCGTCATTTCTTATAATTGAGTAGTATTCCATTGTATACGTAAACCATATTTTATTAATCCACTCATGGATTGAAGGGCATTTGGGTTGTTTCCACATCCTTGCTATAGTGAATTGTGCTGCCATAAACATTCGAGTGCAGATGTCTTTATTATAGAATGACTTTTGTTCCTTTCGGTAGAGGCCTAATAGTGGTATTGCTGGATCAAATGATAGTTCTACTTGTAGCTCTTTGAGGTATCTCCAAATTCTTTTTTTTTTTTTTTTATTTCAGCTCATCATGGGGGTACATAAGTTCAGGTTATATACATTGTCCATATTCTTTTCCACAGAGGTTGCACTAATTTGCAGTCCCACCAGCAGTGTAAGAGTGTTCCTATCTCTCCACATCCTCACCAGCATTTGTTGATTTGGGATTTTTTGATACAGGCCAATCTTACTGGAGTTAGGGGATATCTCAGTATGGTTTTGATTTGCATTTCCCTAATGATTAGAGATGTTGAGCATTTTTTATATGTTTGCTGGCCATTATTCTGTCTTCTTTTGAAAATTTCTGTTCATGTCCTTCACCCATTTATTGATGGGGTTGTTTGATTTTTTCTTGTTGATTTTTATTGAGTTCTAGATAGATTCTTGTTACCAGCCCTTTATTGGATGTATAGAGAGCAAATATTTTCTCCCACTCTGTAGATTGTCTATTTGCTCTAATGATAGTTTCCTTAAAGGAGGAAATACAGAGAGAAATCAAAACATTTATCGAATTTAATGATAATGGGGACACAAGTTATCAAAACCTGTGGAACACAGCAAAACCATTCCTGAGAGGAAAACTAATAGCATTAAATGCTTACATCTGAAAAGCAGAAAGCTCAAATATCAACAATCTAACAAACAGTCTCAAGGAATTGGAAAAGGAAGAGCAAATCAACTCCAAACCTAGCAGAAGAAAAGAAATAACTAAGATCAAAGTAGAACTAAATGAAATTGAGAATAAAAGAACTATCTGGATATCAACAAAACCAAAGGCTGGTTTTTCAAAAAGATAAACAAAATTGACAGCCCTCTTGCCAGATTGACAAGAGCTCGAAGGGAAAGGACTCTGATAAACTCCATTAGAAATGAAAAAGGAGTGGTCACAACAGACACCATGGAAATACAAAGTATTATCTTTGAATACTATAAAAATCTATATGGCCCAAAACTACATCATGTGGAGGAAATGGACAAATTCCTGGAAACATAAAACCCCCTTAGTTCACCCAGGAGGAAGTAGAATTCCTGAACAGACCAATATCAAGCAAAGAAATTGGAGCAGTAATTAAAAACCTTCCAAAAAGAAAAATTCCTGGACCAGATGACTACATTTCTGAGTTCTACCAAACATGCAAATAAAAACTCATACCTAACTACAGAAATTATGTCACAATATCGAGGAAGATGGTATCCTCCCTAACTCATTCTATGAAGCCAAAATCACCTTGATACCAAAACCAGGAAAGGACACAAGAGAAAAAGAAAACTGCAGAAGAATATCTCTCATGAATATTGATGCAAAAATCCTCCACAAAATGTTAGCAAATTGAATCCAACAGCATATCAAAAAAAGAATTCACCATGACAAGGTGGGCTTTATACCAGAGATGCAAGGCTGGTTCAACATATGCAAATCTATAAATGCAATTCACCTCATAAATAAAAGCAAGAAAAAGACCATATGATTCTCTCAATTGATGCAGAAAGAGCATTTGACAAAGTCCATCACACCTTTGTGATAAAAACTCTGAGCAAAATAGGCATAGACAGGGCAAACCTTAAAATTATCAAAGCCATATACGATAAACCCACAGCCAATATCATTGTGAATGGGGAAAAATTGAAACCATTTCCACTTAGATCTGGGACCAGACAAGGATGCCCAGTATCCCCACTTCTATTCAACATAGTGCTACAGGTCCTTGCTAGAGCAATTAGACAAGAAAGGGGAATTAAGGGCCTGCAAATGGGGGCAGAAGAGATCAAACTCTCACTTTTGATGATGACATGATATTATATCTAGAAAACCCCAAGGATTCAACTAAGAGACTCCTGGAATTGATAAATGAATTCAGTAAAGCCTCAGGATACAAAATTAATGCACACAAATCAGAGGCATTCTTATAAGCCAATAACAGTCAAGCTGAAACTCAAATCAAAAACATAGTACTTTTCATAATAGCCTCAAAGAAAATCAAATGTCTAGGTATATATTTAATGAAAGAGGTGAGAGACATATACAGGGAGAACTATGAAACACTATGAAAATAAATTGTAGACAATGTAAACAGATGGAAAATCTACCTTGCTCATGGATAGGTAGAATCAACACTGTTAAAATGTCCATACTACCTAAAGTGATCTACAGAATTAATGCAACCCCCATCAAAGTACCAACATCATTCTTTACAGATTTAGAGAAAATAATTCTACACTTTGTATGAAATCAGAGAAGACCTCGTATACCCAAGGCAATCTTAAGGAAAAGAACAAACTGGGAGGTATCAGTCTACCAGACTCAAGCTGTACTTATGAGGCTATAGTAACTAAAACAGCATAGTACTGGCACAAGAATAGAGACATAGACCATTGGAACAGGACTGAGAATCCGGAGGTGAAATTATCTGCATATTGTCATCTAATTTTTGACAAAGGAGACAAAAATATACACTGGGGAAAAGAATCCCTTTTCAACAAACGGTGCTGGGAAAACTGGATAGCTACATGCAGAAGATTGAAACTGGATCCCCACATCTCACCTCTTACAAAAATCAGTTCTAGATGGATAACAGACTTAAACCTAAGGCACAAAACCTTAAGAATCCCAGAAGACGATGTAGGAAGACTCTTTCAGACATTGGCCTAGGCAAAGAATTTATGAAAAAGACCCCCAAAGTAATCACAGAAGCTACAAAAATAAATACAGGGGACCTGATCAAATTAAAATTAGAAGTTTTTTGGTGTATTACTTGTATAGCAGTTGCTATAAGTCTTTGTAATGAATATCATGAACCCCAGTTGGTTTGTAAGTGCCAGTTTGTCATAATAAGCAAACAAGGGACCTAAGAATATGGGCTTGACCACAAAGTAAGGTACATAGGATATAGGAGTTTTCCGTAAGTTTCAGTGAGAAACAAATTTCCTCAGGAAGAGACTTGACAAACAATAATTAATCCTCAAGAGAAAATTTTAAGAAATAAAATAAAATCTCAAGAGCTACATGTGGCACTCTCGACAGTGGTTAAGACAACAGCCAACAAAGCATTTCTGCTCTACCACTCCCAATTATCAGATTGTCCAGTTACCACAAATTTCTATCCATCTGATCCACCTCCTACTGTTCCTCACATATCAAGAGGGTTCATCAGTAATGTTGACTGAAGGCACAATAAATTCAGAACTCCTGAATAGGTGAAATGGAAACTTCTAAGATAAAACTAAAATCTGGTCTTTGTCCCAAAGAATCTATAATCTGGGAAAGACCCCATAAACCTATAGGGCAATGCTTCTCTACATTTAAATCAGTTTAATAAGCAAAGAGTGGCTGCAATTCTGAAATCGATAAAATGACCCATCATCAATGATCTGTAAGGGTCACTTTTCACACTGATGAAGAAGTAGTGAAGTCCTCAAAGCCAAGAGCAGCTGCCCTCCTAGACTGTGTCCACTCATCCCTTAACATATACAGACAGTCCCTGACTTATTATGGTTCAACTTAAAATTTTTCAACTTTATGATGGTGTGAGAGCAGTATGAATTCAGTAGCAATCATACTTCAAATACTGATACATTCTGTTTTTCACTTTCAGTACAATAGTCAATAGGTTACATGAGATATTCAACACTTTATAACATAATAAAATAGGCTCTATGTTAGATGATTTTGCCCAACTGTAGGCTAATGTGAGTGTTCTAAGCATGGTTAACGTAAACTAGGCTAAGCTTTTCTGTTTGTTAGTTTCAATGTATTGAATGCATTTTTGAATTCTGATATTTTCAACTTATGATGGGTTTATTGGAACATGACCTCATTATAAGTCAAGAAGCACCTGTACCTAAAGCTATTTACTCATTATTTTTGGAAGCACAGTCTTAAGCAATAGCCTTGGATGTCTATTTTTTTCTGAGGATCCCCTTTTGCTAACAGATTCAAAATTATGCTGAGCTCTTATTCTGTTGATGCTTCAAAGCCCTAACTGCAAACAAAATATGCTCTTCCTATCAGTCTCATAGGTAACATAGCAAACTTCAACCTTATTTTGATGACCCATTTAGACTCTGTTCTCTGGGAAATTGATTTTTACTCCACAAGTAAATCAGAGGAAACCTGCAACTGGATTGCTTGTTGTCTTTCTGTCAGAGCAGGTTTTACAGTCACACATACCCACCACCACCATAATAGAGCCAACTCACAACACCATATCTTCATTCAGGATGGAATAGTGACAGAATGTACAATAAAAATGTGACATCCTTGGTAGTGGTTAAAATCAGGAAAAAGTATGGGTCCAACCCATAAAAGCCTCAGAAAGATGTGTCATAATGAACTGGGCAGGGGATCAAGGTCAAAATCCTTCTCTCACATACACCATTCCTAGTCTCTGTGGACATATATAACCTTATGTGTCAGTAAGTATATCTCTGCCACCACCAACCCCTTCGTACCTCCAAATCTTTCCCTCCCATTCTTCCTTAGATCTATTTTAATCAGCCCTTGGGTCCCCCAAAGATTCCCCCTCACCATCACTTTATCAAACATTTCCTTTCAAGATCACTAATGAATCCAATGTTGTGAAATCTAGTGGTCAACTCTCAGTCTCCATATAGCTCTATAGCAGCATTGTGACATAGTTGATCTCACCTATCTTTTCAGTACACTTCTTTCTTTTCAATATACTTCTGGTGACTTCCAGGCCACCAGAATCATTTCTTTTCTCTCCTGTTCCATTGGCTACTCTTTCTCATTCTCCTTTGCTGGCTCCTTCTCTTCTTCACAATTTCTAAGAGCTGTGGCCCAAGGCTCCGTCTTTGGTTCCTATCTCTTTTCTATGTACACTTACTTCTGGGGTAATTTCTTACAGTCTTGTGTTTTTAAGAATATTTATGTGCCCAAGAGACCTAATGATTTTTACCTTCATCCAAAATTTCTATCATGAATTTCAGGTTATCTACTTGATATGTCTACTTGGATGTTTAATACACCTCACAAACTTAACAAGTCCCAGACTGAATTCTTGTTCTTCCCCTCTAAATCTGCTTCCTCTACAGACTTTCCAATCTCAGCTGTGGTGATTTTATTCTTTTATTTACTGAGGCCACAAACTTAGAGTTACTCTTAATTCTTTACTTTCTCTCCTTATCCAGATTTATTTTGTCAGGAATTCCTGCTAGTTCAACCTTTAAAATTTATTCAGGATTAGACAATTTCTTACCATCTTCACTGTTTCCACCTTGTTCCAAAAACCATCATAACTCCTAATCTAGACTGTTGCTATAGCCTTCTAATGGGCCTCACTGATGTTCTTCTTGCCCCCAAATTTCCCCTGGAGTGATCTTTTCTAACCGAAGTCAATTCATGGTATCTGGAGGCAAATAAGATAATCTCTGTAAATAGTATATCAATCATACAAAAAAAATGAATTTAATGATGCTAACTTTTATTGGGTTGATCTAAGGGAGTAATGAGATGGTAGATTAAAACCACTGTAACACTTAGCACATAGTATGCGCTTAATTATTGTAGCATGTACATGACAGTAATTTTTATGTCATTTTTGACACCTGTTGTCTCCATGAATTATAAGCTACTAATTATTTTCCGAGTTTTGGAGACTGCTATAGGCTGAAAATTTGTCCCTGCCACATTCATAGATTGAAATCCTAACCCCTAAGGTGATAGTTTTAGGAGATCAGACCTTTGGGAGGGTAAAGCCATCATGATTGGCATTACTGTCCTTATGAAAGAGACCTCAGAGCACTAGCTCTTCCCTTCGGCCATATGAAGACATGGTAAGAAGGTGCCTGCTTTGAACCAGAAAGTGGGTCTTCACCAAATACCAAATCTTCCAGTGCCTTGATCTTGGACTTCCCAGCCTTCAAAATTGTCAGAAATAAATTTCTGTTGTTTACAAGCTATTCAATTTTTGGTATTATTTTTATAATAGCTCAAACAAACTAGACAAAGAATATGATTTAAAGTTCTTCATATTTACAACCATGAAGTTACTGTTTGAAGGAAGCCTAGACCCTCATGGATACCATGACCAGGTTATAAGCTGATTCCATGGGCTGTAAGAATTGCCAAGGCGCCGAATAGAGATAG
Organism: Lemur catta; assembly: GCF_020740605.2. Classification (NCBI taxonomy): domain Eukaryota; kingdom Metazoa; phylum Chordata; class Mammalia; order Primates; family Lemuridae; genus Lemur; species Lemur catta. The sequence continues at coordinate 74,111,395 of NC_059135.1, forward strand.
CCGTGCCTCCTCCACTGCTTTTCTCTCTAGCTGCAGTGTAGTATTAATGCAGGATTATGTGCTGTCGTGTACATTTCAAAATTTACTTGAAAAGCAATCCATGCTTTAAACATTATACCGGCATCTAACGCCTAAAGAATTACCGTTTGCCCCCGGCATTTGTTGCCACAGGCAATAGCTACATTTGTATGTTCATCTTTGGCATAAACAAGAATATCACCCACTATTTTCTATAACAGTGACAGAGGATTGTGGGAATCCTTGTTAATTAAGCCATTCTTCAAGAAAACTATGCTCCTTGAGAACGCAATAGCTTGGTGACTTAAATGATGCTTCTAAAAAGAAAGACGTGGCGCGCGTTACCAGCCATAACCTACCAGCCAATCAATTTTGTGCTTGGAGCGGCAGCTATTGTGAAATGTTAAGCCCGAAGCAGGGCGGTTGGGGACACGAGCGCACGTTCAGTTCTGGAATGTTTGCTGCGCTCTCAGTTGACGCCTGACTAGTAGAGGCTGGCGACGGGTCGCTTTAGGCGGATGTTCTTCCTCTATACATTTCAGGTATTACTTGAGGGTTTCAACCTCAAATTTAACCTAGATTTCGTAGAGAGGCAAGGAGAAAAACAGAAAAATCGTACCTGTTTGGGGGTCGAAGTAGCTGCTGGGGTCCTCGCCCTCCTGCGAGGAGGGTGAAGCGCCCCCACCTGCTCCCTCTTCTGAGGGTACGTGGAGAAGTCCCCGGGTTCGCGGAGAAGTCCCCAGGTGCCAAGAAGTCCCCGGGTTCGCGGAGAAGTGACCGGCTACACCTTCGCAGATCCTGGACCCACCGACTTAGCTTCTTGGACTGTCCGGAGCTTGCCAGGAGCGCCCCAGCGCAGGCAGCAGCTTCCGAGATACGCGCTAAGGCATTTCAGATGGACCACTCCTCACCTAGGGCTGGCGCTAGCACAGCCCCACGGACGGGAGCAGCTGCTGCATCTCCCGAGCCCAGGTGTCCTATATGCTTGGATCGATTTCATAACGTATCGTACCCAAATAACTGCTTGCATAAGTACTGCTTTCGCTGTATTCGGGAGTGGGCAAACACCAAAGCTGAGTGTCCAGTCTGTAAGCAGCCCTTTGATTCTATTTTCCATTCTGTGAGGGCAGATGATGACTTCAAGGAGTACGTCCTAAGGGCTTCCTATGATGGTTCTGCTGTTCGGGGACGTCGCTCCCCTACAGCTGGGGCAAGGCCAGGAGACGCTTCTGTACCTAGTGGTACCGCCAACAGAGGAACAACTTCGCCAGACACTGGCGTCCTATTTGAAATGTTGGGCACTTCCACAAGAGGTAGGGATGTCGCAATTCCTGAGTTGCTGAGTCTGTTTGTAGTAGCGAGGCCAAGTACTGTCCGTGAAATATCTTTGCTGACAGCTCAGGAACAAGAGACTATTAATTTTAGACGAGCTCTCTATCGTGCTGGTGCTCGAGTTACAAGTGTTGAAGATGGTGGCAGCTCTACGGAAATGTCAACTCAATTTTTCCGTACAAATCCAGCTTCCCTGCGCAGATTAGAGCCCTGGGTAAGACGGGAACTTATAGTTCTTTTAGGAGCTCGGGAACCCTCAGTGGATATCATCCAGCTCATCATCATGACTAATGTTACTCGCTATGCTTTGGAGAGCCAGGCATTTGTGTCTGATTTAAGGCCATTTTTTCTTCATCTAACCGAGCATTTTGTACATGAACTTATCAGTTTTGCTCGATCTCCTTTTTACATGGCGGCATACGACCAACACGCTCATTATGATTACCCTGCGCCTTCACGGGAAGAAGGCAGCCCTTCTGATTCTTCAGTCATTACCATATCTCCAGATGAGTCTGAGACCCAAGAGCTAGACATTGATGTAACCACTGTTAGTCAGGCACCATGGGATGATGAAACACCGGGACCATCTTACACAAGTTCAGAGCAGGCACATGTTGCTATGTCTTCTCTTTTAAATAATTCCAGCAGTTCAGATGAAGAACTGATCACAGGGGGAGCCGTGTCTCAGATACAAGGAGTACAAACCGAAGAGAGCTTAAATAATGACAGTGATTCTTCAGATGATTGTGTCATTGTTGGGTTTGTTAAACCACTAGCCGAGAGGACCCCAGAACTTGTTGAACTGTCTTCCGATTCTGAGGAGTTAAGTACTCAGGAGGAAGGGGAGATAGTGGCGACACAAGAACAAGACCAGCCTTGCAGTTCTGGTGCTAGCGATCTTATTATATGCTCATCTCAGCTCCTTCTCCTTGGAAACAATGAGCAAATGAATGAAGGTCATCCTGATTCATCAAAGGAGGAAGAGGAACAACATACGTGGTCATCACCTGGAGACTTGAGCTCATCTTTGAGCAGAGACAGAGTACATTCTCCATGTACCCCTAGACACCAGAAAAGGGGAAGATCAAGAAGTGCAGGTTCAAGTTCCCAGAGTAGAAGTGAGTGTGATGACCATCCTAGAAAGCATCCTGGGAAGAAAAGAATGAAAAGGAAAACATCCAGAAGCAGGAAAAGGAGCCCTAGAGGGAGAAGAGACAAAAAGAGATCCAGAACTAGAGACAGCAGGTTGTCTAACAGCACCCAAACTTCATCTCTAAGTAGTGAAAGCACAAGCGGATCACCATCTCAGTAAGGGAAGGTCACGGAGCAGAAGTGGAGATCGTTACCGTTTAAGAAGTGATTATGAAAGCGGAGATACCTGGGACAGGGCTGACTATGGATCATATCACAAGAGGAGGGCTCTGTGTAGAGCCCATCATTCCAGCCAATCTTCAAGTCCAGAATCTGGAATCCAGTCCTTTTCTTTAAGAAAAAATACCAGGGAGAAAACTAATCCCAGCAAAAGAAAATATTACAACAGTGAAAGGTACAGATCAGGGAGCCTGTCTCGTAACACGTCAACGACTTCACGTACAGGGCCTGAGCAGGGGAAAACTGAAAAAGCTGGAGGGAAACGAAAATACAAGGCACTGCATTTGGAGAGTACTGATGAAGAGGCTCAAGCATCTAATAAATCTGCTTCTATGGTAAAGCACACTGATTACCAAACATCTTCCCCAGAATTGGATGAAAACAACAAAAGTGAGAGTGACAGCTTTTCAGACAGCCTATCATCAGAGGCAGAGACAAAACGCAAGAGGAGGAAAAGGGCCTGGAGTCCGAGTGTAGAGATAGTTTATGAAGGAGAAGCTACTGACACAACCATACATCAGGAAAAGAATAAGAAGAAACACCAGGGAGACAGTACTTCGCAGTCCCCCATCGTAATTACCATCCACGACAGTGACAGTGATGAGGATTCTGAAGTAAAACGTGATGCAGAATGGGACAATAATGGACCTGAAGACCCTCTAGAAGTTGAGTTTTAGGCTCCTTCCTCAGAACCATTTGAAACTAAAGATGGAGTTGCAAGAGAAGATGAATTTGGTGTCCTGGACAAGGAATGTGATATTACCACACTTACTAACAACTTTGAGTAATGCCAGCAAAACTGTACATAATATTCCACCCCCAGCAAGTTCAGTTGAACCAACTCTTGATATAAGAAAAGAGAGCACACCTGCCTCTGATTTGGAGACCAGCCCATCTATCTGAACTCAGTCATCAAGGCAATTGCCATCTCCATGGACTTGATTAATGTTCGTGTCCCTTAGCAGACACTGATACCTCTTAAAACTGATCACTGAGAGTTTTAAGCTACTCATTGCAAATTCAGACGGTATGAAAAGGAAAAATAGGAACAATGTCATCTACTACAGTCTATTTAAAGGTTACTATTGGTGAAAAACTTTTCCCCTTTTTAATATTTTAAGTGATTTCGTTTGTGTGTTAATTAGTTACATTCATATTTCTTCAAAAATTATTTATGTTCCGTGCTCAGAGATATGCACTTTTAAATGAAGAAAATGATATTGCTAGCAGTTTATTTAAAACTTAGGAAAATTTTTAAATAAAAATAAATAAATTTTAGAAGCTATTTCTTATTGAGTTTTGTTTTTTGAGAGTTGTTCTGGAAATGTGTTATAAGCCAGGAGAATCCCTTTGGACAGTCTTTATTTTTCTTCTTAAAAATTTGTATGATTCAAAACCATTTCTTCAGGTTAAACGGAGGCATTTTAATCTGCACAGTTTATCTTGACTTCTGTCAAAAGAAAAATTTACTATTTCCTTGATATACTTGTTAATGTGGACTGCCGGTAAAACAAACGTGTAATCAACAAAAGAAAAAATAAAACAGTAACACTTTAAAACAAGAATCAGAAAAAAAAGAATTTCCAAGGGAAACTATTTTCTATCTCAGGAATACATTAGAACATGCTAAGGCTTTCCACCAGGAAAATTAAGAGAAATGTCAAACCTAACTTAACAGGGAAAAAAATTATTGGATCATCATGGCTGTTCTGTCCTGCTGCTTTCAGTGTAGTCAACCCAGTCATGGAACACTAACAATTCACCTAGGACTACCTCCTACATTCAGCCCACGATCCTCTGTTGTAATATCCATGACTCTTTCTTCACCTCCATCTCCTTCTCCACACCATGCCCCTAACTTGTTTTTGTGATTTGTGTAATTCCTCTTTTCCAACACCTCTAATGATTTTCAGTACGTCATGTTGCCTTGTATCCAGAAAACTCACAGCTCTGGGTATAAGAAGGTTCTTCCTATCCTGAGCTCTGCCACATGCCAGTCTAAGCCCCCGTCCTACTTGCCATCAGAGTCCCCTTTGAGTTCTTAGAACTGAATGCTAGCAAGACAGAGATTACAATTTCGTTTGTGCTCTTTCCCCGAAGAGGAGTGCCATCTTAGTGTATATGCATAACAATAATAATAACAGCAACTAATACTTCTTTAGCACTTGCTATGTTTCAGGAACTGCTTTTAGTGCCTTACATATATGAACTTATTTAATGCATATAAGTACTTTATGAAGATGGAAAATTGAGGTCCAGAAGGGTAAAGTAACTTGTCTAAATTCATGTACATATGACGAGATGTTTCTGGAATTAGAACCTGAATAGTCTGCTCCAGCGTTTGTGCTCTTAACCACTATACTTTGCCATACACAGCCTCATAGAAATAAGGTAGGTGTATAGGGAAATACATCACTTCATAACTAAAATCTTTGGTCTTATATACCAGGAAACATAGATAATGGGTCTCCATTAATTAATTCAGAATTGGAATTGACTAGAATTGGTGCATAAAACTGAACAATCACACTTCGCAGTTGGGAAACTGAAAAACAGAAGCCAGACCTTTATGAAGCTGATGAATAATCATAACACCAATATCAGTAAACACTTAGGCAATTTAAGACAAATTCAAATGGCACAAAAGTTCTTCGTCGTGGTGCACAGGGCATGTGGTAGCATGTAGTTCCAAGCATGACAGACATCTGTGGGTGTAACTGTTAAATCATTCGAACCAAATTGAGATAAAGGCAGTGAGTAAATCCACATTGTACAGTGAGGCATGGGCACCAGCCATGATGGGGTTCAAAATCAATGTATCAAGAAGGTTTTGCTGTAGCCTTAGATACTGTGCCTATGCTGGTGTCTAATGTTTGCTGGGGAGCAAATTCTGCCTCAGTGTTTCTTGAAGATTCTCATCAATCAGAAATGGTATAAAAACCTGTATAACACTAGGAAAGAAGACAGGCAAGCCCTGGTAAAGCAACACTCTCCAAATGGGATTATATTAGAAACTATTAATACTATAAATTGAACCATCATTATACCAGTGCTCCACTTCAATGTAGTTAATCCCACATACAAGGGAGATTTGCTTATCCCTGTTACACGTGAGGAAATGCAGGCTCCTAAGGGACTAACTCAACCAAGACTTCACAGCTAGTAGTATTAAATTTGGTTACAGTACTGGTTTGTATGACCCCAAAGCTTATGCTCTTAACCACAAAGCTATTGAGAGATAAAATAACGGTTGATATCAAGTACAATTCTTTTGCCTTATATGTCTAGAATGCTGGGTGTGGACTGGCAGGACATCGTGAAACCTGTGGGGGCCATAGAAATTGACCAGGTCTTCTTGCAGACTTTTCCTTTGTAAACCCCACATGGTACATGCACAGAAACATTTGAAAGAGCCTCATAAGTGTGTATTGTGGGGAAAACAGCTGTGCCAGAGGGGCCTAACCCCTTCCCCTGTCTCCACTAAGGAACACAACCCTTAATCAAAAATGATAAGGCAAAATCTGCATGACATTGGGTTAGGCAAAGAGTTTTTGGAAATAGCAAAAATATGACCCACAAAAAAAAAAAGAAATGATAAATTTGAACTTTTTTAAAATTAAAAACTTTTTCTACATCGAAGACCCTATTAAAAGAATGAAGTGACAAGCCAGAGGCTAGGAATACACACACACACACATATATATATATATATGCATATTACATTTCTGAGAAAAAACTTACACCCAGAATACACAAAAACTCTCAAAACTCAGTAATAACAACATGAGCAATCTAATAAAACAGGCAGAATATCTGAACAAACATTTCAGTAAAGCTGATTACTAGATGACAATTAAGCATATAAAAAGGTGTACCATTAATAATTAATGAAGTGCAAATTAATACCACAAGGTGATACCACTACACACCTACTAGAATGCTGTAAAAACAAAAATGAAAACAGAACACCTGGCAATATCAAGCATTGAGAAAAAGGTGGAGCAACTGGAACTTTCATAAGTTGCTGGCGGGAATTCCAAATGCTGCAGCCACTTTAGAAATAGAAGTATGGCAGTTTCTTATGAAATTCAGTATGTACCTCTCCCCCCTACAAAAAAGCTGTACACAGGTACAGGAACTTTATTCATCCACACCAAAAATTGGAGGGAAAATCACAGATATCCTTCAACTACTGACTAAAAGACCATGGAATATCCATACAATGAAATATTATTCAACAATAAAAAATAGCAAGCTATTAACTCACACAACAGCATGCATGATTCATAAATACATTTTACTAAGTGAAAGAAGTCAGATGAAGAAGGCCACTTAATGGATGACTTCATTTATATGACACCCCAGAAAAGGCAAAAGTAGAGGGACAAAAAATGGATCAGTGGTTACTAGCTTTGGGCATTTGGTAGAGGGTTTGTCTACACAGGGGAATTTGGGGATAAAGGTGGTGGGAGATGCATGACACTAACATTTATCAAAACCTATAGAACTATAACCCACAAGGGTGAAACATTCTGCTTTTTATTTTTTTAATAAATTTTATTTATGTATATTTGAGGTTTACAACACGCTATTATGGGATACATATAGATAATGAAATGGTTACTATGGTGAAGGAAATTAACATATCTATCATCTCACATAGTTACTTTTTTATGTATAAGAAGTTAAAAATCTACTTTTTTAACAAAAATCCTAAATATAATTTTATAAACTATAGTCCTCATGTTGTACGTGAGATCTCTAGACTTGTTCATCCTACATACTTGCTACTTCACATCTTTTTACCTATATCTTCCCATTTCCTCTGGCCTCCCTTGCCCTTGGTAGCCACTGTTTTATTGTCTATCTCTGTATATTTGACCTTTACCAAAAAGGAAAAAAAAATGATTCCACATATAAGTGAGATCATGCAATATTTTTCTTTCTGTGTCTGGCTTATTTCATTTAGCATAGTATCCTTCAGGTCCATCCATATTGAGGCAAATGGGAGTATCTCCTTCTTTTGTAAAGCTGAATAATATTCCAGTGTATATACATACATTTTCTTTATCCATTAGTCTGTATACCGACACTTAGGGTGTTTCCATATCTTGGCCATTGTGAATAATGATGAAATAAACATGGGAATGCAGGTATCTTTACAAGACGATGATTTCATTTCCTGTGGGTAAATACCCAGAAGAGGTATTGCTGGAACATAGGGTAGTTCTAATTTTAATTTCTTTGGGAACCTCCATACTGTTTTCCATAATGGCTATCCCAGTCTACATTCCACCAACTGTGTACTAGGGTTCCCCTGTCTCCACACCTTTATGATAAACCCTGAGCTTATTTTTGAGGCTGGTATGGATGGTAGAACACAGAACCATGGGCCCACATGTAATTGCAGGGGTGAAGATGGTGAAGTAAAAGAGCCAGCTGCTCCCGGAATCAGCCAGATAGTTGTCAACAAGGTGCAAAGTGAGGCTGAGAAAGGCTCTGAGCAGGGCAGAGAATGGGGCAGATAAAGCACAGGGCCAGTGAAATAGTGGACTCTTCACTCTCATTTCTAATGGCCCTACTTCAATTCCATATTGGTTTCCCCCTAGATAGTACTGGCTGCTTTGGGGTCAGACCCACAAACATGTACCAGACGTGTTGGGTCCTGGAAAAGACAGTCAAGGACAAGACCCTTTCCCTGTCCTCCACAAAGGTCATCGTCTTCATCAGCATCATCTGCAGATGTGATAAAAATCCAGATGCATCATCTCCACTCTAAACCAACAGAGTCATCAACCCTGTGAACGGCAGGCCCAGGGGTCTGCTGTTGGAACAAGCCTCCCACATGAATCTGCTCAAAGTCTGAGGGAATGCGAGGGAGAGAATATTAGAAGGCCCCTGATTAGAAGTAAAGGGACACTTGTGTGTCCTGACCTGATGGATCCTGACACCTGGAGCTACAGACTCTTTGAGTTTGGAACTGCTGGGGCTTCTGGGTGATCAGCTGGTTTTTTTTAAGTGGAATGGCTGAATATCCCAGGCCACTTAGGGAAGTTTTGAATGCCCAATTCAAGTCAAAATTCTGGTTAAAGAATATTTACTGAGGCCTTATGATAGTCATGGCCCTTTGGGGGCTGAAGGGGGAGTCTAAGACAGCTCTTACCTTCCATTTAGCAGTGGACATAAGACTTACCAGTGTAACCTGAAGGATAAAAGATGAACTAAGTAAAATCTTAGAGAGTGTCTGCCCTTAGAGGGGAGGGATGTGGGGAACGTCATCATCTTGTACAGAGGCATTTAAATGTGCAAGTGAGACTCCTGGGGGAGAGGGTAGGGTGAGTGGAGGTGGATGAGGAACCTCACTGATGGGGACGCAGCATTTTTTTTTTTTTGAAGGTCCATGCAGTAAAATGTGTGCTGCTCTCCCTAGCTAAAAAGAACTAATATTTGCGGAGCACGTTCCATGGGTATTCTCTAACAGCTTATAGGTGTTGACCTCCTTTTGTTCTCACAGCAACACCATGAGTTGGGTGTTAATACTCTTCCCATTTTCCAGATGAGAAAACTGAGGCATAGAGAAGTCAAGTCAATTGCCCAATGTCACACACCAAGTAAGCAGTAGACCCAGGATCTGAACCCCGAAAGTCTGCCTCTGGGGCTTTTGCACTATGCAGTTTTGTGTCTCAGTTTAGGGAGCCCATTGGAGGAATGTGCACTGCTTGCACCGCTGAGCTCTTCCCTCCAGGCTTCGGCAGAAAAAGCTCATGCTGATGTCCCCGGGGAGAGAAAGTGAAAACTGTAACCCTCAGGAAAGTCTAGCATATGAAGAAGAGGATGACAAAGGACTGAGGGAATTGGAATAACTTGAGACTTTTCCAGGGCCAAGAAAGGCAGCACAACACTTTGGGCATTTCATCCCTGCGCAGGGCAGGAAGGCAATCTGTGACCTTTCTTGGTGGGACTCAGGTGTGCATTTGTACAGGAGCCAGTGAGCCCTGGCTGCTGCTGTTGCTTGCCAGTGTTAGCAGTTCAGGGCAGAAACCGAGAGGCATGCTACTTTATCAGGGGTTGGCAACATGAGTTATGTTAGTGGAAATGGTAAACATTTTGAAGAATCCCAGGGTGCTGGCAAGAATAAAGGTGCAATGCCTGACCTTGAGGTTGGATGTGGAAAAAACTGAAGCTGATAGACTAGGGGATTGAGAGACATACCAGGTTGGTGTCAGAGGGAGGACAAACAGCATCAGAATGGTGAGTTTGGAAACTGAGGTGCCTGCTGCAGCAGGACTCGTGAATGAATGAAAGTGGCTCAGATAAATGGCTGGAGTTCATCAGTGAGGAACTGTGAGATGAGGATGTTGGAGGAATCATTGCGTGAACACTGAGATCATTGGGTATGTCAGAAGGGCTAGAGAAACCAGGTGGGCAGGCCTCCTGGAGGTGTCCTTGAGTGGGTAGAGGGCAGTGTGACCTGAGATGTTCTAAATCACACCAGAGCTCTCACAAAGTAAGCTGTGATCACTGGGCAATTATTAAGAGGTGGGAGAGACCACTGGTTAGGGAAGAATTTATAGACGATGTCATGTGGTGTTTGAGCTGAGCCTGAAGGGAGGAGAGATTTTTGGTGGAATGGGCTAAGAGGAGGGCCAGGAAATCATAGGAGCAGAGGCATTGATGAGACAAAGCACGAGACAAGCCACAGAGGATTGCTTAGACTTATCTCGTTATATAGTTGTTGCATTTTGTAATTATCAATTGTGTAAATGTGCACAATTGTTCGTTGGTATCCACAGGGGATTGATTCCTGGATTCCTGCGGATACCAAAACCCATGAATGCTCAAGAGCCTGATATACAATGGCATAGTGTTTACATATAATCCACACATATCCTCCTGTATACTTTACAATGTTTTTCTTTATAATTTTTTTTGAAAGCAGGGTCTCAGCTTTGATACCTGAGCTACAGTGCAGTGGTGTGATCATAGCTCACTGCAACTTCCAACTCCTGAGCACAAGGGATACTCCTGCCTCACCGTCCCAAAGTGCTGGGATTATAGGCATAAGCCACCATGCCAGGCCCCTCTTTTATATGTTAAATCATCTCTAGGTTATTTATAACACATAATACAATGCCTACACCTCACTTCCTTCACGTGCATTCAGTGTAGTAGTTGGCATGTGACAAATTCAAGTTTTGCTTTTTGGAACTTTGTAAAATTTTTTCTTTCCTAATATTTTCAATCTGTGGTTGGTTGAATCCATGGATGCAAAACCCACAGATATAAAAGGCTGACTATAGATTACTTAGTAATATAATTGCTTACTTTGATGGCATACAAGTTTTGACCCCAAGAACCCTTGAAGGACAGTGAATTATGTCAGCACAAGTGCTGTCTGTAGTTACAAAAAATGCCAGTATTTTTGTTTTTGAAAATCTACCTCCAAATTCCTGAGATAGGCAAATGTATTAAAATACAGAAATATGGTAGACATTTACAGATCTTTGTCTCTTTCTGTATCTTATTGCCAAGATATTATTTATTATTTTTTCCAGAGAGAGAGAGAGAGAGAGAGAAAGAGGCTTCCCTGATCAATAACTTTGGACAAACACCTCCATTTCAGAACCTACTGGGGTGGTGGCATACCTTGGGTTTGGGTATATAAAGAAGAATATGGGTTACAGATATCTTCCTGGAATATATCTTGAAATCTTTACCAGTTTTAAAGCATTTGCAAATGAATTCTCAGAATTTACCATTAACTACTATTTTGGGAATTTCATGAAAACTAAACTGTGTTTAGGTGGGAGAGGGAGAGAGGGCCCCTGAACATAACACTCCCATTTCCTTTTCCTAGAGCCGGCCCTGGCCCTGCTCAGAAGCTACTTGTCTTAGTCTTTTAGGGTGACTTACAAACAACGGAAATTTATTTCTCTCAGTGCTGGAGGCTGGGAAGTCCAAGATCAAGGCGCCAAGAGATTCAGTGTCTGATGAGGGCCTCTTTCTGGTTCGTAGATGATGCCTTCTCCCTGTGTCCTCACATGGGGAAGAGGCGAGGGGTCTCTCTGGGGTCTTTCTTATAAGGGCACTAATTCATGAGGGCTCTAATCACTGCTCAGAGGCACCACCTTCTAACATCATTACCTGGGGGATCTGGATTTCAACCTTTGAATTTTGAGGGGATACAAACATTAAACCCGAGCACTCAAATCCATGAGATGATGAGGTTTGAAATAAATATACCAGCTATTATACCAGTTATTGTACCCAGAAAAACTGGGTTCTAGTGTTTTATGACATGTGGATTAGAAAGTTGGATTAGAGAACTTGCTTTAAGAGTCTTTTAAAACAGAATAAAAAGGCTTTCATGTTTTGGGGAGAAAATAAAAGATGACTTTTGTGTGCTTCTTAATGTACATGTACAGCTTTGAATGGATTTATTATAGAACTCAAGAACAGAAGATTAAAAAATTAAGGATCATGATGCTTAAAATAGATACCACTATTTTTTTTTTCACTTTAAGCAAAGCAATCTGCCAGGCAGGTGAGATTTCTGAAATGGTGACAACAAAATATCCAGAAGCCTGGGATGCTATTCCTCTACCACTAAATATTTCCAAATGCACTTTTGATGAATATTTTAAATTTTATCCTAGCAACATATAGATAAACAGAACCAGGGAAACAATATTCTGATGCCCTTCCCTGCTCAGGCTGCCCATGGTACTCTGAGTACAAAGGACTGCAACGCATTTAACAATGCTCTTAATCTCCTGCAAAATCAAATCAGCGCCTAATTCTGTGCTTTCTTTTTCAAGTTACAGATTTTCTTTTTGTTTTTGAAATCAGTGACAGCTAAGAAGGAAAGAAAAACCATCCTGGGTATTTTTATAAGCTGTATAATTGCTTTTCTTCTCTCATCAGATTACTTTTTTTTTTTTTTCCATTTGCTGTTACTGCCATTAAACCATAAGCAGAGAGAGAGGTTAAGCTTAGCTGGGGTTTCAACGAGACTTGTATACATTGTTGAAAAAAGCATAATCACGATTACATCTATATTGTGTCAGAAATTGGCCTAAAATACATGAGGATACCTTGTCTTTTAAGAGAAAGTAGTGTTCACTTATTAACAGGAGTAGTGTTCACTTACTCCTGTAATACTCTGTTTATATATTTGTGCCTAGTGTCGAATTTATTTATGTCTATTCCTTATCTACGATATAGCAAACTTCTTACAGGCAATAGCTGTCATCTCAACATCTTCAGCTATGCCTTGCTATTAGCACAGGCTAATACAGATTTCTTTAATGAATTAAAGACATAGAAGGGAAAAATCATGTAGGCCTGCCCTACTAATAAACTCTATGGTTTTGATTTGTCCTCAGATATGTTTTCTCAGGTTTGGAGTTTTTTTGTTTCATTTTTTAGGGTTAATAATATATTTTTTTTTTTCAGAAAGCATCTGTTACAGAAAATTTTTTACCTGGGAATAGAGCCTTGAAAGCATGGGACACAGGTGGATGCATTTGGAATGGGGAAAGCTGGCAGGAAGGATGTGGTGTTGGATGCCACTGGTGGGGACAGCCCCAGCCTGCTGAAAGGCAGTAAGATAGTATCAAAAGAGGTATATTTTGCATCTTTCATAAGGTTCCCAGCATGAGATATCGAGATTTAAAAAAAAAATTAGGCAACTAGAAACTCTTGCCTATTAGGTTTCGCAACGCAATCTGAGGTCTGCACTCAGAGCTGCCAATGCACTACATAGACCCCTAAGCACTCACCTGCTTCTGTGCACAAGCTCAGCAATGGCGCTCAACAGAACCGGAGACAGCTGCGCCTTGCTGGATGAGCAACAACCTGGGAGGACATTCATCCTCTCTCAGATCAGCAAGTTGTTAATTCTGTACATAAAAGAAATTCCCAAAAAGCATTCACTTTCTTAAAAATCCTTCCAAGGACTTCAGCAGGATGTAAACCCCAAGGGTGATCCCAAGGGACCATAATAATTATAGAGCTCTCCAAAGGGGAAGGAAGCTCTGGCAGCAGTCAGAGGCAATGTGCCCCATGACACCTCCCCACCGCGTCCCCCACCACCCTTGCTGTTTTCTCAGAGCTCTTTACACAACCAACAAGGGACTCAGATATGAAGAGCTGGCAGGTATTGCTTCTGTTTTTGCCCTCGAATCTCTAATTGGGAGTGTCTAGAGTCATGCAAAGTAGGCAATGTTAGACAACAATGTGTTCCAGGACAGACATGTCAATCAAAGATACCATGGCTTTTGACAAATATAAAATAGTATTTTTATAAGTTTTCTGATATAAGGCAGGCTTTTCTTTGAGTACAGAATCAAGAGCTGGTCAAAAAATAGCTCAGTTCCCTCTTGGTGGTGGAAATGGGAGAAGCAATGGGGCAGGTGGGAGAGAGTGGGAAAGAGAGAAAGGGTGGGAGTCCCTGGGTACTGCTGCTGCATCTCAGGGTCTGTCAGCATCTCCAGAACTGAAATCTCGGGGGCTGTAATGTAATATAACCATAAAAATTTACCCTCTGAATTAAAAGTTATCACCTTGGAACTTATTTTACTGACATTTTGCATTTTTTTGAAGAGGGAGAAGCAGGCATTTTTCTCCCCATGTTAAAATTAGAAGAGAAACATAGACAGCCTGCTTCATTTGGCTATTTTTGAGAGACCTTTGAAATAAGATAATGTAATATGGATTTGGAATTAAATCTTTTTCTATTTCCACAGCTCCCTTTTATTTTTAAATATTGTCTTAATTTACATCCTCTTCTTTGCCTTCCAGAACGTGTGTGTATAAAATATATTATTCTTTATAACAACCCTTTCTCTACCACCTCTTCACTAAACAAACACTTGCTCCTATCTGCTTTGAACTCAGAAAAACAAAGAAGAATAAACATTCTTTCTCTTTAACAAGTTTCTCTTCTGTTGGAGAAACATTTGGTTCGTTTAATTTTCTATGTTAGATTTTAACCTCTTTGAGAGTAAACTGGCATCATATGCACAAATATACTTAAAAACAAAGCACACCACCATGTCATAAAATCTTGTAAGTCTTCAAAAACAATGACTTTCTTTGATATCATTAATTTTCTCCCTTTAACATTCCTTCCTTTAAGCCTGGTTGAGTGAGCTCCACAGAGCAACCCATACCAAGGTGTGGTAGGCAATGTCATGGCCTCTCAAAGATCTCCACATTATTATCCTTGTGATTTGTAACTACATTCCCTTACATGGCAAAGGGAAATTAAGGTTGCAAATGGAATTCAGGCTGCTAATCAGCTGACCTTATAATAGAGAGATTATCCTGTTTTTTTCTGGGTGGACCCAATGTCATCACAAGGGTCCTTAATAGCAGAAGAGGGAGGCAGTAAAGGAGGTCAGAGAGATGTGACATGAGGACATAAGCCTCCAGTGCTGGCTTTGGAGGTGGAGGAAGGTACCACAAGCCAAGAAAGGCGGGCAGCCCTTGGAAGCTAGAAAAGGCAAGGAAATGGACACCCCCTACAGCCTCTGGAAAGGAATGTAGCCCTGCCAACATTTTAAGGTTAGTCCAGTGAGACCATTTTGGCCTTCTGATTTCTGGAATTCCAAGATCTTAAATTTGTGTTGTTTTAAGCCTCTTAGTTTATGGTAATATGTTATAGCAGCAATAGGAAACTGATACACAATGTGAACATAGAACAGACCACTCTAATAGATTACTCAGTTAATTTCTCTTTTGGGTTATCAGAGCCTTCAATTGTCTGTCTGAACTTCCTGAGACCATTTTGTTTCCACATTTTCATTCATATCTTCTGCATTTCAAACTTCATGCCGTAGACCTTTAATTTCTCTATTTTTTAAAAATTTTCCTCTCCAAAACTTACCTGTTCTGTGTCTCATTGTTCAGGGATTCTTTCTATAGATGGAAAATCTCTGATAATAGGTATTAAAGATTATATTTTTGATATGGGAAAATTAAATTTTGTCTTATATTATCTGTATCAGTCATGATCCAATCATGAGACAGAAACCATATAGTTATTTGAACAAAAAATTTGAATATAAAAAATTACTAACTATAACAGGGGTCTGGAGTTTGAGGAATTGGATAGTACGAATAAAAGAGAACCCTAAAAATATATAAAGAGCAGCCCTATCCCTAGGGCTGAGACAGAGCACCCAAGGAAGAGTCCCACATTCCCCCCAGGGCTGCGACCAGACCTTGTTGGAGGGCATGACCACAGTTCCCTGGGTAGTGGAGAATTCATCATGGTGTCATGCTGGTGGAAGTTGCTGAAATTCTGTCCTCTAGAACTTGGTAGAAGTTCACCCACTAGGATGCTAGGGAAAGCCCTTCACAGGGAGGCATCTTGCTGGAGTCTTTCTGCTATGAAACCACCCAACGGGGGAATACCAGGGGAAGCTCCTGGCCTCTGTATACTACAGAAGCCAGATACTGGAGAAGCTGTATGTTCTGCAAGAGTTGGGCACTGGAGAAGCCATGTGTGCAGGATCCAGAACCAAGGATGAAGGCCCCTTCCTCCTGCAGTATCTCTAGTACCCTCTACAGACAAAATTTAACATCATGTCAGGTGGCAAAGGAAAAATATTTTCAGGGCTCAGCTCCATTCAAAGAGCAGCCAATGAAGGGTGAATCTGGAGTTGAGAGGCATTAAATTGAGAACTGAAAAATGGTCCCAAAGCACATAAAACACATGACAGTGATTCCTTAAAGTATAATCTGTGGATGCCTAGGCTCCCTGGGATTCTTCCAGGATGTCTACAAGGTCAAAACTATTTTCATAATAATATTAATATTTCATTTTCCTATTAATTGTGTTGACACTTGCACTTGTGGTGCAAAAGCAGTGGTGGTAAAACTCCTGGCACCAGAGCAGAAAACAAAGCACCAAACTGTATTAGTCATCATTGTATCCTTCACTTCCACACATGTAAAAAAATAGTTTCTCTTAAGAATCTCACAATGAAGCTGTAGAAACTATTAATTTTATGAAATTTCAAACCTTAAATACACAACTCTTCAATGTTCTGTGTGACAAAATGGGAAGAATGCATAAAGTAATTCTGCTGCATATCCAAATATAATTGTTTTGAGGAAAAGCAACTGTGCAATTATTTGAATTGCAAGCTGAACTAGCTGGTTTTTTCATAGGATAGCATTTTAAATTGAATGAATGACTGACAGACTATGGTTATGCAGACTTGGGTATTTGGTAGAGATTTTCTTTAAAATTAACAACAAAATGAGCCTGTCACTCCAAAGAAAAACTGAGCATTTGTTACCAGCGATAAAATTTAAACTTTCAAGTGGAGATTAGAATTTTGGAAAAACTTGTATCTGCCACCATGAGCTTGACAGTTTCCCAATCCTTAAAAACTTTTCTAATGAGATGGTGGTGATGTTACGAATATGATTTTTTGATATTGTAAGAAATATATCAACATTTAGAAGATTTGATGAACCAGTGAATTAATATTTTCTAAATAATGGATGCATGTTGTTCCCAAATCATTCATGGGTAAAAGATCTATTTAAAGTATAAGATTAGACCAATGGATTTTAATGGAACAGAAGACAAAATGTTCCTTGATATGGTTTCAGATTCCACATTCTAGGTAACATGTAAGACACTATTACTTGTTGAGTTTTGCATAGTATCAAAGAATTTACACAGTTACCTATGAAGGCTATTAAAATTCTCTTTTCTTTTCCAAGGACATGTCTGCATGAGACTGAATTTTCTTCACTTATTTCAACCAACTTGTCACAACAGATTAAGTGTAGAAACAGGTATGAAAATCCAATTGTCTTCTATTAAGTCAGACAAAGATGCAAAATCATGCCACTCATCTCATTAGACTTTTGTTTCGAAAAATATGGTTATTTTTAATAAAAATATTTTATTTATGTTAATGTATAATTGCTTTATTACTTTCTATATTAATAAATAAATAGTTAAATAATTCTCAATTAAAAATTTTTATACAGTAAATATAAAACTCATACAATGCTCCTTGGGGCTATCCAATAATTTTTAAAGATTATAAAAGAGTCCTGAAGGAAAGGCTGAGAACAAATGGGCATAAGTTGCAGATTCTGGCTTAAATATGGAAGTACTGTGTGAAAACCAGGGCTGTCACAATTACTCTAGTAATCAGAAAGATGAAATTTAAAAAAATAGAAATGATTTCTTACCCCTGACATTTTGCAAAAATTTAAAAATCTGATAGTGTTCAGTTTGGTGCAGGTGGGTGAAAGTAAGAACTCTTGTTTATTGTTGGTGAAAAGTTTGAGTGGTATGATCACTGCTAACAGCAAATTAGCAGTCTTTTGTTTAAGTTAAAATACATTCCTTAACTCAGCAATTCTACTTATTATATATTCTTCAGAATCTCTGGTTGAGGATGAATGGGCACGAATGCCCACCATTAGCCCTCTTTGTAACAGCAAAACAAAGCAACCACTCTCTGTATAATGGATCAATACAAAGAAGCACCTTTATATGATGGGATCCCATGTAGCTGTTAAAGTGCACCAGCTCTCAAAATGTGTACGTAGACCTTAAAAACATAATATTGAGTGAAAGCAGAAAATTGTAGGGTGATATGTATGGTACAATATCATTTATATAAATTTTAAAAGCCAAGGCATGAAACATATATGTGTTAAGCTGAATCACATAAAATTGCATTCTTTAGGCCAAAAAAACAGTTGAATATAAGCAAATTCATATGATTCAAATTAAACATAGAGAATTTTAAGAAATAGCCTTGAAGTGATCACACTAAATTCCTCTGAGGAAGGAGATGGGCCTAACTAATGAGAGGGGACTTCAAGTTTATTTGTAATATTTAATTTCTTTCATAAATATAAAAAAATGACAAAATGTCAAAGTTGTAAATTCTAAATGGTAAATATGTGGATGTCTATTTTACTGTTATATGCTAAAGAATTGTTTTTTAAACTGGAATTATTCAAAAGAGAATGAAATGACTTAAGAGGCAGCATGTTTCCCTTTACTTGCAGTGTTCAGGGTGTTGAAGGGGACATTGAACCATTACATGGGGTGACTGTCAGGAAACCCACTGCCTTTGCTCAGAGGAGCAAATGTGCTTTGAGCAGCTTCAGAGCCCATGGCAGCCTGTTGTGCTGGGGAAGAGACACAGGGACCACAGATTTCCTTAGAGCCCCTGTAAATCCCAGGACCTAGTTAGGTCCCTAATAGGCTGACTTGGTACTCAGAGAAGAAAGACTTTTGTCTAGCAGAATCTTCACTTCAGCAGAGCTGCAATACTGACTTCTATCTAGCCAGTCTAAGAGGATCCATCTGGATGTTTTTCACCAGCACTGTGAACGTTAGAATAGTCAATTAGACATAGACAAAATGGACTTAAAATGTATAAATTGTAGCTAAAAGGCAGCATGCAACCTAATGTATAACAAGCATCTTCTTTGAGTTGTATTCTTATTTTTGTCTTTTTAAAATTGCTTTCCAAGTAGAATTTTTAGTGGGAACCTCACAAGATAGAAAATGAATGACACAATGCATAAGCATTTTATTCTTTTAAGCAGATATTATTTGCAGAGCTCTGGTGTGGAGAGGAAAAGGGACCATTGGACCAGGCTTAAAAAAATCCCAGTCTACATTGAGAGGCAGAGCCCATACGAGTGAAATTCCCACCAAATGGTAGGAAGTGACAAACTCGGGCCTTGGCAGTGGCGCCTGGGGAGAGCACTAAAGCCATTGTGGAAAGATGGTGTGGGAGCTGGTTGGGAATGTCCCCCAGAGGGTTGAAAAGGGAGATGGTTCAATTTACCCATGTGGGGGATAACTAACTCTGGGATTTGTGCATTTCTGCTGAGTCTGGAGGTTAATTCTGGGAGAATGGATCGAGCTAGCAACAGAGGGTGATTCAAGGCAGAGGCTTGACTCTTGCAAATGAGTCGGGAAAGGTGAGGCGTGTGAAATATAACAGGTGATGGCTAAATAGTTCAGGGATGGTTATTGTTATGAGAACGTGTGAGGCGGTCTTCTCCTATTTATAGTGTGATGTTCTGAGCGTTTGTTCGGCTCCCACCTCCACCCAAAGAAGTCAATGTGACATCAGGCTGAAGAGCTGCTTGTCTAGGTGAAATTACTTAGGGGATTCCAGTGGAGCTACAAATTATTCACATTTCAATGACATTTTCTCATGAAAGATATAGGACTGCTTATAGCCAGCAGTCAGACAGCTAGAGACTCTGAAATGTGCTCTGAGGAGGGCCCTGGATACTTCTGGGTTTTATTTCTCTAGGTTATGGCCTGGCCAAGGTAGAAACTTCAGCAAGCCTTTGCTTTTTTCTCACTCTGCCCTATGTCAAACTGGTCCCAATAAATTGCCTTTAGTAATATATCTGAAGGACCTTTTCTTATTCTTCATTAATCTCTGTCTTCTTGGCTTTGCATTGAGATAGTTTACTTGCTCTCCAATTAATTCAGTCATTCGTTTATTTAAAACGTATTGAGTAGTATGCTAGGCACAGTTAACAGTAAATCTTGTCCTCAAGAAGTTTTTCATCTAGAAAAGGGGAGAAGTCACACCCACAAATTATCTTTAGGCAGAATGGAATAAGAAGTGCCTTGTCAACCAAGAGAAAAGGAGTTCTAGAAGGGAGACATTCAGATGGAGGTATGTGGGAGAGGTGAGAAGGCCCTACGGGGAGATATCTGAGAGTCTTACTGGAGAAGCAGGGCAGAGGTATGAGCACTCTGACCAGGTGTGTGATTTGGTGGCCCTTCAGACTGACGACCTTTAATGTTCACTCAGCATTTATGTAGTGGAGAGAATAAACCCCACACAAGCCTCCTCGCTATTTCTCAGAGTCATTCAGCTCTGGTCTCAAGCTATTTAGCAAGATAAAAGCTCCGTGGGTACCTGGACCCACTCTCCTTGGAAGGCAGTGTAGCTACCTACCATCTGTGGTTATTCACACTTATCCCCTGCCAATCCTCCCCATTCCTGAGTGGCTTTATTAAATTATTCCTTCCTCACACCTACAGGGCTGTATCTGACTGGAGTCCTAGTAAACACCGTTTGTTCCATTTCATTATGGTTTTGAGCCTTGCTGGGGTAGTTGCCATCTGGCCCGCTCCTTAATCTAGTTCTGGGAAGAAGCAACAGCCTGAGAAAAGGTTCCGAGGCTGGAGAGCTTGGGGGTGACAAACTAGAGTGTGGGAAGAGAAGCAGGGAAATTGCTGCGAAGGGACGGGCGTCAGTCTGGAGAGGCCTTTGAAGGCTACTGGAGCACAGGAGAACTGGTGTCAGTTCACTAAGTCATATAAGGCACTGAAGGCTTATGAGCCAGGATTATGATTTACATAATCAGATTTATATTTTTAAAAGTATTTTTTGGTTAATAAAAGGAAATAGTGCATTTAAAAATCTATAAAAGTTATGCATTCTCATTATAATTTTTTAAATACATTTTTACATTTTCAAAAATTTCTATTGTCACTCACAGCCATAATCATGGTTAATATTTTGGGATGTTTCTGCCCAGTGCTATTTCTTGGTGTGTGTGCGTGTGTTTGTATGGTTGAGATCATACTGTATACGCAATTTGTTTTCAGTTTTTGTACTTAATATGACAACCCTAATGCTGTATATTATTAAAAATCTTTCATGAACATAGTTTTTATTGGTTGTACAATATTTTATGGAAATGATATTATTTCCTCAACCATTTCCCTATTGTTGAACATTTGGGTGATCTATTTATCTATTATTCAGTAGTGTGATAATTATTTTATTAAGATTCATTTGGCAGCAATATGATTTGGAGAAGGAGGTAATGTTGCACAAATAGCAAATGATTGGAAATGGGAGCCAAAGACTGGAAGAAATTTCAATGATTCAAAGCCTAAATTGAGTAGTAGTAAAGGAAAGAAAAGGAGGAGATGAACTAGGTTATTGTTACCTTCCCAGGCTTTGATCTCCTTATAGCCTGTACCGGGTTTCTTACTTTTTCTCACCTACTGAACCTCAATGTGTTTGTTTAATGAATGAATGAACATTAGGCTTTGATGATGGTGCTGTTGCCAAGGACCATCACATCCCATCCATTCTAAATAATTCTTACCCATATAACCTCCCCCAAAGAAAACATTATCCATTCTTGGCAACTACTATCCAAACAATCCCAATGCACCAATTCCCTTTGACGTGTCTGATGTATTTATTTATTTTTTTCAGAAACAGAACACTGATGAAAACAGAGTTGTCAGCAAAACAGTGAATATATTTACTTCCCTCTTTTAAATGCACTTCTTATTTACCTCTGGTCAATGGGCAAATATTTATGCAAATTTCTCTAAAGTGCCTAGCACTGTGCTTGGTGCTTTGTCAAGTAAAGCATGCATTCTGCCTGACACACGACATAATTTAATCACATAACAAAAACTAATGCGTGGTGGTAAAGAGAGTATTGGAGAGAGGATTTAGTCAACAATGCATTTACTACCTACTGAAGCTGGGGAGAGAGTAAGAGAATGGGATAGAACATTAGTAAACACAATAGAAGACAAAGCCAATCTTATGAACTAAATTGAATTTCTGTCTGTGTTGTGATTTTGTCTAACTCTGTAAAATGAAGGCAGGCAGCAGCTGGTCCCCACTTGCTGTGCAGTGGATCTTTTTTTCACTTCTCTATGATAAATGAAGATACCTGAGCTCATTGAACCAGTGTTTCACCACCACATTCTCAACTGAGATCTGACCTGCATATATAATCTCAGAGAAAGGTAGACCTGTGCCTAAGACTTGCTATAATCTATGTGAACAATCAGTATTTTCTGGTGTGATGATCTCACTCTGGGAAATAATGCTCATGAGCTAATTGAGCTAATGAGAATATATTAGCTATTGGTTTAGTGAAAGTGATGGCAGAGTAATCTAATTCTTACTGGCTCCTGGATAACCTTCAATTTTATGGTAATGACATTAAGAAATGTTAAACTGAGTATGCTCAAGTGTATGTGGTATACACTTATTAGGTGGGACAAACAGCTGTCATAAAGTTATAATGATTCTTTAGAGCAGAAGTTCTTCCTCTGGGATCCATGGATAGAACTCAGGAATTCCGTGGAATTGGATTAGAAAAAGATTATACCTTTATTTTCACTAATCTGTAATGAAATTTAGCATTTTCTTTCATTATAATTATAGGCAACTAATTACAGTAGTGTTTGTAGTAACTGCGACTTAGTGAGGCATTAATAGAAACCACTGATATTTTTGTATCACATTACGGTTGTTTCCTGTATCATGAGATATTGTTTATGTTAAACACTATTGGGGAAATATGATAATTATTAGACCTGTCACTAGATCTTGGTATTTAATATATTAATTTAAAAAAGTATATTACTGTATTACTAATTTGTTTTTAAAATATTTTGATATTAGTGTTTAAATATGATTCATTCCTCTGTATGCCTATGTGTTTTATTTTGTGCTTTTAAAATCATTGTTGAGAGAAGGCATCATAGACTTCATCTGACTGTAAAGAGGTCCCTGTACAAAAAGGTTAGAGACCTTTGCTTGGAATAAGGACCTTGGAGCCTTTTCCCCCTCTGTGGAAAGGTTGCTATTTGAGATACAGATTCTTTCTGTTTTTCTGACACGGGGGATCCCACCAGTCCCTTTTTATGGGGGAGAACTTGGAGTGGTTCTGCTGTCAGTTTACACAGTGAGATCTTACACCATATGTAACTCTCAAGGCCGCCAAAATGGTTGGGAAATGTGGAGAAGCAGGGAGCTTGTGGCTGGACCACCCTACAAGGAGAAGTGACTTCTGTAAAACCATATCATGTTGCAGATGGCTGCTCCTCCTCCTCAGCTATTCTGCTTCTGGACTGTCACGTAATATTAATACAATTTTAAACAAATAATATAGCAAAATGTAGTGATGCAGGAACCAGTCTTTCTCCCAGGGTTGGTGGAGTGGTAGTAGACTGGAAAAGAAAAAACAATAAGTGGTCAGGCCAAAAGGTATTTCATCTCCCAGCATGGACCCCCACTGGCGGCATGACCTTGGGTAAGTAACATGTCTCTGGACCGTGGTTTCCTCACTTTTCAAAGGAGAGGCCAGTTATGATTCTGACTGGATCCTCAGGGCCGGCAAAGATGGAACAGTTCTTCAGGGCTCAAGTTTTGCTCCTGTGACTCTGGCTGACAGTCAAGGGCTGTGAAAAGAAGACTGGAGAGAATGGATAGTATTTGTCTTCCCAAGAGCCTCTCGGACGCAGACTTGGAATGCCACTGTGTCTGCCGTGTAAGGAGAGAGCACAGAGAGGCTCTTTCTGGCACTGGCTTTCTTGGGTCTTCAGAGGTGAAAAGTTGAACAGCGTCACCAGTGAGGCAGTGCAGATTCCATTACACAAAGACCTTTGGAAAGCCGGCTCTTTGTGGATCATGTTCTTGGATGGCTGGTCTATATCTGTCAGTGTAGGAGTAGCTTATTTGGGCCCAAGAATAAGCCTGGTTCAAATGGTCATTACTTCCCCTGATGATTACTTTACTTTCCATAGCTCCTTTCCTTTTTTAATTATTTTTATTTTTTGCATTACTTCTGCTTATTTTAAAAATTGCTTGTTCTCAAGCACTCAGTTCTGAGAATGAAAATAAGCCTTCAGATAAGAATTTTATGGCTTAAGTTGGGAAAGTAGACAGGGTACAAAGGAAAAATGTATGAAATTTGAAGTATAAGCTCCCAGTTTATTGGGTATAATTGTGAAAATGCGTGGTTTCTCAAGCTGCATATCAGTTTATTGCAAGCTGCCTTATATGGTATTCTCCCCTTATGTGCATGGATATGTTCCAGGATACCCAGTAGATACCTAAAAACTCATATAATACGGAACTCTATATATACTATACATTTTTTTCCTATATATACATGTCAATGATAAAGTTTAATTTATAAATTAGGGACAGTAAAAGATTAACAACAACTAACAACAAAATAGCACAATTATAACAATATACTATAATAAAAGCCATGGGAATATAGTCTCACTCTCTCTCTTAAAATATCTTGTACTGTACCACAGGTAACTGAAAGTATGGAGAGCAAAACCACATTCTATGGGACTTCACCTAGGGACATTTTGTTTGTTCTTTAAGTAGAAAGACCCCAATTTAGCAGAATGTTTTGTTGCTTGCAATTATTGTATAGTCTATTTTGAGGAGAAAAAGAATACTAGTAAGTACCTACTGGTGCTTTGTTCAGGAAACCAACTTTCCTGAGATGCTTTGGGAATAGTGGAAGATCTGTTTAATCTCCTGTACCTGCTATTGTATAACTATAATTCATGACTATGATTAATATTCAGAAGTGACCCAAGGCACACTGAAACCTCAAATCATGAAAGATTTAGAAAGGTTTAAGAAAAATAAAGTTTGAAACTCAGTTTGTTCTTGCTTAGCCGTCGTTATCACATCTCATACTGAACATACTGATTAATTTAAGTTTTACTACCTCTTTAGAAAGACAGCCAGATTTTGCTGAGCTAGTTGCTTAAGTGGAATGGCATTGACCTCTCATTTAGTGGAGAAGACAGTATATTTAAGCTCTCTATATATCAGGCTGTAATATGAATTTAGATTTATTCACCAATGTAGCTGAGGAATTAATAGCCACCTCATTCTAAATGTATTAGTTTGAGTACTATGTAGAATAAAAGAAAATTACACTTAGGAAATATCCAACTGGCAAAAGGAAGAACCTCTAGCATAGATTTTTGCTTCAGAATGAGAAAGTTTATGAAAAGGAAATAAGAAAGTGAAATTTTATGATTTTTAGGATTTGACCTTTCTTCTTTTGGGGGCAACAATGGGGTGCTATGAGGACTCTTTTCTGGCTGTTGGTGCATGTAATTGCAATGAACATTGATGAGATTTTTGTAATAAAATACTTCCAATCACTGTATCTGGACCAGGAGTGGTATGAAATTTGTTTATTATTTTATTTTACTTGGGACTCTGCAGGAATATTATTCACAGCTCTAGATTTTCTTCTTTCCATCCATGGAGCATCTCTTTCAGGCTCATTATTTTATGTCTGTGACAAGAAACATTGTAAAATCAAATGCAAATGTTCTTATTTATACCTGTGGACAGAGAAGCCAGTGTACAGCTCATTGGTATGAGGCGGTAAGTCTCATTCTTTTGTGCAAAATGCACAAAAGTACATACTTGTAAATGCTTGCAAAAGTAGGTACACTATACTTGAAGTTACAGGACCGGTGTTTTAATAGTGCCTTTATGTTCATAAACCATATGAAGAGAGGCATGAGATGCAGAAATTAAATCTTTGCAACTGCATCTAACAAAGTTTATAACTCTAATCAGGTTTGGTCTCACATTCTGACCCCTTTCTATGCTGGCCACACAGAGAACTGAACTGGGGCTTTATTACATAGTATCCTGGCCATGTCCCTTGCTCTGTGTGTTGTCCTCCTGTGTCTTGAAGGTATATAATTCTTTTTGTCCCCTTTGGAAATCAGAAATTTCTTACCTCTTTAAATCAGGTGAGGACAGCTTAATGCAGCTTTGCAAAAATGTTAACTTCCTATTCATTCAACAAATGTCTATCAGTGGGCCAGATGCTGGTGTACATGCTGAGAATGTAGCAGTGAACAACCCCTCCCCCACCAAACTCCTGTCCTCATAGGACTTAGGGTCTACTTCGGAAAGAGATACTAATTAAATAAAAATTATATAATTTCAAATTGTTGTAAGAATTATGATGGAAAAAAGTTATAATCAAAGATTAAAAATGATGTTATTTGGGAAGTCAGGAAAGGCCTTTTTGAGAATGACACTAAAATGACTTGAAGAATGAGTAAGAGTTAGCCAAAGAGTGAGTTAGAGAGAATCGTTTCCAGGCATGTGGAAGCAAAAGCAAGAAAGTTCTGGGCAGTGGAAGAACTGGGAGAACTGAAGGAATGGAAAGGTGGCCAGTGTTGTGGGAACAGGGTATATGTGTGGGAGTGGGCGGTATGGGATAGGTAGGTCTACACCTATGGGCAAGGGCCAGATCATGGACCTGTGGTCCATTTTAAGAATTTTAGATTTCATCCTAAGAAGAATAACAAATGAGATGGTTGATTTTATGTGTCAACTTGACTGGGCTAAGGGATACCCAGATAGCTGGTAGGACATTATTTCCAGGTGTGTCTATGAAGGTCTTTCCAGAAGAAATTAGCATTTGAATCACTGGACTGAGTGAAGAAGATTGCCCTCACCAATATGGGTGGGCATCATCTAATTCACTGAGGGCAGAGATAGAACAAAAAGGCAAGGAAGGGCTAATTCTTTCTCTCTTCTTGAGCTAGAACATCCATCTTCTCTTGCCCTCAGACATTGGAGCTCCTGATTCTCCAGCCTTTGGACTCAGACAAGGTCTTATACCATCAGCTCTCTTGGTTCTCAGGCCTTTGGACTTGGGCTAAATTCTATCACTAGCTTTCCTGGTTTTCCAGCCTTCAGACAGCAGATCATGGGACTTCTTGGCCTCCACAATTGTGTGGGCCAATTCCCATAATAAATCTGTTAATCCATGTGTGTGTATGTATGTGTGTGTGTGTTTGTATGTGTGTGTGTTTCTAACCTATTGGTACTGTTTCTCTGGAGATTCCTAACATAATATGCCACTGAAAGCCTTTAAGCAAGGGAATAACACAATTGGATTTAAGTAGCCAAAGACCTCTATGGCTGTGTGGAAAGTCAACTGGAGGAGAAGGCAAGAATGGGCAACGGAGTACTATTGCTTTAGTCCAGAACAAGATCATGGTAGCTTGGACTCCAGAGGTTGCACTGAAAATGAGCAGCGGTTAGTAGATTTCAGATATATTTTGTTGATAAAAATAGACAGGACTTATAAATTGCTTGGATAAGGAGATGAAGGAAGAGGAAATGCTGAATTTGACTTCCAGATTTTTGGCTGCTGAAATTGAATAGTTGAAGAAGATGTCATTTACTGAAATAGGAAAGGCTGGGGTTAGAGCAAATTGGGGGGAGAAATCAAGATTCAATTTTGAACATACCATGGTTGAGATATTTTTGAGACATTATAGTGGAGATGTTAAGGAATTAGTCAAATATAAGGGTCTTTGGTTAGAAATATAAGTTGAAAATTCATGGATACAAAGATGCAACTTAAAGTCATGTAAGTGTGTATAAGATTTTACATAGAAATAGCATTTAATAAGGAAGAAGGAAAGCCCAGCAAAAAGCCCTGAGAAACTCTAAAATTTAAACATCATATAGAGGAGATCCTGTTAATGAGCCTAGGAAGGTACTAGTAGGGAGATAAGAAGACATGGTGTCATAGAATGGACAGAATGTGTTTCAACAAGAAGAGAGTGGCCAACTTTGTTGAATATGATCAGTAGTTTAGTATGATGAGGACTTAATAACTTAGAGGCCATTGATGACTTTAATAAGAGTAGTTTTGGAAGTAGAGGCAAAACTTAGATTACTGAACTTAGATATAGGAGACTGAACAGTAAGCAGGCAGTAAGGAAATGGATATAGAATGTGTAGTCAACATTTTAGGGAAAGACTGGCTATGAAGGGAAGCAGAGCAAGGAGTGGGCTCTTGTGGGGGCTGTGAGTGAACGGAGGACTTCTTAAGAGATGGGAGCTACTACAGCATGTTTGAGTACCAACATGAGCAGGTGAGGGGAAGTGTTTGAAGATTCAGGAGAGAGGAGTAAGTGACAGAGCAGTTTTTCTGAGAAAGTGGGAGAGGGTGGTCTGTCAAGAGTGAGTCTTACCAATATGCTGCAGTGAACAAGGTTGGGGTTTGCAAAGTGGGGCTTATAGAAGCAAAGTAGGGGAAATGATTTATAGGTATTTTCCAAGGAATAATTTTAATGATAGATCAGACTTTATCTTGGTAAGAAAGGAAGTGAGAATATGAAGGGTTTAATGGATCTGAAGACTCAAAGAGAACAAAGGACTACTGCAGTGAGTGCATTAAAGATGGAAGTCCTTACATTGGGCATTGGCCTCACCCATGCACATCTAGGTTCTTACTTTTTTCCAACTGTCCCCCTCCCATCTTTATTGCATCTTATATTGCAAGATATGTTTAGAACTACTTCACAAAAATTCTCATGCTTATCAACTAAAGTAGAAGAGTAAAACAGTTGGCCTATCTTAGATTTCACTTAGTCTTGCTGCCTGATGTTCTTCAGGTCTCAACTAGCTTTTTTTTGGCTTGAGGAGTATTGATCACTTACATGATCCTTTACCAAGTATTAGATGAAGTTCGATCAAATAGAGATTTGATTTTATGGTCTAGTAAACTGATTTGAGATCCTTTAGTAAACAGGAGAAATATTCTGGTTTCCTTGTCATTCAAAGATTTGACATCTTTGGCCTCCATCAATTGAAGGCTTTGCAAACAATTAAAAAACCCTTGTGAAAAGACCATGTGTGTTTGCTGTAGTAAAATGTTTACTGGAATGTCAGGATCTCATTTAATTCCCCTTCTAGTTAGGTGCCTGAATTTATGTGTTTCCCCCACCAACAAGCTTTGTGAAAAAAATCATATTTGTATGCTTTTACTGTATTGACCTATTGACCAAAACTGTGTCTTAATTATTAAAGGTTTTGTTGTCGGTGGTGGTTCCTGTCCCACTAGGTTCTTGACCCTCAAGATTACATTTAATTATTTGTTGGGTTCCCATCAATTGGTTATAGCCCTGGGCTAGATGCTTGGAATCAGGAAATGAGGTCATCAATCTGTTCTGGGGCCGGCATATAGATCCCAATTCCATGTGGCAAATGCTCTCAATAGCCACTTAGCAAGGATTAGGGAAACACAGAGAAGGTAGCAATTGATTCTTCCTTGGTAAAAGAGGTAGAAAAGGCTGCACTGAGGAAGGGATTTTTAAGAAGGGCCCGTAAGAGTGAGCAGGACTAGGTGGTGAAAGCATGAATGTGCACAATAATGTTTGCCACCAGAAGAGAAGTCTGCTGTGGTTTTGGACTAAGTTGTGTGGATCTAGCAGCAAGCAGGATTTGAGTTTACAAAGTTTAGCTTGGCCAAATTCTGAAAAAATTTATGGGCAAGCCAGCCATTTGCATATGATTCTGTCGGATGGAATGCTATGAAAGGTTTTAAATTAGAGGACTAATTTGATCATGTCATTTTTCTTGCTCTATTTCTGTTTTCCTTCTAGTCTTAGTATATTTCTGTTAAGCAATTACTTTTTGCCTTAGCCAAAATTATGCCTCAGAATTGACACCATTCTACTTCAGGTGCCTTAACTTGCATTGCCGATGCTGCCAGTCCTGTTGTCCTGGCTAGCCCTTCTGCCTCTGCTGCCTGAGAAAGTGAACCTTTTAGCCAGAGCTGTGCCACCTACCACCAGAATGATTCTCTACCGTCTCTGCTTCTTTGAGGCAAAGTCCCATATGGGTGCATCTAATGGGCCAGGTGTCGACCATGTGACTGCACCCTAGCTGCAAGGGAGCCTGGGCTGATGAATGTCCCACATTCCCAGTTTTTATAATGGGAAGCTGCCTCTGCCTTGTACCAAGATTCATAAAGTGAGAGATTTTCCAAACGTGAGAGGAGCTTCAAATAATGGCCAGCTAAAAACAACAAAATGTTTATTAGACAACCTTTTATGGATGAGGAGAATAGAGAGTACAAAGTAACTTGTCCAAGGCCACAGTGGTGTAAAGTAGCAGGTGCAGGACCTCAACCCAGGAAATGACTTTTGGAACTCATATGCTGAGCCACTACATTCTACCACTAAATTGTAGGGTGATAAGGACTTTGATAAAGTGTGTGTGAGTGATAGTGACATGCTAGAGAGAGTGATGATGTCTTTGGCCGTGAAATAGAGGGGAAGAAATGGGCCTGTACAGGAGTTGAGTTCATTGGTGTCTTAGTACCATGGAGTCACCTGGGGGTGCCTGGGTTGTTGTAGCCATAGTTAGAAACAGAACAAGGGACTCACTTGTTCCATTCAGAGCCCATAGTTCAGCCAACTTACATCAGCACCTGTGGCCAATGTCCCTGAGACTGACTTCCTGGCACCCATGGTCTCTGTGCAACTATTTTCCCTCAATCATTTGCTCTTTCTAGCTTCACCCCTGGACCCTGAATTCCCTACTCCCCATGATGGACTTTTCTGGCATGTTCTTTCTGGCCACGGAGAATGGGAACCTGAGAATATATTTAGAGGGCCTTTTCTGGGAGTAAAACAGTAATGTCAGCCACATACATACACACCAGATGCAAAAATAAGAATAATAAAAATGTGTAATTTTAGTTAAAGCCAAATCTGGTCATCAGATGTTTCTAAGAAGCTATTCCCCTTTCAAGTAAATTTTGAATGTTTTGGATCCTTCAGTGAAATTAAGTAACTTGAAAGGTTTCTTGTAAACACCAGTCAAAATGTTGCAATAAGTCATCCTCTAAGCTACACAAACATCAAGGCCCAATTATATAATTTCCATTTTTTTTAATCTTGAAAAACAAAACAAAGCAAAAACAAAATCCTCTTGCTTAGTCCCTGTACTTCATCCATTTATAAAATGTCAGCTTCTCAATGACTCTCTTTGATGTTTGTGGAATGTGATACCCATCCCTGTGGGAATGAATGAAGGCTTCCAATGCATCTCTTTCTTTCCTTGTTTTTTACCTTGTGGCATTATCCAGCTACCAAGATCAAGATTTCCTAGAACATTCTTTATCTGCCTAGAAATCCTTAGTCTCTGAAAGCAGTAGGACTTCTAGTTAAATTTTGTAAATGCAAGGCCATTGCCGAATGCTTTGCAATAATAAATACTTATTCCTTTTCATAAGTAATTGTGCTTGTGAAAGTCAGGCGGCTTCTGGCACTTGAGGAGAATATATGCCTAGACATCAAATACTCATGAAATCTCTGGTCTTTTACAGCATACCATTTATTGGTGTTGCTCATGGATCTGAACATAGCCTTTTCATTTTCTTTCAGCCACTGCCAATATTTATCTTTCATTTTTTCTGCTTCCCACAATTATCCCCCTCTAAACATTATCAGAATTGTCCCCAGGCATCTAAACTTTAAATGAGATTGTAACTTTCCCATTTGGGCCTTGTTTCATTAAACAAATATGTGGGTGCTACATGATTTTGCAGCAGATACTGTTTATGTGGGAGTTGGATTTGTACTGTGTTTATAGCTAAAGAGAAAAAAAATTCAACACTTTATTGGACATGTACTAGCATGTGGGTGAGGTTGAAGAAAATAATTGAGTGTTGAAATCAAATACAGGCCTGGGAAAATATTCCTTTCTGATGGAGCAGGCAGGAAAGGCCAACAGCTGGTACACATGGAAATCCCTAAAGGTTAGCCTCCTTTTCAGAATGCTCCTTCAGGAAGCCCAGCCTCCTAACTGAAGCTGATCACTCCAGAATAATTCAAGATAGAATTATGTCTATATCCAGAAGTGAGACATTTCACCACAAAACAAAAATCATGTATCTTTATTCCATTGTATATGACCTCTCCCACACTTCTAAAAGCCATCTATCTATAATTAATTCTCATTATAAATGGTAGGTCTTATATATCCTATAAGATTATGGTGAACACTGAACCATTGCTCTTGGGAGAAATACAGAACTAGGGGTTCTTGTGAACCCCTGGTCATAACATTTCCATTCACTGAGCAATACATAAACTTATTTCATGTGAGTTTCTGTTTAAAGGCACTTTATTTAATACATATTGTTGACTCATTAGCACTGAACTCACAGCCAGTGCACTATAACTCATGCCTGAACAAAGCTTATCTGACACATGTGTTTTCTCCATAAGGCACATCACAGTCTCCTTAAGAACACCAGGCAGCACCTTAGCACTAGATTTTGGGGTCATTTTAAACAGTGAAATCAGCAACAAAAAACATAAAAATGTGAAAAATTTGCCACTAAATGGATCACAAAAAGGACACGTGTTCATACTATGAGAATTGAAACAAAAAGGTGTCACCTGGCTTCACCTCAGCAGGAAATGTGAGCATTGGGTGACTTAAATTCTTCACTGCTCTGAGCATGTCTGTTTGTAAGTATGAAAGTAGCACAAGTATTGATTTTGGGGTTACAAATAAATTTTAGTGAGCAGGAATACCCATCTGTCTTCCATTTATCTATTTTCCCTTCCATCCACCTATGTATTCATCTGTTTATTTATTTTCTGGACATAAAACACACTGAGAATTTCTGACCCCTTTATTTGGAGTAATCTATGTTGCAAATGTGACATATGTTATCCTTCTAGTTTTAAAACTATTTAAAATACGTAGTCATGAGATCAAGGACTCGGTGATCTTCCCTGCTGTATTCCCAGCCCTAGAGTAGAGCACGGTACAGAGCAGGTTCTCAATAAACATTTGTTGAATGAATCAATGAGCAAGTTGCAAGTGGCACTTGGTGCATAGAATAGCACTGTTTTCTCTCTTTCTCCCATATTGACCTCAAATATGAACATCTCAGAAATCTGAAAATATCTCTACCACGTAAGTTATCTTTTGCACACAGTCTTCCAAGAAGAGGATTAAAGCATAATAGTTAAATAGTTAGGATCTGTGGGATCAGATGTACCCCACCTTTAGCCAGATAAAAACCTATTTCCAAATTTTTCTCCCATTTCCTCCTTTTTCCCCAAATTAAAAAAATCCACAACTTTCTCAAGTATTTATGTCAGTATTTAAAGAGGCCTATCATCAGGAAAATTTTCTTTTCTTATGGGAACTTTTTATCTTGCTATATATTAAGTCTCCCTCTCTGCCCCCGCTGACTTGGGTTTTGTCTTTCTGTGTGTTTCTTTCATGTAGTATCAGGGTAAACAATAGCTCTATATATCAAAACATCTTAGACTAGCAGGCCATAGTCTTCATTTTCCCAAGATAAACAGTGTGTGTTCCTTCAGTCTTTTTTGCTTAATATTTATTTACAGTTGTTGAGTTGTCTTTAGTTTCTATATGCATATCCCTTTTTTGCAGTGAATTATTAGTTGGACATGTTGCACTGGGGAGGATG
The DNA here is from genome assembly GCF_020740605.2 of Lemur catta. Classification (NCBI taxonomy): domain Eukaryota; kingdom Metazoa; phylum Chordata; class Mammalia; order Primates; family Lemuridae; genus Lemur; species Lemur catta. The sequence continues at coordinate 74,145,232 of NC_059135.1, forward strand.
CAATTGAGACTCTGTGTGTTGAGCAAATTGTTTAACCCAACACATGCCCAGAATTGTGTGAATAGCAAATAAGTTTCTAAAAAAGAAATATAGATGAAGGAGACTGTGTTTTTAGTATGGAGGCAAAGTTATGGCGCATAAAATTAATCTTATAGAATATGGGAGTGTAGGACATTGTACAATCAACAAAAGAGTTGAGTTTATAAGTAGCAGTGGACTTAAAGCTCTTTGCATATGGGAGGAAGTAATTGTGGGGCTAGAATGAATTGACAGGGAAGCTGCTGGAACTTAATTGTTTGAACCATGTGGTTCTAAATGGTTTTCTTTTCTAATCCCCTTTTTAGTCCCTTATAACTCTGGAGGTAGAGTACTGCTTGGCAGAAGGCGCTAATGTAGCATCACTACCAACCTAGTTTCTGAAGACTAGATGTGTGCAATTAGGGGGGTGTATACAATGGAAGAGGTGGAATTGAGAGTGGGGCAAAGTTACTGGGATCAGCATTATAACAGCTGCCATGTATTGAGTCTCTAGACCATTTTCATATACGACGCTAAATGTTTTATTTTTATTTTCCTATCTAATCTCCAGAAATCTTTGAGGTAATATTATGTCTATTTTACATATGAGGAAAATTCATCTCAGAAAAGATAATGTGCCCAAGATCACAGAGCTAAAAGACGAAATAGAATTCCAGTACAAAGCTCTGTGACCCCAAAGTCCAAGCTATGTCTTTCTACCTAAAATGAAAAAACAGGCCAATACAAAGGCACAATTTATCATATTTTTCTGTTTATAAAAGGCAATATGGGATCATTGTAGGAAACTTAGAGAATCAGAATAAATAATAAAATAAAAATCACCCACAGTACTTTTAATCTTTTACTATCTGCATCTAATGTTGTTAAAAAATAGTATACTGATATACTTATATTTTTTCATTTGTAACTATATTTATAGCTATATCTATGTAGATATGTATGAGCATATACATATGAGCAAATATATAGGGATACATATCTTTCTGTATATGTATACACACATAATTGGGATTATATGACATATAACAATTTTAGTGATCACTTAATGTTGCATGGACTATACATACTGTAATTTACCTATTTTTAAATATTAAAGTAGTTCCAAATTTTTTTTAGTATTATAAATAATGCTGTGGTGAACATTGTAGTTTAGAAGTCTTTATCTGAATCTCAGATTATTTGCTCATGAAGGATACTTAGAAGTAGAATTACTGGGTGTAAGCACAATTTTTAAGGATTTTTATACAGATAGCCAAATTGCAGTTCCCAATTTATACACTTACTGCCAAAAATCAGAGTACCAGTATCACTCACTGCATATAATATTGTTATTACAAATCTGTTGCCAATTTTTGATTAAAATAGTATATTGATATTTCATATCACTAATAGTGAGTTTCAACATTTTTTATATTTTCAACCTCATTCCGTCTTCCATGGCATAATCTCCATTATCTTGCCCCTTTTCGTTGGCTTATATAATATAATGTGGCTACATTTTTACCACCTTCCTTGTGTCTGCACCTTTGGCCTATTATTATTATGTGGCCTTGAGATCACCATGCCTTCATTTATGCCAGTTTTTTGACATGCGGATGTTGACTATCATACGGTTTGTGGGAACAGATCTATGGTTTGTGGACCTGAGCTATCTGCATTTAATGGAGCTGTGCTGGTGAGAGTGGGGACCCAGAGATCTGGGGTCCAGGCTAGACCTTCTAAGAATGTGATCTCACCCAACTATTTAAATTTTTGGGGTCACAATTTGTTATTGTGTAAAGTAGAGATTCATTCATTCGTTCATTTCTAAACCAACTTTTATTATGTGCATACATGAGGGGAAAGTGAGCTTTGGCCTTCAATTTAGAGGATTAAACTTCTTGAAGTCAGCAAATTCTTTCTACATAATGACTATACACTATTTTACTTATTCTATTTTTCCTATAGTTTGGCACATATATTCCAGAGTATTCCAACATTCTTTTGGAATTATATCCTATTTTACTAATAGCAGTGAAATTTCAATTCAAGGGAGAATATAATTCATTATAGCAGTTTAACATATAACCCCCTTCTCCCTCCTCTCCCCACAAATATGAGGCTGTTAAAGACATAAATGTTTCTTTCTTGTTAAATTTACTTAAAAATTGAACCAAATAACTATTAAAACATAAACTTTCTTTTAGCTAGAAATTCTATATTTCTCCTGTAAGTTCTCCTACAAGTAATTGACATTGTTAAAGAAGTTAAATTCTTCTTTATTCATGACATGAAGAAAATTATTTCTGACCTATATGTTGCTTAAGCTTAAGCATGAGTGTGTATGTGTGTGTGTGTGTTTTAATAGAATTTCAACACCATTTTGCTATTTTATATATAGCATTATTCTCACAGTGCCAACAGAAAATTTGCTGCATTATTTGTAGGGAAAATAGTGCTTTATCCAGTGGACTGAAATGGGGAATAATAGGAAAAAAGACCATATTGGATAGAGTCTAGAATTCAACTTTTATCTTTTCTTATGTTTTCTTGTTTCTTTTTAAAATAGTGATCAAATGTAGATATATTTTTCCCTAATGTGTGTATACATATGTCCATGTAAGTATGAATAAATAACACTGTGTATGTATATTATTTTTTTGCTCTGGAGAAGCATACCTGTATAAAGACTAGAGGGTCAAATTTTATATTTTCTGAAATGATTGAGCAAAACAAGGCTAATTTATAAACCTGCCAATATCATGCCATCCCAGAATGCATATTTTTCTCTTTTGGAGATTGATGGCCCTTTGAAGTGATTCAATATACCATGCCTAGTTCAATTTTCATTTCAGAAAATAAAATAAGAACCTAGTTGTTCTTTTTAACTGATACTGTTTTTCAATCTTTTTATGGGATTCCTGTATTGATTTGCATTTTAAAATGTTTTTCCCATCTGAATCTCTTGCCACTCTGAATGATTCCAGGGGTCTTATTGATTTGGATGGAAACCTCTGTGAAGTTTGAAGAAATTATTTTTTATTTGCAAATTTTGAGCAAAGCATCATTTACCATAATGAACAGTCAAACCCAAATAGTGCATTAGTGCATTAATCTTTAATGCTTTTACAGGCGACTTAGAGCTAAAAAAAGACCATGCAATCCAAGCCAGAGTGTGTGGTTCCAAGCCTTGAGGCCTCCTTCATCCACACCCAGCCCATACCCACCTTCCTCTCTGTTCCTTGCCCTGCTCCTGCCTCTTGGGTTTAGGAGCCAATGATATTGGAGGAGGAGAGGCAGGGACAGGATTGACTGGGGAAGGAAGGGGCAGAGCCAGTTGGTTGGCCAACAATTAATTTACTGAGTGCCTGTTATGTGTCAGTCAGTCTTCCAGGTCCTGGGGACATAACAGTGAATAAAAGAGGCAACCTCTGCCCTCAGCAACTGACTTCTGCTCTTCTTAATCAGGAAAGTGGGGAGCAGATGTGGGAGATCAGTAGTGTGAAAATTTTGCTGCTCCTATTCTTATTTCATTTTAAATGGTGTGGGACGATGATAATTATCATTTATTACATGTCTACTGTGTTTCAGGCACAGTGCTAGAAGCTTGTAATACATTTAACCTTTAAAAATTACAATTGTAAAAAATCAATTCCTCTATTTGAGAGACTCTACTCTCTCTAGGAATAGTGATTGTAGTGTACTCGTGTTACCTTAAAAATTTCTCCTGGTTTTGTTTTGTTTTGTTTTTATTCTGGAAAAAAAAGCAAAGATCATGGAATCCACTCTCTTGCCCAAACAAAATTTTTTTTTAAAAAAATGTATGAGCAAATACATGTATAAGACTTAGTGTCACCATGAAAGTTAATGAGTTTTGGTTTGGTTTGTTAACGTCCAGGCTATTATAAATTTCCATGCATGTATAAGTATCCTTCCTTTTTTACTTTTTCAGCATGTAATTGAATACCTGCTATGTATGGGATATGGAACTGAAGACTTTTGATAATGAATTTAATCTGAGTAGATTATTTCAAACAGCTAAAATGTGCAAAAAATATAGTAACCATATGTATGGAAGTTGCTTCTGCAAAGAGCAGTAGGATGGCTTTTATTAGTGACATCTATCCATGACATGATATCTACATACCTTACCAGTAGGCAGATCATCACATTTGTTGTAGGTCTGTCAACGTAAGACACTCTGAGGTCAAAGAAAGGAATAGTTTATTAAAATAAGACCTGAAATCAGAAAATGTCTCCTTTCTGAATTTCTGGAAATTGTGTTTGGCAATTGGCAACTATATTGCTTGATAAATAGACAATCATTTCTCTGGAGCAGATAAGATTGGGTCTTGCGTGAATCTGAAAATGAGCCACGGTGATATTCTACCATCTCTCTTGATGAAATGATTCTCTGCCTTCACAGCCAGGAGCCTGATATGGGTGTAATAGGAAAGTAATCCAGGGATAATGGCAGCATAAGGGTCTCTTGACTTCTGCCGAAATAACTTCCCCATCATAATCTTACAACAGACTCATCAGATGATAAAACAGATGTTGGGCAATAATGTCATTTTTGTAACGTTTTAAATTGGATGCCAACTTGAGGTTCACTTCGATGGGGAATTCATGTCATGCTACATATCTTTTGAAAAAAGGCATTACAGCTCAATTCCTACAGATGCTCATTAAAAGTATTTTGGAATTTTAACATTATATGATTGTGGGATTTGCAGGTTCCCTGCAGACTTGCACTGAAATTGTAATATCTTTATTACTTTGTGTTTATTGTACGTGAACATTTTCTAACAGACCTTGAACTTCCTGTTCACGTGGAGAAGATGTTTACACTTACTAAAACAGAAAGATTTGCTGGCAGTGTAAATCTGTGCCAAGGAGAGTGGCTCCATTATTTTAAACATAAGCTCTCTACAAAATAAGGACCAAATTATGAGAAGATAATTTCGCCCAAAGGTAAACCCTTGGAGGCTTAAAAAGCATTTTGATAATATTTGTATGTAGAAATCAGGTATTAAATGATGCTTGCTGATGGATTGACAATGTGTGGAATACTTTACGCTTAATAGATGTTCAATAAGTGATTTCCTCCTCAAATAATTCAACCTAACAGAAGAGTATAACATAAAATCCCTTTCCTAAAGCATTTATAATCCAGGTGAAAAGTTCACACAAGAAGTAATTTAAAAATAAATTAAAAGGCACCATGTCATCAGAAGGAAGATAATATGGCACAGATAGATTCAACCTATGGAACATGAGCAGAAGGTATATGCATTTGGTACTAAGTTGCTGTCACTGAACAATATGAAAAGACATAAAATAAAAACCAATGTGATGAAAAAACAACTAACATAATTTTTTGGCTTATTTTTTGTTAAATCCTGAGCTAGCTACTTCACAAGCATTTTATTAAATTATTATAATAATAATCCCATAAATTCAATTATTATCCTGTTTACAGATGTGAACCCTGAGGCTTAGAGAAGTTAAGTCACTGTCACATATCAAACAACTAAAAGGTGGCAGAGTTGAAATTTGATTTGGTATCTGTTTTTGGCTAATATGCTCTGCTGTTTTCCCAGGGTCTAGTGGGATGTTTGCTTAACAAAATTTAAATTCTTACAATTGGGTTGCAGGAGCTACAAATAAAAATGAAGGAGAGTTCAGGATTCTTGCTGGTTAATACGTGCCCTGTGAGTTAGAGTAATGGGTGTGTCTGAAAGCTCCAAGAAATGCAGGACTATGGCGATTTTTACAATTTTTTTAGATTTCTTAATTATTATGGGTACATAATAGTTGTACATCTTTATTGGGTACATATGATGTTGTGATACAGGCATGCAATGTGAATTAATCAAATCAGGGTAATTGGGGTATCCATCACCTCAGGCATTTAACATTTCTTTGTGTTAAGAACATTCCAGTTTCACTCTGTTATTTATTTTAAAGTATACTCTAACTTACTGTTGATTATAGTCACTTTGTTGTGCTATCAAATGTTGTTCATTCTATCTAACTTTCTAATCATATTTTTGCATTCATTAACCATCCCCATTTTATCCTCCCCTTCCTGCTACTCTTCCCAGTTCTGATAAACATCATTCTATTCTCTGTCTTCATGAGATCAATTATTTTTAAAATTTATTAATAGCTCCCACTTATGAGTGAGAACATGTGAGATTTGCCTTTTTGTGCTTGGCTTATTTCACTTAACAGAATGTTCTCCAGTTCCATCCATGGTGTTGCAAATGGCAGGATTTTGCTCTATTTGTGGCTATATAATATTCCATTGTGTATACGTACCACTATTTCCTTATCCATTCATCCATTGATGAAAACTTAGGATGATTCCAAATCTTGGCCATTATGAATAGTGCTGCAATAAACATGAGAATGCAGATATCTCTTCAGTATACAGAATTATTCTCTTTTGGATATATACCAAGCAGTGGGATTGCTTGGTCATATGGTAGTCCTATTTTTAGTTTTTTGAGGAACCTCCATACCATTTTCCATAGTGATTGCACTAATTTACATTCCCATCAACAGTGTATGAGGTTTCCCCTTTCTCCGCATCCTTACCAGCATGTTGGCATATAGAAATACTACTGATTTTTGCATATTGATTTTGTATCCTACAACTGTACTGAATTTGTTTATCAGTTCTAATAGTTTTTGGGTGGAGTCTTTTGGTTTCTCTAGATATAAGATCATATTGTCTGCAAACAGGATAATTTGAATTCTTCCTTTCCAATTTGGATGCCCTTTATTTCTTTCTCTTGTCTGATTGCTCCAGCTAGAACTTCCAGTATTATGTTGAATAATAGTGGTGAAAGGGGCATCCTTGTCTTGTTACAGATGTTAGAGGAAAGGTTTTCAATTTTTCTCTATTCACTATGATACTTTCTGTGAGTCTGTCATATATGGCTTTTATCATGTCAAGATAAGTTACTTCTATATCCAGCTTTTTGAGACTTTTTATATTTTATCAAATGCTTTTTCAGCATAAATTGAAATGATCACATGGTTTTGTCCTTCATTCTGTTAATACAATGTATAACATTGATGCGGTTGCATATGTTGAACAATCCTTGCATGCCTGGGATGAATCCCACTTCATCATGAAAAATAATCATTTTAATGTGTTGTTGAATTTGGTATGCTAGTATTTTCTTGAGGATTATTGCATCTATGTTCATAAGAGATATTGGCCTATAGGTTTATTTATTTGTTGTGTCTTTGTCTGGTTTTGATCTCAGGGTGACAGACCCTGTAGAGTGAGTTTGGGAGTATCTCTTCCTCCTTGAATTTTTGGAATAGTTAAGGAAGATCGGTATTAGTTCTTCTTTGACTGCTTGGTAGCATTCAGCAGTGAAGCCATCAGGTCCTGGACTTATCTGTGATGTGAGACTTTTTATTACTGCTTCTATCTTGTTACTTGTTATTGGTTTATTCAAGTTTTGGATTTCTTTTTGGTTCAGTCTTGGTAGGTTGTATATGTCTAGGAATTTGTCCATTTCTTTTACGTTTTCCAATTTATTGGCATATAATTGCTCATAGTAGTTGCTAATGATCCTTTAGATTTCTGCAGTATCAGTTGTAATGTCTCCTTTTTTGTCTCTGATTTTGTTTGTTTGGGTCTTCCTTTTTTTCTTAGTTAGTCTGGCTCTAGATGAGTCTATTTTGTTTATCTATTTGCTTCATTGATCTTTTGTATTTTTTATTTCAATTTCATTTATTTCTGCTCTGACCTTTATTATTTCTTTACTTCTACTAATTTTAGATTTGGTTTGCTCTTTGAGATGCATCTTTGAGATGCATTTTTAGGTTGTTTGTTTGAAGATTTTCTTTTTTTGGCTTTCATAAATTTTATTTATTTATTCAGAATATTACAGGAGTACAAACATTTTGGTTACATGGTTTGCTTTTGTGCAGTTTGATTCAAAGTTATAAGTGTGCCCCACACCAAGATAGTGTGCATTGTACCCATTAGATGTGAATTTACCCTCCCCCCCACCTGCTTAGTTTCTGTTAAGTTTTACTACCATATGTGCACGTTTATCAATTAGTTCCAATTTAATAGTGAGTACATATGGTATTTGTTTTTCCATTCTTATGATACTTCACTTAGAAGAATGATCTCCAATTCCATCCAGGTTGTTACATTTTTTTATGGCTGAGTAGTGCTCCATAGAATACATATACCCTATTTTATTAATCTACTCAGGTATTGATGGGCACTTGGGTTGATTCCACATCTTTATGATTGTGAATTGTGCTGCAATAAACATTTGAGTGAAGTGTCTCTTTTATAAAATGTCATTTTTTTTCATTTGGGTAAATACCCAGTAGTGGGATGGCTGGATCAAATGGTAGGTTTACTTTTAGTTCTTTGAGGACTCTCCATAGTGTTTTCCATAGAGGTTGTACTAATTTGCAGTCCCACCAACAGGGTATAAGTGTTGCTTTTTCTCTGGATCCACACCAGCATCTATTGTTTTAGGACTTTTTAATAAAGACCATTCTAACTGGGGTAAGGTGATGTCTCATTGTGGTTATAATTTACATTTCCATGATGATTAGTGACATTGAGCATTTTTTCATATGTTTATTAACCATTTTATATCTTCTTTTGAGAACAGAAGTTCATGTCTTTTGGGTACTTTTTAATGGGGTTGTTTGTTTTTTTTCTTGCTGATTTGATGTAGGCACTTGTTGATATAAACTTTCCTTTCATTTCTGTTTTTGCTGTATCCCATAGGTTTTGATATGTTGTGTTTTCATTTTAATTTGTTTTGAGAAATTTTTTAATCTCCTTCTTTATTTCTTTATTGACCCACTGGTCAGTCAGGAGCATATTATTTAATTTCCATGTGTTTATATATTTTCCAGGGTTCCTCTTTTTATTGATTTCTAGTTTTATTCCATTGTAGTCAGAGAAAATACTCTATATGATTTCAAATTTTTGAATTTTTTAAGACTTATTTTTTTGGCCTAACATATGGTCTATCCTAGAGAATGATACATGAGCTGAGGAGAAGAATGTATATTCTGCAGCTGTTGGGTGAAACATTCTGCAAATATCTATTAGGTTGATTTGGTCTGTAGTGCAGATTAAGTTCAATGCTTCATTGTTAATTTTCTGTCTGGATGATCTGTCCAATTCTGAAAATGGAGTGTTGAGGTCTCCCGTGATTATTGTATTGGGGTCTATCTCTCTCTTTATCTCTGATAATATTTGCTTTATGTATCTGGGTGATTCAGTGTTGGGTGCATATATACATATATATATGGAATTGTTATATCCTGTTGCTGCATCAATCCATTTATCATTATATGACTTTCTTTGTCTCTATTTAAAATTTCCCTCTTGAAATCTATTTTATCTGTTAGAAGTATAGCTAGTTCATTTTTATTATCCATTCAGCCACTCTATGTCTTTTGATTAGAACATTTAGTCCATTTTCATTCAATGTTATTGTTGATAGGTAAGGACTTACTACTACCATGTTGTTATTTGATTTTTGGTTGTTATGCGGTCCTCTCTTTCTTTCTTCCTTCTTTCCTGTCTTCCTTTGCTAAATGTGATTTTCTCTGGTAGTGTGTTTTAATTTCTTGCTTTTTTTGTGTATCTGTTGTAGGTTTTTTATTTGAGGTTACCATGAGGTTTGCAAAAAACATTTTATAACCAATTATTTTAAACATATGACAGCTCTGTTTATAAACAAACAAACAAGTAAAAAGAAGCCTAACAGAAAATCTACCCTTTACACTCCATGCCCCTGCACTTTTTAACTTTTTGTTGTTTCCATTCATATCTTTTTAAACTTTCTGTCTCTCAAAAAGTTGTTGTTATTTTTGATAAATTTGCCTTTTAATCTTTCTACTCAAGATATAAGTGATTGATATACTGTAATTAGAGCAATGGAGTATTCTGTATTTGTGGCCTTACTGTTACCAGTGAGTTGTATATATACCTTCAGATGATTTCTTATTGTTCATTAACATTCCTTTTTTTTCAGATTGAAGAACTCTTTTTAGCATTTCTTAAAGGACAGATCTGCGTTAATGAAATTCCTCATCTATTGTTTGTCTGGGAAAGTCTTTATTTCTCTTTCAAGCTTAAAGGACATTTTTTTAGGATATACTATTCTAGGGGTAAGGTTTTTTTGTTTTTTCCTTCAGCACTTTGAATATGTCATGCCATTCTCTCCTGGCATGTAATGTTTCCATTGAGGTATCAGCTGCCAGACATATTGGAACTCCTGCATATGTTATTTTTTTTTCTTTTTTCTTGCTTACCTTAGGAACTTTCCTTTTTCCATGACCTTTGGGAGCTTGATTATTAAAGTCTTGAGATAGCTAGCCTTCTTTGGGTTAAACCTTCATTGTGTTTTATGACCCTGTTGGACCTGAATATTGATATCTTTCTCTAGGTCTGGAAAATTCTGTTATTTCTTTAAATAAACTTTCCACCCAATCTCTCTCTCCTCCTCTTTAAGGCCAATAGCTCTGAGATTTGCTCTTTTGAGGCTATTTTCTACATGTTGTAGGTGTGCCTCTTTCTTATTAGTGTTTATTCTTTTTTGCCTTTTTCTCTTCTATGTGTTTTCAAATAGGCTGTCTTCAAGCTCATTAATTCTTTCTTCTGCTTGGTCAATTCTGCTATTGAGAGATTGTGATGCATTTCTGTTTGTGAATTGAATTGTTAAGCTCTAGAATTTCTGCTTTTTTATTATTTCAATCTCTTTGTTAAATTTCTCTAATGAGCTTTTGAATATCTTCTCTGTGTTGTCTTGAAGTTCATTGAGCTTCTTCAGGACAGCTATTTTGAATTCTTTGCTTGAAAATCACCTATTTCCATCACTCCAGAGTTGGCCACTGGTACCATATTTAGTTGGTTTGGTGATGTCAAGTGGATGTCATGTGGATGTTTATGAATATCTGGGCATTTATTTTAATCTACTCAGTCTGGGCTTGTTTGAACCTATCCTTCTTGAGGAGGCTTTCCAGATATTCAAAGGTAACTGAGTGTTGTGGTCGAAGTCTTTGGTCACTGCAGCCATATCAGCACTGGGGGTGTCCCGAACTCTGTAATGCTGTGGCTCTTGCAGACTCCTGGTGGAACTGCCTTGGTGGACTTGAGTAAGATATGGGAGAATTCCCTGGATTATCAGGCAAACTCTCTCACTCTCTTCTCTCACTCCCTATGCTGGGCTGCTGGAGTTGTGGGGAGGAGTAACATGGTCATTCTTTGTGGCCACCAGCACCAGGTCACACCTAAAAACCAGCCCTGTTTCACCAAAGCCCATGGTAACGGTTGCCTGGCTACCTCTGATGTTTATTCAAAGCCTATAATCAGCAGGCTGTGAATAGTGCCAGGACTGAGTCCTTTCCTTCAAGGCAGCATGTTTCCTTCTGGCCCAGGGTGGTCCAGAAATGCTGTCCAGGAACCAACACCTGTACTCAGGAGCTTCAGCAATCTGCTTGGTACTTTATTTTACTGTGGCTGAGCTTGTATCCAAGTCGCAAAACAAAATCGTCTGAGCTCTTCTTTTTCCCTTTCCCAGTGGAAGAAGACTCTCCCTGAGCCATGCTGCCTGTAGTTGGAGGAAGGATGACACAGGCACTGGCTTAGCCACAGCTGCTGGTGTCTTACTGGGTCATGTGCACCCGACATCCACTGGCTCCGAGCCAGCACAGCCACAGGAGTTGCCCAAGGACTGCAGCCTTTGTGGTCTGACTTCCTTTTGAATTTATTCCAGGCCCCAGGCTGCTTTTTGCCAGCCAGCCCTTGGGGCTAGCCAGATCTGGGGTTTTGGGGTGGGGGATTTATCTCTGGCTGGGATGGTGTAAATGCGATGATGATAGGGACATTTCCTGCCTTTATATTATACAGTGACCTTGGCAAGTAGAATATTTAAAAAATCTATTTAATGGAATCCTGTTGAGGCTCAGTCATCATGATCCTAGGTGCTGATGGGATCCAGTGTATCTTTACATTTTCCTTGTAGAAAAAATGAGGTTGTAGGTCAGGAGAAGGTAAGAGAATTTTCTAATGCATTTAGGACAATTCTGGAAAGTTAAGTCCTGCTTTGACCACATTTATCTCTTTTACTGTGACTTCACGAGTCAACAAAATTCTTTAAAAAAGTAGCAACTGTGTCAAAGTGTAGTTTTGGAACTTTTTCTAGAAGAAGTGTGGGGAAAGGCCTGAAGTGTACTTATTTTGGCACAAAATGCTTCCTAGCGGTTGGTGTTGATGATTGCAATGGGGTTCCCACAGTAATGGGTTTCATAGGTGGAGACAAAGGCTAGGATTTCATTTTCTTACTGACAAGTAAACTCTGGTGACAGCCAAGGAAAGTGGCCATTATTCTTTGCATGATTGTGGCTGCTGAGAATCAAGGTTCATTTCAAGCCATTCTTTTATACTGCTTGGACTTTATCAACTTGACATACTGAACTTTGGAAGGTTTAAGAGAAAAATGAAAGGTGGGGACATGCTGAAAGTATTCACATTTCATTGAATAATATATATTAATACTAACTACATGCAAATTTGTAGTTTTTGAAAAAATAAAAGCTTGAGGACCTATCTTTATAAGATTGCAGTCCTATTCCTTTTAAACACTATAAGCATATTTCCACTTAAAATAATAATAATAATAATCTATTCCCAAAGCCCCTTTCATGGATTAACCTCTATCAATGTTACCTTTGAATAGTTCTACAACCTCCCATGGTGTAAATGTCTCTGTTTAACTAACACTCTTTATTTTATTACATTCAAAATGTACTTGTGAAAATGAAAGTGCTTTGTATTGCTGTTATAGCTCCAACAATGTGATTATTTAGCACTTTTCAGAGACTGATTTCCTCGTTAGTATTTATATAGCCTGTGTACCTGTTACGAGCATTGGAAAGGTGCAAACAGCATTGGGAAGCTGGAATTATTTAGCATGTTTTAGAGCAAGAGTGACAAAGAGTAACAGTAAGAGGGGAACAAAAAGGAATGTTTTTAAGAAGTGACATTTTGAGGCTCCCGTTGACAAAACCTTCTGAACATATGTGAAACATAATCAAAATAACCACCCACTGCATCTGAAAACCAAATTCTGGTTGAAGATAAAAGTTGAGGCCTATCTATTCTGAAATACGTAGCTGAAAGCCCAATGCTGCCTGATGTTTTGAAAGATGACAAAAGCTTTGTTTGAAATATCCAAATACTCACAGAATGCCAAGTAGAAGAAGTGTATTACATATTTTAAGTGAGGACATATTTCCTAGATCTCTAAAAATTTCCAGCATCAAAGTTTGTGAGTTTGTTTCCAATTTACATACTCTTTAAAAGAAGTTACTTCCCAATTGAGTCACTTCTATAAAAATTTCTGACTTAGATTTTCCTGGAAAGCAGAAGTGGAGAATGGCTTGGATGTAGCAATGCCTAAGACTTGGGAGCCTCAGTGGAAACCTAGTAGGAATGCATAGGTTGACACTTGCAATTTTCTCTGTATTTGAAGGCCAAGGTAGGCTGAAAAGTCCTTCTATGATATGCATTTTACACCCAACTTGCCACATATATTTTCCAACCTTGAGAACATCAGGTGAGGCCCTATAATCTGCTGGCCCTTGACCCAGTGGTGATGTGAGACAGGCAGAGTATTTTGGTGGTTCAGGGATAGGCCTCCACAAAGCAGAGCTGCAACCCCTAAGCTTTTCTTGCGGTTTGATCTGTCATTGATGTACTAAAAGGTTAGTTAGGTTAACAAACTATAATGCAGCAATACAATGGGCTATTATGCAGCTCTTGCCAGTTATAACTAGGAACACTATAAACTTAACAAACTATTTACAAAATAATTAACAATCATATTGCAAATTAATATGCACACCATGGTGACAGCAATGTAAAGTGTATGTAGGAACTGGAAGGTAATGTACAAAAATTAAAGTGGAGGTAAAGTTGGTTTATTTGGGGATTAATGTTTTTCAAAAAGGTACTTAGTGTAGTTCTATCATTTCATTAGTGTGTAACTTCTATACAAATAGCCCACTGATGCTTGGTATAATTTGGGAAACTTTGAAGAGGATGAGTTTCTAAAATGTGTATGCTTGGGAATAGCACAGAGGCTAAAAGACTTGCACTGGGACAAACTTACGGAGTTAACTTGGTTGGAGTGATTATGTCTTACGTACATGGCTGTAATCAATCTTTTTGAAAACGAAAACTGAATTAATTTATACTTTGCTTTTTGAACTGTCACAGTGATATTCCTTTTCTGAAAGCAAAGTAAGCAGGCATTTCTACTATGGGACTTTAGCATAACAAAGGAAAGAGTACTGAAAAAGACTAATAATGTTCACTCACCAGCTGGCAAGTGAATCAATTGGCTATATTCTGTGACCTCTCAGAAAGTATTTTCTCCAAGGAAAAGTTAGGTGCACTACAACTGAGTTGGAACCCTAGGGTAGAACTTTGTGATTGAAAGAGACTTTAGAGATCACCAATGCAAGTAATTTTTAAATTCTGGAACTCCAGGAGAATCCTGATATAGGAACCAGCTGTAAGAGAAACGACGCTTGTTGAAGCGCAGGGCCCAAGCCAGCTCTTCCCTGCCCCTGCCAGATTGACTCGTTCCTGCTGAGACTGTTCCCAAGCACCTGGCCCATCTTGGTCCCTCTGGTTCCTGATGGGGCAGGGCGTGGCCTGAGCTCTACTTCTAAATGGGAATTTGAGTCTCCTGGCACCCCAGGTAATGGTCTTTCTGCTACACCAATGGTTACCAGACCTTTTGTGGATACTCGGGACACAGTGAAATGGTCTCTGTGGCTGACAAAGCAAAGAAGTACTTGGAAGGGGAGATGGAGAAAGAGTCAGTGTCTTTCACTCCATCTTGGACCAGAGCAGCTCTACTTTGACTTGTTATATAGTGGGCTTCATTTTAACATTCTTCCAGGGTGGACTGTGCCATTGGCAAAAAAAATTAAAGAGGAAGGAAGGAAGGGAGGGAAGGAAGGAAGGAAGAAAAAAAGAAAAAAATACCATCACATTACTATCTTATTTCTGTACTCTGCTTTCTTTTTCTTAACTAGTCTAATCTTAAAGTGCCTATATCTTTTTATCTCCTGTTTCAGAGGTAAAGACACATCTCTGTGTGACACACACACACACACACACACACACACACGGGCATTCTAGAAAAATTGCAAAGCACTGGAGGCTGGATGGTGAAGAGAAAACTGTCTAGAAGAAAGTGGGTGCTTAGCAACCAGGACCACAATGTTTCTGGCCTGGCCACATAGATTGATTTTATTTTTTAAAGCTCTCATAATAGCTGGAGACTATCCTGTGGTCTGGATGAGAGATTCCCAGCATGTCTTTGTTAGTTGTTTTGTTTGACAGGCAACAGTCAACTTTTACTTCACTTCTGCCTGGGGAGGGCACTTTGGATCCCTCCCCGAGTCTTCTTGGACAAGCATACAACTGTGGACCACAAGCTGCGGACAGCTGTTCCGGAAAGCAGAAGCCCATAACCAACATGCTTCTTAAATGGGGAAGGATGGGCTCTTGATTGTCAGAAGACACTCTGATTACACCATTGAAAGAAATGGTGAAAAGAAATAGATAACCAAAGTGATTTATGGGAGTGGGATGTTTAGCTACAAGATGAAGGAGGAGGCATGCCCTCACCACTCTGGTGGGAAAACAGTGTTTTCAGGCTCTGCTCCAGATAAAATCATTGTTCTATAATCTATACAAAGATTGAAAAGCCTGACATCTTACTATACCTGGAAAACAAATTCCACGAAGCAGCAGTTATACAATAGCACACACACATTTGTGTTATGGCTATGGACTACTATGATGACATTTTGTTTTCAAACTAACCCTATAAATTAAGAGAATCTAGTCTGGTAGGAGAATTTTTAAAGTGTCATAGTAAGCAATAGTAAACTAAAAAAGTTTGCTTAATTTTGCAGATAGTCTCTCATGTCAGGGAAGGTTCCTTGACTGGGACTATCGTGCAGGTTTCTTTACATGTTTGTTACTTTGTCCATCCGATTTAGCAGATGAAATATTCCACCCCTTTAGATCTCATAAGATTTCAAACACACTTAATAAGGACCAGGAAGGACGTGGCCATTGTATCATCCAAAGCCAACAAGGAAATAGCCCTTATTTTGGACAGCTTCTGAGTACTTGGAGAAAGCACGAGAAATGGTTATGAACATAGAAATTTCTCAATTTCCTGTCTTCCCCTTCTCCTTTGGCCGGGTCTACAGTCCCAACAGTCTGCAGGACCCTTGCTCATTCCCTCTCCTGGGCCATTCTGAGGGGCATTTCCCCAGGACTCCGAGTGCCCTGCGTGTTCCCAGGTGCCGACGGAGCTCCCCTTCCTCCTGCCATTATTGCCCAGAGCTGCTGCCCTTCCATCATTTGGCTTCTTGGCTCTGCTTTGTGTGTGGGGCTGTGTTTTTTCTGTTTTCTAACTCGCATTTTGTTTGGTGGGGTGGGAATATCTTTGTCCAGATGGTCCCCATCCCAGGACATTTTGCAGAGTATCTGTGAGCCAGCAACCACCAGGGAATTTTTTTTTTTCCCTTTTGACTCAAGAAGGTCCCTCAGTTTACTCCATGTTGCCAAGTCTTCCTGTAAATCTCAAGGCATGCTCCCTTCGCCAAACAACTCCCTCTGAAAACACACACATACACACATACACACACACATAGAGTTTTATTGGTTCAAAATTTAGTCTCTGGCAAATGCTTACAAAGGCAAACTACTAAAAAGACATTTTTATTCCTTTAAAGAGGCTCGCTCAACTTCCTTTTGTGACTGCTTTTTAAGCAAAACCCTGGAACCTCAGAAATGCTTTTGGAACACATGTTCCTTCCTAAGCGGACACCACACAGAAGCCGATCCCCAGGGACACACTGTCAGCCTCACCACTCCCACCATCCCAGAACAAACCTGAGTCCTTTAGAAACAAATGACATGGAATAAACCAGATTGCAAATGAAAGCCGTACGGTCTATTGGAGGCAGCATAATTTGTGTTTATTATACTCTTTCAAGCAAGGCTCTATCCTCCTTTGTCTCATTTTCTTGTTGCACAGTAGACATCTGCTCACAACTGAAATGCCTTAGAAGAACTTGATCCCTTTGGGCTAGGGGAGGTGAGAGTGGAACAGGGGCTACTTCACTGAAAGAGTGCTTATTTAGCAATTCCTATTCCTATTCCAGAACAAGCTTTGGTCTCCCTTTCTTCTTTAACATAGCACTACCCTCCCCCCACCCCATTGTCTTGCAATGTGCAGGATCTATCTAAGTAAAGGATGTTGTGTTGAATGACTACTCCTGTTGAGGGCTTTTAAACACTTTCACATGTGGCATCATTGTTATAGCTGTCATTCGTGTCTTGGAATTTATTCTCAGCACTGAGAAAGGCTTTTAGCCATGTGTCAGGCAGCACGTCAGCAGAAATTGCCAACAAGGATGATTTATATTCAGCCTTTTAGGTCTGGGAGAGTAATGCCTCAGGCCGCTTCAGGTCTGAAAGAGACTAGCACTACACCTTGGCAGTCTGTGACCTACATCTGCCCTTGGTCAGGCAAATCATTTTATTTGAAGGCTAATAGACATTTTCAGTGGCATATTCCTGAATCTGCTTTCCTGGGTGGTAAATTGCTTCAGGAAGAGGCTTCTCCCTCTTAACCCCACTACCCCATCCCACCCATATTTGCACTTACTTTCCCCCCAAGAATGCAATTTGGGGAAGGGTCGGTTTCATTCTGGCTGTCCAATTCTAACTTATAGTGAGAGAGAATTGCTAAGATTTGTCTAGAAGGATATTTATTTCAACATAGTTTGTAAATAGGGGGGTGGATTAACTATTGTGTTGCATCTCTTTCAATGGAATGATTCTCCTTACTCAGTGAAATACTCTGCAGGCATTCAACAGGATTTTAAAGAAGATCACTTCTGTGTTAATAAAAATTTGATAAACAAAAAACAAGTTACCAACCCAGACTGATAAATGGAGAAATAAAATATGTATATTCATACAATGGAATACTATTCAACCTTAAAAAGGAAAAAAGTATAAACACATGTTACAACTGAATGAACTTTGAAATCATTATGTTAAGTAAAATAAGACAGACATAAAAGATCACGTAGTATATTTTTCCATTTGTCTGAAATGTCCAGAATAGGCAATTACATAGAGATAGAAAGTAGATTGGTGGTTGCCAGAGGCTGGGCAGAGGAAGAAATGAGGAGTGACTGCTAATGGGTATTGAGTTTCTTTTTGGGGTGGTGAAAACTTTCTGGATGGCTGCAAACTCTGAATATATTAAAAACCAGCATATTGTGCACTTTAATAGGGTGAATTGTATCTTAGTAAAGCTTAATAAAGCTGCTTCCCCCCCTTTTCAGTTCCTAAAAAAGAAAAAAAAAAAAAAACCAAGTCACCTAACTCCATGTACTCATGATGATCTTATTTTTGTAAAAACAAAACAAAACAGGTATAGGTGTATATAAATAAAAAAGACTAGAATGATGTAGCTACCACTATGGTGGAATCATGAGAATTTTGCATTTTCTTCTTTGTGCTTATCTGCATTTTTTCTAATTACAAAAATTATGCTGGTTTATTTTGGAAAACTTTGGAGATGAATGTCATTTTTAAATTTAAGAAAGAATGGGGTAAATGATGGCTGCTTTAAACATATGTTAAACAGTTTCTCTTTGTCTTAGAGGGACAGTGCAGGCCAGGGAAGTGGGCCTCAAATAGGGACCTTAAACTATGTTACAATGAGCCAGAATTGTGAATTCCTTTCCTTGTCCTTTGCTTCTATTTTTTCACATTCAGAAAATAGTATCACATTAAACATATTGTGTTGAGTTCATCATAGAGATTACATGGGGTAGAAAGAAATTTAACATTTTTTGAATGCACCTGGTTGTCAGGAACTCTGAAAAAGCATTGCCCTGTCAATGACATTAACAAATGTTCTGTCTGGCTGGAAGTGGTTACCTTCAACACTTCCATTCACATTCTGTGGGAGAGAACTTAGTCACCTGGTCATACTTAGCTGCAAGAGAAACTGGAAAGAGTAAGTTTGGGGAAACTAGCAGACTGCCATACCAGCTGTTCAGAGAATATTTTTTAAATGCAGCAAAGTGATATTTATACATAAAGAAAAATATCTTAATCCAAAAGACAATTTGGATTACAATGGGAGGTAGTATAAAGTTGGAGCTGTTTACAAATATGGAAACAACTCTTCGATTTGAATGGTTGGTCGATATTCACCTGTCTATAGGCAGGTTATAAAATCAAATGACTCAGAAGTCATTCTGAGCTATGTAACCATTAGTGTTTTTGATCTTTGTTCCTTTTTAAACAGAGAAGATTCCTTGTAAACAACTAATATTCTTGTTCATCTTTTGTAGCTAATTTTTGGAAGTGGTGTGCCAACAGGGTGGCTTTTTCATGCAAATAATTCATATGTTACCTTAAGGCCTATACTAATTCCTATATTAATTAAGGTAATGGTAGCCATTACAATGGATAAATGCCCAAATTTCAGTATCTTAATGGAGTATAAATTTATTTCTTGCTTATGCAATATGAGTATGCAATGGATGGTTTTCAGTGTGGTGAGTCAAGGACGCAGGCTCCTTTCTTCTTTTGACTCTGTCAATTTTTAGATCCTTGTTATCCTTAACTTCTAACTGGTTGGGTGAGGAGAAAGAGAAACTGGAGGGTGGTATGGGAGGTTTTTATGGCTGAAGCCTGGGAGTGGAGTACACAACTTCTATCCACAGCCCATTGGCCAAATATCAGTCACATGACCACACCTGACCAAAGGGAGGTTGGGAAATATAGTCTAGCTTCAGTCTTTTTGTCCATCAGGAAAGGAAATAAAATTGGGGAAAATTAACCAGTCTCTGTTACAACTCCTTACCTCAGAGAAGGTAAAGTCTAAACTCTTTATCAAGAACTACGAGGTCCATTATGATTGGTTCCTACTTTCCTCAAGAGCCTCATCTTGCCTCTTGAACTCTATTTCATTTCAGGCTACTAAATCAGAGATCCCTGAGGTGTTGATAGCTCATGTAATAATATTGTTTGCCAGTAGAACAGTGACTAGCAATTATTCAAATCTTTTGATCTTCTTATCTTTAGTCCCATGGGACCAACCAGCTTTTATCAACACTTTTCCCACCAAACAAAAAAGACAGAGCATTGTGAGCACTATTGCTTAACTACTGTTTGATGTTCTGTGGGATAAGTGTGGAGTTGTGTGTGTGTGTGTGTGTGTGTGTGTGTGTTTGTGTCCTAGTACATCTTAAAGATTAGGAGAGTAGGTATTTCCATTTATACAACTGAGAGAGTTTGTTACTTTCCTTTAGGGCTCTCTGTTTTTTATCCTATCATTGTCCTAGGTGGAAAGTGGTTTAACTGGAGTTATCTAAGATACTGGTTCCCAAACAATGAAGTACGGAAGGATCACTTGGGGAGTTTGGGAAGAAGATGATTTCAGGACTCCATTAAAGAATCTGATTTGATAAGGCTGATGTGGCATTCAAGAAGCTATGTTTTTAAGATTCTGATGTAATGGTTCATGAGTTATAATTTGAGAAATACTAACCTAGCTGGTTAGAGAGTATAGAATAGTGAACAAGAACACTGCCCAGACAAATTTATTCAAGTCCACTACTGAAAAGATTGCAGAATCTTGGACAAGTTTCTTAAACTCCCTGGGTGCCTGAATGAGGTCTAGTGAAATGCTCCTAGGAGCTTCTGTTAATGTTCTACTTGCTTTGCTTCTAGAAGTCCCTCCCTGCCCCTTCAGTAGTCTTGCACCATTGTTATAGCTGGACTCCCACTCTAGCCAGCTACAGTGTGTTTCTCAAGAATGGTTAATGCCACCACACCTGAGTACTAAAAATTTGTCTTTTAGAACTAGGAAAGAATTTAGGCTCAGTGAAGGAAGGAATCAATAACCTGGCCATTTTCTTAACTTTTCCCTTTTAAAGCCAAGTCCCTGACTACCTATAGGTAGGGTGCCTATGGTGTAAAATAGCTGCTAAAAGTGCAACACGATAATAGAATCAAATGAAGACGTGTTCATATTAACAAAGGAGAAGGTCCTGCTCTACTCTGTAAAGATGTAGCATATCTGGAACAGTGCCCTTTTGTGGTATCTCACTTAAACAAGAGATTTGACAATCTGGAGCACATCCAAAGGCAAGTGAACAAAATGGCAGGAGGTCTAGAAACCATGTCCCATGAGAAAACAATCAATCAAATTGGGAAGTTTTGTTTTTTGAAGAGTCTTAGTGATAGTTCAGGGTGATAGATCATTAAGGCATGATGCTTCATTTAAAATACTCAAGGAAATAAAATTGTAAGAGGACCTAGACCAATTATTTGATGCCTTAAAGAACAGCAATTTCTACATTGGTAGAAGAAATATTAGAGTGAAAGATGTTCCATGCTTAGAAATGTCCAGCTGTGTAAAGAGCACAGGCTGGTGACAAGGTGTGAGCATAATTATTCTATGAAGAGGTAGTTAAACTACACGACCTATAAGGCCATCATTTTAAGATTCTGTGGTTAGGCTGAGAGGCTGGTGACTTAACAGGATGCTTCATGGCACATCTGTACCTGCTGATGCTGTTGAAAATGTGTCAGGTCATTTGGGGCCCATAGACTTCTGGGTTTTCATCTATTTTATGGAAACAGTGCTATAAAAACCCAATTTACGTGCTGCATAAGGGCAAACTTACAAAGAGAAAGGCTTTCTTCAAGCATAACTTTATCTTCTCCCATCTGAATTTTGTTGGTGGCCCTTGATCTCACTCTACTGCTTCTCCCCAGTAGCAGAGAGACAATGGGAGAAATGTTGTTCCTGGTTTCTACTACTAAGAAGGAGAAAAGAATTATTTGGGATATGGTAAAGATTTGTAGGTACTATGAATAAAGAAAGAAGAATACCTGGATCCTGTGTTGGTCCAAGCATTCTTCTCCTATAAGGTTCCTGAGACAAAAATGCACACAGAGAACAACAGCAGGTAGGAAACAAAGTATCACTTTTTAAATAAGCTGGGCTGATATCTGATGAATCAATGTAGAGCTCTCTGATAAAAGCTGTGTTAGTATGCTAGGAATTTGGGGTGAGGTTTTGATGGTATTAAGATGTAGTTCAGTCAGGGGACCTAAGAATGCATGGATTTTGCCTTCCTCTAGTCACCCATACTGTAGAAAGTGTTCCAGGAAGCTCTACCCATGAGCAAAAATGACAAATGGGAAACCAGGTTTTTCTTTATCAGTGGATGGATGGGTGTCCCTTATACTAATGCAATATTCTCTAGCGAAAGTTGGCTTGGCACAAAGGCCTACAAAAGCTACTCTTCCAGAAGTCCCAAATCTCTGAATCTGAACCCCATTGAACAAATCACTAGATACAGAGACACATGCAATGTTATATGCATTTATGCTCATGTTTGAGAAAAGAGAAGAATTTGGACCTCTAGATATACTGGGGCAGCTCACCCCATGACCCATAGGGGAAAGAAACAAGTGTCACAAAGGAAAACAAGATAACTTGCCTGCTCAGGTGAGGATCCATGACTCTTCCAGTAGGATAGAGGCTGGGAGTTGTGAAAGAAAGCCAGGCTGGGTATGGTGGCTCACGCCTATAATCCTAGCACTGTGGGAGGCCGAGGTGGACGGATCGTTGGAGCTCAGGAGTTTGAGACCAGCCTGAGCAAGAGCAAGACCCCATCTCTACTAAAAATAGAAAGAAATTATATGGACAGCTAAAAATATATATAGAAAAAATTAGCCGGGCATGGTGGCGCATGCCTGTAGTCCCAGCTACTCGGGAGGCTGAAGCAGAAGGATCACTTGAGCCCAGGAGTTTGAGGTTGCTGTGAGCCAGGCTGATGCCATGACACTCATTCTAGCCTGGGCAACAGACTCTGTCTCAAAAAAAAAAAAAAAAAAGAAAGCCAGGCAGATCTAGGCAACCTTGAAATGCACTGTGATCCCACCCACTAAAATATTACCAGCCTGGGACCTTTTCAGGGGGAAATGAGAATGTTGTAGCTCAGTAAACAGAAGAGAAGAAAAAGTATCATGATAAGCAGTTCCCAAGTAGGTCTTGGATCATCCATCAAAACCCACTGCATGTGTAGAGTAGTAAAGAGAATAACTCGATAGATCTGAGGTAGATCCTGGATTGCTTACTTGACCATTTAGCCACATGGAAATTGGAGGGAAGATAGCAAGAAGGCCAGGTTCCTAGGAGGTCTGGCTGAGCTCACAAGCCTGGCCGTATAATATGATAATGACAGAGGCCAAGGCAAGATCACCAG
Organism: Lemur catta; assembly: GCF_020740605.2. Taxonomy (NCBI): domain Eukaryota; kingdom Metazoa; phylum Chordata; class Mammalia; order Primates; family Lemuridae; genus Lemur; species Lemur catta. The sequence continues at coordinate 74,168,665 of NC_059135.1, forward strand.
GTCAGTTCTGATCTTAACCAACAAAAGATGTGGAAGCTGGAAGTAGAACGAAAAATGAGTTTCTCTGAGTGTGATCTTTTAATGCACAATGGCCCTACTCACTGTGGTTCCACTGACATCTTGAAATCTGCTCAATAATATTAGTAACTCTTTCTGTTGGTGTGTGAGTCGGGGGGTGGGGCATAAATAGGGAGAGCTTAGAATTTTTCCATCTCTCATTAAAATATTCACACTACATGGAATGGCGATATTTTCCAAAAGGACTCTGCTATCACAAACCACCATCACACCAGGACATGGGTGGAGCAAATGCCTGCAGCCCAGATACCCATGACCACTGCCTATATAGCCCTACTGAGATGTCACTGCTATTGCTATGGGGAGACGTGAGCAGAGCAGTGTCAGCCCCCATGGTGAGGGACTTGCACAGCCCCCTGGCCAAGCTTGCAACAGTGGCCTGAGGAACAACCCACCACTCCTCATGGAGACGATCCAGCCCTGGCTTGGACTGTGACAATCACAGGGAAATGGGATAACACAGAACAGCTGCATTACAGGCTCTCAGTACATCTGCCCTTCTCCTGCTGAGTCAATCTTCTGAAATAGGTCACAGAAGCACTGTCTAGGGACCTCTCCTTTTTCTCACTTTGTAGGAGAGTATCCAGCAAAAGAGAACAGGTGTGCCACAAACCTATCTTCCCTGAGCTGACAGGAGAGATTTCTGATGAGAAAAAACCAGCAGAACTCTGGCAACATGAAAAAACAAATTAGTTTGGCACCCCCAAAGGATCAAAACAGATCTACAGTAATGGACCATAACCAAAAGGAAATTGTTGAAATGTCACAAAAGGAATTCAGATTATGGATGGCAAATAAGATGAATGACATTGAGAAGAAAGTTGGAAAGAAACAGAAAGAAGCCAAAAAATTTTTTAGGACATCAATGAAAAAAATGAAACAGTCACTAAAGAGCTAGACAACATATGAAAAGATATAACAGATCTCAAAGAAATGAGAGAGTCATTTAGGACACTTCAAAATATAGCAGAAAGCCAAAAACAGGCTAGATCAAGCAGAAGAAAGAATCTCAGAGCTTGAAGACAAGGCTTACCAACTAACCCAGTCACTCAAAGATGCAGAAAGAAGAATAAAGAAGAATGAATAGCTGCAATAGCTACAAAGTAAATAAAGTACCTAGCAATATTCTTAACAAAGGAGGCTAAAGATTTCTACAAGGAGAACTAAAAAAAAGATGAAAGAAAGCCTAGGTGATGTAAACAAACAAACAAACAAACAATTCCACACTCATGGGTTGGTAGAATCAACTTTGTTAAAATGTCCATACTGCCCAAAGTAATGTATAGATTTAATGCAATGCCCATCAAAATACCAACGTCATACTTCACAGATCTAGAATAAATAATTCTAAGTTTCATTTGGAACCAAAAAAGAGCCTGAATAGCCACAGCAATCCTAAACTCAGAAACAAATGTGGAGGCATCACATTACCTGACTTCAAATTATACTGCAAGGCTATAGTAACCAAAACAGCATGGTACTTGTATAAAAGTAGAGACATAGACCAATGGAACAGAATAGAGAACCCATAAGTAAAACCATCTACCTATAACCAACTGATCTTTGACAAAGCAGAAAATAACATATTCTGGGGAAAGGGAGCCCTATTCAACAAATCATGCTGGTTAAATTGAATAGCCATATACAGATGAATGAAATAGAACCCCCATCTCTCACCATTTACAAAAATTGATTCAAGATAGATAAATGACTTAAATGTAAGGCATGAAATCCTAAAATTCCTAGAATAAAAAGTAGGAAAAACTCTTCTATATATTGGCCTCGGCAAAGAATTTATGACTATGATCCCAAAAGCAAATACAGCAATAACAAAAATAAATAAATTGGACTTAATTAAACTAAAAAGCTTCTGCATAGCCAAGGAAATAATCAACAGAGTAAATAGACACTCTACAAAATGGTAGAAAATATTTACAAACTATACATCCAATAAACAGCTAATATCCACAATCTACAAAGAACTCAGACAAATCAGCGAGAAAAAACAAACAGCCCCATGGAAAAATGGGAAAAGACAAGAACAGATGTTTTTCAAAAGAAGATAGACAAACGGTCAGCAAATGTATGAAAAATATGTTCAACCTTACTAATCATCAGGGAAATGCACCTTAAAACCACAATGAGATACGACTTCACCCCTGTAAGAATGGCCATTACTGAAAAGTCAAAAACAATGGATGCTGGTGTGGAGGTGGAGAGAAAGTAACACTTATACATTGTTGGTGGAACTGCAAATTAGTACAAACTATATGAAAAAGAGTATGGTGATTCCTCATGTAAATAAATGTAGACTTACCATTTGATCAGCAATCCCACTACTGGGTATCTACCCAAAGGAAAACACGTCATTTTATTAAAAAGACACCTGCACTCAAATGTTTATTGCAGCATAATTCACAATCGCAAAGATGTGGAATCAACCTACGTGCCCACCAATTCACAAGTGTATAAAGAAAATGTGGGGTGTGTGTGTGTGTGTGTAATAATATGGAGTACTACTCAACCGTAAAAGGAATAAATTAATGTATTTGGCAGAAACTTGTATGGAACTAGAGACCATTATCCTAAGTGGAGTATCTCAAGGATGGAAAAACAAACACTATAAATTCTCACTAATAAGTGAGAACTAAACAATGGAAACACACAGGCACAAAGAGATTTAAATGACACTGGAAACCAAGAAGGGGGGGATGGGAGAGGGATAAGAGGTAAAAACTATCCGGTCCAGTGAACATTATTATGATGATGGGCACACAAAAAACTCTGACTTAATTAAGCATTATGTAAGGAATCCATGTAACAAAACATTTATACCTCCTTAATATTTTGGAAAAAAAAAAAAAGGACTCTGCTATGGTTTGAATATTTGCCCACTTGAAAACTCATGTTAAAATGTAGTTGCCAACCTAACGGTATTGAGTGGTGGGGACTTTAAGAGGTGATTAGGCCATCGGGGTCTGCCCTCGTGGATGGGTTTAATGCCTTTACAAAGGGACTTTCAGGAGTAGGTTCTTGCTGTCATCTGTTCTCTCTTGCCCTTCTGCCTTCCACCAGGTGCTCTTGGATTTCCCAGCCTCCAGAGCTGTGATAAATAAATTTCTTTTCTTTACAAGTTTTCCAGTTTGATATCCTGTTGTAGCAACACAAAATGGACTAAGGCAGACCCCCTAGCACCTTAAAGGTGCAGAAAATTTGACTTTCAGGCTGCTGGGGACTTATGGTTGTGATCTTTATTCTTGAGACAGCTTCATTCTTATATTTACATGCAACATCTGCAGGAGAGATCAATCTAGCTCTGTGTTTTAGAAACAGGAGAGGAGGAGTATGGTGTAGGTTGAAAGCCCAGGCTCTGGAGTTTGAATTTCTGAACCCAAATCTCAGTTCTGCCCCTTTCTGGCTTCTAAATGCCAGTTTCCTCATTTGACAAATGGAATGATGATATTAACATACACACCAAAAGAGAGAATGCACACAAGACACCAGACTCATGCATAATAAGTGCTCAAAAAGTTAGCTCTTTGGTTTTGTTTTTCAGAGAAAATAAAAATATCATATAGGTAAAATAATGATTCTTCAGGTTCTTTGAGTATATGTAACTCCCTCCAAAAAGATGAAAGTGCTTTTCTAGTTGCAATCATAATTTTCTTCATGGCATCCAGGAAGTTTGAAATAATTTGAGATAAATGGAAGCACTTGGAACTCAGAACTAAGCAAAATATGTGTTCTCAATAATAATAATAAAAAACTTTAATTTTTGGTAATATGCTTGAGGGAATGTGAGGAGTGCCATAGACTGGCAGACCTGTGGCTAGAACTCAGAAGTGCTGCTGCTTCCCTGTACCATCCATAAAGAACGTGTCCAGTTTGGGGCCCCAGAGTGGACTTGCAGTAGTCAGGCTTATGTGAGACTTGGAACTGAACTTCTGGTCAGTCTTGCTGCTCACACTGGACCACAGAGCCAGAAGGAGAGAAGGGAGGGAGACGAGCTACAGCTGACTTTGGGCATGTGATCTCGTCTTGAGGGGGTTGTTTTAAAGTGCCTAATTTCTCCTATATTGCACAGGGCTGGAGTTTCTCCAGGGTTTGTAATAAACTTTCCGTCTCTTATTTCTTATGACTATACTTGAGGTTATCCATTCTGAATTCCAGAAACAAACAAGTAAAATTCTAGGAATTCTGGCAGTTAGAATCACAGGATGTTACAGTTTGCAGAGACCTTAAAAATTATCTTCTCCAGCTTCCTCAGTTTACAGATTAAAAAACTGAGTCCCAGGAAGGTCAAGTACTTTCAAAGGTCAGGTAGCTAGTTACTGGAATAACCAAGAATATAGTGCATGTTGTGTAAGAGATTGGTAAGGACATGGATTCTGGAGCTAGATAGACAGCCGGCATTCGAGTTAGCAGGAACAACCCTTTCCTAAAGAAGAAACTTAGGGAAGTTACTTAATTCCTCTGTGCCTCACTTTCCTCATATATAACTCATGAATAACAACAGCTCTTACCTCATAATTTGTCATGAGGTTTAAATCAGGTAAAATATATAAATGAGTTTTAGAATAATGGCTAACATTTAGTAAAACACATAATGATTTAAATTTTTATCATAATTTTAGATCACTGCTTATTCCACACAAGATTTTAGGCAATCATATGTAATCACCAATTCCTTCCAAGTAAAAATACATCCTGAATCTTAATCTTTGCCCTCTCCACTGACAGCACCCTAAACCCCATTATCTCTTGCCTAGATTACTGCAGTAGCCTCCTCATTGGTCTTTCTGCTTCCTCTCTTGTCTTTGGTTCTGGTTATTGATCGTTGCATAACAAAATACACCAAACTTATGCCCACAGTTTTGTGGATCAAGAATTCAGAGGAGTTTAGGAAGATGGCTTACCTCTACTCCTTGCATTTTCACCTAGGGAAGCTTAACTGAGGCTGGAGGATCCACTTTCAAGATGGTCCACTAATAGGGCTGGCAAGTTGGTACTGGATCTTGGCTGTGAGCTTAGCTAGGATTGTCATCTTGGAGCTTCAATTCCTCTGCATAGGGCTTTTTCTTGCTGTTACCTGCGCTTCCTCATAACCTGGTGCCTAGGTTATGTGAAGGAGTGTTCCAAAACACTGAAAGTGGAAACTGCCAGTTTCTTAAGGCCTAGCCTGAAAACTAATAAAGCATCACTTTCATTATATTCTATTTGTCAAAACAATCACAAAACATGCCTAGATTCAAGGGGAGGAAAAATAGACTCCACTCTTCAATGAGAGGAGTGTCAAAAATTTGTGACTGTCTTTAATCTTCCATGCTCCTATATAGTCAATTTTTTAGCGTATCATAAGGCAACTTTAAAAACTGTAAATTAGATCATGTCACTTCTCATTGCTTTAAAACTCTTATATGTCTACTCATCACACACAGGATATAATTCAAAAATCTTTACTGTGGCCTATGAGATTCTACACATCAAACCCTTCATTGACTTTTTAACCTCATTTCCTTTGTCACATTTTCAAACTGTATTCTCTGACATCCTATCTCAAACACTGCCCTATTACTTTCTATATCCTTGCCTTGCATTATTTTTCTTCATAGCACTTATTATTACCTGACATTATGTTATATTTTTAACTATCAATTAGTCTATCTCGGCTCCTACAGTATGAGTTCATTAGGACAGGGGTATTAGTCAATCCCTCTGCTTAGAACAGTGCTGGCCACATAGTAGGCTCTCTATAAATATTTGTTGAATTAATACGTGGGACTTTTTACTTTTTTTTTCCTGCCAAGAAAATAAAACAAAACAAAACTTCTGTTTCTGTTTACTTGACTTTCTGCTGTACTTTGTCTTTCCTTGGAGAGGGAGTAGACTTGGTGTCAATCAAGTTCATTAATCTATGTAGTGTAGGGAGGGAAAGCAAGATAAAAGATACAATGCTCTTAGCAGGAGAAGG